>NC_133550.1:49097790-49713367 GCF_048773025.1 Camelus bactrianus | reverse complement strand
GTTCTCTCAATGCCCACCACCATCATAGGTACAAAGAAACCTTAGATGAACCCAAGATGGCTGCTTGGGTTGACACAATCATGGGACCTCAGAGTAGGAATTGCTCTTGTGGTTATTTAATTACACCATTCAGCTTGGAACTCTTTCTGAAAAATTACTGGTAATTAGATATTAGCCTCTCTTGGCATTGATTCACCTATTTCCTCCTAAGGCCATGTTTCTATCACCAAACAACTCAAATATATAGATTAAAAACAAGATACATTCCCTTATATTGTCACTCACTGGCTTCAATTTTAATATAGAGTGAGGTTAACTAAGCAGAGCTGTGATACAATAGAACAGAGCAAGAACAAATTGTTACATCGGTGATCTACTGATTTGTATCATTTTTATTTACCAGTCAGTAGATACACATGGATAGCTCTTCCCCTATAATGTTCAATCAGTTACGGAATGATGACAGTGTAGGATATGAATATGATTAGGAAGGAAACCAGTTTTAGGAGGTATAACTGAACAACATAGATTTCATACACAAAGGAATATTCACGAACCCCCAATGTTCCCTTTAAATATTGTAGGTTGTCAAGAGGCAACCGTGAGAAGATAATGCAGGATGAGTAATAAACTAAGAAGTCTGATTGTGTGTGTGTGTATGTGTGTGTATTCTGCTATAGTCAAGTGATGTAATAAATCTTACAGCAAAGTCACTGTGACCCTTATGATGTGCATAATCATTACTGAGCTGCATGGTAAGCAGGCCCAGATGGAAAGCACTTTACATTAGGGCAGGTTTCAGTACTGGAGTGGGCAGTACAATGTATTACTTTTACTTCAGGGAAATCTGCTTTGTTTAAGATGCCAGGAACAGATGGAAATAAACAAAGTCATAATGCCATAGAAGCTAATAGTAAGACTAGTAATAATAATTAAGTAACGGGAAAAGAGGAAGGCCCCAAAGTCCCCAAATTATCTCCCCTGTCAACCTGGGATGGCTGAAATTACTCTGAGGATAGCTTTCATCATAATTATAGATTGAAGAGTCAGTCCTATGATGGAAATGAGCTATACCAGTATCTGAAACATCAGATTTTTTCCACTTTGATAGAAGGTTATAGTACCAAAGGACACCGAGTTCTGAAAAAGGGAAATGCAAATGACCAGGAGAAACATTTTATAAACTGATCAATTGCAATCAATTGTCCTCACCCTTGAAGTGCTTTCTTCATTTGGCTTCCAGGACACCATTCTCTGGATTTTCCATCTATAGCTTTAACACTTTTATCTCAGTCTCATTAGTTAACTCTTATCTCCTTGGCCACCAAACATTGAAATTATATAGAGCACAATCCTATCAATTTATTATTTCTTTCCAAATTCATTTCCTTGATAACCTCAACCATTCTCGTGATTTTTAAGTAAGATCTATTTGCTGACTACTTTCAAACTGTATCTCAAGTTTGGAATTCTTTCTCAATTCCAGGTTCATATACCCAATTGCCTTCATGATAATCCCACTTGAATATCCAAAAGGGATTTCAAGTTTAATATGTCCAGTATGAATTCTTGATTTTCCTTTTAGATCTGCAAATGCTGAAGTCTTCCCCATCTCCATTTGGAATCATTATTGACTCCTCTATCTTTCTTATACCCCATATCCAATCCATAAGCAAATTCCCTTGGCTCTCTTCAAAATACACCCAGATCTTATTCCCTTTCACAATCCCCACTGCTACCACCCTAACTACACCCTTAGTCAAACTGTTGCATTAACTTTCTAATGATCCTCCCTTCTTTAAACCTCTATAGGCTGGTCTTACAGAAACCAGGGTGAAACTGTTCAACCACATGATATGTTCAAAATCTTTCAATGGTTTTCCATTTCATTCAGAGTAAAAACCAAATTCTTATAATTACCTATTCTTGGACCTAAAGCCCTGTTACCCTCCCCTCCTTGCTCTGTATGTCACCCCTTCACTCACTCCAACTCCACCCATTTGCTGTTCTTAGAACATTCCAGACACATCTCTCCTTTAATGCTGTCACACTTGACTTTCTGCCTGGAACCTTTTTCCTCCGAATCTTGAAGGGCTTACGCCCTTTCTTCTTCAAGTCTTTGCTCAGATTTCACCAATGAGTCTTTTCTGAACACCTTATTTTCTGAAAACCCTCTCTCATAGCACTTAACACTTTGAAAACATCTACGTACGCTGTTTATTTAATAGACTGAGTGTCTAGTTCCCTTAACTAGAATAACATAGATAAACGTGGGTAAGAATGTTAGTGTCTTTTGTCAGGGATGAATCCTCAGCTCCTAGAATAACACCTGGAACGTAGTAGGCACTGGTAAGTATTATTTGAATGGAGGAATGTGCATTTAAAAAGCCTGTAAAGAAACTGACCAAAACATTAATGGTACTTCATTCTAGATAGGGAGATTAAGTCCACATTCTGCTTTATGTTTTTTTTCTGAATTTTCTAAACATTCTACATTGACTATATATTACTTTTTTAACCTAAAAAAACCCTTACGATGCAAAATATTTATGTATTAAAATATTCAACTGAGACTGGAAGCACAGAAGTGCTTTTAGCATGTAGCTTATGTAAGAGACTCAAGGTTTTACCCCAGAAACTGTCACTGGCTAGCACTGTGAATTGGAAAAATCACCTAAAGTGGCTCATTATTCTTTAAAGTAAAATAAACTGGTTGGATTAGATTTTAGGGCCCCTTGAACTTTAAAATGTGTATTATTCTTGTGTAATACTATATTCTCTGACTACTGAGACAATTCCAATTTAAAAATAAAATTCACCTTTAATCCTCATTCCTTAAAATATTTTGATGTTTGGAATAGATGTAATTCGATCACTATTTCCTTACTCAAAACAGTACCTTTCTTAAGACAAATCCACAGGTATTACTCAAATGGCTTAATGTAATGCTTACATTACAGGTGAATGGACTGAGTTTTGGAACAATTTGATAAAATGTGCAAGAGCTGTCATAATAGGGCTGAGACAAACCTCAGGTCCTTTATTAGTTACATGAACCTTCTTATTACCTCCACATTACTCTTGGTTTGGAGCTCTGAAGAATAAATGCTAATGCCTTAGTTTACATAGATAAGTAATTTCTTGGAGGAAGGAAGATATTTCTTGAAAATATCTGTACCATCCAAAAACATATGACAGTTAACAGTGGAGCAAGCAAGAGAGCTGGCTCTGGACTCAGGCTTGTCTCACCAACTGTGAGACCTTGAGCAAATTACTTCACATTTTTCTTAATCAGTATCTTCGTCTGTAGGATAACCAGAGTACTAATTCACAAATTAATTGAAACATTAAGTATAAAATGCCTATCATATTTGGCTGCCATAAAGTGGTATTATTATTTAGCCTTCATTGTTTTATTCAAAGTTAGAAATAAATTTGAAGGACAGTTAGTTGTATAGTGTATCATAGTGTGAGGTTAAATTAATGTTGGAAATTTTGAGTATTTAATATTATCTAGCATTCAAAATATACAATATTTTAAAATCCTGTCATCTTACAACCAGCATGTTTTCCATGTCTTGCTCAAAAACTAAAGAATACCACGTACATGTAAATACTGATGCAGTGTTGTAACTGTATCATCCTAGGGCTACTTATGTCCAAATGAATTTATTGCCACTCAAGGGCCATTACCAGGAACAGTTGGCGATTTTTGGAGAATGGTGTGGGAAACAAGAGCGAAAACATTAGTAATGCTAACACAGTGTTTCGAAAAAGGGCGGGTAAGTTACTTGAAAATCTTTTCACAAAATATTATTTTACTATTGAGTTAATATACACGTGATGATTTCAGCTAATACTTTGAGTCATCAATGACTTGAACATCTATAAGGCAGCTTTAACTCAGTAGCGATAACTGTGATATACTGATATATATATAAAACAATGGTTCTTATGACTGGTGATTTTCTCTGAATACAGATCAGATGCCATCAGTATTGGCCAGAGGACAACAAACCCGTCACTGTCTTCGGCGATATAGTGATTACAAAGCTAATGGAGGATGTTCAAATAGATTGGACCATCAGAGATCTGAAAATTGAAAGGGTAAAAAAAAAAAAAAAAAAAAAAAAAAAAAGGAGGGGAAGTCAAACATGATAGAAAATATGAATGTTCTAAATATCTAAAGGACAATTTCTAGCAGTATTCCTTGATACTATATATTCAATAATGCTTTTCTATTATTTTCTAAAAAGAAGTTTTGAATTGGCGTCTGCCTTCAATATGTATGTCACTGTTAAAATTCTCAATTATATAAAGTGTATATTAACCAGTTAATATCAAAGTCTTCAGCAGACAAGGGAAGAAAGCAGGAAGCAATTAGATCACTAAGTGTATCACTGAAGAAACTATAATATTTGACTTAACACAGGAATTCCCCAAATCACTTGTCTCTATCTGCATCCTGATAATTGGATTTTCTGTTTAATCCAGAACCAGTACAGAAGTGACAGCATAGGATCCCACTTATATTAGACAAACACCTATCCACACAGAAAATGATAAAAGGATCTCTATAGTTTCTGACATTATCAAATGCTCAATACCTGTGCTTTGAATAATTAGTGAATGTGTTTATTTAAGCTCTTAGGTCAGAATTGTTCAAAATCTACTATTCTGGAGCTGCAAAATGTTACCCCACAGTTGAATATAAATACCCTACATTAACATCTGTTTGCAAGCCTTCTCACTGTTTCCACTCACATCAAAAGACAGTCTTCTTTATCATAGCACCAGTAGAAGGCTTCCCTTAGAGAAAATCATGAAAACCCAGTTTCTTCTGTTTGGTAAATAGTCATTTTGATCACCTTGGAAAGCTGGGAACTTCAGTCTTCACTGTGGTACTTAAATCATGTGATTATGCTCCTTTACGCCCTCATGTTGTCTAGCACGGGGACTGCGTGACCATTCGACAGTGCAACTTCACTGCTTGGCCTGAGCACGGGGTGCCTGAGAGCAGCGCCCCTCTAGTTCACTTTGTGAAGCTGGTTCGAGCAAGCAGAGCTCATGACACCACACCTATGGTTGTTCACTGCAGGTAAGAAAGATATTTTGAGAAACACTAGAAATGGTCTTCAAACTCAATGTGACCTTTCTACTATCATGATACCATTGATTATTTTCTGGCAGAATGTTCATGTAGATTCAATCCAGCTTCTAGTTTTCAGATACTTTACTGGTTATGACAAATCAAGATGTAGCTTTATAAAAGGTTAGATGGCAGAAATAAAATGAGTAATGAATGTGTCTAAACGCAAGGGAAAATATATATCCTGGTACAGAATTTTCCTGAAAACTTGACTGAGTTATACCTCTCAAAGGACTTAACTTTAAAAAAAATTATAGCCCATCATTGATGTGTGTGTGTGTAGGATTTTATGAATGAACATCTGATCTTTTATTTTTTTCAATTGCTATTAGTCTACTACACTTTAAACCTTTTTAGAAAAGCAAATTTGTAGATACGAGTTTCAAAGAATAAATAAAAGAAAATGAACTTTAAAAGAAGATCAAATTAAGTGACCAGCCCAAGCATGATTCCAAAGTTTTACAAACTTAACTGCTCAGTGTCTTTCTTTCACCTAGATCTTTGAACATGATAAATAGAATATGCCCATAAATTAAGATTTTTTTGCCCTCTTTATTTTCATTGGTATTTTATACCAGTGAAATACCAATATTCCCCCTACAAGAGAAATAAAACTCAGCTGTTTAGCATTCAGAGTTCTAGAAATATTGATGCGATTTATTATTTCTAATAGGATTATCTAAATAGATCTCAACTTGAGTTTCTTCAACAGTTGTAGTTGGTAAATTAGAGAAAAAGTGGGTGATAATATACTGCTTTTTGATTCCAAGTACAAGGTACCTAGAATAGGTAAATTATAAATTGAATATGCAATATGAATATGCATATATATGAATATACAAGAACGTAGAATTGTGGTTACCAGGGGCTTGAGAGAGAAGAAATCAAGAATTACAGTATACTGTTTGGGATCGTGAAAATGTTCTGGAAACAGTGGTGATGGTTGCAGCAGACTGAATGTGCTTAATGCCACTGAATTGTGCATTTAAATATGGTTAAAATGGTAAATTTTATGTATCTTTTGCTACAATAAAAATTTAAGTAACAATATCTTTTAACCATGTTTATAATTAATAATTCCAATTAATCGATGGATAATTTTTCTAACAGCAGTGTACTTAATGTTAAGTGTGTAAGAAAATATTAATCCATCTAAGTTTTAGAGGAAAAAACATGTAATTTAAATGAGTCTACCTTTTCCAGGAATAATTGAAATTTTTTAATTGTAAGAGTACTACATAAATGCCTGCTCATTATGAGATCTTTTTACACTTAAAAAGCATATAGAACAAAAAGTAAAAGCCTCATTCTTACCCTCCCAATTCCATTTCCCCTCCATATGCATAAAACGCTAACAAACTAGTAGACAGTATGAATAGAATAAAAGTTTGCTTCTAACGTCAGTGACTGATTTTAAGCTGGCATCACTGGTGATTAAAATCTTTAATGGACAGTCAATTGCCTTCAGCTTCTCTGTATTTTGCATAGACACTGCCACTGCATTAAAATAGTGGATTTTAAAATCCACTCAAAAAGAAAAGTACCTTCTCTCTTGTAGCCTCAAAAAGAGTAGTCTCCTCTTTTGTGATTTAGATAAGAGACCAGAAAAAAGTATGCTTACATTAATAGTCATCCTTAAATATCACTTTAAAACTGTCTACTAAATGATTATCTCCAACCCCAACTTCTCAGCTCAACTTTAGACTTAAGACGTTTAACTTCCAGCTCAACGTGACAACCTAAATGACCACAAAATTCTGAATATTTGACATGTGCAAAACAGAACACTTGAGTCAATCTCCAAAACTCACTCCTCCTTATCCTCCCCATCTTGGTAAACAGCAAGTCCACCACGCTTGGTCCAGGAACCCCGGACTCGTCCTCGACTCTCCGCTTCCTCTCACATTCCACAGCCGACCCCACAGCAAATACTCTGATCCCTTCCCCTTCCCCATCTCCACTGCGCTCTCCCCACCCTGGTCTCCTGTGAACACGCAGAACACACTCCCACTCAGATCTGTTCTCTTCCCGCTCCCTCTGGCCTCAGGGCTCCTCTCCCTATGGTGGGCTCCCCAACCCTATTCACGTTTCTTTTCATTATGATGTCCGAGAAGCTTTCTCTGATGCTAACCTACCCTATCACCCTCTGTCTCCTTAACCTGATTTCCCTCTCTTCGTAGCACTCACTACTACCAGGCATGTTCTGTGCATGTTCATCTGTGTGTGTACTGCCCTTCTCTCTCCTCTGGAACAGAAGCTCCGTGAGTTTAGGGACTTTGTACCGTTCGCTGCTACACCCAGGAGCCTCAACAGTGCCTGACACTCAAAATAGTCTGAGTGACGTAATGACCAATGACCTCTGCTAGGGCAGATGTGTGTATTTATGTTCTAACACTAACTGCTCACTATTTCTGAGGCTGAATCACAGGAATTGCTGACATCCAACAATTCTTTACCTATAAAAATGGCAATTTTTGTTTTTCCAAGTGACATTTGTAAGACTAAGCAACCTTTAGAATGTCATTTTTTTTTACAGATTTATTTTCTATATTAACCATTTAAGTACCTAGGAGTCTTGTCTAATTGGAATTTCTGAATAAATCTTGTTAGGTTTATCAATTAACAGTTTCCATGGAGTACATAGCTGCCCTTTAGTATTAAACTAATTTCTGAAAAGGAAATAGCTTCTCAATTTTATTATCTAGGAAGCAAAAAAAAAAAAAAATCTAGGGAAAGTCAAAAGAACACACAAGAGTCTTATCAGTATGATGCAGAGGAAATGCTATATGTGCTAAACAGTTGACACTTTCCATGTTTAGCATTTCTACTGGTAACTAAAGATATATTCAATACAAAGTTTCTGGTGTTAAGAATTTTCAATGATTTTTAAAAATCTTCTGTATACTTCTCCAACTCCACCCCTTAAAATATTATGAAAGAAGAGGGAAAGTTCAACTGGTTAAAAAAAACTCCAATATTTGATAGAGTACTAATGATAATCATCTTGCTTTATTTAAAGTCTTAGGAACAATATAAATCCAAAGAAACATCAAAGAAAACCTACCTCCAAACACAAAAAGAAACTTTAGAATTGATTGCTATCATAGTTCATTTTCTTCATCACCATTAACTGAACCTCCTTTTTGCTGAATAATTTGCATGTAATTTCACTCTCCCCGCAGTGCTGGAGTTGGAAGAACGGGAGTTTTTATTGCTCTGGACCACTTAACACAACACATAAATGATCACGACTTTGTGGATATATACGGATTAGTAGCTGAGCTGAGAAGTGAAAGAATGTGCATGGTACAAAACCTGGTAAGATACCTAAGACTGCAAGCAGGGTCAGCTCTAGGATTTCTCCGTGGTAGGGTCTTAGCGGCAGCGATCTGGGTGGATATGCACTTGAACTATATTTTGCACAGCAGACCACGCTCTTTTCCTCCATTATAACCCTCCTGGGGTCGGGGCAGGGTCTTGGACGGCAGCTGATGGAGGTTATAGGAGAACCGAAGCCCACCTGCCCCAGTCATTCTTCACTCAGCACTGTTATTGACGACTTGTCCTAACTTGTTTGTGCTGACAGGTATAGAGATGATAATGTATCAAATGGGTTTGTCTTTAGCATTTGGCCAGTTTGGGAAGCTTAAGAACTGAATCAAATCAATTTCTTTTATAAACACACTAAAAGTTCTAATTAGGAAAAGTTTAAAATGTTAACTGTTACGAGGTTCTATATATTTCACTCGCCCATATTTATCCCTTTGCATATTAGTACTAATGGTTGTTATTGCATATTAACTAACTAACTGGTAGTTTTTTGTTTTGTTGTTTTTATTTGGAAGCAAAAATAGTTGTAAAGTATATATATTTTTCATTGTTAGAAAAACCACACAGTATAATGGTAATTAAATTAAAAACCCTGAGTGTCTAGTGAGTTCCAAGTACTATACCAGAGCCTTTACATGCCTTATTTTATTTAATTCTTTATTTGTAAGACAGGGCCAAGAAAACTAATCAACAGACTAGATATTACTGGTTCTGCTTTACACATAGGGAGGCAGATGTTCCAAGAATTTAAGTGATATTCTAAGGTTATACTATTAATCAGTGTCAGAGCCAAAATTCAAACCCAAGTTTGTCTAACTATAATATACAAGATTTTCCTATCATATCTTTGGATTGGTATTTTTATGCTATAAAATAGAGATTTTCTCACAGTAAATATATTGATCTGCTATCACAGTATTTTTCAGGGTACTTACTAGGAAAGGCAAGTAGCTTCACAGTTGTTGAAAGTGTGAGAAAACAGGCTCTCTGCTAATGTTAAGTTTGAGAAAGAATTTCTTAGAGCCTCTGCACAGAACCTGTAATGCCATGTCCTAAAACATTAATGTTCTTAGGAAGATGCTTCTCTTGACCAGAGACATCCAAACTTTTTGGAATACATACTCCTTTCAGGAAAAATATTTCAGCATTCAACTCTAATACATGTATTTATGTTTAAAGTGTAGATTGTCCAATTATGTAAATTGTAAGACATACACAAAATAAATTGAAAAACAGAAGACAAAGGTCAAATAGGCTATTCTGACAACCTGCAAAAATCCTCAACAAAATATTGGCAAACAGAATCTAACAGCATTAAAAAAAAATACACCATGATCAAGTTGGGTTCATCTCAGGGACACAAGGATGGTTCAACATATGCAAATTAATCAATGTGATACACCACATCAACAAGAGAAAGGACAAAAATCACATGATCATCTCAACAGATGCAGAAAAAGCATTTGATAAAATTCAACACCCATTTAGGATAAAACTCTTACCAAAGTATATAGAGGGAACATATCTCAACATGATAAAAGCTATTTATGATAAACCCACAACCAGCATAATACTCAACAATGAAAAACTCAAAGCCTTCCCATTATAATCTGGAACCCACTCTCATCACTTCTATTCAACATAGTCTTGGAAGTCCTAGCCACAGCAATCAGGCAAGACAAAGAAATAAAAGGGATCCAAACTGGAAGAGAAGAGGTCAAACTGTCACTATATGCAGGTGACATGATACTATACATAGAAAACCCTAAAAGCTCCACACAAAAACTACTAGAGCTGACAGAAGAATTCAGCAAAGTAGCAGGACACAAGATTAACACACAGAAATCAGTTGCATTTCTTTACACTAACAATGAAATAGCAGGAAAAGAAAGTAAAGAAACAATCCCTTTTAAAATCACATCTAAAACAATAAGATACTTGGGAATAAATCTGACCAAGGAAGTGAAAGACTTATACATGGAGAATTACAAAACATTAAGAAAATTAAAGATAACTTTAAGAAATGTTCTTGGATTGGAAGAATCAATATCATTAAAATGGCCATAATGCCCTAGGCAATCTACAGACTTAATGTGGATCCCTATCAAATTACTCGTGATATTTTTCACAGAATTAGAGCAAATAATCCTAAAATTTATATGGAATCACAGAAGACCTAGAATTGCCAAAGTAATACTGAAGAAAAAGAATGAAGCTGGAGGAATAACCCTCCCAGACTTCAGACAATACTACAGAGCTACAGTAATTAAACAGCATGGTATTGGCATAAAAACAGACATCCAGATCAATGGAACAGAAAAGAGAGCCCAGAAATAAATCCACAGACCTATGGTTAGTTTATCTTCAACAAAGGAGGCAAGAATATACAATGGAGTAAAGACAGTCTCTTCAGCAATTGGTGCTGAGAAAACTAGATAGTAGCATGTATATCAATGAAGTTACAATAATCCTTCACACCATACATAAAAATAAACTCAAAATAGCTTAAAGAGTTAAAAGACAAGACATGATAAACCTCCTCGAAGAAAACATAGGCAAAACATTCTGACATAAATCTTAGCAATGTTCTCCTAGGGCAGTCTATCCAGGCAATAGAAATAAAAGTAAAAATAAACAAATGGGACCTAATCAAACTTATAAGCTTTTGCACAGCAAAGGAAATCATAAGCAAAACAACATAAAAAAACGACAACCTACAGAATGGGAGAAAATATTTGCAAATTATTTGACTGACAAAGGTTTAATTTCCATAATATATAAATAGCTCATACAACTTAACAAAAACACTCAATCCAAAAATGGGCAAAAGACCTAAACAACCAATTTTCCAAGACATACAAATAGCCAATAGGTAAAAGAAAAAATGCTCAATATCACTAATTATCAGAGAAATGCAGATCAAAATTACAATGAGGTATCATCTCACACCAGTCAGAATATTTATCTTTAAAAAGACCACAAATGATAAATGCTGGAGAGGGTGTGGAGAAAAGGGAACCCTCCTACACTGCTGGTGGGAATGTAGTTTGGTGCAGCCATTCTAGAAAAGAGTATGGAGGTTCCTTAAAAACTAAAAATAGGCTTATCATATGATCCAGCAATTCCACTCCTGGGCATATATCTGGAGGGAACTCTAATTCAAAAATATACATGAACCCCAATGTTCACAGAGCACTATATACAATAGCCACGACATGGAAACAACCTAAATGTCCATCAGCAGATGACTGGATAAAGAAGCTGTGGTATATTTATACAATGGAATACTACTCAGCCTTAAAAAAGAATAAAATAATGCCATGTGCAGCAACATGGGTGGACTTAGAGATCATCATTCTAAGTAAGCCATAAACAAAAATACCATATATCACTCATATGTGGAATCTAAAAGAAAAAAAGAGGACACTAATGAATTCATCTACAAAACAGACAGACTCGCAGACATAGTAAACAATCTTATGGTTACCAGGGAAAAGGGGGTGGGAAGGGATAAGTCTGGGAGTTTGAGACTTGCAAATGTTAGCCACTATATATAAAAAGATTTAAAAAAGCAAATTTCTTCTGTATAGTACAAGGAACTATATTCAATATCTTGTAATAACCTTTAATAAAAAGAATATGAAAATGAATATATGTATCTATATGCATGACTGGGACATTGTGCTGAACACCAGAAATGGACACATTGTAACTGACTGTACTTCAATTAAAAAAAAAAAACAACTTTGCTAATTGTGATGGCTTCATACTAGCATTGTTTTCAAAAGAGAAAATATATACTTAACAGAAAATAACTGTTATATCTTTTAAATTATTTATAATTTTTTAAAAAGTGATCTAGCCTTTTGTCAGATCTGATTACATTGCTGCTGTTTTGACCTCACAGTAGGGCTATAAAATGGGATTATTCTAGGAGTATGAAAAAGGGCAGCCCTGCCGTTTTCTTTCTTTTTTTTTTTTTTTTTAACATTTTTTATTGATTTATAATCATTTTCCAATGTTGTGTCAAATTCCAGTGTAGAGCACAATTTTTCAGTTATACATGAACATATATATATATATACTCATTGTCACATTTTTTTCTCTGTGAGCTACCGTAAGATCTTGTGTATATTTCCCTGTATAATCTTGTTTATCTGTTCTACAATTTTGAAATCCCAGTCTGTCCCTTCCCACCCTCCGCCCCATTGGCAACCACAAGTTTGTATTCTATGTCTATGAGTCTATTTCTGTTTTGTATTTATGCTTTGTTTTTGTTTTTGTTTTTTAGATTCCACATATGAGCGATCTCATATGGTATTTTTCTTTCTCTTTCTGGCTTACTTCACTTAGCCCTGCCATTTTCTTGTCATTCATTTGTGCTTGCATGACAAATACCTTCAATCTAGTCTCTTTGTGGGAATCTTTTTGAGGAACTTCAGCTATGCAGCAGTTAGGTGAAGCCAGGCAGTGTAATCCATGTGCATCTGCATATATGCTGAAAGGGAACACACAAGTGAAGCAGGAAACTTCAGAGATGCTGTAGGACTTGTGGCCATAGTTGGCTCATGGGTATGAAACCTGTACAGCCTCACAGGTCCCCACACTTGATTTAATGTTTGCTGTCACCGACTTGAAAATCTTTAATCATCTCTGAGGAAGGGAACTCGCATGTTTATTTTGTAGTGGGCCCTGCAAATTACGTAGCTGGTTCTTATCCAGGGGTCTCATAAGGGCGTCCATATCAATACAACTATTAACCATTATCAAAATTCAAATTCTTTCTTAGTTTCAGTTAACAATAAGGGTAAACAGCTAACATGTTTTCCTCCCATGTCCCCGGGTGTACACACGCGCATTGGCGATCAATGCTCTTGACATTGGTTGAGGCTGGCGGGCTCTCGGATGGGGCTAGGAATGATTTCCTTCTAAAGTCTGGAGTCAGTCTTCAAATGAAAGCTGAAAAAATTTTGTCACGTTCTCCAACTTTGTCAAGAGTGCCTGTGAATAATTTCACACAATTTAGTATTCAACATACGCTATAAACTTCATACGTTATGCTGGCTTAACTGGCCAGAGGAGAATGTGGCAGGTTGGGTGGGGGAATAGAAAGAGCATGAATTTTGGAGTCTGAGAATTGAGTTCAGATGCCAGCCCTGCTAACTGCTGGCTTTGTGGCTCTGCTTAATGAACCTCTCTGAGCTATTTCTCCTTTGTAAAGTAGCTGTGTTATACTTTTCATGAGTTTATCGTCAGTATTAAATATGGGAAAGTAAAGCACTAAGCACGTAGTAAGTGCCCAACATGCCACAAATGTCTGACATGAGCTCGCTGGAGCCCCTCCTTGGGGAAGAAGTGGTACTACTGCAAAGCTCTCTTACCTGACTTAGTTCCCAGAAGCGAAGCTCTTTACTGTCTTTGTGATGAAAAAAAAAAAAAGGACCACACCTTGGCTCCAGTCCTTATGCACAAGAGTGGTTTCTTATTTCCTTATGTTGCGCTTGGGAATGATTCCAAGTCCTGTGAAGAATGCTCATACTACAGTAGCCATGGGCAGGGGTGGGGGTGCGAACCCCAGCAATACAGCCCCACTAGCAGACACCAGAGGGGTGCCGCCCAGACGCGGGAGAGATCTTAGAGTTCTTTCAGTGTCTACCAAAACACGGTTCACAGCCACCCCAAGAGACGTGAAAAAATTTTCTGGGAATACTCTGCAGTGAGATAATATCCAGAGACACGATTGGTGCCACATGTAAGGGTTAATCTGGATGAATCCCGTTCCTGCTCTGGTTCTCCTGAATATTTTACTGATGTGAACTCCTAAGGTAGAAGGGAAAAAAATTATGTATTTTTGTTGCCTAGCTTTCCTGCCAGCCACTTTATTCCTTTCGTCCTTTAAATCTCATCAGTTTCATCCTTTAAATCTCACACTCCAGCTTCTCTGAACCCCCTAGATGAGGAAATGGAACATCAGAAAAGTTTAATTCTTAAGGTAACATTGACTAGCCAGGGTCGAGACTGGAACGGAACGCTTCACTGCCTCTCTGGCAGTAACACAGCACGCAGTAGGATCTTGGAAAATACAGTGCTGCCCCATGGAGCTCAGCCTGCCCTGCTGGCAGAGTTACCCTCCTCCATCATTCTTTCCAATGGAGAAGATGAGATCGGGTCAGAAGTTTCACGTATCAAATGTGGTTGTTTTGGTTTTGTTTTGGGTTTGTTTTTTTTTAAATACTAGAACTCACAAATTTAAACGGCTGTTGTTTTCAAACAAATTATATTGTGTTAATGTATTTCTGCCAATAATGTTATTCATTGTGTGATGTATATCTTAATCTACTCCAAACGAGTATATTTAATAGCAATTTCAATAGAACTGTTATTACCTTAGAATATTTCATTTCTTACCAAAATTGAATGGTGTAACTTGACCATCCACCTCGCTTACAGACTTGATCCCTAATGACTTCTGGTTGTTCTCCAAGACAAGCCTGTCCTTAAATGGTAAACATCGGCTAGGCTAGCTGTGAGAAATGAGACTAAGTCAACAAACATTTATTACGCAACTGCTCCATTCCAGGCACGATTACAGGCAAAGGGAATATAGCAGTGAATATGAAAGAGTTCTGTCCTCATAGAACTGATTTCCAGTGATGAAATGTTTGTGGGAACATTTTGTAAGCCACAAAGAAATAGGTATTCCTAATAATAACCAACAATGTCTGAAGAGTTTCAATAGAGAAGTTCCAAAAAGTTTTTGAGGTACAGTAGAAATAGATATGAATACAATCCCTTAACATGGTCACTTTAGAGGACATTCTGTTTAAATCAGTTGTCAGTGTGTGTGTGTGTGTGTGTGTGTGTGTGTGTGTGTGTGTGTGTGTGAATATAACATTTGGTTATATTCCTTTAACTTCAAGTACCTTTCTTACGTAAAAATGAGGGTGCTTTTCTGACTGTAACCTTAACTACCTTTGGGAAAGTCCAAACCCAGAAATGCTAACAGATTATTAAAATATATCAAATAAACTTAAAGAACCCAGAGGGTACTGAATTTAACCCAAACTTTAGATGAAATAATACAAGTTCTTGGATATTTCAATGGTCAACTGCCTTGTATTTAGAGACCACATCCTTGACATTAAATAGGCTAACTGTTAAGTAATTAATAAAATTGTTAAACATATTTCAAATGTGTCTATAGTGTGTTGATATGCTCACTCAGAGCTTTTGAAAGTAAATTTAACATCTGCATTCCAACAGTCATTCTAACAAGAAAAGTATAAGAAAAATTACTCAATTATGCCAACAGGAAAAAGGAAACGCAAACACATTTAAGTCATCTGCCACTTTTTATAATCACAGCAAGAAAGAACATATGAACACTTGGTATTTAATGACAAGTTTTTTTTAACTGGAAGCTACAAAAAGCCACGGGACTTTAGCAAATCTTATGTTTGAAATGATAGAAAATCATTTATATACATGGCAAATTCTGTGCCTCTAACTTAGCTATTTCACATTTGTTGAATTCAGTATTATTTTTCACTGTAACAGTATAGTTCCCCTTATAAGAAGAATCTCCACCCCATCCATTTACTCAACCACTCTTTCTCTGGTGTCTAGGCGCAGTATATCTTTCTACATCAGTGCATTCTGGATCTCTTATCAAGTAAAGGAAGTAATCAGCCCATCTGCTTTGTTAACTATTCAGCACTTCAGAAGATGGACTCTTTGGATGCCATGGAAGGTAAACAGAGGCAAAGTGTATCGATTTACCAGTTTATCACCTATAGCAGGAGCATTAATTTAGTAATAACCATATGTTGAAAATGTTTTAGAAGCTTGGTTGGTGCACATACCAATTTTTTCATTTCTCTCTAATCCAAGATAGGATAATATCCTTTCTATGTATAGTACATGACTGCCATGAAACATTTAAATCTTTTGAACTGTTAACTTTAATCGTCTTGTGACATGTTACTTTATGTTATAGGTGATGTTGAGCTTGAATGGGAAGAAACCACCATGTAAATATTCAGACCAAAGAGTACAACTGGAAGATACTTCCAAGTCCCAGGGGCCAAAGTTACCCCCTCAGTCTTCTGAATTGAAACGTGCAACCTGAAATAAATCTCCATGCTTCTCTTACTGTGCCTTACTAAACGGGCTGACATGTTATGAATAGTTCTATGAAGGAGCTAATTCAGGATAGCTGTTTTGTACAGAATACTTTATACTTAAAGTGTTTAAGAAAAGATACCCCAGAGATTTTGAAGCCTTCTGTATTTGGGGAATGAGCCAAATATAAAACTATTATTATATTTGCATTAATGGTTCAATGCGAATTTTCCCTACATATTGGATTCAGTCTTGAACAAAAGTTGTAAATGTTGATTCAGTAGTGCTATTTTGGCCTCCGGGGTGTTGACATTTCTTGTGGATAACTTCCAGGACTGTCATCATGATCTGCACTTCCATGTATGCCCCTGTGTTTTGAATCCTCTGTTTTATGAGTGCTGAGATATCATCTCCTGATCTCAAACAGCTGAACAGTAACCCCCTGACACTGCGGGATTACTTAGCCTTTATGCAACACACAGTAGCTCTTCAGGGACACTTAGGGCTATTTAAATTGCATTGTGATCTTTCATTTGAAAAAACAAAAGGAAAAATTAAACAGTGCAACTGGTCATATGAAGTTGCAGAATACTTTTCCAGCCTGTCTACCTTTGTACATTTTCAGGGATAAGCTCTACCACTGTATTGTACATTTCAATGCACAGTTGAATGTATCAGTATTTGTCCATTAGATACATATTCAAGCTAATAACAGTTTTGAAGGGTTTCTTCAGCAGAAATGTATAAAAGCAGTAATAAAAATGTAATGTGTTGGAAGCTTGTAAACCAATGATGTGCTGCTGTGGTGCCAAGTGACTTCTGGATAGATTACATCAAATGGTCCTTATTTCATTTCCCAAGGTTGATTACTGAAAAGTATATTTGGTGGAACTGAAAACAAAGAGATTAACCAGATTGTAGCAAATTAGAGATTTTTTTTTAAAGAAGCTATTTCACCCTCCTTTTTGTTGTATAGTGACAATATACTAAGTAAGTTTTGAACTATATGAAATTATTTTGTCATTGATTTCAGTTAAGGGTCATAAAATAGTATTATTTCTTTCATGGTAAGAATTATATCATGCTTATTTCTGCTGGAATATAGAGAAAATGATGGCCGATAAAAGTGAATTTTAAGAAACTGAGTTACTTTGCAACTAGATTTCAGAGGTCCTTATAAACAAATTTGATTTTGTATCACATACTAAGATATAATTGATAATATCATAATGTAATAAAGTATAAAGTACAGTGTAATAATAATGAATATAAGTAAGATATAATGATTTCCCAAGGTATCCACAGATAGTAATTTTAAAATCGAGTATTTATTATCCAAGACATTAAATCCTTTAGTCTTACAAGCAATTCTGCTTTCTGTTTTTTTAATGGCAAAGGCATGTAAATAAATATAATCTATTAATGTTTCAACCAACAAGTTTACTCTATAGAAAGTTACAGAAGACAATAAACTGAAAACTCTAAAAAGATTCAAGTTGGAGTTAGAAGTTCTTCAGTTTGCTTCATGTATCAGTCACTGAAAATATGTGGTAAGCCAGCACTTATGAATGTGGGGTTTTATATTCACGAAGACTGATGACAGCCTGTGGAAAGTATTAGGGAGTTTACCTTTAAGTGTATTAAATGATAAGAAAATAAACAGATCAATCCACAAGCCAGTCCATTTTCTATGATTCTATACAAGACAGAGGGTACAGCATAGTGTTTCAGGTCTGACC
The DNA here is from genome assembly GCF_048773025.1 of Camelus bactrianus. Classification (NCBI taxonomy): domain Eukaryota; kingdom Metazoa; phylum Chordata; class Mammalia; order Artiodactyla; family Camelidae; genus Camelus; species Camelus bactrianus. The sequence continues at coordinate 49,695,028 of NC_133550.1, read as the reverse complement.
CATATGTATTTGCATGTGTGCGCATATAAAATAGTTTTAATGTAAGGCCTACCCTAAAAGAGTGCCTATCAAACTTATGTGTATACGAATCATCTGCGGATTGTACTAAAATGCAGATTCGGTTTCAGTAGGTCCAGGTAAGACTTAAGATTCTTCATTTCTAGAAAGACTCAAATTGTAATATTGCTGCTTGATCTCAGGCCATACAGTGAACAGCAAATCTCCAAAAGACAAGATTAAAATAATTTTATTTTTACCTGAAATTATTTGAAACATGCTAAAAATACGTCTTAATTATCAGAAACAAATTATAGCAGCACCTGTTCAATGTGTACAGTTCACCACCTACACCACAAAACTAACTGAAAGTGAATTGAAACTAACATATCAACGACAGCTAAATTTTCTCTTAATTATATCGTGAAAAGGCTAGTTTATAGCCAAGGTTTATAGTTAGCTACTAAGTGCAAATTAAAATAATGAGGAACATCTGTAACATTTTTAGATCAGATTTGTCAAAATACGTTGAAGCACATGTACAATAAATGAGCAACATGTGTTTCATCTGAACCGAATGAAACTGGAGCCTCTCAGAATAGTTTGCCAGAGACGAGAGCAGCTGCGGGCATCACCTCTACTTTCATCCTGCTTTAAAACGCATAATTTTCTTCTTTCGCTTTATAGGTGAAATGTATAATAAGTCTTTTGAAAAAGCTAATTAGACCTTGCCCTCTTCGTAAAGGAGACGGTGATTCGCTCTTCACATCTGGTACCCAATGCTAGATTTAGAAACGAAATTTAAGTTCAAAGTACTCTGTATGTCCATGACATTATTATGGTAAGTCCATTTTTGTAGGCCAGCTTTTAGAAAACTCACAGTGGAAATACTGATGAAGCCTATGACCTGAAATTCCCAACTGAATGACACTAAAAGTGAAAATGTGTGAAAAGTTTATAAAGCATAATCTTGGCAAAACAGCTTGCCTTCTTAGGACAAGTAGTATTTCGTGGTAAATGACATCATAAATATGAGTGGAGTTTCCATTTGGAATCAGGACTCCTGATTTCATCAGTTCATGAAGATATTCTGAGGAATAGATTATATCACATATTTGGAAGTGTTGAGAAGTACAGTGAATTCTACGAATTTTTTTTTTTTACCCAGGCTGGACAGTGTGTAATGTTTATCAGTAAGATAATGCATCCCATTTTAAGACTCATGTTTGTTTGTTACACATGCACACAATGAAGAAAACATTATGACAGGTACACTGACCACTGAACTTTTTTTTTTCATGAATTACTGAGAGTTGTGAACAGATGTTTGGACTAAAATGAATAAACAAACATGTACATAATCACACAAAATGTGACTTGGAAAACAAATCAAGAAAAATTTCATTTCAGGTGTTTCAAATGGAAATACTAAATCAGTGTCTGCAATATATTCATTTGAAAATTAACTAAACAGAAGGTAATGAAAAGCATTATTCGCCCTTGTTAACAAGACTGTTTCTAGGATCAAAATTTAGTTTAAACTTTGCTCAAAGTATTAGATTGAGAGTCATTTTAGTAAACTATAAACTTTTTACAGTGTTTACACCCATCATCCTGATTCATCCTTATGAAATCCTCTAAGATCTGCAGTGTCCCATATTACAGATAAATATAATGAAACTTAACAAATGTGCCTGAGATCATATTCAGTAAAGATGGAAGATGCACATCATGATCAAGTTGCTGAAAGCCAATGATAAAGATAAAATTTTTTAAAAGGCAATAAAGAAAACAGACCTACTGAGGGGTTCCAAAATAAGAAAACAAGCCAGCTTCTACTCAGGAACAATGCAAGCCAACCTATACTGGAATGACATACTCAAAGTGCTGAAAATACCTCTTAAACCTGATTAAGCGTAAGTACAAAAAAGCTAGAGCTAACACCATGGCAAAACACTTAAAGGCCTTCATCCTAGGATCAAGAAAAAGGCAAAAATGAACACTTTCACACCTATTCAACCTTGTACTTGTGTTCCTAGACATTACAATGAGGAAAGAAAAAAGGAATAAGGTTTGTAAATGAAGAGACAAAATTGTCTCTATCAAAGAATAACTATGAGGAAATTCCTGAGAAATCTACAAAAAAGCTGCTAGGTATAATAAATAGCTTTTAAAAGGTTACAAGATATCAGATCAAGATACATAAATCAATTTTATGTCCACATGCCATCAAAGAACTGGAAATTGTAATTAAAAATATCATTAACAATAGCATTGTAAACATAAAGTGCTTAGAGTAAACTTAAAGTATCTACAAGATATATACACTAAAAACAATATTGATGAGAAGAATTAAAGACAAGCTTTTTAAAATTCATGTCCATGAACTCAAAAACTCAGAAATGCAGAGAAGTCAATTCTCCTCATACTGATCTACTGACTCAATGGAGTACCAGTCTTAATCCCATAAGGCTTTGTTTTCTAGAAATTGATAAACTGGTTTTACAATTTATATGGATATGATGCACAAGATCTAGAATAGCCAAAATAATTTTTAAATGGTGATTTACACTATATATCTATACTATTTGTCATTAAAAGAAAAAATACAAAGTCAAAAAATGATTTCTCACATAGCTGGTCATTTACGTTCCAACAAAGGTGACAAAGTAATTCAATGGAGAAAAGAGAGTCATAATGGAAAAACATGAACCTTCATGTCTAGCCCATAAGACAAATACAAAAGTTAACTTGAAATGCAACGCAGATCTAAATGTAGAGGCTAAAACTATAAAGCTTATAGAAAAAAGTAAGAAAATTCTCATGCCTTTGGGATAGGCAAAGATTTCTTAGAGTATAAAGAAATGAAATATAAAATAAAAAATGATATTTTACTTCATTAAAATTATAACACCTTGCTCTTCAAAAGACGTTATTAAGAAAATCAAGCCACAGGCTGGGAGAATGAGCGAAAATGGCACAATAAATGTGACAAGATTCAAGTCCTGAGGCTAGTATTCAGAATACATGTAAACTTACAGAATAATATACACATTTGGCCAATATATGAAAAAGTGCTCAGCATCATTAGTCATCAAGGGAATGAAAATTAAAATCAGAATGAAATAACCATACTAACAGAATGATTAAAGCTAAAATGACTGGTATTATCAGGTCATCCCAGCATGGACTGGGAGCAGCTGGAACTGCTATGACATATAATACAATCACTTTGGAAAACAGTTTGGTAGTTTCTTATAAAGTTAAACAAAATTACCAAGCATTACCACTCCTAGTCATTTATCCAAGAGAAATTAAAATTCATTTCCAGAAAAGGACTTGTACTAACAGTACACTTAGCAGTTTTATTCATACTGGCCAAAAATTGGAAAGAGTCCAAATACTCATCAGCATGAATGAATAAATAAATTGTGGTGTTTTTTGGCAATGAACTAGAACATGGCAATAAAATAGACATGAACTATTGATACACATAAGAATAGGGAAAATCCTCAAAAACACGATGCTGAGTGAAAGAAGACAGACAAAAGGGAATATATATTGTTAGAATCCACTTAGATCAAGTTCTAGAGCAGGTCAAACTAAACTATAGTGATGGAGATCAAATCAGTGATTTCCTGGAGTAGGGTATATGTGGGGACTTGAGTGCAGTGGACAAAAGAGAACTTTTGGGGGGCGATGAATGTGTTCTATGTCTCAAATGGAGTGATATTTATATAGGTATATTCATTTCTTAAAATGCTTTGAATTGTATATATGCAATGAGTACATTTTTTCATGTAAATGATAATTCAATAAAGTTGATTAAAATAACGAAAATAGTTAAGATATTTATAACATGCTTTTATGTAATGTTTTTAAAATACAAATAGATAAACAGCAAGGTCCTACTGTACAGCAGAGAATGATATTCGCTATTTTGTAATAAGCTATAATGAAAGAGAACTGGAGGAAGAATACATATATATATAAAAGTACAACCAAATCACCATGCTTTACACCGAAAGCTAACACTTGCTAAATTGTACATTGCTAAGTCAACAACACTTCAATAAAAAATTTAAAGCATATATGGCAACAAAGATTTAACATTAAGTAATGAGTAAAAACATTTAAATAATTATTATTTTATGTATATATTACTGATATATTCTATATAATTATAATTTTATATTACATGCTATACATATCTAATGTATAATTTTATATATTTAATAATTTAATAAATTTTAAATAAATGATTTAAATATTTTCTGTGTTTGAAGTATTTCATGATTTTAAAAGTATGAGTATGATTTAAATGTTAGTAATTTAATACAATGACTTAAATGTTTATGGATTATTTTCACTAATCAAAGTGTCCTGCTCTCTCACTTGAATGAGGGCAATATGGAGAGAAATAATTACTTATTTACTCCATTCCCAAAGCACTAACAATTGGTGTTTCCAACATTAAAAATAAAACTTGACACGCTACAAGTGCTTTCCACAGAATTCACCAAGTTCTTATTCACTTAGTATTTATAACCAGGTGAACTGCTGTGGAAGACATGATGAATTCACATGCCGGACTCTTGTACGGGAATACAGAGCTCCATCAGCCTCAGGGCAGCACATTCATAAAGCTGACGCAGGCTAACAGGGCCAACACCCGCTCCCTGGGCTGTGACATCAGAATTATTTTAAGGAATACACTGACAATTGTGATATGAATCATTTGCGTGAAGTAGACTTAACAATTTTACTTACTATAATTAATAACTTTATCAAATCATTACTATGTGCCAGGCACTCTTCTAAGGATTTTACAAATATTAATTAATCGCCTGACAATTCTGGCAAGTAGGTGCTATGACCTAGAGCTAAAATCGGAAATCTGATTTCAGAGTTTATAGTATTAGTCACCATATGCCACTGTGTGACCTACAGACTATCGGGTATACCTTTGATATCACCGGCTTGGATGTAAAGCATGCACGTGAACTCTAATTACTCCCATCAAGAACAGAAGTTTCCAGAAAACATCCAAAATAAGCCCTTTATGCAAATTATTCATCTCATGATATCAGCCAGTGGTACTGCTAGCCTTTGAATTCAGGTCGCTAGTGTGGTATTCTTTCTATATTTGCTGCCTCCTCCAGTAAATACTTGATCCCAGCCAAACTGTATTATTTATTTGTTTTTTCAATTCTCTGCAACTTCTTGCCAGATTCATCTCCCTAGCCGTCAGCTCTGGTCATTTTACAGATCTGTTTGGTAGCCCTTCATTGCATATTAAACACGTAAAGAAAAAAAAATGCCCTTCCCACAGTCTCACTCTAGTTTTCCAGACCTAAACCAAACCAGAATGCTTGCTGCCTACTGACACACACCCAGCACATTCCAATACCATGCTTTGGCTCCTGCATTTTCCTCCATAGCTCTTACCCTCTGCTGGCATTCTCCACTCACTAGCTGGTTGTGAGCAAAGACTAAGTTTTTCTCATGATTTTAACTTCGCTGCATTGGGCATAGTATCTTATATATGAGATGAACTTGGACCAATACATGAAACTGAAAAGCATGCCTTAGAAGAAGTAAAATAATGCTGCCTATGTGACGGTGTATTTTCCTGCCCAACCACACTTGCTAAAATGTCTTCTCCAACAGGGATCAAACAAACATGACTGGATCAAAGATAAATAAAGGTGGAGGAGCAGGGGAAATGGGCACATAGCAATTGTTCAGGATCAGCAGTTACCCAGAATGAAACTAAGATCTTAATAGAATGCAAAAAAGCTTTAAACAGCTGAAGGTGACAGAAAGGAATTCTGTACAATTGGACAACTTATGAAAAATAGTTCATCAACAGTCTTTTTTTCCTTACATTATGGACACTTCAACAAGTGTGGTTTAACAGTTCACAGCAGTTTGTTAAACAGAAAAATTAATGGTTTATATCCTTACATTGTGTGTGTGTGTGCACACACACATACATACCTTCCTATTAAAATCATATTACTTTCCTATTAAAAGCACAAAAGCCCTCAACACATAACTTCAAGACCACTTACTGAAATCCAACGTATTTCAATAGCCATTAGAATATTATAATCAAAGTCCTCTTTGAGAAAACAAATTTAAAAAAAACATTATATTTACTCCTTAAGGAGACAGGAATGGGTTTAACATACTTTAAGACCTCACCAAGACTAACTAGACTAAAAAAGCAGGGAGAGGCAGTTTCAGAAGAAACTTGGAACAAATAGTCCACGAGGTGAGACAGGTGCCGGAGATGCAGAGGCAGGTCTGGATTCAGCTGCCAATATGTACACGCAGGGAGGCAGACACCAGGGCCAGAGAGGACAGTAACGAGCAACAGGTGGCAAACCAGGCTAGCAGGACACACGAGGGTGGACTAGTAAGAGGCAGCATATCATAACAGGCAGGTGGAGCAGAGCTAGAGAATCCAGGAACTGGCCCTACACAGATCCAAGAAAAGCCAGAGGCAGGGAAGTGGCTCATCAGGGAGCGGGGTCCTACTGGCCAGCTAGACTCAGAGGCGCCTCACTTCCTCAGGGACAGACACAAAGTAGACTCAGGAAGGGTTCAATGATCCTTCACTTTCTGAAGATAGATACGGACAGATGGATAGGCAGATGCATGCATAGATAGGTGATAGATGAGTTGACAGGTAGAGAGAGTGATAGTGATACATACACATACATACACACACACACACACACACACTTGTATCTCTATCCCAATCACCCTTTCAGTGTGCACATGAGTGCTAAATAAATAGTAACTGCATGAAACATACACACATACATACATGCTTTAAATAACTAGGGTACTAGAGAGACTTTAGAGATAGATTTTATCAAAATCAGGTACTAAAAATGTATACTGCTCATCTAACCAAAGCAATAAGGCAAACAAAAATAACAGAAGTCAAAATTGCCATTATTCAATACAAAAATACTGCACACCTAGAAGATACAAATAAGTAGACTGAAAAACTTTAATAAGAAATTCTCTAATACAAGTGACCAAAAAATATTCAAAATAACCAATTAATGAGAAGATATATTGCGAGAACAAAAAGTAATTTACTCATAAAACCCGAAACAAAATACCAAGAGGCTAAACTTACACGTCATTTCTGAAGAAAACTGTGAAACAGGGAAATCGAAAATCTGCTTAAATTTTTTGGTAGGAGAAGCCTACTATGGTTCTTCTCAAATTACTTCATAGGTTTAACATGCCAATTTAAAAATCTTAAATAGCATTAGATTATTTAATATTTATGAAAACATCTTAAGTTCAACTGGAAGAGTAACTGAGAAATAGGCTAAACTTTTTTGAGTAATAAGAGTGATGAGGAGAGAATTTCCCTTTCACGTGTTAAGATTTTATCATCTAAATAAATTTAAAGTGTGTAACTGATATGAGAAGCAAATAATACCTAATAAAACAGATAAGTTTTCTAAATACAGGTCATGTTATAAGATTTTAATATGTCAGTAAGGAAATATCACCCACTGAGGGAGAAAAGATATTACCTCAGTAAATGATGTAGGGAAATTGGCTGCTAGGGAAAAAAATGAAATCATGTTAAATTTAACTCCCTCATCATAAATCAAAATGAATTTCGAAGCAAACAGATCTTAGGATGTTCCATGCTCTTATTTCCCTTTAAAGATCATAAATAATTTCACCTTCTCAGGATAATCACTCATCCAGCTTCTAATGCCCAGTGGATCATACCACCCCCAAGTGAAACATTTACATTTTCTCCACAATTTATAAGAATTCAGAGATGTATGTACCAGAAAAAAAAATCCGAAGTTTAAAGAAATAAAAGGGATCCAAACTGGAAAGAACGAGGTAAAACTGTCATTATATGCAGATGACATGATACTATATATACAAAACCCTAAAGTCTCCACACAAAAACTACAAGAACTGATCAATGAATTCAGCCAAGGTAGTAGGATAGAAGATTAACATACAGTAGTATGTTGCATTTCTTTGACACAAACAATGAAATATCAGAAAAGGAAAATTTTAAAAATCACTTTCAAAAATCACATCAAAAAACAAAATACTTAGGAAAAAACCTAACCAAGGAGGTGAAAGACTTATCTGCTTAGAACTATAAAACATTGACAAAGGAACCTGAAGATGATTCAAAGAAATGGAAAGAAATCCCATGCACTTGGATTGGAAGAATTAGTATTGTTAAAATGGCCATACTACCCAAGCAATCTACAAATTACTCAGGACATTTTTCTCACAAAACTAAAACAAATAATCCTAAAATTGATATGAAATCACAAAAGGCCCAGAATTGCCAAAGCCATACTGAGGAAAAAGAGTAATACTACAAAGATACAAAAATCACAGCAGTGTGGTATTGGCACAAAAATAGGCATATAGGTCAATGCAACAGAATAGAGAGCGCAGAAACAAGCCCACACACCTACAGTCAGTTAATCTTCAACAAAGGAGGCAAGAGTACATAATGGAGAAAAGACAGTCTCTTCAGCAAATGGTGCTGGGAAAGCTGGAGAGCCACATGTAAATCAGTGAAGTTAGAACACTCCCCTCTCACCAGACACAAAAATAAACTCAAAATGGATTAAAGACAAACATAAGACAGAATATCATAAACCTCCTAAAGAGAACACAGGCAAAACATCCTCTGACATAAACCATAACAATGTTTTCTTAGGTCAGTCTCCTAAGGCAACAGAAATAAAAGCAAAGATAAACAAATGAGACCTAATCAAACTTACAAGCTTTTGCACAGCAAACTAAACCATAAATAAAATGAAAAGACAACCTACGACTGGGAGAAAATATTTGCAAATGGTGTGACCAACAAGGTATTAATTTCCAATATATATAAACAGCTCATACAGCTCAACAACAACAACAACAAACCAGCCCAATCAAAAATGAGCAGAAGACCTAAAAAGACATTTCTCCAAAGAGGAGGCACAAATGACCAATAGGTAAATGAAAAGATGCTCAACATTGCTAACTATCAGAGAAATGCAAATCAAAACTACAATGAGGTATCATGTCATATCTGTCCCATCACTAAAAAATCTACAAATAATAAATGCTGGAGACAGTGTGGAGAAAAGGGAACCCTCCTACACTGTTGGTGGGAATGTAAATTGGTGCAGCCACTATAGAACACATTATGGAGATTCCTTAAAAATTAAAAACAGTTACCATATGATCCAGCAATCCCACTCCTGGATATATATCCAGAGAAAACTCTAATTTGAAAAGATACATGCACCCCAATGTTCATAGCAGCACTATTTCCAATACTCAAGACATGGAAACAATCTAAATGTCCATCAAGAGATGAGCGGATAAAACAGTTGTGTGTGTATACATATACAATGGATTATTATTCAGCCATAAAGAAGACTGAAATAATGCCATTTGCAGCTGCATAGGTGGACCCAGAGATTATTTTACTAACTCAGAGAAAGACAAATATGGTATCACTTATATGTGGAGTCTAAAAAAATGATACAAAGGAACTTACAAAACAGAAATGGACTCACAGACATAGAAAACAATCTTATGGTTACCAAAGAAAGGGGGGCAGGTGGGTATAAATTGGGAGTTTGGGATTAGCAGATACAAACTACTACATGTAAAATAGATAAATAACAAGGTCCTACTGTATAGCACAGGAACTATAATGCAACAAACTTGTAACAAATGGAAAAGAATCAGAAAAAGCATATACATCTAACTGAATTACTTTATTGTATACCAGAAACTGTAACATTGTAAATCAACTATACTTCAATTTAAAAAATAAGTTTAAAAAAACTCTAAATAAGAGGACTTCATTTCAAAAGAAGTATCAATCAGCTAATATAATGAATGTCAAAAATTCTATTTAGGTGTTCCTGCCCAAATACAGAAACTTATTTTTTTAAATTGAAGTACTACTTTAAAAAAGAATAATAACTCCAATGGATTAGAATATACTAAATATGTCTAATCCATGAGTTCATTTTTAAAGCCCACAAATGATAATGAAGCAGTTCATATAGAAAACTAGTAAATAAAGGGAAACAATTCAAGCATTTTATCCTTTTTACATAGAAACCAAATGATGCAGTAACAATATAGTTGAGGACAAATTTGACAGAATTAGACTATCACTACTTCTCATTCCTTAATGGATATCGGCAATGATCATCAATGGCTAACATCAAAAAAAGAGAGACAACCAGATGCTTGTAGAATCAGACTACCCATAATATAATCCTACCAGCCCCCTCCTCCACCAAGTCTGAATCTCATCAAGCCTCCACACTCAGTTACCAATTAATGAAACTACGGATGTTAGAAAAACATGTGAAATTATGCCAAAAGGACACAATCAGCAAAATCCAAATCTTTGGAAACTGCACAGGACAAATGACTCAATTTCTTCAACAAATTGAAAAAATTAAACATAAAGCTGTAGAGGACGAACCTATAGAGATTTAAAAGATTTATCAACTAATATCACCATGTGGACTTTATTTTGGTACCAATTCAAACAAACTAAACATCAATATGGCTCCACACAAACCCTTGTATTTAAGTTTTTATAGCCATAAAATATTCATAATGGCCAAAAAACGGAAAAACAAAATATGGTATATTCAAACAATGGAATATTATTCAGCCACAAAAGTGAATAAAGTACTTATTCATGCTACAACACAGCTCAACACTGAAAACTTTATGCTAAGGAAAGGTGTCACTAACCAGGTTTCTTTTGCCCGATGTGCAGCAAGCCAAAGCGGTGAGACGCCGACGTTTGCAGCAAAGCGAGGAGACGGGAGAAGATATCCCAAACCTGCTTCGGGAAGGCAAGGGGCGCGGGTACTTATGGGAAAAAAGAGGCAGGGCTGTTTGGGGCACAGTGAGAGAGGAAAGATGATCGGAAAAAGGTGCGATAATCGTTCTCCTGCGCAGGCGTAACTAAGCTACAAGCGTCTGCACGTTCAGAACGTCACGAGGGGATGTTCGCGCATGCCTGGTTCGAGGGTGGGTGGTCCTACCCAGTCCTAACCAGCTCAGCTCCAATGAGACACAGCTGACTCGGCTCAGCCTCAACTAGGCGCAGCTGACTCCAAGTTCCTGGAAAACAACCCGGGCAAGCATCTTATTTTTTAGGCTACATCTTAGTACCTTAGTCTCAAAACCTGGATTAGGAAAGGCAGGTGAAGTGGATTTCACCCACGGCTTCAAAAGAAGCCAGACATAAAAAGCCACATATTGTAATTGTTCCATTTATATGAACTATCCAGAATGGGAATATCTGTAGAAAGCATCTTAGTGGTTGCCAGCGACTGAGTGGGAAGTGGGAAGTGACTGCTAATGAATACCGAGTTTTTTCTTGGGGTGATGAAACTAGTGGTGATGACTGTACAACTTTGTGAAAATACTCTTGGCCACTTTAAAAGGGTGAATTTTATGGCATGCAATTGTATCTCAATAAAAAATATGGCATTCATGAGAAAAAAGAAACCCTGAAGTTTAGACTATTGGGCTACTTTGAGTAACCTTACTTCCCAGTCCAATAAATTGAATTAAAATAGCATATAACATAATCTGCAATAATTGGAAAAGACTATTCACATAATTGAATTTACCAGATAATTGAAGCTTCTTATTTGGGGAAAGCTACTTGGTTTCCAGCTCCCACAATCCTCATCTCTGTGTATCGGAAGCAATTCAATTTAACTAGAAAGCTCAGCCTCACCCCCAAACTCTGGGAAGATTGAGTTCTTCTCCTGGGAAATTTTAGGTATAGTCTTTCAGTATTTCTGGGTCTGCATCAAGAGAACTTTGCTGCAAATATGGTACAGGTCTTGTTTCCTGTCCTAAACATTGAGACTCTGTATTATTTGCCTGACATACCAGTTCTAGTTGTGCCGAAGTCCCTACTTTTGATTTTCTTAAATATCATTTGGTTTTCTCATTGCAAAACTATAACATGCTGATTATAGATTTTTTTAATTACAGAAAAATCTTTTTATAATTTTATACCAAAATTCTAGTACCTAAAGATAATTATTATTAACAATTTGAAATGGTGCCTTCCATTCCTTTTTTTTTTTTTTTTGGTCATGGTCACCAAAAGAAATGCATCAAGATTTCATGGAGATACCTAATAAGATAATAGGGAAGTTTATGGCACTGGCTAGAAGAATGACCATTTTGCTTTCTAAGTCTGGGCTTGAATTACATGTAAATTTCAAAAAAAAATATTTAATAAGTGAATCCATTCAAAAATCTGCTAAATAAAGTCACTTGAAAGGAGAGGCCTGCTCTACTGAATGTTCCACTCTTATGGGTTCTTTTCTAAGAAGTTTACTGGGGCGTGATTATTTCAACAGCACCTACTATGATCATTTCAAAATCCTCTTACAAATGGGTGACAGTATGTAACATTTAAGATACCATTTTTTAAGTTTGAATTTACTGGACTAAAAAATGTTTTACATATTTAAGTTATTTTAAGGTAAATTAAAATACTGTTATTACTATAAAGCCAAGGCTTTATGGAGAGGAAAGTTGAAGGATACAAAGAGGGGAGTTAAATTCCTGGTTCCAAAGCTGGGTTCCATACTGTTCTAGCTGCAGGTACCCAGGAAACCCTGAACCAGCAGGGTTCAGGACGTGGAAAGGTGGCAACACAGAGCAGCTTCTGGAGAGTGTCCAGAACAGGAGCCAAGGGTAAGATAACCACATGTCCTAAGGCTTTCACTCTCAGGGCCAGCTGGGTGACAGAGTGACTCCTGCTGACGTGGAGGCCAGGAACGACGAGGATAACCAGGCATTCAGGAGCTGGGTGACCAGGAACAAGTAACCCATGAATGCTTTTAAAACAAACAGCCATCATACTCTCTTCTTATAAACACAGCATGAGTCCCTGAATTCAAATTGGTGTACTTTAATTTTGTTGTGACAGCCAGGCTTAGCAATTAATTACTTAGACTGAGTATCTAAGGCTTAGCCATTTTAGCTCCCAAAATAAATCTTGCTATAAAATGTGTGGGGTTTTTTTGTTTTTTTTTGTTTGTTTGTTTGTTTTTTGAGTAGAGTGCCTCTTATCCCACAACATTTCTAGGAACTTCTACCCAAAAAAAAAAAATGAACATTATATCTTGCACTGATCTAGATTCACAATGTTTTGGGCAAAGCACCAATAAATCTAAACAAATCCCAAATAGAAACAGAAATAATAGAAATAAGTATCTAATAAGGGAAAATGCCACTTCATCTCAGAGAAGATGAATGAGGGTTTTGACAATTATCACTCAGCAAAGATTACATAGTACCTGTTTTCCACCAGATGGTCTTCTACGCACTGATGATTACATAGCTCTGCCCTACAGAGTGGATGATACGAACAGACAAGCGTTAGAGGGCAATGTGTTAAGTGCTTGGTTAGGAATAATCACAGAAGCAAATTTTGTAATGAATATGAGACAGGTGACAGAGACAGTTGTGAAAAACAGGAATTGTTTGATGACCATACTCCACAAACAGTCTCTTGTGGGTATTTTTTACAGTCATCAGCTTTGAAATAGGAACATCAAGTGCTTTCAAGCTTCCTGCAATTCTGTGCTTTTTCACCAAATTCTATTCCCAAGGAAACATACTATTAAAAAGATGTGCTTTATCCTAAGACCTCTGTGTCAATCCAGTAACACTAAGCATTTTAAATAACTCCAAATTATGCTTTGATTTTCAAAACATTGTTTTTTTTTTTTAAAGAGTGGATTTTCATGGGTCTAGTGGTCAATTCTGAACTCAGAATGATTTCATGACCCTACATTTCCCCTTCCAGCTTTCCCTCTCCCTCTCTCCTCTCTCTCTTTTCCTCCCTGCATCTCCCTTCTCCCCCATCTCCATTATTTGCCTCTATTCTAGAAAGACTATTAAAAGCCCCAGAGGCCCAGAAAAGTCTCGCTGCCCACTTCTGAAGGTAATGCTAAATTACTGCACCCTCAGGAAATCTCATACTAAGCTTATAAGATCTTATAAAATCGTGCTTCATTCTTCCCTGTGGCTGAAGTTATTGCCAAGATAATGTATTTATAAAACTTTTTAAGTAACACATCACTGCCAAAAATAGTGTTATAGTATTATCGTATGTCCAAAAGCTGATTTTAATCATCACTTTAATCTTCAAAAGATAACTTATTCCATAGAGAAGACTGGGATTTTCTTCAAAGTCAGAAAAAAAAAATAAGCTTTTTGGCGAACTGAAATGGATAAGATTAAAGAAAAAATTCTGCTATGGGAGTTTTAGAAAGTTATATAAAAATACCAAACACTCAAAGAAGGAAAAATAAAGTTTGAAACATAAGAAGTCTAGCTATCTTAAGATCCTATAGGGAACGTTAAAGAATTAATACCTTGAAATTACTTAGTTCTTAAAAAAAGCAGCATATTTTCTTAGTGTTACTATATCATAAGATAAAACAAAATCCTGAGGACTAAACCATGTTCGTTGATCTGAAAAACTGGTAAAATAATATGAAAACAATAAGTATTACTTATTACACGTATTATTTCTAAGCATAGCAACCACACACAAAAATTTGCTACCTTTTGGCAAACTTCAAATACAAAAATTTCCGGGAACAGCACCACAGACTGGTAACGTGTAAAGCAACCCTTGATTCCTGCATTCTTTCCTCGTGATGTGACGCTTCTCACTAACCCAAAACAAAAACTGATGCACAAGAAAAGAGCTTGTTGTGCGGTAGAAAAGTCATACCACTGCAGCACGGTCCCACTTCGTTTTACTACAAAATAGACACTACACACTCTTCTACAGCCATTCCTTTTGTTATTCATTTGCATGCCCTGTAATCCTCAAAATGCTGGGGTTTCCCAATTAGGAATAAAAATTAACAAGGTTGTTCATATTTCATAAAGGGATACCACAGTCATTCTGTTTCCTGGGATCTGTGAGTGCTTTCAGTCATGGCTGCGAAATGACCTCCTTCACACAGCATGTGCCTCCCTATCAGGAAAAAAAAAAAAAAAAAGATTTTCTGTAAGAAGTTTACAATTAGAGGTCTCCTGGCTCCAGTCAGGTGAGGTGTGTGAAAGGATGACGTTAGGAAAGGAAGTACTGAGCAGATGTGCTGCTATCAAGACTGTTAAGTCTTGCTGGCGAGAACTAATTGATTTTGCCCTTTTCACTTTTTAAGGGGTCGAGCTAAAGTCTCCCCTCTCTGAGAGTAGATGATGGAACAAGTGGCAAACTACGCTAATGACTCCGTGACACACGTTCGGGCTCTGGTGTTACGTAGTCTCCTGAACCTAGCAAGAATGCTTAACAAAGGCCCGCACCAGGAGAGTTTGTAAAACCTTAAACTGCTACAACAGCTGAGAGAGGAGAATAGTTCTATTGAAAGGAAATTAATGAACAAGTGTCACAACGGACAGTTGGTGTCAATTCCTAGAGGATCTGGAAGTGAGAAGTGGACTTGAGGAAACCATGTTAATAGAGCCCTTGTTTGTATGAAAAAGAAAGTTCATATTTTACCAAATATCCATCATAGGAGTCATGCTTGTCACAATCCGCCTCAGTCCGTGTTTGGTAGAAAAGAATGTTTTATTGCAGACTATGTAAGCACCTTATTTTGCTGATCTCCAAAAGCATATGATCATCTGTTTTCTTGGAAACAAATTTAGATAGAAATTCTACACTCAGCCGATGTGGTAATTCTTGGAACAAAACGTACTCACCATTTGGAGAAAGAAAAGACTTTCAAGCCCGAACTGTCCTCTTTGCAACTTTCAAATAGCAGCAAAGAACAAAGGGTGGGCAGTGACAAATAGAAATTAGATATCATTCAATGTTTATAAAGATAGATTTGTGTTAAAGAATTCAAAGAAATTAGAGAAGAAACTAGAAAACATCAAGCAATAGCATTTCTATTTGAAAACATGTAAAGAACTATTCTGAAAGGAGATGTAATACACATTTGCTGTTATTTAAGAATATTCAGTCCTACTATAGGGTATAAGAGGAGAAAACAAGGAGAAGAGATGAAACTAAATATAAAGGCAAATGGCTTGGACAACAAGTTAGAGATAGACAAAGTCATTACGGCCTCTGCTTGTCAACATAGGAAGGGGCTAGACGGCCAGTGAAGCATCAAATAACCAAATACGCCCGAGACACCCAATATTCAAGAAGTCTGACACTGCCCACCCATTGGTGAAATCCAGGTTTGTCCATCCACACAAATTAAAGCCACAGACGCCCAGCAGATTGTAGGGGAGCCGTGGTCTTGACTGGGTGTATAGAGCATACTGTATATTGCTCATATTGAACTGTGTATTGGTTCAGACACCTTCCATCTGCTGAAAATCCTTGCTCACCCTCAATTCTAGTCCTTGTAACTACTCTAAGTGGGACAGACTGATGGAGGAGGGTGAAAGACAGCACATATGTGCATTGTGTCCGTCAAGACTTGGACAGTATGGTCTCTACACGCCACTTTTACCGCATCTAAAATGTGCTAAACCACTCTATCTTTCTCTTTCCTTCCTACTGTATAGTTTTAAATAAACAGACCATGGGTTTCGAGCATTTGAATTTGAGCATCAGTTTTGTGACCTCTGGGACAGGCTGCCTGTACGTGGCACTGCACATGGAAAATACCATTGCATCATTATTTCCCAATGGGACAACACAGGTCCAAATTTCAGCCAACAGCTATCAACAGTGCTCTTTTGCCACTCTGCTAGAAAAACGGAAGTTATCCTACAGGTTGCCAGATAAACAATCAAAGGTCCTCTAAGTTAGTTTGCTCCTAGGTTTTTTTTTCCACTGAAGACTACTCTTCTATTGGTCACTGTAAGGAGGCTCAGAATAAGAAATTCTTTCTGATTATGCAAATCACTGCTATAGGAGCCAGAATTTCATTTATAAGCACAGGATCTTGGGCAAGTAGATTAATTTCTCATTGCTTGGCTTTACTCCCTCTTTAAAATGGAGAGAAATCATACTTGGTAAAACATTCTGAAGATGTAATAAAATCATTTATTTAAAGCATTTCAACGCAGGGCCTGCCACTTTTCTTTTTCCAGAATTGCATAATGGTTACAACTTCACAAAATAATATATATATAACTACTTTTTATTCTATACTCTAAAAGTACCAATTTTGGAACATTATTGTGTCAAACAGCTTAAATATCATGATAATTTATACTTACACACAAGAAAATAAAAAATAAATGATTTAGTAAAGAGAGTATACTTACACAGTGAAATTATATAGCATGGCTTTTCCAATCACAACATCTAGCCCAGATTTTGAAATCAGGGAAGATAAAACTTAACATGATAAACTGCTGTGTGACTAGTGGCACTTTAAACATGTAATTCCTGAATTTAAAAAGTAATAGATTATATAAAGTCTAAGCATTTTTAACTTTTGGTATGTTTCTTTCCTTTACTACCCTAAAAGCTAGCATGTATTATCTGAAGGCAAAAATGTCTAAGCTTCTGAAAAAGTGTGAAATGTGTGTGTGTCTGATTAAACAACTTTTTTTTTTTTTCTAAGCCGGTAGAAAAACTTTATGGAATGAATGTGTTTGTACAGTGGTGACTATTTGTCACAGTAGGCTCTGACATAGGCATTAAAGCACAAACTATTTTGGACAATATGTCATAACCAGCCAGTTGGAGGCCAGTAACAAAATACTTGGCTAACCATTCTATACTAGAGACATCTGTTTAGCTTAGCAAGCTAGTAACGCCAGACCCTACTATAATTTGGATCATCTGAATATCACAATTCATTTAGTTTTTAAAAGATAAACAACACTGAAAAATCATTCCATAGATCTTAGATATTTTAAACATTAGTTTAGCAGCGTGGAAAAATGTTCTTGTGATATTTTAACTGAAAAAGGCAATACATACATGATATTGTATTATATTCTTAAAATTATGTAATATAAAATTTATATTATGTAATAATACATTATATAAAATTTTGATTATAAGGAAACAAAAAAGCAAAGTACGACTTATTTAGGTGACACATAGATGCGTTTTCTTTTCTTCAATCAAAAGTTAAATAATATCAAATTGTATTGAGTGTTGACTATGTATGAAACACTGTATATTAAGTGTCTATTAACATTCTTTTAATCATTAAAACAACCCTCTAAGGTAATATTGTCTCCATTTTATGGACAAGTTAATTGAGACTTAGAAAGTTTACATAATTTATCCCAGGTCAAATATTAGCAAGTGGCAGAGTTGAGCCTAGAACTTAGATCTAACATCAAACCCCACATTTGTAATCACTATAATTATTTTTAAAGAGAAAAGTCTATTTTATATATCCTGCACTCTGTTCATTGCCCTATTTGTGAATAGATACTTGTAAGCATCCATCCTGTTTTTCTGGGAATCAGGGCGACCAACTTGTTCTGATTTGCCCAGAAATTTCCCAGTTTTAGTGCTGAAAGTTGGACCCACCGGGTCCTTGTCCTAAGCAAACCTTTGCCAGCTGGTGACCCACCCGGAAGGAAGGAATATTTAACCTGAAAACATTCAAATGGCTCACAAACTTTGCTCTCAAATTCGTAAGTCTGAATGAAAACAGGGAGAACGCAGAATTTTAAAAAGAACTTCATTTCTTAAGCACCAAGGAAAGAGTGTTTCTCAGATCATTTATTGTCTCTTTCCCTGGAAATTATGCCTTCGGGATAAATGAGTGACAGCCTCTTTCAGTAGCACTTTGTGTCTAGGACACAAACTAACCACAGATTTTTGTGGAAGTTGTGTTCTGTTCCCAAATGGAAGGGAGTTGGGGGGGGGGCAGGTAGCAAAAAATAAAAATACATATTTCTTGAAAAATCTGAAGAGCAGCCTGTCTGGCTCCTCCCCTGCTTGTCTGAAACATATTTCTTCAGAGCTGTTTTAAAAAGGCAGCTGCACCGCAGTTCCTCTAGTCCAGATCCAGCCCCATTTCTCTGCACAATTTCTGACCACCACTGTCTGGAAACTGCAGAGGATTCACCTTTAAAATCTTTCCTATTCCTCTGCGTGGTTTGTGCCCCTCCCCCACATCCTCTGAAGTGACTCGAATGTTCTGTCAGTCTAAGTGCAAACTATTTTTACCACGATGTTCGGGAATCTCTGGGCACACACTGTCTGCAGATTAGGTAAATTACAGGTGCCCGGGTTCATGTTACTCAGTTAGCAGCTACAAGTTTGAAGCATTAATCTGCCTCTTCTGAATTTTCCCTTTCAGTCAGTGGGCTCTTCCTTCATCCTCTATTCTTCAGGGCTGCTGCCTGGCCTTGCTAATTGGTCCTTTTTCTCCCTGCAGACTGGATTCAGTTCTGTTCATTCTTTTTCTCCCCTTCCCGTCCTCCTCCTCAACCCCCATTTCCTTTTACCCCTTTTTCTCTCTTCTGTTTTTGACTGCTGAATATATATAATCATTTTCTGTCTAACCCTCAGTTCTACTTTCTCTGCTATAAATGAAACTGCTTTCTTTGAACCCAACTAGGTGACAGCATAGCCAAATTCCTTAGACAGAGCTCACCAAAATCTCTTTACCAGTTTCCGACTAACTCTCATCCATGTCTATGTCTTCCCTGAGCTTCCTCCTACTGTCACCTCCATCCCAATCCACGAGTTTGCTAAAAAGCTTCAACCCTCCTCCCTAGAAAGACCAACGCAACATCCCAGGAACTTCCCAAACCATCCTTCCTCAAGCTTCCTGTTCATGACAGACTCTTCATTGTCACACACTCATTAAAAACAAACAAACAAACAAAAAAAACCCACATTCTTTTCCTTCAAAGTTTCTAGCTCAGGTAGTCATTTGTGAGATTTTTCAATTAGTCTCTGTCCCCAGTATGCTGGAAATTTGTTGAGGGCATAAATATATGAAACACTATTATTGGAGTCACTACTTTTAATATTTTCACTTCCTTTACACCATTAACACAAAAGAATCCGTAAATTTATCCTAAACATCTGTCCTAAGGTATTTCAATTAATTTGGTTATTTCAATCAGAGGTCTTAAGAACTGAGTAGGAGAAGGAGGGAAATTAAAATTTGTTGGGTGCATATTCTAGAACATGGACTCAACATATATTTTTCCATTGGCATATATTTTATGCTAACAACTAGCCTATGATGTATGTATTATATATGCCATTTGACCTCTTATAAAACTGAAGCTTGGAATGTATAATTAAGAATGGCTAGAACTTAGATTGTTGCTTACTCCAAAACTCTGTTTTTCTACCACCTACAACACCTTCCTGAAGGCTCATCGCTAAAATCTACCATTGACTGAGCTAATTGTAATTCTTTTCCTCCCACTCCTTTTCACAGAGAAGAAGAACTGGACATATTCAAGCTTTCGTGGAGATGATGGGAAGAAAATGCATCTACAAATAATTAAGCATGAAGTAAGAATAATGGGGTGGTAAACTATTTGAAAACTCTCAGTTCCATCACTAACTTAGTTTCACATTTTGTTATGAATGAACTCTAGACCCCTGATGTGATTTCTTGATACTTAATATTATTAGCCACTTATTACTTACTTTTCCATAATTGAAAAAAATATGTGTTTGAACTATTTAAAGCTTGGAGGATAAACCTGTTTTGACCACTTGTCAAGATCTCCGTTTCCCAAGTTGTACTGAGAAATAATGTAATTGCAATTACAGGCATCTCGTATTTTGTAAACAGTTTGAGTTCCAAGAGCTCACTAGTTGGTTGTTTGGAATCATTGTGTATTTTCCCATTACCTAATCTAATAAAAAAATGGTTATTTCCCAAGCTGGCATTTCCTTTTCTTCTCTTCCCCTCCCTACCCTCCTCAAAAAAAAACAACAACAAAAGAGGCAAAAATCTGTTTGAACAAGGTAAATAGCAACACCAATTTTCTTGGCCTGAGTTTTGGTGAGTGTTGTGAAAAGGGGCTTTGTAACTTAATAGGAAATGACAATTCAGTGGCGATGGCTGAATTCACACAGAGAAATGCCACCCTTGTCTGGGAGGATGCTCTCCCTCAGCATGCCAAAGCCTTTTCTACTTCTTTCTTGAATCTTCTCTGTCTACATTTTAAACTCACTGTTTCTCCAGTGACAACATTTAAACAAGGGAAAAATAAAGGGGAAAGAGTACACTTTCATAGTCCTTAGCAGGTTCATAATGTACAGACTCATATCTACCCGGTACCTCTTAAAATCAACGGTGAGTCTAAGAATGGTATCACCTTAGATATTACTTGTCACCCACACAACAGAATTCCTGAGAAGTGGTATTCTTCTTATTTCAGTTTTTCTCTGTATCTAATTCCAGTAATAAAAATACTTTACTATAGAGTATGCAACATTTTTAAAGTGATTTCACATTTTAAAAAACTTTATCATGACCTTTGAGAGTATGATGTCTCTGTCATTATACACTTTGTGGGTTAAACAACCGAGAATTTGAAAAATTAGGGTTGACTAAATTCTCACAGGCCCAAAACCTTCCACACCCCGATTCCAGTGCTTTTTCTCCAATTTTTTTTAACCCTTAGTCAATTTCATTCACCCTTCTAGATTCAGACTCCATAAGCAAAGAGATTATTTTTCACTGCTTTATTCTCGGCACTGAGGACACTATCTGGCACTTAGTAGGTACCCAAAAAATGTTGAATAAGTGAATTTCAGGTATTGTTTTCTTAATAATCTTGGCAATAATGCTATATATTTTTACTGGTTAAAAATGATTTTTCAAACTGTCTTCACATTATAAGGTGCAGCATAGAATGTGATTAAGAGCAGAGGGTAATTTTCCATAATAGATGTTAGACTGTTCCCTGAGTTTTCAGAGCCTCCAAAATGCAGTCTTAATCACTGATATTAGCAACCAGGGAACTAGCAGAAATAGGAGAAAATGTCACAAAAGTATTGGCTGCTTATTAATCCCTGTGCCTCCTACTTTTCCAAAAACCTAAAAATGGTTCTCAAATTTGATAAGGAATTATTCAGCAGCACAATAAGCAAAACATAAAAACAGCTCAAAATGTCAAAACTTAGCACCCACCCCAAGTGTGTGGCTCAACAGAAAGAGACTATGAAGAACTAGCTTCTGGAGTAAGTGACTTGACTCAAAAAATGTAAGTAGGTCCTACACTGTCTGACCATCGAGTCCTTGCATTGTCCTCAGTCTATTCATTAAAAAATGAAGTCATACTTAACACAGCCTATAATTTGCACTGCTTGGGGCAGAATGAGATCTTATGTTTCCAACTAGTTTTTCAGGCACTGACCATAAAGGCCAAGACCAAAGCTGATGGTCACCCCAAAGGCAATTTATAGGTGGAAGGGGTCCTTCCAGTTCTCTGGGAGGGAAAGGAGAGGAAAGGAATGCCATTTTTTAAAGAGAAAAATACATAAATCTCTGCAACAGTTGTGCTTCATCTCCTTCATACGAAACAATCTTAGCCCTGACAGAGCCTTCCTTATACTCTAAATAACTAATGTTCATCAAGCAGCTAATGTAAGTCTATATGCTTCACATGCATGGTATCATTTGATCAAATCCTCACAAAAAGGCAACCACTGTTATCTTGAAGAAACCAAGACCTAATTATTTATCACACATAAATAGAAATTAATTTAACTGGGACTTGAACAGACTTCTTTGGACTTTAGGGGCCCTGAGCTCCATCCTCCTCTTGTACTGCCTCCCCAGCCACCATACTCGTGTGCACTGAACCACAGGCAAGCTGCCATTAAAAATGCTCTTTGTGTCTTGGTTGCTACCTTTCTCATCTGAATCCTATGAGCATACAGTGGCAGAACAGGAGCCGTAACGGAGGCACTTTGGAGTGCCACGCTGAACCCTGAAATACCCAACAGCTATAGTGTGAGCCTTGTTTCCCCTAAAACTCTTTTTAAAGAGAAGTTACTCCATGTACTGCATCCCCCATTCTCAGTCCCACCCCTTACCTTTTAGGTACTAACTGCTCCATCATGGAGGGGCACAGAATGCCGATCTTAGTTGCCACCCTCCAGAAAAAAAGATAGCCAAGGGAGGAATCTGAGCGCCCTCCAGCCACCCCTTCCAGCTCCCAAATCGTCCTGACAGCCTTAGTAGAAGAGAGGAAAGACATTTACCTGTTGCTATTGAGGCTGAAGCCTGAAAGTCATGTATAACCTTTGAAGGACTGTAATGGTTTTAATCACAGGAATAGCATCTTTTTGGTAGGCAGGAGAGAGAAAAGAGCTGAACCACTCTGTAAATATTAACCAAGCTATTTTGGAGCAATGGCTATTGCCTTTGAAATCTTTCATCATGGGTCTATACTTAGAATTCAGATAGCCTGGGGGAGGGGAATGGGGCAGTGTTAATCCCCAGTTGTTTTGAAGTTGTCCCGTAAGCAGGTTAGCATCTGAACTGTCGCAAATTGAAGTGTTCGATGCTTTGTATAAATTACAGGATTCTCTCTGTGTGTTTTGTTTTAACCTGCTCTGCGGATAGGTTGTCACATCATTCTAGGGGTGACACTTCTCAGTTTTCTTTCAAACTAGATATTCTAGAGAGCACTGGCTGTAATCACATTGAGAGACTGATGCTCCATGACAGCTAAAAGTTGGATTGAGTTTCAGGAGCTACTATATATAAAGCTGGGGCGACTTATGTCACCGCACTAATTAAATGCCATCTGGGTGGTTCCTCTGGGTTTTTGAGCCCATCACCCAGTTCAGACCGAGTCAGAGGCCAAGGAGGAGAACATGATGATGGACCTTTTTGAAACTGGCTCCTATTTCTTCTACTTGGACGGGGAAAATGTTACTCTGCAGCCGTTAGAAGTGGCAGAGGGCTCTCCTCTGTATCCAGGGAGTGATGGTACCCTATCCCCCTGCCAGGACCAAATGCCCCCGGAAGCTGGAAGTGACAGCAGCGGAGAGGAACACGTCCTGGCGCCCCCAGGCCTGCAGCCTCCCCACTGCCCTGGCCAATGTCTGATCTGGGCTTGCAAGACCTGCAAGAGAAAATCTGCCCCCACCGACCGGCGGAAAGCCGCCACCCTGCGCGAGAGGAGGCGGCTAAAGAAAATCAACGAGGCCTTCGAGGCCCTGAAGCGGCGGACTGTGGCCAACCCCAACCAGCGGCTGCCCAAGGTGGAGATTCTGCGGAGCGCCATCAACTACATTGAAAGGTTGCAGGACCTGCTGCACCGGCTGGATCAGCAGGACAAAATGCAGGAGCTAGGGGTGGACCCCTTCAGCTACAGACCCAAGCAAGAGAATGTAAGCCCAGATGCTGCCGCGGCCGGGGAATGCAGAAGCTGATTAGACGCCTTCCTTGGGGCCTTAACTTCCAGCTGCTCGATCTCCTTTCCCGTCCCCCTTGCTCGCCCGCCCCTCCCGCTCCCTAATGAACCCCCAGTGACCCGTGAACACGGGGTGCCCGCAACAGGCAGGAAATTCGTAACCGGCCTGAGGAAACAGGGAAGACACCCCCACAAAGGGACCCCCACTTCACCCCCGGAACCTACGTTTCTTTCCTAATCTCCTGCCTTGGTTTTCCTCCAGCTTGAGGGTGCGGATTTCCTGCGCACCTGCAGCTCCCAGTGGCCAAGTGTTTCGGATCATTCCAGGGGGCTCGTGATAACTGCCAAGGAAGGTAAAGTGGAAGAAAGGGCACTGGGCTGAGCTGGAGAACATCCCGGGAGGGGGCTGGGGTGCTCAATGGGGATAGAAGGCGCTCGGAGACGAGCCAGAGCCGGGGACGCGCCCTGCGAGACGGGCGCTCCTTGCGCGCGGGGACGGGTCCTCCCGCGCTGAGTGGTCGGTCTCGCGCTGGGCGCGGAGTTGCCTGCCTCTTCCTATATTAGAGGCTATGTTTGTATGTGTGTGTGTTTTCTGCGCTCAGGAGGGTCAAGCATCGATTCGTCGGCCTCGAGTAGCCTTCGATGCCTTTCTTCCATCGTGGACAGCATATCTTCGGAGGAACACAAACTCCCCTGCGTGGAGGAGGTGGTGGAGAAGTAACTCCGAGCCGGTGCTTGGGAAGTTCTCCGCGCTGCAGGAAGATCCCACCCTGCCTCCTTCGCCTAATCCTTTAGATTAGGTCACATTACAGTAACATGTAGGAACCCAGACCCAGGAGTTTGGGAAAGGGAAGGAGACATTCACAAAGAAACTCTTCGGAAACTGTTGTGCACGCTCAGATGAAAAAGCCTTTCGGCTTTGGGCTTTTATTTTGGGAACCGCGAGTGGCTTAAATCTAGCAGCCTTACTCTGTTTTTGTTTGGTTGGTTTTATAATATATTTACTTTTATTATGGTGATCCTTTCGTGCCATGGTCAAAAGTTCATTCCTGTCTGAAGCAAAGTGGGAACGTTGCATCCAAGTGTTAGTGGTATTGAATGTATTTTTGTAAATAATCTTAGTACTTTCATTTTTTTTATGTAAACCTAAGAAATATATTTTAAATGTGGAGTGACGTATTGTATATAAAAAGTGCGAGGATCCTAGTATTGTAATATTAAAAAAATAAGTTTCTATATGAATAAAATTGGTCCTAATTTGATTCAAACTGAAAAAAATATGCATGAGGGCATAAATAAAGGTGAGCCACCTTTTAATTTAGGCATCACCCAAGCCCATTTATTTGAGTGTTTACTTATGGGCTGATTTAAAGGGAGGAAAATGGGTTGTTTTCCTGTGTCTGAATTAAACTGTTCACTATTCTGTCTCATGTAGCCCTCACATTGTGGTTAGAAGTGAAGACTATCCAGAAGGAATCTGTCCTTTTCCCTTTTCTCAGCATCCCTTTATCTTTCTGTTTTAATTTTCATATACCTGGAGAGCTGGGTGAGATTTACTTTCCCAAAGTTAACAACTGACTGTCCAAGCCAGTAAAATCTCATTGTTGCAAGAAATTACCACACAAAAACTCTGCTTATTTATCTTAAAAAAAAAAAAAGAAAGAAAGAAAAGAAAAAAGCTTCAGCTAATTTAGCCCGAATTACTTTCCCTCTTCGACGTTCCAGGCCCGGCCCTTAGTGGGGTAGTATTCATCCACCTCGAGTACCCGGGGCTGCACTGGCCTCTGAGCCAGGTTTCTGGCCCCCTCCCTGGTTTTCTTGAACTAGACTGGAATATCCTCAAGGCCTCCTGTACTCTGGGTTTGTTTTCCAAATAGAAAGATAAAAGAAGGGGACGATCTGTCTCACGGGGTGAGACAGGCATCTCTGGAGGGAAGGTCGCTTCAAGAGAGGGAAGGGTTAAAAGACTGAGGGCAAAAGACAGTAACAACACACATGAAACCTCTTAGTTGGACCAAACAGTAAAGCCCCAGAGAGGCTCGAAGCCCCGGGAGCTCCTCGCGGTGAGGATTTTACAACGTGTGCCAGGTTTGTTTATCCTGTAACCTCAGGAAGAAAAGACCACCAAGAATCGCAGTGGGAAGTGCAGCAGAGGAGAGGGGCAAGCCATTTCTCTGGAATTGCTACTTCTCTCTTACATTCTGTAAACCGCACCTTCACAACACCCACCCCCCTACCCCCATCCTCAACTGCTTCCTGCCCTCTTTTTCCTGACAGCTAGTCCTCAGTTCAGAAAAGTGAAAATCAAATCTAATTCAGCATTTCCCAGCCCAATCTTGCTTCCCAATGGGGCAGTCTGGACCTTGCTGCCCCCACGGACGGCGCCCCCTGCAGGCGTGGAGCAGTATCTGGTCCCTTTACCATTTCCAAAGGCCTCTTCCTGGGGATCACAGTTACTCAATTTTCTAAGCATGTGGATAATTCCAGTTTCTCCTAAAATACTCTTAAAATGCAGAAAGCTTCATAGAGGAAACTGACATTGACATACAACCCCCCTCAAAAGTATAAGAGAAGCAGGTGGGAGTGTCAGTGGATGCAAACTGCTTAACCTCTGTGATGCTAACTGGATTGAATCCAGGTTGCTACCACTTAAATGTGGGGCTATCGCTGTCCCTCTTTTCGTCCTGTTTCCTCATTTACAAAATAAAGGGGATGACGATCAGAGTGCTTAACTCCTGTGAATGTGAAGAGTCACTGAGATAAATGCTTAACCAAAACAGGTCACAAAATAAACACTAAATGTCATCGGCTGTTTTTCTTTTTCATTAGTGAATCTAAATTGACCATCAAGAGTCTTTTCTTTTACCAAAAGCCACAGTTCCTTCAGACTTGGTTTTCTAGCTTTTTTTGTGGGCTCTGGCTGGGAAAGTATTAATAACGATGAGAGACGAGCAGCAATATGAGTGAGTCATTCTTAACACTTTACCTACTAACTCATATAATCCTACATAGACCTGTGAGAGAGGTCCCCTTGTTACTTATGAGAAAAGGATCCTTTGGAACAGAAAGATTCTTGCATTTTTAAGTATAGAGGGAAGACTTGGAGCCAAGTCAACATCAATGGCTTCAAGCTTGCTCTCTGAATTGCTTACATGCATCCTGAAAGAGAAGACTTGGGAAGTAAGTAACATTTGTGGTTTGCAGAATAACTTAGCTTTCTTTGACAACTGTTTCTCAAAAGCTCTTTCTCAAGAGTGATTAGCCAGTAAACTCCAAATTATAACAGTCGTTTAATTAAAAGGTAAGTGGTAAAGCATTTCCAATGATCCAATCAGAACACGTGTGAATTAAAATGTCTCGATGGTGTGCAGACCCATTAATTATGCTTATACATATTTATATTTTTTCTGAGACTCAATAATGATTTTCCCTAAGATGTGTATATATATATGTGTGTGTGTGTGTGTGTGTGTGTGTGTGTGTGTGTGTGTGTGTATATATATATACACACACATTCACCTGTATTTTCAAAAATCAGATTCATGCCACAACTGAAATCAGATATCACAACTGACCTTTACTTCATAATTGCACATGTATCTATAATAAGATTTGTGTTATAAACTGCTCAGCAGCAGAATGCTTTTATCAATTCATGGACTTTACTTGCTGATAGATTTTATTCAGTCTTTGCAAACCAAATCCTCTCTATCTCTTTTAGCTGAGTAACTTGAGAAATTGTTTGGAGTAAGTTTGCCTACAGAAGACTCTTCATTAAATAGAGCAAATATTTCCCGAAGACTTCATGTGACCTTCTCTGCTGTAGCTGACATGTTAGGCTTCCCAATGAAATCCTTGGTGTGTTTGCAATTAAAGTGTTTTTATTTGATATTGATGATGATAATCTTGACTAAGGCTAAAGCCAAAACAAACAGGGCTGCGGAAGCAGAAAATCAAGATGTTAATGACTTGGTAAAGATAAGCAATTTGAGATTTAAACTGAGCCTCTTTCCAGAGGCAGGCATAAAGTTATCAAATATAAAATAACATGTGACTTTCTTTTATGTTACTATAGAAGTAATTTGTAGATTGTCAAATGTCAGCTTTCTCAAACCAACGTTAATCATCACACCTGGATCACTGAGTTTCAAGCATGGACATAGTGGAAATCCACTTATGTCTAACAGACTCATTTTTTTTTCAGACTCTTTTATGTGTTTTGGGGTTAGAGGTGTAGTGCTGAAATTCAGTGTTCCTAACCACTCTTGAGACTGGTAGAGAAGTCTTGGGTTGCTAAAGTGACCTCTGTCCTTATTAAAACTTTTTTTTACTCAAAGATAGACTTTTTCTCATCTGTGCTTTTCTCTTAGTAATATTTCATCCCATTTATTCATTTCAAGACTTCTTCCTCCCAACAACACCATATCTGGAAAAAAATTTTTTAAACATTTTAAACTTTCAAAATGTCTCATTGAATGTCCTAATTAAATGCATTGGTATAGGAAACTATATTCAATATTTTGTAATAACCTTTAATGAAAAAGAATATGAAAATGAATATATGTATGTATACACATGACTGGGACATTGAGCTGTACACCAGAAATTGACACATTGGACCTCACTGTACACCAATAAAAAAATGCATTGGTAACTTAGCCATAATATGGTATTTCCTCAAAGAACCAAGCCATGAAGATATTTGCCCAACAGGCCCCTCCACTCACTCCCTTAAAGTCAAAAGCAGTGTTAGAAAAGGTAAGCCTCCTTCACAGACGTTTCATTCTGAAACAGCCATTTTTGCAAGCCAGTTCAGAGGCAGCCTGGGAGATGGAATGCCTACGCCGAGTGCTGGAACAAAGATAATGCTTCAAGGACTGGCTACTTTCTCTACTCTCAAGGCTGCTAAAGGTCCTTACTTAGGCCTTTGATCTCTCCTGGGAGTCTTCGAATTCAAGCAGAGGCCAATGTCTTCCTCAGCTGTCTTCTCCACAAATTCTTCCAGCAGCTTTGGCAGGTACTAATGTGTTTACTTAGGTGTGCCTGGTTCCCAGAGCTAATAGCAGTTTGAAATTATTGAGCACATTGTCAAGTCAAATATAATAAGCAAAAATTTCAAGAACAATCCCAGGAATTGATAAGAGTCTCAGGTAGGGGCAGAAGTGAACTGAAATGAACTTATCTGCCTAAATATATTTGGTTTCTCTTGTTAAGAGAAGCCTGGAGAATTTTCAGTAAGGCAGAATTCCTAGAGTGGGCCAACTTCACTAGAAAAGGAAGCTCTGAGCATCATTTTGCTGGTGGGGTCTGTCCATCAACACTAGGATTGTTGCCAAACTGCTTGAACTAAAATAGATTCTTTTAAAAATAAAAAAAGGCTGATGATTACTTAAAGGCCTTTGCCATTAGAACCTGCTTATAAGTCTAAATTGTAAGAAAATTAAGCATGTGTTTATTATTCTTCAGAATGTAAAATGAAAAATGTAAAAAAAATTAAAAACACTATCGTAATCTATTCCACCAGAACCTTAGTGGCCATTCATTTATAACACCCAGCTAGGCTGACCTTTCTTCCCCTGATCTGCCTACTGCGACGCTTTCTTACCACACTCTCATTGTTGGAATATCATTTCTAACAACCTGTTTACATATTAAACAATTGTGTTTTCTCTGCATGGAAGAAACCCACTTCTCTGAAAAAACAGTGGAAAACAGATTGTATTTTCATTCTTTCCTAAGAGGAACAAAAGCCACCCGTCTGATTTTGACTAAAAGAGGCCACCCAGACAAACACTGTAAAAGACCTTTTTTAAAAAGTGAATTTTAAGTTTTTTCATACTTCCCTGTTCAATCCTCCCACTCAAAAATTTTTTCTTCTCTGTCTCAATCACTTAGGTCCCCATTTTCCCTTCGTACGGTGTCTCCTGGGAAAAGAGCAGGGGAAATCTATCCTGAATTCGGGGAGCCCAGACATCTCTGAGGCGCTGGCTTCCTTCTTTGTCTCCTGCCTCCCATTTTTTTACCTCTTTCTCCTCTCACCCCTGTCAGGAGTTTAAAAGTGTCGTCTCGTTTTTTAACTTTGGTGCTCTGAGATCCTATTTTCAGCACTTGGGTCCCAAGGGTCCTCAACCCTGGACCTCGTTCCCCACCCCGTGCAAGTCCCATTAAGCCCCCGGGTGCTTGTGTTTTCTTGGCTTCTTTAGTTCCACTCGCCCGCGGCTCTCCGCTAAATTTGTTTTGCGATCACCTTACCAAAGACAGCCCCAACCTCCGAGAGCTACCGTTCCGGACAGAGCTCCCTGAGTGACAGCGTCTTCCCCGCCCGGAGCCGAGGCGAAGCTTCGGGGACCGCGTTTGCGAGTTTCGGCCCTGGAGCGCTAACGACGCGCACTGAGCCCGAATCGACTGAAGAAGAAAACGAACACAATTCACGCCAGGAGCGCAAACTCTCCAGAAGGGGATGCCTACCTTCCAGTTTTCTGGGACCTGGGGCAACTGACTGACCCTTTGCGCTTCGATTACCTTCTCTCTTTTAAAAAAAAAATATATTATTTGCTTATCTTTTGTTGCTGTTGTTTTAGCGGGGGGAATTCATTAGGCTTACTTATTTTACTTACTCATTTTAACGGAGGTACTGGGGATTGAACCCAGGACCTCGTCCATGCTAAGCACACACTCCACCACTGAGCTATACCCTCCCCCCATTACCTTCTTTTAATTATAGGTCCAGTTACAGTTGCCAGAGAATTGTTAGAAGCCAAAGTCGTAAATGAGTGAATTCACAGAAGGAGTTGAGAACAGTGCTGGGCAAGTAGAAAACTCATTTTAATTGTTTGCTACAAATATCCCATGCTGAGCAGTTGGGGGAAAAGGCACATTAGGTGCCTGGTGGAAAGAAAGCAGCTGAAAGGCAAGCAGAAGCATAGCCTCTGTCCTCCACTTCAGCTTGAAGGAGCAAGTTTATTTGTGCCCAAATCTGAAGTCTGCATACAACTCTGTTTCAGCTTTGGCCAGCGTGTAAACATCTGAATTCCACAGCCAAAGAAAGTGGTACTACTGCTGTTGACCAGAACCTGTGGGACTTGGCTGAGAATTCCTAGATGGGAATGTCTACCCACTACTGTGTTTCAGAGGTAGCAGTGTGTAGGCTTCGGAATGTTTCCATCTGCCTGTGTGGGTCCTTTAGGAACTCAATTCTTTTATCTGGTGTAGTCCTGGGAAAGTATTCATTTCAAAGGCATCCACTTGTTAATAAGGTGCAGATGAATTTCCCACTGGCCAATTAAGCAGCCCACTGGTATGAAAGGGAGCCTGATTTTCGAGGGATGTGTGGTGATGGTGGTGGTGGTAGTGTCTTTGCCTGAGGGATGACAGAACTTGGGAGAGGGGACAATGATAAGCATATCTGTAGCAAACCCTAGTGACTGACACTCTCCCATCACTGGTTTCTGGAGCCTTCACTTTGGAAAGCAGATTTCACCCTGAAAGAGTTAATATTTCTCTGGCCTCTGCAAATCAGAGATCTACCTGCCAGGGTTGCTTTCCGAAAATAATTGTAGGAAAAACTAACAGAAAAGAAAGCTCCCTTAGGCTCCAGTAAGTTCTGAGTCACAGCAGTTCCCAGACTGTGTGACAGAAGATCGAGGTGAGAACTCTCCCTCCTCTTTCAATGCAGCTGGAAGCACTAGTCCGAAACTCCACATTACTTAGGTCTATTTGTGTAAACGTGAAGTAACAGCTTTTCCTACATGTAAACAGCAAGCCTCCTCCATCCCTCGCCTCCTAGTGATTTGGTAGTGGGTTAAGTAAGGGTGGAGGAGGATTGACAAAAGCTGATTAATAGGTTCATTGTCACTTAAATGGCAGCCCTCCCCTCTCGCCTTCTAGCCACCAAAGTTTAAAGACCCCGCTGTGATCGCCTTTGTGGAAGGCTTTAGTTGC
The DNA here is from genome assembly GCF_048773025.1 of Camelus bactrianus. Lineage (NCBI taxonomy): Eukaryota > Metazoa > Chordata > Mammalia > Artiodactyla > Camelidae > Camelus > Camelus bactrianus. Next base: position 49,662,706 of record NC_133550.1, on the reverse strand, counting down.
CCAAGTGTGTGAAGTTACTCGGGTTGGAGGAGTTGGAAACTTTACACGAGCCGACAAGGACTGCTGTGTCGGCAGCTGGGACGCATCTGTAACGGTGTTAGTTTGCCTGAAAGCAGAAAATTAGCGACCCCAAAGCCCAGCTTGGCTGTTTAGTCTGTCGAGATGACAGGGCAGAGCAGAAAGAGAAGGAGCGAGGAGCCGTACCCCTGGAACGGGAGTTCGCCATCTAAAGCTGGGTTTCTTAGGATACAAATCTTACAGACGCAGTCAGTACAGACCCTCCACTTTCTCAGGGCCCATCAAAGGTCTAGTGCAAAGGGACAGGCGCTCAGTAAACCCAAGCAGAAGCAGGAAAGAGAGGGAGGAATGTTCCTGGTCACCTGGCCCTCCTGTGCCCACGCCTTGTGGGTGTACAAAGAGAACTCAGAGCAAGCTCGGTCTTGGGGAAAAGGAACCTCCCTGCTTACCCCCAATAACACAGAGCCTACAAAATGGCAATCTGATGAGAACAAAATCGATTTTTTAAAAAATTTACATATACTCCATTAGTGAAAGTGCCACTTCAAGTTTTTAGCAACCGTTAATCTGGCCCACTGGCTGAAAAAGTTCCTGACATAATTAAAGTTCACAAAAAAGAGAAACACGTAAAAATAAAGAGACCCCTCATGTCCCGGATTGGGAAGGCAGGGCAGCTTTTGGTGTCAGCTGAAATTGGGGAGTTGTATTTATTAATTATCTTTTTTAATGTGAGAACAACTGTAAAAAGTTGGAGTTCTTTCTTTGCTTTTGTCTGAGACACTCTTTAAGCGTCCCTAGGTTTGGGTAATCTAGAGAGCGCTGGTAAGCGGGTTGGGGAGCCATCACCCCCGCCCCAGCAGAAATGCAGTAAAACCATTAGCGTCAAAAGGGGCAGTAAACAGCAAATTGTCTCTAGAGGAAAGGCGGAGATCTGCCCAGACAACCTCGGGAGGGTTGCAGTGGGATATGCTAATAGTGCCGGGCCACTGGGGCTGGCCTCCCTCCCCCAACAATATATAAAGAGCCCCAACCCCAGCGCGGCCGACCCAGGCCGCCAGGCGTCTGCCCTTGCTAATTACCGGAGCAACCGACCTGGGAGCTCCGCCCGGGGTTTGCCTGCCCGCAGCGGCGCCAGGCTCCGGTTTCTCCCCTATCTATCTCGCTGCTGTCCAGGTGCACCGGCTGTCCCTCCACAGAAGATGGACATGATGGACGGCTGCCAGTTCTCGCCTTCTGAGTACTTCTACGACGGCTCCTGCATCCCGTCCCCTGAGGGCGAGTTCGGGGACGAGTTTGAGCCGCGAGTGGCTGCCTTCGGGGCGCACAAAGCAGACTTGCAAGGCTCAGACGAGGATGAACACGTGAGAGCACCTATGGGCCACCACCAGGCCGGCCACTGCCTCATGTGGGCCTGCAAAGCATGCAAGAGGAAGTCCACCACCATGGATCGGCGGAAGGCGGCCACCATGCGCGAGCGAAGACGCCTGAAGAAGGTCAACCAGGCTTTCGAGACGCTCAAGAGATGCACCACGACCAACCCCAACCAGAGGCTGCCCAAGGTGGAGATCCTCAGGAATGCCATCCGCTACATTGAGAGCCTGCAGGAGCTGTTGAGGGAGCAGGTGGAAAACTATTACAGCCTGCCGGGGCAGAGCTGCTCCGAGCCCACGAGCCCCACCTCCAGCTGCTCTGATGGCATGGTAAGAGATACTCTGTACCTAGTGGGCCCTCCAAAGTTTTTCCAAAAATCTTTACATCTCATTTAAGCCGGGTATAGCAACCAAATATTCAGTGGTTATTGACGAATAGTTAGGTGTGTGAGGGAGGGAGGCAGTTGTGGTAAGACAGGTGCCACGTTTAGACAGATGCCAGGAACAAATCTGCTGAATAGGCTTTAATTTGACTTCCGACCAAGTTCTAGGTGCACACTGTAGGAGGGGGTTGTCATATGAGATAGGTGGCTATGAATGATCAATGAGATGTTTTCTCCATTAATCAGTTTACTTCCAATATATACCACCAGTGGACCCTGTAATACACTAACATCCACAGGCAACTGTCTGAGGCTCCCACTGTCCCACAGTTTGTAGTTTAATGAAGAAATGTAAAGAAATACCCGCATGGCCCCAGTCAGTCCCTGTTCTGCTGAGGCCTGGCTGGAAGATGTTGATGCATTCTTTTCAGAGAGCGTTTGCTTCAACGCTGCCAGGTTTTAATGTGTTTTTGCCCTGGGAAAGTGTTCTCTCTCTGAATTAGTGTGGCTTCCTTCTACTCCAATCCATTTTGCATGGTTAACCCAATGCACATTGCTGCTGAACTCCACCCCCCTCTTCCTTTTGCTGCTCTCTCCTCTTCTCCAAGCGCAGAGATTGACCTCAGTGCCCTTGCAATTTGGTGAGGGCTAGCCCTTCCTAAATCAAGCAATGAGGGTGATTGAGAGTGGCCAATTTACGGAGCTCATGGGTAAAAACTGCCTTACCCTAAGTCAGGGCATCTTTGGCCAAGACCTTAACACAAACATCTTCTTTTGTCTTTGATTATAGCCCGAATGTAACAGCCCTATCTGGTCCAGAAAGAGCAGCAGTTTTGACAGCGTCTACTGTCCTGATGTACCAAATGGTAAGAATTGATGACTTCAGAGGAGTTTAAAGACTAGTTCAGCTTCACAATTCAGCCTATCAAAGCAGGGTCTATTCTCTCAGGCAGTATCAGGAAGAGAATAGAAGTGATGGTTTTTATGGGGAGATTTTGGCAGAGCAAAATAAACACATATCTTCTGCTCAAAATTCCCTAACGGATACACCCATGCACACACACTAACATAACTGCTTTTGCTAGAAACATTACCAGGGTGTTTCTCCACTCCCCACCTTCATCCTCATGAACTGCTACATACTTGTTGCAAATTTCTGTATCAGGCTTTCTGTGACCACCTGACCTCTGGGTTTCAAAGATGCTGACCTACAATTTTAAGGGGCAACATAAGCAAGTCAATCTATTGGGGGATTTTTTTTTTTAATGGCTTTCTCCTTGTATCCTTAGTATATGCCACAGATAAAAGCTCCTTATCCAGCTTGGATTGCTTATCCAGCATAGTGGATCGGATCACCAACTCAGAGCAACCTGGATTGCCTCTCCAGGACCCGGCCTCTCTCTCCCCAGTTGCCAGCACCGATTCTCAGCCTGCAACTCCAGGGGCTTCTAGTTCCAGGCTCATCTATCATGTGCTATGAACTAAAAATCTAGCCTAGATGAGTTCCACCAGGAGGGCCTATGACACAGGAGGAAGAAGGCCGCAAGAGTCCAAAAGCAAGACAACCTGTACATAAGCATTTCCTCTCAATTGTAAATTTGTAAATATTATCTTGCCACTTTATAAGAAAGTGTATTTAACTAAAAAGTCACTATTGCAATTAATACTTTATTTCTTTTCTTCTTTGTTTCTTTTGTCTTTGCTTTAGATATGTAGTCCCAATAGTATTTCTTATAGGGGGCAATTCATCACAGGTAGCTTGTTGCAATACTTAACTTATATTTTTTATAAATATTGCTTATCAAAATATTATCTCTGATGTTTAAATCCTTATATTTTCTCTAAAACATTAGAACAGCTGGAAATCAGTTATAGGGAGTTTAAATACAGTTAATGTTTGCTTTTCTCTTTAATCCTTTGGTTATATTGTGTTAAATAAAACTATAACAATACTGCCTAATGGTATATATTTTGATTTTTTCTTATAAAAATGCATCTTTTTAATGTAAGCACAAAATAGTACTTTGTGGATGATTTCAAGATACAAGAGATTTTGGAAATTCCGCCATAAATAAAATTGTTTCAATGAAGAAATACTTTGGTTTATGATTTTGTGAAAGAACCCTCAATAGAATCGACAGTCATTGATACGGAATCTTTAGGATGGAGCTGCAAATACTGAAACAGTTGGTTTTATAGATGAATCTGAATATTTATCATTTCATGGACTCAGTTTAGGTCCTGTTGGTGTCACAGATGAAAATACCATATTTCTATTTTGAGTATATTTCAAGGGAGCCTGTTAACTATAATTTTTCCTTTATCTTAGTGTTGTACCGTATAATATCAAAGTGTGTGTCTCTGTGGAGAAAATATAGAAGATATTCAGGACAATAACATATTTTTAAACAAAAAGAATGTACAACATTACATCATCTTAATACCTACAGTACATTAGAAATCATGTATTAGGTCATATTTATTTACTTGCCTGAAAACATCTTGATACATTAATATATTAATATTGTCAATAAAATATTTAAAGGTACTGAGCTGATTTTTTTTGTATTATTAAAATGCTGGCATAAGAAAATTTACACAAACTGCAGTAAAGTGAAGCAGATTGCAATTGCCTTTCTCTTTTTCACAGCCTTTTTTATTTTATTAATTGTATTTTATGCATGTGCTGTGTGATGAACATGTACCCTTTATTGTTCATCATTTAAATTTCTTTTAGAATAAATTGAGATGAAAATTAAACAATTAATTGGAAAATTAGGTAGCCAATCACTGGGATAATTCTCACAAGGTTACCACTGAGAGAGAGAAAAAGGAAATATCCTTGAAGCATCTACAGTAGCTGTTCACAGAGAGCAAATAAAGATAATTGTCTTATCCTCTCATTTGTACATTAATTCAAAATGTCTAATGGTTTGTAGTTACATATATTCACCAGCCAAAGCATATGGATTCTTGGCTAGAGCCTGGCAATCACGCCATTCTCAGGAAGGTTTCCCCTTCTTTCTGGACAAACCAGTCATCAGGCTTACAAGAATAGACGTTATTCCATAAAGGAAGGGAGAGAAGAGGGGCTGGGTTCAAAAAATATTGTAGCCACTGTCACTTTTAGCATCATGCCCTCATACGGGATGCTGACTGTCAGCACACAGGTCAGTCTTATCCATGATCTGACAGTGAGGATTTGAAGGTAAGAGAATTCAAGAGGGCATTATAAAGAGTCAATATAATTTCAACTTCAGTTTGAGTGATTCACTTTTCTTAGACACTGTCTCCTATGAAGAAGTTGGAAATTTGTTGTTCTTAGTAGAATTAAAATAAAGGGAACTATGAGAATATTGTTTTTTTTTTAAAGCTCAATGTTAAAACACATTAGCATATGCTATTCCATTTAATCAAAATAAGCAGAATATAATGTGATTTTTTAATTCAAGTGAATAAATATTAATTTTATTACCAAACCCCAGCTAATCCTATCCTTGCAAGTGAATTTGATATTCTGTTACTATTATAATGCTTCAAAATATTTAGAGTTTTATTTAGCTCTGGATTTAATACAGATGTGATTAATGTATAATTAAAGACAGTACTCTCTATGACAGCTTGCTCGATTAATCTCATTTCCAACGGACTAAATTGAAGGCTAGCGTCTATTCAGTAAAGAGCTCAGCACAACGCATCACATGCAGTCATACACACTTTTTTGACAAGGGCCTTTGGGAATTGGTTACAGTAGTCCAGACCCAGAAAAGCCTTCCCTACTTCAAGAAAGTAGGACAGGTGAGTGGAGAAGGGGTGATACTGGCAAAATATTCAAGTAAGGACAGGATTTTGCCATCTATAAATCCCATGGACTGGACAACCGGGCTGCCACTAAGCTTTTATCAGACCCATCTCTGCTGGTGGAAAACATGTCACTACCAGTCAATTTATAGGAAAACAAGGAAAATGTTCCCTTTCCCATCTGCAACTTGATGGGGAGGAGGTTCTCAGGAAATAAGAGTCCAAAGAGACTCCCTTCTCCTCAAGCCTGGGAAATGCAAGTTCACTGGGTTACACAGGAAAACTACATCCAGTGAGGTTATGGAAATTGAGAAGTACCACTTGGAAGCAAGCTGCTATATAGGTGTCTTGATTGCTCCTATTGTTTTCCTCATTTGAAAAATGTAAGTCAGATAAAATTATCGGTTATATCATAGCCGTAAGTTCTTCTTTAAGATGGCATTCCATCTTAAATATTCCATTAAATACCTAATCTGAGAGTGGTGTTTCCTGAAATTCTCTCTTTGAGGTTGTAACAGTTACTAGGTTAAAGAAGCAGTTGAATTCCCTGACTTTCAGAGGTGGTATTTCTGGGAGTGGTATTAGAGCACCAGCTCAGAAAAGCCCTGCTCAGATGGCAAAGGGCCCCTGAAAATATCACCTCTGAATGGTCCCACACTATCGCAAAAAGCACAGACCATCTAATTTATTTCTTTAAGAATTCTGGTTTGATGTTAGTTGACTAATGATTTAATTGTTTAAAATACTACAGTTGCTGAGAAAAGGATCTAGAATTTAATTCAAAGTTTAAACTGGGTCTAAAATTATTAATGTATTGCTCTCTTTTAAATTTTCCTTGCCAGATTGTAAAATGGAGTAAAGGACAGCTTATGATAACATTATAAATAGTTACCACTAAAACTGTTATAGTGCTAATATCTTACAAAAAGAATCCTTTGTAAAGGGAAAAACAAGCCAAATCTTATCTCCTTTTATGCTACTTAATTCACTTTATTACAGATTAAGTGAACACTAATGATAAAGCAACTACTAAAAATTATTGTGTGTATTATTATGCAAATAAGGAAATAGAGGCTTAAGGAGCTTAATAATTTTAGCAAGAACACTCTATTTGGGCTATTTGGGCCTCTTCACAGCACATGTTCCAGGATGCTCAGGCAGAAATCACAAGGCTCCCTATGTATGACCTAGCACGAAAAGTCCTAGATCATCATGTCTACCACATTCTTCTGGTCAAGCAAGTTACTAAAGTCAACCCAGGATCCCCGAGAAGCAAATTAAATGTCACTTTTTAATGGAAGAAATAGTAATGAATCTGAAGCCGTATTTAATCTGCCATAATGACTGGTACATAATTGTGGTCTCTGTTTCCTTATCTTTTACTCATTCCACTGACTGAAATCTGCTTCTGCCTCTGTCACTATCCATGGTCATTATAAAGCAGTAGACTGTTCTAGCTCTGGGCAAGATTACACCTCCAGCCCAGATATCTTTCCTGATTTTAATATCTGTATATCCAACAATGTACACAACTGATCTTTAGGTTCTTAACATCTCTTGAATGTCTCAATGGTGCCTCCAAGTAAATATGGTACAAATTAAGCTCATGATGTTCTGCCTGTATCCCTACCTCTTAACCTAGCACCCTTTCAGTGTTGACTCTCTCAATGAATGATGTCACCAGTCACTCAAACATGAAACTTAAGACATACTCCTGATACTCTGATCTCCCTTACCTCTTGTTCAATTCATTACAAAATTCTAGATTTACTTTCCTTAAATATCTCTCAAATCTCTGCCCTCAATCCAAACTATGGTGACCTCTATCCAGGAGTATCATTAAGACCTTCTTAACCTGGCCCCCATAACCTTCCTGGATCTCCCATTACTGGAGACAGCATCCAAGTTTTTCTTTGGGGACTGTCCCTTTCCTTTTCTCAAGCCATGTGGTTCAGGTGGGATTGACTGTACTTCAAGAAATGGACAAGTCATTCAGGCTTGACCATGAGTGTGTCCTCTTCCTTGGTCAGAGTAATTGCTTCATGGATGGACATGTGACCAAGTTGTTCAGTAATTGTCAGTCCTGGGACATTAGCTGGAGCTATAGGGAAGAATTTCTCTTTCTGCTGGGGTAATAGTATAAGCGATTTTTTATTCTAGGCTGCCAGCTGCCATTTCATTCCCAGGAGAGGAGAGCTTGCCTAAAAATAAAGCCAACACAGTAGAAGTCAGACCTGTGACGCAGAGTGATTTTCCCCTGAAAATATTATTAAGCATCTGGATCCCAAAATGCCTGAATATCTGCTCTTGACCACGTTTTACAAGTCTGGTGCCAACAAAGATCTTTTTTCTTAAACCAGTGTGAGTGGGAATTCTGCTAACTGAAACAGAAAGAATCTTGCATAACTCCATTATTTGACCTTTCCTACATATTGCAGCCAGAGGAACCATCTCAGAATATTTATCTGATCATGTCAGTCACTCCACCCCCACCACCAGCTTACTGCACACAGGTATTGACCAAATAAACTTATTACCATGACCCTCACGTTTCTGTATGTCCACCTCTTCTGTCCCTCTCTAGCATTACCTCTTTCTGGCCACGTCCCTCCTCTCTCCGCTCCAGCCATATAAGGGACTTTTATCAGTCACTACATCCCCTTGTGAAGCCAGTGGACCTTCACACATTCTCTCTTGTCCGCCATGCTCTTCCCTCCTCCATTCCTCCCAGTTGGTTCCCACTCCTTTGAGATCTCAGCTCCAGCTTCAATTCAAAGGCAAGTTTTTCTCGAACTCTTTCACAGTATCAAGTCCTCTATCATCTCAAAATACCATATACCTCTTTTCTATAGCATGTCTCACAAATGAGACTGTGCATTGATTTACGTGATGACTAACATTTGCTTCCTGCACCCTGAGAGCAGGGACCGGTTCCTGCTCAACTCTGTGTCCTCTGGACTGTATGAAAAGTGATACTGCTGAAGCTTTTGTTGTTGTAGTATCCTTATTTTTCAAACTCTCTTTTTCAAAGAATTCTTTGACACTATTTTCTGTTTTTCTACTGTTCTCTTAATTTTTTTTTTCTGTTAATTTCTTGTACTGACTTTCTTTATTCTGGTTAATCTTTATATATTTATTTGTTAGGCTTCTGTTGTGTCATCTTCCCTTTTCAGGTTCCTGTGGACCTCTCCTACTTCCATAGGCTCACTCCCTCCCTCTCTCCTAGGACAGAGATGCTTCTCCCATTGATTTCGTCATACCTCTCCTAAGGGAAGCTGCTCCACAGGCATCCTCTGATGGGCCTGGCTGGCCTTTTGAGCAACTGTTAACCAGTTAGGGATGGGTGTGTGATGTGAGGGCAACCAATCAACAGACTGACCAACATTCATGAAATGCAAAGCCTGATCTCAATATTGCATGGAAAGAAACAGATACTTATTATCGTAAGTTCAGACTCAAAAATAGAGAAAAAAGGTCATGCTGTTGACGGGACAGGGAGAGGATGACAGGCCACACACAGGCTGGAACTGTGGAAGGATATGAGTTAAGTAAACCTAAGCAGCGAACGCGTAGACAGAGCAGATTCAGAGACAGAAGACAGCACAGCGGCCACTGTGGCCCCACTATTCGTAGCAGATATGGGGCCCTGGACAGGAGTGAAATTGAGTCCCACTAACTCATCACTAATTAGCTGCAGGCACTTGGGTAAGTTACTCAGATTCTCAAAAGTTATTTTCTCACTTATAAATGTAGATAATAATAGAATAAATCACAAGACTTTTTGTGATAATCGCATGACATAAAGCATATGAAATACTTAGCTCAGGGCCTAACACATAACAAATACTCAAAATATGATAATAAAAGAAAGTACAGTAATTGAGACTTAGGATGAAGACTCATAAGTGCTTAAAGCAGGGATCTTCAGAATTATCTTGATGCCAAATATATCCTCCTGCTCTGGTGCCCATAGGCCCGCGGGATTTCCTCACTACTCTTCATGAATCCTATATATGAGCCAGCCTGAGTGGATCTGTAACTAAAAGAACCACATTAAAACATTCTTCAGATAGTATTCTGCTGAGTTTTACTCAGAAGGCCATGCATATTTTCAGTGACCAGCTGAGTTTGCCCCCTTGACAGCAATCTTAACATGGGTGAAATTAAACTCATCTTTTTCTCCTGCGTATCCTATTTCATGTTGTGGCACCACAGGCACAAGTAAGCATGCCAACATTTTTAGAATCATTCTTGATTCCTTCTTTTCCCTCAAAGCAATTGACTGAGTTTGTCTAGAACATAACACAAGTAGGAATTGTAAAAATAATAGTAATAGCGATAGAAACAACAGCGTATTTCCTCAAGAAGCATGATTTTCCACACTGTAATCTAGGAAATCAGTCTGAGTTTTATAGTCTATGCCTATCTTTCCTCAAAAAGTTTCAAATTGAACATCTTATAATGAATGGGATTTTACGGTAAAGAAAATGTTGACCCTGAATGATGTTTAAAAAGGGACATTTATTAATCACTTCTTTTATACTAGAAACTGAGTTTTACAGGTATTATTAATGGTGATCATGAGTAGATAAAAACAGTATCTCTATTCATAGGGCGACTACTATGTTTCCGGAACAGTTTTCAAAGTCTGATAGGCATGAAACATAGCTAAGCATCAAAACAGATCAAGGAGTTGAGTATTACCCACTCCAGGCTGCACCTGAGGAAGGCCTTACACAGAGAAAGTAAATAACATGATCACTTTATAGGTGGAGTTTTTGTAAGCTCTCTTATTGTAGACTCATGCAGCAACGAGAGAGTTCAGTGAAACCCCGAGGCCAGGAAAGCCTCTGGAGCAAGGAAGTAAGAACTTGACAATGGTGTTTCAGTATTCTGGTTGTTGGGAATGGAGAGAAGGTGAAGTTAAGAAAACTAATTAGGGGGATATCATAGTAGCCCATAGACGAGGTGACGTTTCCCTTTAGTCCTTGCTGAGCTGTCCAGCACAAGGGGGGTTCTCAATGAAAGCTGTTGACGGACTGAACCACGGAGGTTGTGTCTGCATGATGCCAGACATCTGGATATAAAGACTAAAACCCAGTCACCCAGATGTTGAGGTTACTTGATACACGGCCATCAAACATTTAAAACTTTTAACTGATTGACTGCCTTTTTTACTTTTTGCCCAGATAAATGACATTGAGTTAACTCAGCTTGAGCCTGGACTGATTGCTATTCCTTGGTTTTTTTTTATTAAGGAATGGTTAATCAGGTTATCAATGCTGACGAATCACTAAAATAGGAATGGCACTCTAGGAGATAGGTTAGTATCAAAATAAGTGAGAACTGGTAATAATGAAGAAAAGTGAAATCTTCATATTATCAGAGATGCATTTTAAATACTTTTTGTGGTTACCCTATTTTTATTCAACAGATTTTCACTGGGTTGGGTGTCTCAAGCTTACAGCATTACAGTTCTCTAAGTAACTATTATTTTTTTCACATCAAAGCTGATTCCTTGAAAATATTTCACAGACAATTAAATGGTAACACTTTCCTTCTGTGCACAGTAAAAATGTGATATAAAAGTGAAGCACTGTAATACCATATTCAGTTCAGTAAAAGGAAATTTTATCTTCCTAAATAACTGTATTACATATAATAATGTATTTTAAAAATCATACTGTCACAATTAAGTAATGACAGTAATAGAAATATACCTTTGTTCTTTGAAAAATTATCTACAAAGTAAATATAACTTGAAAATAAAAATATTAATTTATTATTGAAGATAATGCCTTTTACTCAAATTCACTCTGTCCAAACGCTAGCCTGGCTTGTTGACAAGTGAAAGTATGAGTAAAACAACTGGTTAACTGGGTGGCTTGTGTGAAGGATGATAAAGAGATGGACTGTTATGGGGTTGGCCCTTTTTTCCTTCTTGAAAAATTACTGATTTTGAAGTTACTTCTTGAATCACCTGACTGGCTTCACATTTTGTGAGTAGGGACAGTGCTACCTGGGAAGACTGGCTTTCTCCACAGGAAAGTGATCAAAAGAACTGAGATGATTTCCTGGATAACTAAACCCAAATCTCCACTGATCTAAGCTGTCAATATTTTTTTGGAAGGAATGTGTGTTTGTGGCTAAACAATACTAAAAGCACGTGGGTTTTGTTTTTCCTACTAGGTTATGAGTTCCCTCAGTGCAGGACTGTTCTTTGTATCCCCAGCATCTGGTCTTACTTCAGGCATGCAAAGGATATAAAATAAATGCTCATTAAATAAATGTCTGTATTCTCAAATCAATCTGTATACTTGTGTAGAACCTCTACTGGAGGCATTCAAACTTCTTTCCATATCTAATTGTAGATCAGAACATCTATCCTGTTTTAAGTGTTATAATCTCTTTCAGAAAGACAGGATATACGATATGAATAGTCTCATACAAATTTAGAATCAATTCAACATGAAGAAATGAGTATCCACTACAAAGACATCTCTTTACAATCACAGGCTTAATAACAGAGCTAGAAATAATTGCATAAGAACAGATTGCCAATATTTGAATGGCAGAAAGAACTATTTTTAAAGTTACACAAAGAATTTCTAAAGTCTTTCAGGCTAGCTGTGCTGGAAGGATAAATGTCTTTTATACTGACATATTGCCAACTCAAAGCATCTAAAGGCCCTTTCAGAACTGCATATAAACACGAATCGAATCATTTCACCCACCTCTGGGCTGGAATGTGACAGCTGGTTAAAGTGAGCATAGCAACACCATGCAACAATGTCAAACAGGATGAATGGCTTAACCAATCAAAAATAGAGCATCAAAGTGAAACTGCTCAAATTAGACTTCTGGCCAGGACAGAAAGGTTAAATGTTCTGTACTGGTATAAAGTCGCCGAGATCCTTGATGACCACAAAAGTCATGTTAGTACAACCAACTGAATTCAAGACGTGACTCAGCAGCTTAAGAGTTCTTTAATACTATCACATGGGGGCTTTTTGTCATTTTCTAATTCAACGGAAAGAATGTAGAAAACTAGGTGTGTGGTATAGTTAAGGGAGTGACCTGTGAAGTAAGGGCGACCTTGGTCAAGTCACAAGTTCCCAGTTAATAAGCGGATCAAACTACTTTCCGTCTCTATGCTCTCTTTTCCTCAGTCACAACAAAGTTCTTAACACCCATCTCCACAAGCTATGTTTAGGGTTAGCTATATACATGTGTATGAAGCTCTGAAATCAAGTCCTGGGACACAAACACACACCATACACAGAGAAACTTACTTTGCCTATTAATGGTCAGCAGAATTCAGACAAAATGCTGGGGAGGAGATTATAAGAATGATTTTCTAACATACTAAATTATTCTTAACCTAGGGATGTGACAAGTTGTTGACTCAAGAGGTAGTCTGGTTTAATTTAAGCCATTACAGGAATACTGATAGATTAAATACTATAGCCAAAAGTTATGTTTAGGTGGAACTAGAGAAAACATAAGCATACGAAGCTTTTCCTTGTTTCTGCCTAGCAATAAATATTAATCAAATTTGATTAATCAAGTTTAATCAAAATTCCAGAATGAATTATTTTAAGCTCAGTCTGACAAACTGCAGGATTTTCAACATTGATGTTTACATCGGAAGTTACATAATGCTGTGATATTAAAGCTATTCAAATAAATTACCTAAAATTATTATTCCTTTTATTTTGGTTAATTTGCAAGTTCTAATAAAATCTACTTTCAACTCCAGAGTCTTATTAATCTTTTCCATTTCATTTCCCTTCTAAACTAAGGTCTTCATTCTTTGCATGAATGACTAAAGCTATAACTTTAAAATGTTTTCACAATATAAAGTTCTGAAATATGAACAAATATATATGAGCATATAATACAAAAGTGCTACAAACACTATTTTCTACTAATCCTTAGAGAAAAAACACCTGAGTTATATATTGAAATCATATACTAAGAATTGGCATAAGTGAACTATAGTCATATTATAATCACAATGTTCTTCTATATATGTAGGTTAATATGGTTATTTCACCATATATGAGATCATTTTTAATTCTTACTTGATTGTGGTAGACAAAATCATCCCTTTTTAAGTCAATGTATAATAAAAGTTGAGTGGCAAGACTTATAGCTCACCAAAACTAAAATACGTAGGATTCTAATTATCAGTCTAATCCTCTCCGGAGGTTAACTCTTAAAATCATGGCTATCAAGTTTCATGTGTTATATTTACTGTGGTGCTTGGGAACATTGACAAAGGGTTGAGTATCTCTGGTATGTCCATTCTAGCTTTACTCACTGAGCCATGTCACTTGCTGGTAAGTTATATAAAAGACTTCTATTTTTATGGGGGGTATTTTTTCAATTACTTTATATATTAGCTCCCAGTAAATGTTCAGTCAACACAATGACATTTTATAGAATGGCGCAAACTCTTCCACTGAGTACTTGCAGTACAGATTTCTTTGTATTACTGTACAAAGAGTGACAATGTTTTTTGATGAGGGAGCTATAAATTTAATTGCTTCATTATTTTTTCCTTTTTAGCTTTTTCCAAGTTTTCTAAATGGACACTTTAATTAAAAACAAAAAGCAAAACAGTGCACAACAACTTATACGAACTAGTCTCATATCAACATTATCCAATCTGTAATTTCTGTTTTACAGAGTTAGTCAACTTTTAAAAGCACCCCTAATACTTCCTGTGCTGTTGGCACGTGGATACAACTACTCCCATTAGATTTGACCATAAGAAGGAAGAATGGGTTGGAAGAGACAGAAGGTGCACATGAGGGCAGGTACTGGGATACTTACCCAACTGCTCAAACCCATGAAGCTCATACTGAACTCTGACAAAAGGCTTTGTGAAGGCTAATTGGAGTGTATGTCTTTCCGTACTGCCCCAATGATCATTCAGACGCCCTATAAAATTGTCCCCACCATATATTATTTACACTCAAGACATCTTTGAGAAAGATCATGCTAATTTAAAGACACAGAAAAATACTGATTTCAATCCAAGAGCTCATCCCAAGTCTATTTCAGGGCCAAGAATTGGTGCTAATAATTTCAATTTCAGTCCTTCTGCTTCTCACTGACTAGCTTTTAGCTTTTAAATGCAATTGTTAGTTTTAGCTTACTGCAGTATACAATAGCTTATGTTAATACCTGTTGCATAATTTGTATTAATTTTGACAGTTATAAAACAAGTCTCACTCATATAGCCAATAATTTAATCAGCATTCAGATGTAGGTTTATTACCAGTATATCCCTAGTATTTTTTTACTTTCAGTAGATAGAGCCATCTCCCCCTGAGAAAGACAGGTGCTCAAAGTCTTTTGGAGGGTATTCCAGAAGTCTTAGGAAAAAAATTAGTTATTACTGAAGACTGGAAATGAAGGACTTGTAAATACTTCATGAAGTCCCCAAAATAACATGAAGATGCACACTTTGTGTTATTTTCTCTAACAGGTTTACAGAAAATTTTCTAATGAAAATGATGGTTTGGCTATAAATCAGTGATGAAGAAAAGAGAAGCTGAATGAAGAAAATGTTTTTGTGAGAGCTTGCTCAAGTGAAATATAGGGGATTACCAGGGACAAAATCGTGTGGCTTCCATAGAAAATCTTACCAGAGGTGGGAAGGGACACAGAGGCACCTGGACCACATTTCTTCACTGTTCTCCCCCTCCTAATCCATTTCTAGGTCTTTGCTCTTGATTTGACTATAGTGGTATATACCTTCATATTTCAAATATTCTCTCTGTGAATTATGAACCCCAAATAGCTGTGAGTAATGTCTGTAATGCTTGCCTTCTAAAGGACTTAAGAAGGCTGCATAGTTTATAGCTGATAAACTGGGAGTCAATCTTTCACTGCAATGATGTATTCACTGCACTAAGAACCATTTCCATTGTAAATTAATTCTCGAAATGTTGGACCATAAATGTCACCAGTATCATTCCCACTCTGCTCCCAGAAGCAGCGGCTCTGTCAGTCTGCTGCAGGTGCTGGCTTCTGAAGGCAAGGTGCTCCAAACCAAACACATTAAACCATGACTCCATTCTTAAGGGCAACTCCTTTCAAAGGCCTCTTTACTTTATGCCGCTTGGCAAAGAGATTAATGGATGCCATTTCTGATATGCAACTGGCTTTGGGGTTTTCCTTTTGCCCTTTCAGAAGGAGGTACCTCTGAGTGCCCCTTCACAAATATATTTCCCAAATGTGCCTTTTTGAGAAGGTTACCCTAGTTCAGTTAGTATTCACCCTCTTTCTGCCTCTGTTTGGAATATATGGACTTAAAATACAACCAGCTGTCAGGTCTTTATTGAGTCATCAGTCTGCAGAGAACTTACGTGGAGACATGAAAGAATCAAACAACATAGGGCTGCCCTTGAGGCGTTTAGGTTTTTGTAGGGTGAGAAAAAATTCTACCATGATGAGTCAGGCGACAAATAATATGTGAAGCCAATTTCAGGTATTAGTTACTTAGGGCCCTCATTAGGCATTTTGCAGTGTTTACTAGGGGGAAATGTTCTTGGGGAAACCAGAGCAACATGGAGGTTTAAATTTCTGGCAAACATTTTGTTGACTAGTACATCATTTGGAATATTAAATTGATTCCACAATTGCTATGTAGAGTAGAGAAGAAATGTAAAGGTAGTTTTCTTGTTCGTCTTTAGAAGATGCTCTTTCTTTTCAAGCTGTTCAGATTGATTCAGTGGAGTGTGTCTAAAATCTAAAGCTCAGGATGCATCAGTCTGGTGAGAAACTGCAGGTGCTGTCAAAGAAAACTTATTTCTTTAATCTATCTTCTGATTTTGTATCCCAGGTAGCACTAAAGAATTGTTCTGTTCCTTTAAGAAGTCGATAGGGAAATTTAAAAAGAAGAAAAATTACCTGAAAGCCAAAGTATGACTGAGTAAGTCTATATTGGTGCATGACCAGTTTAAGTAATGAGTGGTTAACTGGAGCCCCTCAGCTCCTGACATCTATCTATATGGCTACCACCAGAAGGATTTTAATGTACCACCTTGTTTTAATACCAGGTTTTTAATGAAATTTCACCTAAGGACAGTCACTGCAATCATTCCTTCATATGCACTATTTTACAAATTATGAAACCATGTGAAGTTAGATTAAGAAGTTTACTCAAATGTTCGACTAGCATTCAAGCTCAAGGTGTATGAGAGAATCGTTTCCTTTTTTCCTACAGTTAGACTATCTATATTAAAAAGAAGGCAGAGTAAAGCTAGTTACAAATTATCTAAAGAATCTATGTTTTGTCTTTTTTTCTTCCACCTTTCCCAGTTCTGACCTCCTCCTCTTCATCATCTCCATCATCTCATCACTATTAATTTAACAAGTCAACATAAGTGCTATGTCAGTACTACTCAAATTGTGCACACCATCAGTGAACACATGCAAAATAAGTGCAAAGGAAGAATTAGCTGTCCTGAGCACTTTTTTCCTAACAGATTAACACTATTTGACTGTTAACAAATATCTTATGAACGCTTCCAGAATGAACAAATTGTGGTACCTATTTTCAAAAGGTTTACAATCACATGTGGAGGAAAGAAACAGACATCTTTTGCTTTTGAGCTTCATCCTGATTCTGACAATGTTCTTCAAGCTCTAATTACTGAGCTCACTGATTAATGTCATTGTAGGAAAGAAGGATCCTTGAAGACTGCCAATATTTAGGCATCAGGGAAAGGAAGAAAAATTGGTGAAGGAGGTTGGGAAAGAGCAGTCTGAGAAATCTGAGAAAATTAGAAAAGTGCTGTATGGAAGCCAAGGGTCCAAATATTATACATGAGGTTGCTGTTACATGTTTGGTTTTGTGGCAAGCAACAGTATCAGTTGATCTTGATTTGATGGTGCAGTAAAGATGGCGTTATTTACTACCAAAGCTTGTGCTCAGTAATGCCTCTAGATAGTTGGTATTCAAGAGGTGATCCTTTATAAAATGGGTGGCGTGGGAGTGAGTGGCACAGGACTCTAAGGAAAGGAGTTGGACTTCTGGTTTCAAAACCTTGGAAGTTATCCACCTGTCCTTTACTTGCACAAATATGATGGCTGTATATAAATCTTAGATGTTATATAAATTATTAGAGCTAGTCAGAGTTCAGGCAGGTGGCTAACTGTAAGATCAATACCTGAAAATTCCTTACTTCTTGGGAGAAAGTTATAAAACTTTATTAAAAGACATTCAGAAATATCTGAATAAAAATAAAGGTATACCATATCCATAAACAGGAGAATGTGATATTTCAATGATGTCAATTTTCATCAAATTTAATCTCTAAATTTAGGACAATGTCATTGGAGAATATGACTCTAGCATTTGTTTTGAATAACTGGGATACAACTGAAGCAGCCAAAGGTGGGGTTACTTGCTCCAGCTGATAAATACTATTTACTATGGAAGTTATGGTAATTAGATAGTTTGATATTGATTCAGGAACCAGTAGAGCAGTGGGGCAGAGGAAGAGGATAAAGAGCCCCCAAATAAACAGACCCACTCATATATGGACGCTTAATGTATTACAGTGATGGTATTCGAAATTCAGCGGTCAAATTATGGCTCTTCAATAAGTTGTTCCTGGACATTTTATTATCCTAAGAAAGAAATAAAGAGAGAGAAGAAGGAAGGTAGTGGGGAGGCAAGGAAGGAAGGGAGGAAGCCTTCTAGGTAGAATGTAAATCGGAAAAGCAAAACTTTTAGAAGAAAATATAGAAGAATATCTTCATGAAGTTCAGGTAGTGATGGATTTCTTACATAAGACACACAGCACAAGGAACAAAAAGAAAAAGTGATAAATTTTTCTACATTACAATTTTAAGAATATTTATCAAAAAACATAATAAAAAGTGAAAATATAAGCCACAAACAGGAAAGTTTTACATCAACCAACAAAGGATTGTATCTAATATATATAATATGTAAGTGTATATACGTATATATATATCCCAAATAAATAATGAAAAAGGCAATCAAAAACTGGGCAAACTATGTAACTCAGAGAATTATTTTAAAAAGGAAATGGGAAACATGAGTGGCCAATAAACACATAGAAAGTTGCTCAACTTAATTTGTAATCAAGGAAATACAAAATGAAACTACAATTGGCTCTCATTTTATGCATACCAGATTGGCAAATGCTGAAAAATCTGACAATTCCAGGTACTGGTAAAGATGTGGACTAAAAGGAGTCTAACACACTACTGGTGGGAGTGTAAATTAAAGAATCATTTCTCCTTAATTAATAATGTTGATTGTGCACATAGCTATGACAAAACAATTTCATTCCTAAATATATAAAACCTAGGGCAGAAGTCTTCAGACCAAGTTACTCATATGTCTCAAAGTATACAAAGACTTTCCAAGATAATTTCAAAGGAACAGATTTTCAGATGCTCACTTCCTATATGCACACTTGCTTAAAACTGTGAATATAAGAACACGTCTCAGCAAGCCTCTTACCATCTACCCCCTCACAATAGTCTTTCTTCTATTTAATGAGTCAAAGATACCCTCTCAACCACCCTGAATCCTACTAGGGTTCACTGATCCCAGGTGTAAAAATCACCAGGGAGCCAAACAATGGAACACATTTAAATATTGGTGTATGTATTAGGAAAGTGAATGACTGTAATAACTGACGAACATAGCTTTATGATGACAGATGGTTTCTAATCGTCTTCTTTCACTTATTCAATGGAAGACCTAATCAAGGTATTTACTAATGGGTCATTAAAAATAATGTTTTATTGTAGGTCACTACATGATTCTGACATGTAACTCAAACAATTCAATGAACTAAATGACATTAGTTAATAGTCATTAGTTATCTTCTTCCATTCATACTTGTGAATATGATTTCTTAGTGCTTATTTGTATGAAAAAATGGATCTGAACCATATTTTACTTTAACCACAACTAATGGTCATTCTTGGATACATGAATTGACAAGGAAGCCTGCCTCCAGAAAAGTATGTATTTGGGGAGAGGATATACCTCAAGCGGTAGAGTGCATGCTTAGCATGCAGGTCCTGGGTTCAATCCCCAGTACCTCCTCTAAAAATAAATAAACCTAATTACTTCCCCCATTCCCACCAAAATAAAAAATAATTAGATAATACAATGACAAAAAAGTATGTATTTCATTAAAGGATATTTCCAATATAATTTTACTTATGTTTAAGAATAATTATCAAAATGTGTAAACATTAGTTATTTTGATCAATTATGCACTACTGATAATTGTAAAATAGTAACTTAATCTGAAAGAAATTTTTAACACTTAAGATTTTATAGTCAAAGGAAGTTTCATTTTTTAAATTTAATTTTATATGTACCTTTGTTGTAGGAAATTATAATAGTGAGATCAATAAAAGACACTGAGTCATAAAAATTATAATGCATTAAGATTACATGAGCAGAATGAATAGAAGACAAGATTGAGGAAAAGGGCTATGTTTTAAAGTTAATGTATTTTAAGTAGAATCAAAATATGAAATGGAATGCAAAACATCAGATCATATTATATGTCGTAAGAGTAAGTATTGTTTCTTAAAAATGTTATTTCAGTTATATATGTGTGTATATACAACTGTGTAGAAATGTGTAGGCATCTATGCATATACCATGATGTAAAAATAATTTTCATGAGAGTAACAGCAAAATCACCCCACCCCAGGTCATTCTGATGCAGCAATCTACATAATCAGAAACAATAACTTAGGAGCAGTGAAGGTAAAAGAGAAAGGGTTTAAGACTTTTTCCTATCAAACAGATATTTTAACATATATGCACTTAAATGTGCATGTATATATAAAAATTATTTAAGGTCTCTAAAATACATAATAGGCAATCAGACCTGAACTCTTGAGAAAGAACTGGTAGCAAAGAATATAGTTTTCAGGAGGATGTAGAATGCTGGCCACATTCACTAGCCAGAAGAACCCTGAATCTTAGAGATGAATTTCAAGAAACAGAAACAAACACACAAATATACCACAGCATGAATTAGGTAGATGGGGAGGAAAAAAACACAACCCTTACAGGCTCACAGATGTGAGTTGGGGCTGAGTTTGGAGAGACTCTTAAGCTATAAAGAAACTGATGAAGATCTATTCCTTCATATCTTAGGTTAGGAAGTTGGCATCCCCAGAAGTAAATCTCAAGATGGGGATTCATGTGCAAGTAGTTTACTAAAGGAGTGTTCCCAGAAAAGTCTGGTATGAGTGGGTAAATCAAAACAGGGAAGGGGAAGAAGCCAAGAAAAGAGGTGATTTCAGACAAAGCTCCAGCATCAGCCAGATTTCAGTGGATTCTATCTCAGAATTTGTCCCTACTGCAGGCACAGGATCTAGGATTTTGTATTTGAGTATCAAGTCAGTCATTCTCTAAGGGCCCTGCTGGGGACCTCCCAGGAACTTCCTGCCGTCTGCACTTGCAGGCAAAGTGGCTCTAGCCAGGGTCAGTACTTTGTGTAAAAACAAGGCACACAGAACGTGCAGGTGGACACACAGACAAGATCAAAGGGATGTGAAGGGACCTGCGCAGAGAGCACCAATGACAGGATCCACTACCCTTTGAAAATGTTTTCTCTCAGTAGGAGACAATGCTATAGAAAGGACCAGTCAGGGTCTATCAGGAGAGTAACATGGATCATAGATAGGAAGGCTTCCAGGGGCTCCTAGGACGTTTAAAAATAAAATCAACCAACTACCCCCCAATCAAATAATTTTTAAAACATGAGAATGGGAACTGGGTTAGAGTATTTAAGGATATATTATTCTCATCTTTTATATTTTCTTTAATAGTGTAGGAATGAAATAATTTGGCATGCCAGTCATAATACATAAGCATGGTTTAACTACAGTGCATTTTATAAGCTTATAAAGGAACTGTTTGGCATTATTCAGAGGTAAAAGGAGGCTACAGGGGAGAATGTATATCCTGAGTCTAGCCTGAGTCCAGCTATGATGAATCTGCCAGTTTGCAACTAAATCTCTAGCTGCTGTATCTCTACCTACAAGAAAACAAGACATCCAGGAAAAGTATGTAAGTGCAAATGTTGATTTTTTCAGGTTTATTGAGGTAAAATTGACAATAAAAATTGTTTATGTTTAAAGTGTACTGCTTGTTATTTTGATGTATGTATACATTGTGAGGTGATCACCACAACAAGCGAATTTAACATACCTGTCAATCCATCACCTCACAGAGTTACCATTTTCTTTTTTCCTGTGGTGAAAATCTACCTCTTAGATTTTAAGTTTACAAACATTTCTTGGCTGCTTTCAGCACCAGGTGAGAGAAATGCAAGTCTGGAATTCATGTCTTCGTAAGGATGCAGATATAAAAGTGAAACACCAATAGGAGTTATAATCCGGTAAAGAGGAAGATGTGAGTAAATAGCAGTTTGATCAAAAGGTTTAAAAACTAATTTTCTTTGGAATAATCAACTATTATTTTAAAGTATCAAAGTTGATCCTTCCAATCATATATCAGCTAGAAATTCTTTGGGCTGAAAGTAACAAAACACTCAACTTACAATGATTAAATAACTATGATAGTATAGAGGTCAAAGAATAGGTTCTGGACATGAATTTTGTAGATTCAACTCCTAAGTAATAAACCCAAGCAAATTATCTAATTTTTCTGTGCTTCAGCATCCTCATCTAAAAATGGGGACAATAATAGTATGTACTTTATATTTAGTTGTGAGAATTAAAGTCAATACATGTAAAGTACCTGAAGTATACATGTACATAAACCTGAAATACAGTGAGTAATACATAAATAACTTAACATTTGTTTTGAGGTTATGTAAGACAATAGAGATGGTTTTCTTGTTATAGTTTTTTTATTAATCCCTAGAGTAAGTTACCAAAGGAGGTAGAGACTGTGTTCCCTCCGCCACCTACAACAACCCAGCCTTTATTTGTAGGAATGGGATAAATCATTCCGTGCCTGTTCGTTTTTTATACAAGTGGAATACCATCTATTTTTTTTTGTCATATACCTTGCTTAAAACAAAAGTCCATATAAGCACATGTAGGTCTCCCTCATGCTCTTAATAATCAGTACAGTATTGCATTAATGATGGTCATATAATACCATCATTTACTTTACACTTTCCATGCTGATGAGCATTTGGGTTGTTTACAAACAACACTGCAATGTATATCCTTGTATACCTGTTTTGGATATTTATATGAATATATTTGGATGGTAAAATTAAGAGATAAAGCATTTGATGTGCCCCTACTCTAAGCAGACTATTATGGTAAGGATTAAGAGGAATTCAGGAAGATGAGAAAAATGATAAAACATGTTAAAACCAGAAATTTAAATACATCTCATATGATTAAGAACACTCTGCAGTTAAATCTAAGTAAATGTGTGCTAAAAACTGAGACTGAACACTTTAAATTCTGACTAATTCTGTAAGAAATCCACTGTCAACCAGTTCTTCTTGTGTACATAGAGCTTCTGATCAGCTTTTCAGAGTCGAGCTTCTAAATATGAGCAGACAACTAAGAATCAGCAGATGTACAATGAAAGAAGCCAAAATAAAAAGAAAGTAAAATTTTGGAGGAAACAGACACTATGCAGAGAGAAGAAAAAAAAAAAAAAACCTTCCTGAAAACCTATAAAAATAGTCCCATGGAGAATCATTAAGCACATATTTAAGGGCCTACTGTGTGCCAGGCACTAGGGATGCAGCAGTAGGTGGAACAGATAAAACACTTAACCTTTTTGATGCTTAGGAATTATGTACATTGAAGTAAGAAAGAATCCTTAAAAAAAAGGAATATTTGGAGAGCAAAACAGAGATCATGGAACTATAAAATATAACAACGAAATAGTCAAGAGAACTGAATAATAAAGTTAAATATATCTCCTAGAAAGTAAACAGAGAGAACAAACAGCAGAAAAATGATGAGACTTTTTATTGGACCAGGCCAAGTGGTTTAACATCCAAATAATAAGAATTCTAAAAGAGGAGCATAAAGAAAGCAGTAGAAAGAAATAATTTTAAAAATTCAAGAAATTCCCCAGAAATAAAGAACAGAATTGTCAGAATGAACATGTCCACTGGGTGCACAATGGGTGAATACTGACCCAAATCAAATAACATCAGTATGCAGTTTCGGAATATCAACGACAAAGAGAAGATTCTAAAACCTTCCGGAGAGAACCAAATTTAGACACAGGATCACCATCCGAAAGGCAATAAACATTCAAGAGCAACTGCAAGATAGAAGAAAGCAGAACAATGCCTTCACAATTCTGTACAAAAATCATTTTTGACCTAGACTTTTTTCAATTAAGTGTGAAGGCAGAAAAAGGACATTTTTAAAAGGTATGCATGGCTTCAAAACAATTTACCTTTTTCAGAAAGTTATTAAAGGATTCATTTCACTAGTAGGAGGGTCTTACAAAGAACAAGTGAGACATACAATCCATGAAACGAGAAAGCAAACACCGGAATGGGTCAATGGGAAATTTCAAGGGGACAAATGTTAGGCCAGTCAGATTGGAGCAAGACAGAATTCACCAGAATAAATCTCTTCAGGAAGAGAAAACTGAAGGATACCTTCTGTTTTTAAATGTATCAAGAGGCAGTAACATGAAAGACAGTAAGGGGATGGACTTAATATAAACATACCAAAAAATGCACACAACAGCGAAGGAAACAAAAATTAATTCTACGGAAAACAAAAAGTTGTATGGGAGTGGGAAGACTAACCCATACAATGCATGGCCACTCTGTGAGTAGCATTTACAGACGCCTAAGACCTAAGACTGGGAGTAATCCGGGGATGGCATCACAGGCTGCTCAGTGGATTTTAATTCAGACACTTGAGGTCAGTTCTCGACTGATTTTCATCACAAAATATCAAAGGTTTATTAATTGGTTAGGTGGACTGAAAACATGGCCACAGTATTTGGCCACATATGAACCGTGGGCTGATCTTGTGGCTTGCTCTGATGAATAAAATGTGGTGTTAGTGATATGGCACAGGTTCTTGAACCTAGAACTCACGAAGCCTTGCAGCTATCACCTTCCCATACTTGGAACTCAGACCCTGTAAAGAAGCTCAACTGAGCCTTCTTGAGGATAAGAGTACAGAGCAAGACCCTGCCGTTCCAGCCGCCCCAGCTGAGCACGCTCCCCAGGCAACAAACCAACTCAACACAGTCCCGTGAGAAAGCTCAAGTGAGACCAGCAAAAGAGCCACCCAACCAGCACAGAGAATCATAAAAGTAGTGAATTTTTGTTGCTTTAAGCTACTAAATTTGGGGGCACACTGCTCTCACACGGCCACACAGCAACAGACAATGGTTATAGTAGATGTAATTAACTTGCCACTTCCAGGGGCACCTCTTCCCTTCCCAGCTCAAGTTTATCAATCTCACCATGAACACTGCGAGCTGCTGCTTTTCCTAAGACACTTCCTAACAACAGAAGTATTTCCACTATTAAAGCTTAAAAAAAAAAAACTTGTTTGCTGTTTGGTTTCATATTGCCTCCTAAAATATACCTAGTACCCACTGTGGATCAGGCTTTTATTTTTTTTTCCCTCTCCCATGAAATCTGGCCTCTGACTTCATTTCTGACCATTACCCCCTTTCCTGGCTTGACCTAGTTGCAATCCTCCAACTGTAACATTTATGTCACACTTCTTAGTCCTGAAGACACCGTTCCCTTTCTCTGGAATAATTTTCCTTTCTAATCAGCCTGACAAATGCTTACCTAGACACAAGGTAATATTGCTATTTCCTTGTAAATTTTACAAACTTGCAATGTGGGATTCCCAGTGACAAGGTCTAATTTGTTTTTGTTCAGAATATTCAAAACATCTTTATTTTCATCTCCCACTAGACTCTGTGCCTCTTGGGCTGTGATTCTGAGCTAATTGACAAAATCTCCAGTTTCTCTTGGGCACAAGCATAGTGGCTGCTCTTACTGCTTTCTCATGGTACTTTTGTGGCTTGTGAAACCAGCAGGGTTGGGAAGGTTTTCAACTGATCACCACAACTGTTCAGGGGCAGAATCACCCTAAGCAGATTCCTGAACTGATGCTGCTGTCGAAACTGTGAAGCTTGTGTCCCAGGGTCCAGTAAAGACCAGTTCCTCTGCCATGTACTCCCCCAAGACATTGTCTTCCTGAAGCTTTTGAAGGTTCCAGATCCTTCTCATGCATATTTTTTACAGAACTGTGATATTTTCTTTATGTCCTGTTAATATTCTCCTACTCTTCTTACAAGAGTCCAGCTCAGCTTTTATGGTCTACCTGATCCTTAAACTGCTCCCTTTTCTAATTTAGTTAGATAGAACTAGCACTGATGGTCAAATCTGAACATCTCGTTCTTTCCCTTCCTTTCTTTGTTCTCTGGCTCAGGCTTTATTTTTCTTACATATTCCTCCAGATTTCTGTCTTATCGGTGTCTGCCAGAGACAGAAATATGAAGTGTGTGGGGCTGCTAAAAGCTTCCACAATTCAAACAAATTATGTCCACCTTCATCTTCCCCAAGCCCGGTAATCTCACCTGGGAGACACCCTTCTATCAGACAAACATTCAGGTCAGGCGTGGACTCCATTCTTGCTCTGCCCAGTTTTGTATAAGTCTCATCTGGCCTGTGCCTTCACTTGGACTCACAATGTCAAAACTTCCTGGACCCTTCACAGTCACCTTGAAAGTTTACCAAGCAAGCCCTGAGTTTCTGCATCAATGTCCCTAGTTCGTCTTTCTTAATAGGTCCAGATTCTCTATATTAAAACTGTATGATACAGGTATTCAAGGGGTTTTCCAAGTGAGCTCACTGTGGCTCTGCAGCTCTACTTGAACTAACTGCGTGGTTCAAGGTTAGTAATTTCCTGAATCCTGTTCTTCGTGCAGCATTTTAACCTGTTCCTTAAGATCTTGCTTCTCTTCCTCTACGAGAAGTTATTGGATCCCAGTTATTCTTTGTGAACAACAGGAATAATTCCTTTATTTTATATGTTTTTTTAAAAGAAATGAGATCTGGAAGCATTTTCTTTTTCTTTTTTAATATCTGTTATACTGTAGCCTTGAGGATCTAATGCTGCTTTTTCTTCATATCTGTCTAGATTAACATCCACAAACTTAAAATTAAGGAATGCTTTCACTTCCTCAAGTTTACTTATTTGCCCTCCTTTATTTTTATTCTTCTCTTGCTCCTTTCTGAGTAGATGGCTAAAACCTTTGTTTCCAAATCATTTTCTAACGTCTTAGGAACTGTGATTCCAAGAAATATGTGGTCCCAGGTACAGGCCTCTTTAATTACTTTCATAACCTTTAGTTTTGCAAAGTTTCTTTGGGTTGTTTTCTGCCTCTAACCAAGAAGGAATATTCTCTTTATGGTAAGGAACTACATAAATTTTTTTTTTCATGATTTCCAAAATTGACCAACCTAATATGAATAAAATTACAGTTTGGGCCCCTGAAATTTAAAACTAAGGTCAGAACTTACGTAGTGAACAAAGCCACAGCCATTCTGAGACCCTGTGGTGATGGCAGTGGAGGGTATACACGCACGAACGTGTGGACAGGAAACAGGAATCAAAGGGGGTAGCTCTTACTTTGCCAAGAATGCAGTTAAAGACAACAAAACGAAAGATGGAATTCCAGGCAGCTGACCTAGCTCTGTCTAGGCCTGGCATTAATAATTCTAAGTCTGAAATTCACGAGTGGAGTCCACTTGGAACTCAACAGCCTCTGCTCTTCAAAGTCCCAATCCGAAAGCTTGGTCAAAAAAAAAAACCAAAAACAAACAAACAAACAAACAAAAAAACAACAAACCAGAGCATAAGCAGCAAATATTTCTCTCCCTATCAATGTGCAAAAAGAATGAACCCACTTTTCTGTCTCCTTTGCAGAGATATGACAGAATACAATTTACAGTCAAGCGACAGCAGCTTGCATTCTGGAGCCCAAGCAGCCAACATCTGCCAAGGCGATCATGGTCCGTTTTTGCTGAGATACAGTCAATTGCCTGAAGATAAAGCCACCCTAAGCTGATGACCTGTCAAGGTCAAAATAATCACGTAGCTTGTAGCTTGCACTCACAAAATCCCACATTCCAGAGCCACCCACCTAAATCATGCCAGTTTCAAGTCTACTACGCAACCTTCATGTAAAGAATGCCCTGTTGTGCAATTCTGACTATCAGCTAGGTTTACAGAAGAAAAATGAACACTTAACTGAGTAAACCACCACTCTAACTTCAAGCCCCAATTGTACTACCAGAAGCCTGAGGGCAGACCATCATATATTCTCTGGGAACAAACAGATTCCAAAGGGAATGTAGAAGGCACAGGCTCTGCGCCTTAGTTCTTTCCCTCAAAGTCTCCAAACAGCAAAGTCACTTTTCCTTCCTAAGAGGCCCGGAATCTTACTCTTTATCAGTCACATTCTACTGCTAGTTCTCAATGGGGACACTTTGGCCCCTGGGGCAGTATCTGGAGAAAGTTTTGGCTGTTAAAATGGAAGGGTGTTACTGGCATCCAGTGGGCAAAGACCAGGGATGCTGCCAACCATCCTACAAAGCACGGGACAGCTCTCCAACAAAAAAAGGCCAGATTCAAAATGTCAGTGGTGCTCAGGCTGAGAAAGACTGCTCCATATAGAAACGTAAAAGTTGGGAAACAATGTTTCTCCCTAATACTAAATTTGCCATCTCACCTACATTATGCACCAGGGAGGTAGACCTGGAACTCCTTAGGGTAGCAGAGTGCTGGTAGGAAGGGGAAAGATACCAGAAGATAAAATGACAAATACCCGTTTCAAAATTATATGCACTTGCTTGAATTTGGAATTGTTAAGAGTAACTGTCTGCATGGCAACAGTTTAGGTGATTTCAATTCTAATGTTTCTCAATTTATAAAAATATAAAATTTTATTTGTATTTAAAATTTCCTCCAATGGTTAATTAATATTTCTGCAATGATACATTTTAAGGAGACAGTCACTTCCTCTACTTGAGACATCCAGTCTGAGGCCAAGACAGGGGAAAGAGAACATACCCTGACATGATTCTGAGCCTCCCAAAGACACCAGGGAGCCTGTATCCCCAGGTGCAAGATTGCAGAAAAGTACAATTCAGATTCTGACAGCCCTGCTGGGAATAAAGAAGAACATATTACAATTATTATTATTTATCTTTCAAGTGGCAACAGAATTCTCTCTGCTCTGCAGAACATAAAGGAACACATGACTCGGCAAATTTTTCATCATGAGTTCTCCCTTTTGTGTGGCATAACTGGGAAGACAGAGTTGCTTGATTCTTACCATATTATTAACTCTAAATCACATCTGAAACAGGAGCCCTGCAAGGAGGATTCAGATAACGGCACATCAAAGAATAAATGCAGTCTAAAAATATTTGGTTCAAAATCTCATTCACAATGTGCCAAGTATTATTTTCCTTGACATGCTCTCTTGCCTGCCTTTGCAAAACTATAATCAGAATAATTTCCCACCCATATTCAGTGGGGAAGTGGGTGGGGATTTCGTGATCTGGCTGGCAAATTTATAGAAATTGAGGAAAGTCCAGCTCAAAGAACTCTAGAATCATAAATTTCTAGAATAAAGAAAGTGATGGTTATCCAAACTAACTTCTCTGTTTTTAAAAACACAGAAACTGAGACCCTCGGATGGCATGTATCTTGCCAAAGATCACACAGCTCATTAACATGAAAGCCAGACATCCTAACTCCGATGGCAGTCCTTTCTCTACTCTGTGGCATTCTCTCATCTACAGCATTATCTTTCCATCAGATATTCACTGAACATCATGATAGGCCCTTTGGAAATCCAAAAATGAAGCAAAGAACTCTTCTAGAGCTAAGAGTTGAGTAAGAGGAAGAACTTGGATTGATAACTACAAGAGGAGACATTCAGTGACATACGCCCTAAAAGATACACAGGCACTCAAAGAGAAACCAGAGAAATGAAACTCAAACTTCTATAGAAACTAGATAGATAATGTAAACATGTGAAAGAGTCTGTGTGTGATTAAAGGGATTAGTGAGGATTGGGGCAAACAGAGAACCCACGGAGCTTACAGTGCCGGCCCTTGCAATTTAATTATCATCAAGAAAGAAGGCAGGCCCAAGTTTTCTTAAGAGAAACTAAGAATCTCAAATTTTGTGTAAAACTGTTATATTTTTAAATGGTGTCAACAAAATAAAATTGTTTTAAAGTTCCTAATTTTGTACGTATTCTGTGGGGAAAGGGAGGAAGGATGAGGAAAAGAGAGAAAAGGGAATGAACTGGAGATGATTAAAGGCCATGGGGTTGAGATGGCCATGATGGTAGGATGCTAAATGTTATGTCAGTTTATAACTGACCTCGTCCCAGCAATTCCTCTCCTTAGGGGCCTGTTCTATTCCATATGATTTTTGTGGTTTTGTCTTAGAGTGAAGGAACTATTGAACTACGTGTTCTGGATGTCTTTTCATGATCTCCATAATAACTGGCACATTTTCTGACTAACAGGCTTCCTATGTTCCCTGGGTACTAGCATTTGCATTTTTCTTACAGATTGAGATGTGAAACATCTCCACAGCTTTTGTGCTACTCCTTTGAACCTTAGGTAGGCAGTGAATCTCTTCTGTGACAAGTTCCTACTGAAACTACAAAACAGATGGGAGTTGGCTAGAAACCATAAAGAACAGAGAGAAGCTAGCCATGAATTATGATAGCCAAGAAATCCTCCAAAGTAATTCTGAATTAACTAGCATGGAATATACTGAAGACCCAGGATACGGAACGAATAATTGAATTTACTGTTTTTGCCGAACAGTGAAAGCTTTTCGATAGGTTTTAAGCACCTGCTTTCCTTCTCCTAAGACAGAGGTGGGTGATGAACTCCCTTGAGACATGGAGGGTCTGGGCTGGGAAACTGACTGGTATTCATGTCCTTCTCATCATCCATAACAGGAGCTGCTGTGCCATCAAAATGTGAAGTGTGATGCAGCAATGGCACCACATATAAGACACAGACTCTGCCCTATAAGATATTTAACATAGAATGTGTGTAGATGAATGCTATTCGGCCATGTGTTGATACAGCAGGAGACAGAAATTATATAGATCTTAAATCAAGGTAAGGAGAGCACAGAATAATTCATTATGGATGATGGATGATTTTTTTAGTTTCCACAATTATTCTGTTTTTCAGTGAAGAAACCATACAACTATTGTGGTAAATATTTACTGAGTACTTACTATGGGCAGTGTATTGTGTCCTTGCTGGGATTTGTCAGATGAACAACATAGCTCTCAACACGTGCCAGGCTCTATTTTAGCTTTGGAGTTGCTGTTTCTTCTTCCTGAAATGCAATCCCCTTCTATTCACTCTTCAGATCTCAGTTTAAAGGATCTCTTCTCTAGGAAGCCTTTTCTGCCCCTGCGAGGCTGGATTAGTAGCTCTTTCCTATGCACTCGCATGAAAGCCTGTGGACATCTCTATTACGGTCCGGCACTTCCTGTCTCCTCTCCAGACTACTGCAAGCAGTTTTCTTCAACCATATAGCCTCGTTGTTTCTCAGAATGTTTAGCATCCCCCACACACTCAGTGAATGATTGTTGCAGGAATAAATAAATGAGTGAACGAAGGAATGAACAAACAAACGAATGACTGGCTGGATGGATGAATGAAATATACTCCAGGATAACTTACAGAGGGAATGACTTAACAGAGAAGATAGAAATATATATTGGGACTTCAAACATGTTTTAATTCCTTTAGTAAAGTTTTCTTGGGGGTCTACTCAGTGCCATATGCTTTTCTAGGTAGTGGGAATACAGTTCAGAAAAAAACTGTCAAGGACAGAGTAGAGCTAAGGAGACTACAGACAATAAACTAACAAGCAAATAAATGATAAGCAATAAAATAATAAGCAGGTAAATAAGAACATTTTAGGTAGTGATAAGTGCTATGATGAAAATTAAACAGCATTACACGAAAAGGCACAAATAAGGGCAAAAATGAGTGCAACTTTTTCAGAGTCTAGCTTAATTAAAGCTTTATAATTTTGCTAACAGAGTCTGCTTGACTGTCAAGCTTGCTGCTTTCTCGCAGTGAGAAAGCTGTCTTCTGGAAGGCACGCTGCCCCAGTGGGGCAAGATCTTCAGTTCTTTGCTGTTCCTAACTCTCCCCACTTCAAACTTTCTGCCCTTTTCTACCCCACACTCGACAAGACCCCTTCCTTTGACTCATTTAAGCCTAAAATCAACTCCAAGTCTCTTAGCCTACAAGTTGTACCCCATTTTGTCTCCCTACCCAAATGATCCAAGGAGAAGGCAAGGAAACAAAGAAAAAAGTGGGTGTTTGGGCTTAGAGTTAAAAAAAAGGGGGGGGGGTTGTGGAGGTGGGCAGTCAGTAGGCACTGAGGCAAAAATGTCTCCTCTCAGACAGGAAGAACAATGCTGTGGTTTTCCACGCAGATATGTAATAAATCTTTGGGCAGCATGATATCAATGGCAATCCAGAATTCTTCTGCAAGCCTATTTAACAATAATCAAGGAATCTGGACGCTGGTCAGCCCAGAATATATATTACAATTTAAAAATATCTAGTGGAAGCATTGAAGTGTCAACAGAGTTGTCAAAATTCTCTCTTTGATTGAATGTGAGCATATTCGATTCAGGCATTTCATGACTCATACCCACAAGCATTGTGGTTATGTTCTATAAAAATCCCAAAATTCATTATAAGAACTATGGATGAGTCAAATTCCACTCACATTTATTTCTTGGTAAGCTGTGCTCTTCCAAAAGTAATGCATAGATTTTAGAACCTAGACTGACAAGAGGTCGTATTTGTTGTCTGAAAGCTCACTGTGCATGAATGACAAGTATCCATTCTCCTAACTTCTGCATCACTAAGGTAAAAAATTCAGTTTTGTGGTAAATGTGAGATGCCTATATTACATGCAGAATTCCTCAATGTAACTTGCTCTTTTCAACTTGGATTTTTTAAGTGAAAAAAATAAACATTGTAAGAAAGCTGTGCTAAGAGATTAGATCTTACAAGTTCTCATCACTAGAAAAAATGTAACTATGTATGTAAATGTAAGTTATAGACTTACTGTGGTGATGATTTTGCAACATATACATATACAAATATTGAATCATTATGCTGTATCCCTGAAATTAATATTATATGTCAATAAACATAAAATAGGAAGAAAAGAAAAAATGAAAAATGAAAAGGAAAAGAAAGCTGTGCTGTTCCACTAAAACCCAATGACAAGTACTTTCTGTTTATTAATTCATTCAACAAATATTAATAAAAACCTACTAGGTAACATGGCATTGTGCTAACTGCTGGAATGCAGTGGAGTGTACTTTCTAATTGGGAAGGTATTAATCAAATAATTATTCAGATAAAAGTTTAATTACAAAGGATACAGTCGTTAGAAAGGAAAAACATATGGTGCTTTAAGAGCAAGAGATACAGTCTGCAGAGTCAGGGAATGCTTCCCTGAGAAAGAAATAAAATGATGGGAGATTTAAGGGAGTTAACTGGGTGAATGGAGGGTAACTGGGCAGTGGGTTTAGGCAAGAGATTTCCAGGCAGAGGGAGCTGCATACAAAGTCCCTGCACTGAACAGGGGTTCAATCAGTGTGGAAGAAAAGGATTATTTTGAGATGAAACTAGAGACATGCTGAGGTCAGACCTTGTAGGATCCCTGAAGCCACTTTAGATATTTCGGTCTTTGTCTTAAGAGTGACAGGAAGCCCTTGAAGAATCTGAAGCAGAAGAGTGATAATAGGGTCGGTCATGGGTCCTGTTTGAAACAATATTTTAAATATGTCAAATATGCTTCATCCTACAGTTTAACAGAATGAATAAAAATCTGTTCTGCTGTGCTTAAAGTGGTAAACAAGCTTACCCACCAAAAGTGGTTTTTTTTTTTTGCTTGGAAACATGTTTCTCTAACTAGTTGTTAAAGTTATAAACATGTTCACTCTATTTCAAATGAGCAAAGAGCACCTTAGTCAAAGGAGATAAACACCTGCTATGCCTCAAGGATGTAAGTACATTTTGAAAAGTAAATAAAGGAAGTTCTGGACTATATTCATAAGGAGTGACACCACTTGCAAAAACTTTCTATAATCAATGATGTAATAATGGCTTATGTAACTTTGGGTCTAACCAATAAAGGAGGCTGATACAACTGCAAAGCAACCAAATGGGAGGCCCTTCCAGAGTGCCCAGATTCCCCAGTTAGCGCCTGGGTCTGCTGGCCAGACGGAGAGGCACTGAGTCCCTGAGAGTGTGCAGAGCTGCCTGCAAACTGCCACGTGCGGACAGACTATCAGGTAAGCCTTGCAAGTGAGACGGAGAGACGCACCTGCTGGTAGTGAGCAATGGCTGAGCCGGAGAGAAAGACTGTCAATCACTGGACATGGACTCGTGCCCTCTACCCCCATCCTATTTTGCTTGCTTGCAGATGTCCCTTAGCTTTTTATGAAATTTTTTTTAAAAAGTGAAAGCTTTTTAAGCTAAGTGATGTTCATGTGCAATTTCTCCTGATCTCGTCAACTCATCCATCGTTGTTTTGACCTGAGGTGTATTTCTGTAAACTGAACAAGGCATGTCTTTAGAAAATCTCTCATAGACTAAATGAAGAATTGCCTCCCTGGACACCCTTAATTTTTTTTTTTTTTTTTGCTGTTTTTTCTTCATCTCCCTAATCTAAAAATGTTAGGATGACTCAGGCATCAGTGTCTTATCTGCTACACTTATTCCCTTAGTGAAATCATTCAGTCTCATGGTTTTACATATTACCACATGGTGAAGACTCCCAAATTTATATCTCTAGTCTAGCTTTTTCCCTCTGAACTATAAAGTCATAAATCCAATTGTCTGATCAACCACTCCACTTAGATGTTTAATAGGCATCTCAAACTGCACGTGGGCAAAACTGAATTTTTTTATCTTCCCTATGCAGTAAATGACAATTTATTATTTCAGTTGCTCAGGCAAAAAAAAAAAAAGAAAAGAAAAAGAAAAAGAAAAAAACCTTTGTGTCATCTTTGACTCTATTTCATGCACTACAATAATTTATCAAAAAATTCTGTTGGCTCCACCTTTGAAATATATCAAAAAACCAAAGAACTTCTTGTCCCCTCCACTGCTACCATGTTGGTTTAAACTACCATTTTCTCACATAAGATTACTGCAAGGCTCACTTACCTAGTCTCTCTGTTCCTGCCTTGCCCTTTTCCATCAATTCTCAGTATCAGGAAGTTCCTGATGGAACATACATCTGATCATGTTATTCCTCTGCTCAAATACTGCAATAATTTCTCATCTAAATTCAGCACAAAAACTAAATTCCTTGAAGTGATCTACAAAGTGCTAGAAGAGCACTCTCCACATTCTCTCCTCTCACCTGCACTGTTCTTTCCCTGGTTCACTCTGCTCCAGCCCATCGCCTCCTTGCTGTTTCTTGCACACATTTGCTCCCTCCTACCTCAGGACTTGAAACTTAGTCCTGTGCCTGGAATGCTCCTCCTTCAAATACCCATGGCTCATACCCTCACTTCCTTCAGGTCTTACATGTCACCTTCTCTGAACACAGAGGTGTTCCTTGACATCCTCAATACCTTGCACACTTCTTACACCTCCTTTCCTGCTTTACTGTAATTATTACCATTCAACATAATCTATATTTTACCTATGCATCTTGTTATTATGTCTCTACCACTAGAATACAAGCTTCTGAGGGCATTTTTGTTATTTTATTTGCTCTTATTATCTCCAATGGTCTAGAAAACTGCCTGATCCTTAGTTGCTGGTCATTAAATGCACACTGAACAAAAGAATTCGGGTTCATGGCATGATGAGTAAAAGTGCAGCGAATGCATTCAATAAAGTGCTAGGCAGCAGGCAGGGGTCCTTAATTAGATGCACAGACAGCATCCTGGATAAATCTTAAAAGCATAGTATTGAATGAAGAAAAAATAAGATACAGAATATAATCTTTGCATAGTAACATTTATAGTTTTAAAACCCATTATGCTGAAATAGTATCATATTTATTAACAAGTATATCTACCTCCATGAATAAGCAGAATGAGAAGAGGAAAAATGGGATGGGAAATACAGGGAAGAAATAATAAACTGTAAAATAAGAGAAGAACACTGCACGGACTGATGATGAAGTGAGCCATGAGCTGAGAAATATGTCACCCGACTCTTAACGCCTGGGACCCCAGAAGAACCACGCAAACAAATAGGAATCACTCTTAAAGCGGAGAACGACTTGTAGGGGGCAAGAGTCAATGTAAAATATCCAGATACGAACCCACTGTGATTTTCCAGGTGAGATGCAGTGGTTGGTAGGTTGGACTAGAACAACAGTGGAGATGGAGAGAAGTAGATGAAATTGAAAGACACTGGAGAGGTAAAAATCTGTAGGATCTGCTGCAGTATTGGCTATTGGATGAGAGGAAAGATAGGGAGATTTCAAAGCTAATTCCTGAGCTTCTAATTCTGATGTTATTATTCTGATATAAAAGAGCAAAAATTAGTGAAGTAAGCAGCATAAAAGATGGAAAGAGAGCACACTGACACACATAGATGTTGTTGGGGGTGATGAGTACTAAGGAACAGGAGACTGAGTAGAATAGGGTAACACGGGCTGGGGATGTGCGGAGTGTGGACAGGCAGGCTGCAATATGAAACAGAGTGGTTAGAGTAGACCACGCTGTGAAGATAAGGCCTGAACACAGCTTTGAAAGACCTGCAGGAATTAGTCAAACAGCAGTCTTGGGGGAGATCATTCTGGGCAGAAAGGCCTGAAGGGAGACATGCCTGGCATTTTCGAGGAACAGCAAGAGGCCAATGTGACTGGAGGGGAGTGAGCCTGTGGTGGGACGTGAGGCAGAGAAGTGAGAGCTGGGTTACAGAAAGCCTTGAGGGACGTTTAAGAACCTTGGCTTCTACTTTAGATGAAGAGTCATGACAGAGTTCTAAGCAGAGGAGTGACACAATCTGAGTTGTATTTCTAAAGTACCTGGCTGCTATGCTGAGAACAGTCTGGGGGTGGGGATGTGGAACCAGGGAGACCGGTTAGTTATCAGAGTAATTCAAGGGAGAGATGGTGGCTGGGACCAAGATGATGGCGATGGGATTAGTGAAAGGTGGTCAGCTCCTGCATATATTTTGAAGGTTTGAGGCAACACAATTATCTAACAAACTAGATGTTGGATGTGAGAGAAATAGTGGAGTTGGGGGTCACTCCAATGTATATGGCTTAAAAAACTGGCAGGTTGAAGCTGCCATAAATTAAGATTAGGGGGCACAGAAAAGGGGGGTGAGGTGGTCAAAAGTTTGACTCTGGATGTACTAGGTTTGAGAGGTCTATTAGTCATCTGAGATCTTACCTTTGAACTTAGTTGAAAAAGAGCTCTGCGACTACAGTAAACACAGTATTTGACTGTCTGGGTTCATTTGTAGAAAGGATCGGATGCCTTGCACAGGGCGACACAGCATGACAACTGTTGCCATGAACAGTTGTTTTTTCAAACTGCAATCTAGGCATTAACTCATACCCACGCTCAGAATCCTCTGGCCTATTTAAGGGAAAACCCGAGAAGGGGCTTATTAAAAAACCTCCCTTGTAATGAAGACATACAACGAACACTCATTAAGAGATTGCATCATGCCAGACTTACTGTCCCATTATCTCACTTAAGGCTCGCAGCAGCCCCGTGAGCTGGTCCTGTACCTCCCTCCCTCTTCTCACATAAAAGGCAAAGAAATCATACAGAGGTTAAGCAATCTGCCAGTAGGCAGCAGAGCTGGAATTTAAACCCAGCATTCTGATTTCCTAGTCTAAAGTTCTCCCTTCAGCTTAAATAGTCAAGCCCTATAAAAATGCAGTCGGTGCTTGGAAGGGTAACTTTGAAAGCAGGTCACCATATCTTTTATAGCAACTGAGGCTGTGACAACAGGTGTGGAGAAGGGGAAGGAGGGCCAGTCATGTGAACACTCAGCACTCAGGGAAGATGGAGAGTTACAGAGAGTGTAAGAGTTAAAGACCTGGGAGAGCGATGGTTAGAAATCCCAGATTTCACAGACAAGTTTTCCAACTTAATTCTTCCTAAGACTAATTATCCTTCAGAGAAGCTTGTTTAAATAAAACCCAGGGGAGGTATTTATAACATTAAGTGATTACAGACATACCTCAGAGATACTGCAGGTTTAGCTCCAGACCACCACAATAAAGCAAATATCTCAATAAAGCGAGCCACAAATTTTTTGTTTTTCCAGTGCCTATAAAAGTTACATTTACACTATACTGTAGTCTACTGAGTATGCAATAGTGCCATGTCTAAAAAAAAAAATGCATATATCTTAATAAAAAAATATTTGATTGCTAAAAAATAGTAACCATAATCTGAGATTTCAGTGAGTCATAATCTTTTTGCAATAGTAACATCAAAGATCACTGATCACAGATCACCATAATAAATATAAATGGAAAAGTTTGAAACTGTGAGAATTACTAAAATGTGACACAGAGACACGAAGTGCAAATACTACTGGAAAAATGGCACCATTAGACTCGTTCGTCTCAGAGTTGCCTCACGTTTTCAATTTGTAAAGGAAGCAGTATCTGCAAAGCACAATAAAGCAAAGAGCACTAAAACGAGGTATGCCTGCACTTTAAATTAAATGAAAAGTGCACATCTTGTTGATCTTGTGTATGAAAGAATAATTTGTTCAAATTTGCCTACAAACAAAAATTTTATACTGCGATTTTTTTGATTTTGTAGTTGATGGACTGGAGTTTAATTTAAAATGTGCCAATGACTAAACTAAACTCTGATAGCACTTACGTACCAGGTTAAATTGAGAACTCACCTTTTTTTTCTTTTTTACAGCTAGCTTTCCTGTGACTAAAGAGAATTTCTAGGGAAGTCTCTGTCAAATAGATTAACTATGGTAACATTTCACAGTGTTCACCTTCTTTAGACAGGTTATCTAGTCAGGTAACTCCAGGAAACAGGTGGTGTACATGCGGACATTTCTCCTCTTCTTACTACTTGCTCACTTTCAGTGAAAGGAGACCCTGCCTCTTCAATCCAAACCCACAAAGTAATTGATAGCTGATAAAAACTTTTAAGTATACTGAGATGGAAAAATGGCTGAGATGTTTTATTTTAGCATATGCCTTCTGACATCTTTTATTTTTAAAAAGAAAGAACCAATGTGCTTATCAATCACTTTCTTTGGCTTAATTTACATTCCTTTTGTTGTAAGTTCATGACATTTTCAGGTTCGAGTGATTGAAGAGCCCTTCTTGCAAGGCATTTGTCTGCTACCTGGTGGTCAGATAGAAAATTGCACTTTCAAGCACGGAAAAATCATAGGTCTATTTCTGAAGCACATTAAAAAATAATAGTAATAGTTCAAATTGGCATTCAGAAGTCCATTGTCTCTCATTTTATCATGAGGTTAAATCATTGTTTTCTTTTCCTAACATTTTGTTTTTTATATTTTATTTATTTATTACTGTATTATTTAATTATTTTGTTTTGGCAGTGGCGGGGGGGGGGGTATTTAGGTTTATTTATTTTTAGAGGAGATACTGGGGATAGAACCCAGGACCTCATGCATGCAAAGCATGCACTCTACCACTTGAGCTATGCCCTCCCTCCAAATCATTGTTTTCTTAATTTCATTGAGGCTTTAAATATTTCTTTTATTATGATAGCCTAATATTTATACAGAAAAATGTTTCTTTGCTTAATTTCTAGTATTCAGAGCTATAATCTGGGACATCAATCATTAGGGAACAAAAAAGGAGAAAAGTAAGATTAAGAGTCACTCTTGGAACTAGGAGGGAGACTGGTGTTTCCCAAGATGCTTCTGAATTGCTGGGATGACAGGTAAGACCAAGGCTCTCCTCTCTTACTCTTTTTCATAACACACACACGCGCGCACGAAGAGGACAGGCTTTTCTTGGCAGTGATTATTCGCTTTTTATAATTTTCCATTTTGGTATCTAGCCCCAAAGCGGTGTGGTAACTGCTCAGTCCAACCCAGAATTCCTGGAAAGACAACTGCTCAGCTTCTCCTCTCTAGGTTTTCTCTCCTGCACGTTAAGTCCCCAAATCCCCTAAGACATATGCACACCCAACAGGAGGTAGGTTTACCCTTCCCATCTGTAAGTAGCTCTGCAAATCCATAAGCAGAAGCAGGATGACTGTGAAACGAATGAGGCTTAAGCTCTGGGTTCCTCACTGGCAGCAGCCAGCCCTGTAAGAGGCCCTAGCAAATGTTTTCACAGCATCATATGTTTCGATATGATTTGTAAAAATAAAGTGTTCTAATGTAATCTGTCAAAACCATTTTTCACTACGACTGGCCTTTCTTTATACTTCCTCTATGGTGGCCTTGGGCATTTTGGGTTTGGGACAAGGGCACGCTGAACAGCAGATACTCCATCTTAATTGTAATTTATAAAGACAGTTTGGAATGTTTCAGTAAAACAAATGAGAAATTATAAGCTCTTGATGTAAAAACATGTGGATATTATTTTGCTATTTCAAAATGTATTTAATAATGAACCAAGAGAACATTCAGATTCATATGAGGGACATATGAAAAGAAAAGATCACAAAAATAAGTGACAAAATTAATACAAATTAATCTGATATTGAGGCATAACTTATAACAACGAAAACAACAAAAATCAGATCATATCCAAAAGAGTAGTCATTAAGAGGAAAAGATAAGCTTGAATCAAAGTAATAAGTAGGCTCCTAGTTTGATAGATTATCCAAAGGGAAGTATTTCCTATGAACAGAGTGGGAAAAGATAAACATTTCTTTCTGATTTGAAAAGAAATACTGACAGAGGAAGAAAATCATAAAAACTGATCATGCATGATCACTACAGTAAGGACATCAGTAACAAACTGTTTAGAGAGTGTTGACCTAAAGTAAATAGACTGCCAGATTATTTCTCCAGCAAGGTTTACTCATATCAGCAGAGAATTGCAATACGGGTTCTGTAACCACAGAGAGCCACGTGCAAGTCTCTGCATAGCAAGGGAAGAACAATTCTATAGAGAGGAAAAGGAAGTTGGGAGGCTGTACCAAACAGAGTCCGTGGCTCTTCACTGGCTGAGTCCTTGCCAGGAAAGAAGAGGAGTCTTTCTTCCTCCTGTTGGGCTCCTTCAGGACATAAGACCTCTCTATTCTGGTCTCTCCACTTTATTTAACTGAGGTTTCTTTTTATTAATTTTTTACAAGTATTGTCG
This sequence comes from Camelus bactrianus, assembly GCF_048773025.1. NCBI lineage: Eukaryota > Metazoa > Chordata > Mammalia > Artiodactyla > Camelidae > Camelus > Camelus bactrianus. The sequence goes on along the minus strand of NC_133550.1, from coordinate 49,621,770 downwards.
ATTCAAACAGAATTAATGTTAAGAGAAATCACTGAGCAAAATCTGCCCTGAGAATTTTTAGCTTATATATGACAGAAGGTTTTCCAAGTCTAACCATGGTCCTAAAAAATTAATTTGATGTCCCAAACATCACGTTATGAAGTTGTAAGAAACTCTTCTAAACCACCAAAAATAAAAAGCAAAGTTTAATCAACCAGTTTAGAGGAGATTGCTGAGTTTTCTATCTATTCTTTCCATGGAAAATGTTATAAAATCAATGTTGTATCAAGAGGCAATTCAAAAGCAAACAGCAAAAAGAAAGAAAAGAACATGAAAGGGAAAGTTAGGGAAAAAAATGGTCACTTCAGGTCATTTATAAATACAATTATATAATATCTGGATTTTGTGGTATTTATCAAGTTGTGAAAATTTAGAATTTCTTATGATTCTAGTCTCACTCTAATTGCTCAGTTTTTCCACCTATTATTTATTTGTGATTTTTCTTAAAATACTTCGTTTTCTATCTCCCCTCAGAACTTCAGGCCCCTCAAAACCAGAATCTACCCCTATATACACCTTCACTGTATCTGTTACCAATTGTGAGTCTCTTCTCAACTCTTATAAAGCAAAGTCTCTCTCTGTCTCTCTCTCTCTTTTTCACATACACAAACACACTCAATTGTGATTCAGTTTCCTCTAAGGATAAAGACCTGGGGGCTTTCTGAAAGTTATCTCATTAACATAACAAAAAGACACCTTTCTTGCTCTCAGCACAGGAAATACCAAGGGCTTTAGGATCTTTGTGCTAGGAAAGGGTTCACAGAACAAATATAGTCTTCCCCAGGTATTCAGGGGGGATTGGTACCCAGACCCCCAGGGATACCAAAACCCAAGGATGCTTAAGTCTCAAATAAAATGGTTTAGTATTTGTATATAACCTATGCATCACATCCTTCTATGTACTTTGTCATCTCTAGATTAATTTTAATACCTATTAAAACATAAATGTTACGTAAATAATTGTTAATAAAATGTAAATGACATGTTTGCATGTGGCAAACTTAAGTTTTGCTTTTTGGAAATTTCTGTAATTTTTTCCCCAATATTTTCTATCTGAGGTTGGTAAAAGACTTGGATGCAGAATAGGAAGATACATACGGCTGACTGTATTTTTGTTACAAATAACAATACCACCCAGGGCTGTATGGCAGGACCCAGCAGTAAAGTAAGGCTAAGTAAGAACCACGAGATTGGAGATACACAAAGTGCAGTGAATATTCAATTGACAAATCACTCAGTTTATGGCACACAATCACACAAGACAGGCTAGTCATGTAAAGAAGAAAGAGAAAAGGAGGTAACGAACCACTCTGCAGAGATCCAGGAAGGAGGTGTCTCAGCAGGAGAGGTGGTCCCCCAGTCCAGCAGCAGGTCTCAGGATCACTGAGAAGTTGCCTCTGCTCTCTCAGAGCAGAGCCTCCGGCGTGGAGACCCGCTCTCAACAGCTTAGAGTCCGGTCAGGTATCTCTTGGTCTCATTTAAAGCAGTCTGCTAGTCGGGTGTAATAATTATGCCCGGTGGGGTCTAGTCTTCATGGGATCTCCTTCTGGTCCAGAGAAGTCGTTCCATTGATATTACCAAACACATTTCTTATCTCAGGTAAGACTTTAACATTCTCACAGTCCTATACCGGATGTTTCAAAACATCTAATATGCAAATTCACATTGGCCACCGCGACTCCATCTTGAAGTACTTAGGTTAAACGCTATGAGTTTCATACACGATGAAGAGAAATAACACAAAAGAAATCGCATCACAGCAGGCTGCTGGTAACCACCGTACCAGCCCTCAACTGACCTTATTCTGTTTGTAACAAGATACTGAGTTGTCTTTCAGCCGCGAAAGAACAAAACCGCCAAGTCATGCAGCCGGAGCATGCGCAAGAGGGAGAAATTCTGACAACACCCGGAACCAAAGTTTCGGAGAACCAACGGACCAGGCCGTGACCGGAACCTGAATGCAGGAACACTTTCAGAAGCTAGGTCTCCGCTGTCCAGGAAGGTGTGGTTCTTTACCGTATCTTACCGTAAAGGGCCGAGTTTCAAAGCCCTCCAAGGAAACCTGCCCTGCCAGTGCTTGCACATACCAAACCTCCTCCCCTAATTCGTAAGAGCTTGACTGCCTCCCAGATGGGGACTGAGATTTGAGCTGCACCTCTCAGCTCCTGCAGGTCGCTGTAGTACATTGGCTTCTCTCAGCTTGGGGCAGCGAGCCCTTTGCTAGGTCACACTGCTACCTGACTGGTCAAATTTTGAAGCAAGTCCTTTGCGGGGGTTGGACTTTATTCACAGGTAAGCACTCACAAAAGGAAACCGTAAGTTTAAAATTAGAATGTAAAAGAATTATGATAGGTTTATGGGTTTATTGAAGAATCTCTAAATTTTGTGGGTTTTGTTTTTTTGTTGTTGTTTTTTGTTTTTTTTGCTTTTTGTTTCTAACCTTTTCCCAGCAATGCTTTGTTGAGTACCCCCCACCCCACCCCCGCAATCATGGCAATACCATGGACAGTTTCCACAATTTTCTGGTAGCTTATTTTATTGAAATTAAATCTGATTCTATTTAAAACTACAATCTTTATGTTTGATACACAGTTCTTCTGCACAGTGTACATAAGCTGTGCTCTTCAAAATGTGGTCGATTAGACTTAATTTGACCCACAAGGTTTGCTACTCAGAGGCAAAATAAGTGAGAATGAGCATTTAGAAGCTTGTACAGTAACTTGACATTGATGTAACATCCAGGCCCCTCCTCTAAGTTCTGTATTCCATCACACGGACACAGTGACACTTCTGAGGCCCTCATCTGTGAAATCTGAGAGCCACAGGGAATTGGAATGAAGTGATTTGTTTCCATCTTCTTCCCATGTACCACATTCTCTTCAAGCCTTGCTGGCACAACCCTGCAGAAGTTCTCCCTATCTTCAATCTCTGTTCATATATATCCCCACACCTTAAGGGATGTATTTCAAAGCTCTCCTAAGAACCATCTCATGGTACTCAGCTACAGAACCAGTGCAACATCAGAGAACAACAGATTTCTACAACTCAGCAATCATTCAGCTGAGGAGTGGGTTTCTAGTGATGCTTTTTTTTCTTAAAGTCATCTTTGCATCTTTATGAGAGATTGTATTAAAGCTACCCTCTCTCACATGGCTTGGCCTAGATGGGAGTGAAAGTGGAGATGGTAAACTCTGTCTCCAAAAACTACATTTTCTCTCTCTGTCTCTCTCTCTCTCTCTCTCTCTCTGCATTTGTAATGGTATGAGAGGTATTGAAGTGAGTTGACAGCCCAAGGCTTTCTTTAGATTATGGGAATAATGGTAAATTCTGATTTCAGCTTCAGACCTTGGCCAGAATTCTGGCCAATAGAAAAATAATACTCTCAGTTTTGTATTATATCTACCTCAGTAGATTGCATTCTGTTTGAGAGGAAAAGATTGAAACCACCTGTGACGCCCAGAAGAGACCTGGTAAAATACTGTTTCTGGGAGGGATTAGTATTTGAATCAGTAGACGGAGTAAAGATCACCCTCACCCCTGCTGGTGGGTAGTCATGCAATCCATTAAGGGCCTGAATAGAAGAAAAAAAAAAAGCAGAGGATGGGTGGATTTACTCATTTTGCTTGGGTTGAGACATCCATCTACTCCTACACTCTGACGTAGATGCTCCTGGTTCTCCAGTTTGCAGAAGGCAGATTATGGGACTTCTAGGCCTCCATAGTCACACAAGCCAATTCCTATAATAAAGCTCCTCTTATCTACTTCTCTCTCTAAAATATATCCTATTGGTTCTGTTTCTCTGGAGAATCCTAATGCATCATCCTATTAGCTGTCACATTCTACACAGGCAGCTGAGACCCCACGCAGCTACTATGCAGGGCAGGGCAGTCTGACTGATGAGGGACAGGAGCCCAGAGTTCAGGAATTCCTGACTTTGGACTCAGCTGTTTCCTTTCCTAATAATAAGCCACATGTAGACTTCCATATGCAGGTAGTCTTTCTCTGTAATGAAAGATGTTGCAGGAATTAAAATGTGTTAATATACGTGAAGCTCTTAGAACAGAGCTTGGCACATGATAGGCACTTAATAAATGTTAACTGTTAACTATTACTTTACCTACCTAGGATGCTTCCCCATTTTATTTCCATAAAAGTACTTATAGAATGTGAAAAATGCATTTTTTTCTTGTCCTCTTTGCAATGAACTTCTCCTTTCAAAAAATAAAAACATTATCCCACCCCCCCACCCCCCCACATTCTTGAATCTCGGCTCGCCTTGTGGCTTGTTTTGGTCAATAGATTGTGGTGGAGGTGACACTGTGTCAGTCTGAGCCTAATTCTCAAAAGGCTTTGTGGACTTTTGCTTTCTCTTGAATCCCTTCCCTTTGCCATGGGAGCAGGCACCAACCAGCCTATTGGAGGAAAGACACCATGTGTAGGATTGCTGAGGCACCTTGGCTGGGAGTCTGCCAACCTAGCAGCTGAGCTGCTGGTGCTGAGCTGTTATGCAACTGATTATGGACACACGGGGAAGCCCAGCCAGCCAAACCCACAAGAGCTGCCTGTCTGAGCCCAGCCTAAATTGGCGAGCTTCAGAATTAAGAACTAAATAAACGAGTCTTGTTTTCAGCCAAGATTTGGGGTAGTACTCCTCCTCCAATCAATGTCTATCTTAACACTCTTCTAGACTCCTTCCATATTTGTCAAATCTCATGCAACGTTTTACCATCTATTTCAACTAGTATCTCTTCTAAGATTTTTCTAATTTCTTTGGGTATCATGTTATCCATCTGTAATTGAACTGCCTTTTTGATATCTGTGTCCAGTTTGTAGTTCTCTTCCTAGCTTGCATTGTAGTAGAACTGTTAGTGTGTGACTCTTCATGGTTTCCCTACAGCTAACAATGATGCTTGGTAGACATGAGGCTGTGATCAAGCCTGGCCACTCATGCCGTTTTTTCCCATAGTGCTTCCCTCAGAAGATAAGCACCAGAGCCAAACAGGGCCATTCAAAGGCTACCTGTACAAAATCGACTCTGAGAAAAAGTCTAATTTTCTTCTTAGATTAAGAGCTATAAGGATATATATCTGGGGCTGCAAGGACTAGGAGAGGAACAGACAAGTGAGAGAAACTGACAAGCAAGGAGATTAAGGACCACAAACCAAAAGAGGAGACAAAGTTGAGCTGACAGAGAGAGGTAAGAAGAGGTGAGAATTCTATCAACATTGAGACCCTGGGTCTGGCCTGATTAAGCAGTAGTGAATTCTCTTTTTTACTCAAGTTCTATTGAGTCTTGTTTTGGTGCCTTGCAGCAATATGGAATCCTTCCAATCATCCTGTGAATTGAAGAAGGTTAATAGAAACCATCATTCTAGAACTTTATCATTTCCAGGTAATGTGTTATCTAAATTGGGTACTTCTGAGAGTTAAAGGGGGTACTGTTTAGTAATTATTCTGAGAAAACAGGTGTTAGATGAGAGTGTCCCTGGGTTTCCTAGAAAAAACAAATGAGCCTGGATCTGCAAAGCTGAGGACCGGAAGCTGGAAAGTTCTGTTATAAAAAATTCAGATACAGACCCTCTGTGGGTCTCCTTCTGCATAAACCAGTCAGGCTTTCACACTTGTAGCCTTTTTAGATACAAAATGCAGTTAATGTACAAAAGCCCACAGGAAGCAAGATTTATTGGGCAGGTAGCAATTAAAGTCTTTGAAATTATGTTGTATTCACATGGGATATTTCTTAAAGTTCTGTTTGTGATCATTCTAACTTACAGAATGAAAAAACAGTACAGGTCTTAGTCTATGTGTGGAGAGTTTCCTTTAGGATATTGTGTTTTTTGCCCTTGGGGCCGGGGGGTGCTAAATTAATATCATGTTGAACATGTTTGTTATATAAATGTCATGCTCAGGTAAAACTTTGTGTTGGCAACACAAAAGAACACAATGTGTGACTAAGGCTTAGTTAAATGTTTTGGCTTCAATTAACTCTTATTTTTCTATATAAGCTAAAGCAGTGGAGACAATAGTAATTAGTTTGCAATCTCCCATTCCTCATGCAGTGGCTTAGCGGGTATTGGGGGAAGACTAATGAAGAGTGGGTAGTTTGTGTTCTGTGGGAGAGCAGCAATAGACAGGACCACCACACAGGACTGTTGTCCAGTTGAAAGTAATATTATGGTGCCCTTCTTGTTTGTCTGACTGCTGGCTTGAAACCCAACTTTACCCTTCATCGTTTTTCCCATGGAATAAGCAACCAAGTATGTGGGGATAAATCAGCAGTGATAAATCAGTCTATGTGTGTAGAGGTGGTGGTGGTGGTGGTGGTGATGGTGGTCTTCTAAAATGTTTACATCAACCTTCACATTCATCCTGAGAATAAAAATCAGATCAGAAAAACCTAGGAAATAAGTGATAAGGATTACCACTTTTATCTTTATGTTCTTTTTTTTTTTTAAATCAAAATACTCAATAATTAAGGCTTTTTTTCTCTTCAAAAGTATCTGGTATTCAGTTCTCATTTCAGATGAACTTCGTGGGTGAGCTACCGAGAACTGAGATAGACCCCAAAATAATCCAGATGCCATTCTGTGAAGTTGACAAGTGAAAGGTAATTCCTTTTATGAAATATTAAGCGCCCACTCCATATGTAAGTACTAACTGCAGGGGAAATTAAAGTGGTAAAGACACAAAAGGGTATATCATAAGACAAGCTAAGAAAAAAGCTAAGAAGGCGAATAAAGATCACAATGGGATTTGATGATGGAGTTGATAACTAACATCAACCTGGAAAAATCAGAAGGAGCTTCTTGGAAGAAAGGACCATCTGAAATGGGCCTAAAAAGTTGAGGATTTTTTTCAGGGGAAGGAAAGAGGCATTTCAGAAATAATCAAAAGCTCAGGGGAAGAAAAGTTTAGGATAGTTTCCAGGACTAGGTAGTGGTCAACTTGGATGACAAGATAGAACAAGTTTAAAAAAGCAGTGCTGTACAGTCACGAAATACACATTTCCAGCCAAACTTGTTCCTAATGTTAGCCTGTTAGTCCACACACTATGTTAGCCCTGCACATTCTCACACACGCACACACCCCATCCCAAACAAATACTTTGGAATTGGTGGGTCATAATCGACACTTTCTTGTATCTTCAACACAAACACTGCTAGTCTTTGTATTCAATTTCATCCTGAAGAAAAACTTGCGATATTTCTCCATGTCATGGAACCCTGTAGCTTCTATTTCACAGTCCACGTACTGGAGTTCAGCATCATCACATTTCATGTTCTACATTTTGCCCTTGTGAATAGGAGGGCACTATAATGTTCTTCTGCAACATCATGTCAGTGTTTTGGTTCAGAGACTCTTGACTAGAAATTTTTTTTTTTTTTGATGGGAGACCCTTTGGAGGATTTTGAGCAAACTCATAGCTTCAGGGGGAGTTATCAAGCATCAATATATAGGAAAAAATATTTATGTGGAGGCATGGTAATTAGGAAAAGTTAAAAGTTCACAAAAGTCCTAGTAAAAATTACTGTGGTTCTTTTCAAAGGTAGCAACAGCAAGAAAAGGTAAGAGAAAATAGTTTCAAGAGACTTTGTCAAAGTAAAATCTAAAGAATCTAAGACCTGATGTGAATGGCAAGTGAGAGAGATGACTACATTTGAATAGAGAATGGTAATACCATCAGTAGAAATAAAGGAGTCAGAGGGAAGCAGAGAAAAGCAAAGTTTGATTTTGGACAAAAGGCATATGAACTTATTCACTGGTGTATTCTGTGTAAAGCTAAGCTTTCCAAAATGTTAATTATTTGAAGGAATTAATTAGTCTGTCGTAGGAAAGAACGATGACGTAATAAAAAGTTTTCTTAAGAAGACTCCTTTCTTCCACCAATATGAACCAGCATTTATGCTGTACCACGTGCTACACTATAGCTGGGAGGGCAGGAGACAAAAAAAATTTTAATAATGAGTATGATTTCTCTTTGTTAGTGAATGAGATGAAAGCCATGAGTTTACTGTTCCCACAGGCGTGGACACTGGTCTACCTGATTGTGGTAATCGTGTGAGACCAATCTCAATTTTTGCCTTTCATATTGTTTGTTTGTTTGTTTTGTTGTTGTTGTTGGGGGGAGGTAATTAGGTTTAGTTATTTATTTTTTAAATGGAGGTACTGGGGATTGAACCCAGGACCTTGTGCATGCTAAGCACACACTCTACCACTGAACTATGCCCTCCACACCCCCAACACCCCCATATTGGTTTTAGAACCTAACCCCCCAATAGCATGTGTGGTCTGGAATGGAGAAACACAAGGAACTTCACATCCAAATATTCAGGTGCCTTCAGCATCTGGAAGTTTCTCTATCTTCATGCTTTAAAAGAACTTAAAGTCATTTGATAATGAAGACAATACTTCCAGTCTGGTATCTGATACTTTTACTTCCCAGCAGCATAATACCACTTTGGTCAGCTTGAACCACTGCACAATTTTGCAGCTCTTTCAGAAAAATAACAAAAACAAGTAGACAAGATCACATGCAATGGTGAGAAAATAGTACTATCGCCCAATCTTTCCCCATAAATGCGAAATACCCTTGATTCATCTCCACACTGTGTATTTATCATAAGCCCTTACAGCAAGGGATTTTGTTTCTTTCCATTTTTTTTTTGTAGCACCAAATAGACACAGTGGCTAACAACAAATAATTCTGAAAAGTCAATGCAATATTTATCACGTCAGAAATTTTCTAGATCTGTACTTTTATCCATGTCCCTGGCCTGAAATAGTCTTCATGAGATTAAGCTGTAATGTAAGATTGAGATCTCACTCTGTTTCTGCCACTGATGTGGATTGTTGATCATAATTTACTAGTATCTTTTTGTATTCTACTTTACAATATCAAAGTACTTTTACATACAGTGACACTTATTTTTCTGACATGTATTTCAATGTAATGGTGTCCACCAAGCCACTGATGATGCTTATACACATGAGCTCTTGTGTTATACTGTGTGGGGTCAAACCCCAGTTCCATGTGCTAACTCTGTGACCTTGGAGAGGTCACATAGCTGTGCTTGTTTTCTTGTCTATAAAACAGGACCTACTGAACAGAGTTGTTGAAGGGATTCAGTGAGATAGTCTACGAATGGACTGAGCACAGTCGAACCTCGTAAGAGCTAAGTGAGTATTAGTTATGGATAAGCTGTCACTGGGGTGTGACTATGGTGTATGGATAAATGGAGCAGCATTCTTGAGTAGGGTATTTAGAAATGCAGCCTCGAGTAGATATGCACAGGGAGTCTTTTACGATTTCCACAGGATCGGGGATTTTATTTCTTCTATCAGCTGTGAAGAAGGACACAATGGACAGTCAACCCCAGTTACCACTAGAGTAAATGTTGAGGAGTTCCTCATGGCAGACTCCCTGGGGGCACCATGTCTGTCTTGTTGGCTATTCTGTTTCCAGAACCTAGCATGTACCAGGTGCACAGTAAGTATCTGTTAGATGAATAAACACATGGAGAAGTCTTAACAGCTTTGTGATTAGGTACATTCTAGGAAGCAAATAAGAAGTGATCTTTTGAAAGCAGGAGAGGATTTAGAGATGGTGTCTCCAATTATGATGAACTTAGAAGTTGCTAATAAACATTGAAGGGGATGTTAGTAATATGCATGATGATGTGAATTTTCTTTTTTTTAAAGATGAAAACATAATAGTTCACAAAATTTATAAATGGAGTTCTGTGTTTGGGTCATCCTTGCATGTAACTCAAGGGGCTTTCATAAATAACTAGAAAGGCTGAGTTTTACTCACTGTAAAAACTCCGAATCCCCAAACATTATTCCTTATCTAACTGTCCTCAAACCCTTGTTAGTAGCCTTTGAAGTAATTGGTTCCAAATTCAAATGTCTAAAAAGTATTTATGAAGAGTCAATTCTAGTTCTAACTATATAACTCAGAAATTATAGTGCCAATCAGTGTAAGTTGCTGAAATTTTTCAGATTATCAGAAGACAAACTTCATTTACTTGTCTATCCACCTATTTAATTGTTCATTCATTCAACAAATATTGAGTGCCTATATTGTGCGGGGCATTATCCCAGATCCAGGGATACAGCAGTCCACAAGGCAGGTTCAGCCCTTTCTCATGGATTTTGACCTAGAGAGGGACGAGATGAATAGGAGTACCCCATGTTTGGGGAGATTTTGCCTTATGTTGGCCTCCCTGAATCTTTAGACCATTGAGTTTTACCTCACATTGTTGTTAAAGCTGGTCTTACTAACAAGCTGTGTCTGTGTGATAAACACAAACTAGCCCAAAGATGAGAAGTTCAGGCATTATCCACACATCCACAAATATCTACGGATGTTAAAAATAATGCAGGTAAAGTATCCCAGTGTCTCAGAGTCCTGCAGGCACAGCCGAGTGAAATGAACTGAGATCAGATCACTTTGATTTTGCCATGGTTGAAAACTGCATTTGTAATTTGGTGTAATCCATCTCTAACCAAGTTCTTCAGAGACAGCCTTGAATTCTTAAAAAGCCCCTGAATGATAGATTTTTGCATTTAGATCTCAGCATTGTCTTAAAAGATAGTGGTAGCTCGCATAACTAGAGAATTTCCTATTGATTACGTGATTGAGGAAGCACAAAATCTGTTATTCTTTCCAAAGTCAATTGTAATTTAAGCTCATTATCTCTCTGTGGATGTTCTACTTCAAATGGCAACAGAATCAAAATGTAAATGCCTCAGTGAAGAGGTTGGGGTATTCTTTTACTGAACTATGCTCTGTATATTTGCCTTCAAAATCAGAGCAGGAGAGCGTTTGGAAAAATCTGGGCACTAACCCGGCCAAGGGAAAGAACTAAAATTTACCAGGGTCACTGATGAATAAATAGTAACGATTTTTCCCCTAGCTTTTAATATCTCATTTGTTTGTAGTATTAAAGATTGAGCTTCATGCAGGAGCAAGCTGATACATCTTTAATGTGATTTTGGACATGTCAGTGGCTCTAATATGATCATTAATAATAAAAAGCATTAACACAAGTTCTGGTAATTTTTTTCTTCTTCCCTCTGGCTTCAGTGAACCTTTAGAGAACCACATGGGTCCTCTCTAAGTCTTAGGAATGGCTACTTTTGATTAAAACTTCAGGAGAAGGCTTACATTTCAATAACTACATTTTACTGAAGAAAACTGGCCATTCAACTGGTCATTTGTATGAAGGGCCAGCGTGACATGTAATCTGTCCTTAGATGCCTTAGGTGTGATGGACTGCCCCTTCACTTGGACAAACAACTGGGCATACATTTATTATCACTTAACATTATGCAGATGAAGCACAAAATACAGACATCTAGAAAACACAAATGTATTGTATCTGCGCATCTGATAGTTGCTTCTTTAAAACCATGACAATATTTATATTGACGTGAAAACATATAATTTAGTATTAAGCAACCACTTAATGGCTAAATGAAAATATACCTTAAGCTTCAAATTTATACAATGTATTGAGATGTGTTGAAAAGACCATTTTCTCATTACAAGGGTGCCATGATTTCCCTTTATGAGAATCTGTAGCATAGCCTGAATAGCTTTAATATTTTTCTGTTACATGATAACTAAAATATATGTTTTATTAAATTTTTCTTATAAAAATGAGAACTACCTCTTAGAAACTGAATAATACTCACATATTGTCCATTCATTCCTTTTAGTCATGCTTATCTCTTTTGTAAACCTATTTTTACATAACATTCAGAGCCCTCTCCCACAAGTTCTCATGAGTAAAAAATGGTATGTATTCAAGGATGGGAATCTGTTACCACAGCAGGACGCTGCTGGGATTGGCGTACCTCCTTGGCTCCTTGCTGTTCGTCCTACGCTGGGTGAGGGGCTATGAAGACTAGGCAGAACTTGGTATTGACAATAATACCACCTGACAGGGCAAAAGGAAATGCGCGGGGTCGCTTATTTTATTCCCAAGAAAACAAGTCCTAAACTGAGCTTCATAAATTGCTAATTTGGGGACCCATCTGAAATGGGAAGTTTATTGTATCTTGGGGAACCAATTTCTGGCTTTGAGAAAAGGGATTGTTCAAATATTTGCCTCAGTTTTAATGATCTATCTAGAATGTTTCAACTGGACATTTATTCTTTTTTTCAGGTACACTTGTGTGGTTAAGGTATTTAAGTGCCCAAATAATTATTACTGCCTGTTAATTCCATAAAGTAAAATCAGATTTATGCTCCTAGATTAGCCATAAGTCAAAAGTTATAAACAGTATCAGCAACTCTAACAGATAATTTTCCAGGAAATGATACTCTTCTGAAAGATGATGTCTCACTGTCTATTTACCTATGTGAAATATATGTAATGAAGTAGGTATAGTTTTACCCTAGAAGCAGCAGCATCTCTTCATTCACAATATTAATATCACTGGTTTCCGTATGCCTAATTTTAAGAGGGATAATATTTTTGATCTTAGATTGCCAAAAATATCCAGTGTATATTTGGGAAAACTGACCTAAACTTTGAATGACATATATTTGTGTGTGTGTGTGTGTGTGTATATATATATATATATATATATATACACACACACACATATATAATTTAGTTTTGTAAAGCCCTCAGCTTTAAAATATCAAAATTTAACTTCTATGACAGCACATCAGTGTAGGTAAAAAGAGTTTAGAATTCTCTAGAGTTTATCAATCAAAAATATAAAACTCAACTAAAAATATCGAGAGCAGGGTTATATATAAATATGAGGATGAATTCATGAAGCTAGGTCCTTTCATTGTATTCCCTTTCCAGATTCCTAACACTTGGTTAAAAAAAAGACCTAAGTTTGTTACCAAACTCTGATAATATACATTTTGTGGAATAAATAAAGATTACATTCTGTTAGAATTAATAAGAATAGATATGAGTAAGACTTAAATAAAAAAAAAAAAAACAGTACCAGAGTTCTCTATTCTTGCTTCTAACCAACTAAAAGTTGAGCTGAAATTGCCCCACTCTGTTCATGCATAATAAAATTCATGGAAACAGAAAATAAAAAACCAACTGCTTCTGGAAACTGAAGCGAGTATAAATATAGTGTAACAACTTGCCGTTTTCAAGAGGGGAACAGAGGTTGAATTTGCAATTAACTCAAATTCTAATTCAGACAACTCAGCAATATGGATGTGGAACAGGTCAGGGTGAGGGGTAGTGTGTAGGTTTCTTTTAAGTGGCGACAATCTTGAACTGATGCAGTTTGAACTATTGCCTAATGAGGGATCCATTAATCTCTGTAAAAGCTATAGACCCAAGATTCACTTAACCCTGGCCCTGGTGATTTATGTGAAAGTCATGGACTTTATTCTTCTTATACTGTTTCAGTCTGCAGACTGGAAAACCTCTCCCTTTACACACTGAGAATTCCCACTGCAGCGAATGGAAGGTCTGTGTGCGTAAAGAGCTGGTGAACGGTGGGGGGTTTAGCCCCAGAGAAAGAAGGTGTCGAGTTGCCTTGGCAAAGATTTTATACACCACATGTTCACAGTTTCTTGACAGGTATAATTATCAGCGTTGTCTTTTCCTTTACTATGTGCTGGGATTCTGAAGCACGGTTTCAAATTTGTGACTATTGGATGTTTGATCAAGTAGCTTTTCTTCAAGGACCTGGAAGGCGGAGAAGAGCGAAGAGAAATCGGTGATTAGTATTCATTTGTCAACTACAATGTGCTAAAAATATCAAAGGAGCATGTGCTATGTGAGAACAGCAAGGTTTATTTTGGTCTTTATCATTCATGCAGTCTTCCACATGTGAAAAAATTGTTCGATATTTGCAAAGGAAGTAATTATCAAATGAGGATGGGAAAGACACAGTTATTCCCTAAAATTAAATAAAAAAACACCAGTTTGGAAACATTTTAAATGTAAGACATTTCTTCCTCCCAATTCCAGATGACTCTGTTTTTCTTCGTGGAGTCAAAGGAGAGAAAACCTTTACAGTATGACTCTTCGGATGACCGGTAGCGCTCTTGTTGAGGTACATGTAAGCAAAGCCTCTCTTTGATAGGCTGGAAGCACCAATATCCCTTCCGTGAAGCAGATGGTAGGCTCATTTCCTCTCCCATGAGGTCAGCCTGACATGGAGCAGAACAGAGTAGGCAGCTGCCCTGTACGGTCAGATTTGGGGGAGCAGTCTCCCCAAACACTCCCCCAGACCTGTCACTCTTCCACCATTATAGAGTCATTTCTTTCAGAAAGAACAGCTTTCGCTCTTTGTTTTTAAAGCTGCAGATGTTTTTATTTCAATGAATGCCGAGCACCATATACAAAAACATTTTATTTAACAAATTGTTCCAGCTGGCATGAAAATGGGGGGAGGGGAATAGGTTTGCAATCTACCACCTCTGCATCCACACTCCCCAGTCACCAAGCCTTCTGAAGATTTGCCTAAAAGCACCTTGGGCCTGCAGAGTGGAGCTGAAAGTCATACATGAAGTCATTGTCCTTCTTCAGGGGTCACCTGACAGGATACTGCATAGAAGTATCATCTGTCGTTACTACTCTACTACGCTGCTGTTACTATTGAGTGTTCACTAATTGCCACATATTTTGTTAAGAGTTTTACATATTTTTTCTTATTGAATCTCCGTAACAGATCATCTGACTGAGTCGTATATTGAATAACTTCCTTCAAGTCCGTTAGCTACCAAGTGATTGAATTTTAATAAATTAATGCACCATATAGTTACATGGGAATGGGACTCAGAGCAGGTGAATTTCAGAAAGAGTCTCAATCTCTTCATCCATCCAGAGGAGGAGTAGGCCTGCGGGATATGCCAGCAGCTGAGAGCACCAGGCATCCAAAGCGTGCGGGATTGAAATACCCGCTGGGAAGAAGCACTGGCTCCAAATGTCCTCATTATTCCCCTCATTCCCATGACTTATAATTCAACAGATTAATAATTTTTTTTTCCACATTAGTTTAAATTTGTTGATCAAATTGCTTTGCTAATTTCTAAATGAGTCATTGTGGTAGACAGAAGTAATGCTCCCCTCCCACAACATGTCCTTCTTCTAATCCCTGGAACCTGTGACTATGTTAGATTCCATGGTAAAGGGAAATTAAGGTTGTAGATGGAATTAAGGTTGCTAAACAGCTGATATGGAGAGGATCCTGGACTGTCCAGGTGGGTCCAATGTAATTAAAAGTGGAAGAATGAGAAAGAAGCAGTCAGGGAAGGAGATGTGATGATGGAAACAGAGATCAGAGCAGTGCACTGCGAGGGCTTGACCACCATTGCTGGTTTTGAGGATGGAGAATGGAACCAGGAGGCAAGGAATGCAGGCGGTCCCTAGAAACAAAAAGGCAAGGAAATGAATCTTTCCTAGAGCCTTCGAAAGCCTAGTGAGACTGTCTTGGACTTCGGTCCTACAATATTACAAGAAAATTAATTTGAATTCTTTTAAGCCGCTACAATTGTAATTTTTTAGAGCAGCAGTGGGAGAGCTGCGATGATGAAATATTCTGAAGCATGGGGTGCTGGGAGGTCCATGGTAAGGGTTAGCACCAACTCTAAGCAGAGACTGAATTCCTGGAAAGCTCATGTGAACGTATCTATGAGGAAGGACGGTTAAGGGGAAGACGCTTTGAAGCCCACACCTCTGGGTTTGTATCATGGCGCTATCACTTGCTAGCTATGAAATGAGTAGACTTTAAAAAAATCCTACATAACTCAGTTTCTTCTTAAAAATGAGATTAAAAACAGTACCTAATACTCATAGGATTATTGTAAAGATTAAGAAATTTAATATATGTGAAGCACTTAGAAGAGTTCCTGGCACATCCTAATTGCTCAATAAATTTTATCCAGTATTATGATTATTATTTCTGGTTCAGTTTTCTGCTTGATACTCTGGAGTTCTTGAATTCAGTTTTATCAGAGTCATCCTTTAGGAGCTCTCAGTAAATGGGCTGGCAGGTTCCCTGGTTCAGGTCATTAGGCCCCTGGTTGTGGCAGTGTTAGTGAAAGGTACAGAACAGTAAGTAATGGACAAAATAAGGGAAATGAGGGCCTGAAGAGGAGAAAAAAGAAAGTCAGTGAGGCTACCGGCAAAGGCCAGCTGCTTCCATAAACCTGCTAAGATCCAGCCTGTATTTGAATGTAAATGAATTCTTCACCCTGGATCCACCAATAGGAGGTCAGAGAAATTAAACAAACTTTAAGTTTCAACTTCTTCAGATTGCTGACATCTCAAAACACATCCCTCTTCCTTCTTACTTTTATTCTTTGGGAATCTGAGTGAAATATGGATTTATATAAAGTCATACTTTAAAAAATGAGATGCTTATAGGGTGGGGGCTTATTTGGGCAAATTAGGTGAAGAGGATTAAGAGGTACAAACTTCCAGTTATAAAATAAATAAGTCAAGGGGATGTAATGTACAGCATAGGGAAGAGAGTCAATAATGCTGTAAGAACTTTGTATAGTGACAGGTGGTAACTAGACTTGTGATAATCAGTTTATAATGTATATAAGTGTCGAATCACTATGTTGTATGCTTGAAACTAATATTCGAAATCAACTACACTTCTTGAAAAAAAAAGAACAGAAAGAAATCCTTAAAGCTGAATAAACATAACACTTTCAAAAAAAGTGGCTATAGCATTAAAAAAAACCTATATTCATATCCTCTGCTTAGGTTTCTGTAATATAATATATAGTGATCATATTTACTACCTTTTAGAAAATGTAATCTATTCTTCATGATTAATAAGCATGGAAGTTAGGGGAAAAGACAACTGAGATTTACTTCAGTAGAGTTTAAAGGAGTAGGCGTAAGGTGCATTGTCCACACGTTACTTGCATTCAACCTATTTTCCATCTGTATGTGCAACTGACCATTGCGCATTACTTCATAACCTCTACCATCTCAGATACAAAATATTATTTCTAATTTAGAGAACAGACATTATATTTCATGTGATAAACAATAAGACAATATCTGACAAGCATTTTTGCTTTACCTGGTCTTTGCTTGACTTGTCAAACTTAAAAAAAAAAGAAATCAGAGATCTGTTTAAAGTAAATAGCTTCAGATTTTTTCCCAGTCAAGATGGCGGAGCGGTAGGACCAAGAGCTCGCCTCTCCTCGCAACTACAACAAAACCACAACTGACTGCTAACAACCACTGGAAAAACAAGACTGGAACCCAGCGAAACATATTTTCTTCAGCTTAGACATGAAGAAGGAACTACAGTGGGACAGTAGGAGGAGCGTGCTCACCATATAATTGGGCCTCATACCGCCCACAAACTGAAGAATTAAGTCGCAGAGGCCCTCCCACAGGAGTGAGAGTTCTGAGCCCCATGGCAGGCTCCCCAGCCGGGGGTTCTGACGTTGGGAGGAGGAGGAAACCCCAGGCCATCTGGTTTTGAAGGCCAGTGGGGCTTAACTCCAGGAGCCCCACGGGACTGGGAGGAAACAAACACTTCACTTTCTTGGGAATCATACGTAGAATCTCGCGTGTACCAGGTCCAAGGGCAGAGGCAGTGTTTGCATAGGAACTTGGGCCAGGCCTGCCTGCTAGTTTTGGGAGGTCTCCTGGGAAGGTAGGGGGCAGCTGCAGCTCACCCAGGGGACATAAAAACTGGTGGCGGACATTCCGGGAGTGTTCATCTACATGAGCTTCCCTGGAGGCTGACATCTTGATTGGATCATTAGCACCCAGACCCAGCCCCACCCAACAGCCTATAGGCTCAAGGCTGGGATGCCTCAGGCCAAACAACGTACTGGGTGGAAACACAGCCCCACCCATCAGCAGACCTCCCAAGCCACAAATGCCTCTAGACATGGCCCTACCCACCAGAGGTCCAGAACGAAGCTTCACCCCGCAGTGGGCAGGCACCAACTCCTCCTGCCAGGAAACCTTCATAAGCCTCTAGCCCAGCCTCATCCACGAGGGGGCAGGTACCAGAAAGAAGAAAACAACAATCCTAAAGCCTATGGAAGGAATCCATAAACACAAGCCAGACTCTACACTGGGACCAGCTGGACCCTGGCCCTTGAGTGACAAGAGGAGTGTACTGCTGGGACGCATAGGACATCTCCCACAGAGGGCCACCTCTCCAAGGTCAAGAAACGTAACTAACCTACCTAAAAATACAAATAGAAAGATAGACAATTTGAGGTGGCAGAGGAATATCTTCCAGGCCAAGGCACAAGATAAAATCCCAGAAGAAGAAATAAGTGATGAGGAGATAGGCAATTTATCCAAGAAAGAGTTTAGAGTAATGATGGCGAAGATGTTCAGAGAACTCAAGAGGAATATAGATGCACAGAGTGAAATTTTTAGCAAAGAGTTGGAAAATATAAAGAATACCCAGAGTTGAAGAATAAAGTAAATAGCTTCAAATCTCCTCTCCAAAGCAACCATAGTATGAGTCAGCAAGTGTAACAAATCCCATTTAATCCTGAAAAATCTAATTAATTAAAAGTTGAACAAGAGCTAATGTAGGTCTCTTTGACTGAATACACCATAAAATCCATGGATGTCATGACTTGGTTGTACTTTGCTTATACTTGAAATGGTCACTACAGTTTCATCTCATGGGGCCATGATCCTGGGTATTGCAAGTGCTCTCTTGGCAGGCATACATATACATTTTGTGTTCACTTAAACAGAGCTTAACTATATCCTGTGTAAGAAAAAAACATGGGGGTTTTAAATGTCTTTTATTTAAAATGTTAGTCTTTGGTAATGAGATAGTAGGAAATTCTCAAGTGATTTAATGAAGACTGATGGAACAGAGAAATGGAGTTGAGCCCAGCAAATTATTTATGACCAAGTTGTATACTTCCAATGATGACTGAATGAGCATAATGTTGGAAGCTTACAGTAAGACCTCAGAAGTCTAAATGGCAGCATATTTCTTTCAGAACACTTTTACAACAATTTTACCATGGGCCAGTGTGGTAAAGCAAATAGGAGAATTGGTTCAAGACTGTGTTATTGAGAATGGATAAAAAAAAATGAGTTAATGAAAAGAGTGTCAATGTCTGACTAAAGAATAGTAGATTGTTATTATTAGAAAAAGACCTTTGAAAGGATTCTGAAAGTACAAATGTAAAGGGCCTTTACATTTGGGATAGATAAGAGAGGAGAAAGACAAGGAAAAAATGACTTGTCCCCATGCATCCAAATCATTCCATCATCCCAGTCCAAGCCACCAAATCTCTTGCCTGGATGACTATATAATAGCCTCCTAATGGGTCTCTTTTCACATTTACCCTCAATAATCTATTCTCCCCACAGCAGCCAGAGTGGTTCTTTTATATAGATAAATCATATCATGCCACCCCTTTGCTTAAAAACCTTCGATGGTTTCCACCGCAATAAAATCTAACTTCCCTCAGTGCTTTAAAAAGCTCTCTGTGCTCTGGCTCCCATCTGTCTCACTGCCCTTCTCACTCTTTATTCCCTAACCACCTCGGCTTTCTATGCCTCAAACATCAAATAGCTCACATCTGCCTTAGAGCTACTCGACTGTCTGTTTCCTCCTCTTCTTATGCTTGTTTCATAGCTTTTCCCTGTCATTCAATCTAGCTTAAATGTCACCTCTTTTGAGAGGTCTCCCCTGATCACCTCATCGAAAGTCATCACCTAGCCAGTCTCTATCAAAGCGCCCTATATTTAAAAAAAAAAAAAGCACCCTATATTAACTCTGCAAAGTATTGATCTCAATAGGATATTCTTATCTACTTGTTAATTAACTATCTCCTCCAACCAGAAGGTAAGCACCATGAGAACAAGGACTTTGCTTGGTTCATGCTGTTTCTACAGACCACTGAACAGTGCCGGGCCCATCACAGTCAGAAATAAATATTTACTGCTGAATAAATGTAGTTTTTAGAATGAAATGTAATTTCATATAAAGACACCAAACTATGCTATATATAATAAAACCAGCAGGTTATAAAAGACAAGTAGATAGTTGAATTCCCAGGCCTCTTGGGGGACAAATCCCAAACTCTTTTACTTCTCCTTTTCATGAGTGCCACAAAAATTTGAAAATCTCTTCTCACAGCCACTGTTTCTGCTTGTGCAAGTAGTAAACTGATACTGAATGAGTTTAAACTACCATCACCCGTTGTTATCTTCCGAAGAGCATCTGAACCTCATTTCAAATACACATTTGCAGACATCATAGTATCTAAGGATATGAACTGTCTCTTCCAAAAAATAGCAAAGAAGATGTAATTTCTGACGTTCTGTTTGGTAGAGTAAGAACGAAAAATAATTCTATGCTACTTGTCAGAGTGGTTTTGGGGGATCCACTGAAGCTATTGCAGTTTCATACCATTCATCTAAAAAGTGGTGTTTTAATGATACTTACTATGAAGGGTTTTTTGAGGGTTAGGGATACCATGTGAGAAGGACCTAGCACATAGCAAGAACTTCAAAGATGGCGATGTTTAATATTTTTCCGAGAATTTTTTTTAATTTTCTTAAAAATATGTAGCAAAACCTGACTTAGCATTCATTGTCACAAAGTGGAATTTAGAAAAAGGTAGGTACATCTTAAGACACATTTTAAGTGAGCACTCAAAGAGAATTTCAAAATCTCTCAGCACATAAACACTGGCAGGTCTCTACTTCATTCTTTTCAATGGAGTGGTTTTCTAGTAAACTCTGTTTCAGTATTCTAAAGGGGATCATTCCAGGATCAGCACTGTATGGTTGCTTAGTCTGTACACTGTGCAAAGGCAACTGGGCAGGAATCCAGCCCGCACCTGTCATGTAGCCACGTGTCTGACAATCTGGGTTCGCATGGATGCTGTATTTTCGTAATTTATATAAAAGCATCGTATAGTCTGTACCTGGCCCTCCCAAAGTATCTTGTTTTCTAAACCATCTTATATTTGAAAGGAATATGGCTGAATGACACATAAAGTAAGCAACTGTCTTGTTTAAATTTTCTGAGGTCATTGTTCTTTTATGTAAAATACCTGATTGATTTTGTTTGGATTATTAAATCTAATGATTATGTTCCAGCTGTCAAAGAAACTATGTTTTAAAAAAAAATCCAAAACAGACTTGCACGTGCAGGGGACTCTCCTTGTAAGAAGGCGGCACTCCTTACCTATGACATGTGGTTTTGCTGTGTCTGTTGCTGCTGCTGCTGTTGCTGCTGCTGGATTAGCAATTGCTGCTGCTGCCGACGCCGGGCTGTCCGTAGCTTTTCAAAGCGAGCCTCCATTTCTTCCAGGACTTTCGGGGTGTACCGGACCACCAGCTTGACGCTGTCCTTAGCAGCCTTGAGTAGTTCCACAGCCTTCTCATGGTGCTCTCCTTCCACACTCTGAAAAGACAGTGGTGTCTCTTAAAGGGAGAGCTTTCTTGTTCTTTTGAGAGTCCAGTGTGACCTTAGGATCACAGTACAATCCCAGTTTGAAATGTCAACAAGATAATGGCAAATGGGATTTACTGCCATTGTTGTTATTATTTGTTACATCTGGAGTTGAACCATAAGCAAGTTAGGCTGCACTAGGGCGGGTACAGGATGGATTGAATGGAGGTTCAAGTTAGGAGGGTGAGAAACAATGAAGACCTAAAAGATAACACTACCACTTAGAAGGAAATGTCCAAATCTCATCTGGCAGAGTGAATGCTTTCGTCAGAAAACTTCAGAAAAAAATTTAAAAAGAGCAATAAAGGGTGACTTTTCCTATCAGATATGAACGTTTATTAAGAATCTACACTGATTAAAGCAGTGTCTTACTGGTGTAGTAAGAGATAGTAGAACAGAACAGAGTCCAGAGGCAGATCCATCATATTTAAAACTTTATTATATGATAAATGTGGAATTTAGACCAAAGGAGAAAAGGATTGTTAAATAATGATGCTGGAACAGATAATTAAATGATACAAAATAATGTGGATCCCAATCTCATAGTCTATGCCAAATATAACACGCTGATTAAAAATTTAAATGTAAAAATAAAACCATGAAACAATTAAAATGAAGTCAATGTTCATCATCTTGTGATGCAAAAACAATTCTTAGAAAAAATGCCAGGAAACCACTCCCCACCCCAGTCAGATTTAAAAATTGTAAGTTTCTGTATCTCACACACCATAAAAAGGTCAAATAACAAACAGAAAAAAGTATTTTAAATATATGACAGTCAATCTGTTAATAGTCTTCGAATGAAGAGCTCTTACAAGTCAATAAAGATTTAAGCAACATGGGCAAGTGAACTCACAGACAAATAATTTTTTTAAAATGGCCAATAAACCTACGAAAATATATCCAAGCTTCCTAGTAATCAGAGACATACAGATGAAAAAAATTTCACTTTTAATTTTAAAATGGTAAAGATGTATTTTTAAATATGGTGTATTGACAAGACTATAGGGAAAAGGGATTCTCATATGCCACTAATAATGTAACAAAAACTGGTACCATTTTTCCGGAGAGCACTATTGTTATGCATTGACTAAATCCTTTATAAACGAAGGCTTCTACTTTTGGAGAAATTTACTAAGGATATAGTTGGATATGCACATATACCTATAAAACAGATATAAGAAAAAGCAAAAAACTAAATTAATTCTTGGTTTCTGAGTTTCAAAATACTTTTTTGAACATCATGGCATAGATAATAGTTGGGGAAACTATGTTTACTACAAGTAAACTCCAAGAGGCTTCTCCAAACCTTCTCAAGTTGGGACTAGGGAGACGCAAAACAGAAGAAACTTGTAATCAGACATTATAGAACCTTGAGAAAAGGAGATAGTCCATCCCTCTCAGCTGATGCACAGGGCGGATGACATAACCCCTGTTTTATAGGATCCAAGTGCAAAGGCCTTTTGACTTGCTTCCTGGGTAAAGCCCAGAGAAGAAAGGTGTATGTGATGTGACAGAGGACTGAGACAGGCTTAAACACAGCCAGAACACGGAGAGTGCCACTAAAGTGGCAGAGAAGGCTGCCTGAAACTGGTTGTGATTACATTTTCACAATCCAAGCAGAAGGGAGACTAAAATGAATATTATATTGAGTTACAAAAAATAATTTGCATTTCAAGCATGCTTAAATTATATCTTGAGATTCATTAGTGACTATTATACAGATTTGGAGACTTAAGAACTGGTGTTACATTCTTTCTATCATTTGCTTCAGCAAGGTGGGTGTGGATTGAGAAGGAAAGAAAAAAAAAACAACTTTGAATTTTGCAATGAGACAGTCATCAGTGGCCTTCAGTCATCTGTCTGAAAACCAGGCAGATACTAGGGGTTTCAGAAATGACTACAGAGAGCCCAAGAGGCAACTTATATAACGACTCGTTTGCCAAGTCTGGGTTAAGTAGAGACCAAGGGGTTATAAATAGCTGATGAGCCGAGTGCATTTTTATCTGTGGCTGAAGCCTAAGAAAATATGCTTATTCATTGATTAACTCATTCCTTTAATTATTTACTCAATCATTGACTTGGTCACTCAACAGATGTTTATTGAGCATTTATTCCACTAGTTACATTCTACTAAGTTGTTCCGAAACATGGAGATGGGAAACTTTGACAACTTCATACCATGTAAACTCTGTTTTCAGTGTCCTGGCAATTTCTTTGTAATTTGCCCCAAGATGAATTGTTAATGTACAGAATTCTCCTTTAATTCTGGGTGATTTGCTCATTCACACCCTTCTCTAATTTCTTTCCTAATATTAAAACTTACACATTTGTATGTTTTAATAACAATGGTTCACCCATTTTCCGGGCCAGATGATTAGTCTCCAGACATCTTTTTGGCTTTTGTTCTATTTGCTTTCATTTATTAGGGTTGGAAATTCTAGGCCAGACCTTTAGAGGCCCATTATCCCAGATTAGGCACTCTGCCTGCAATTTAGAGTTGCCACAGGAGGGCTGTGGTACTAATACCTAGGACCAAGAGGCTCTCACCACAGGGAATGGCTGAGAGAAATATGGCTGGTGGGGCATACTCGGCCCTGCAGGGTTACCTCTCCCATCCCCTCACAGTTAGCAGTTTATAAAAAGCAGACTGCGCAGTCTTTGAATCCAGAATTTCTGCCTCAATGTTCTATCTTTGGTTTAGACCACGACTCAGATTCTTCTGGGCTCAGCAGAGTTAATGGGTCTCCTGGTCTGACTCTACCTGTCACTCTGTCTTGCCCATCAGGGCACAGAACCCACATGGGATCTGGTCATGCTTTCCTCATTTCTACTACTAACAATCCTGTGTTGAAAACAACACAAATTCGATGATTAAGCAGTATAATAGAGACTAAAAGGTAACTCCTAGAGATTTGAAGAAATATAAACATGTTTGTACAATGTATCATTTCAAACACTCAACTTTGATTTTTTAACTATTTTCAGAAAAATACCTTAATTCTCATCTCAAGGATTGTTCTGTGTAGCTCTTCTTTCCACTGGCTTTGCCTACTTTACAAATACTTTTGAGGGCCTATGTTTGTCTTCTTAACCTACAGTTTATCTCTGTAATGCTTTTAGTCCTTCGGTAGGAATTTTTAATAAGAAGAAGGCAGTTTTCTTTCCTTTCTTTCCCTTTTAAGGTAAGAACAAAAGAGCAGAAGACTCTACCATGGAATCCTTGTTCCATGCTTAAACTAAAGCCAAGCTTTCTGCTCAGTTAGGGTATACATTTTCATGTACAAACACTTGCCAGTAGGTATTCCTTTAGCCCTGAAAGTTTATCATTTATTCCTACTTTTAACTTGGTCTGTTTCTCACTCTTAAGGAAAATATGCCTTATATCAAGCTAAATATTTAAAACATGTTTTGAAATGTAATAGTTTTTTGTAAATAGTTCAGCTGTTTCTATCACAGATATATATATATAAATAATATAAAATATAAATAATACAAAATATATATAATATAAATATGTATTTATATTTGAAAAACCCTCCTGATTCAGGAATTGTCCTTGATAACAATGAACTCAGCTGAAGCAGTCGCGGAAACCTGTAGCACCAGCTTTCCACATAGGATGAAAATGTGGCCCTTATGTTATTTGAGGAGACCTAAGAAGACTTCCAATTTTAAAGTGAAATCCCCATCTCCATTAATAAACCTGAAATTCTGTATTTTCTAAAAGAAATTCTATACTTTTAGATTTCATCATCTTGCTTTAAGAGTTCTGTTGTACCTGCTGCAATCTGAGGCAGTCATTAGCATGGGTTAATTTAACAAGGCTTTCCAAGAGACATCTGGTAAAAGCTGGATGTCATTAAGGAGGAGAAGGGTGGTGAAGAAGGCATGGGGGGTATACAGGGCATCCAGGAAATACTTAGAGCAAAGAGAAGTGGTCCTAAAAGACAAAAGCCCCTAAAGAGAAATATTACCCCACAGTTGTGCCTAGTCTGGCCATGAGCCTTCACCAAAATGAATTAAAATGTACAAAGAAGAATGGATATTCCCATCCTGAAAATATTTCTTTCCCCTGCTAAATTTTTTAAAAAATACACGGAGAAATCAATATGAAAACGAGAGTTCAAATGTTCTTATTATCATTTCCAAATGCATAAATACAAACTAAAAAAACACTAAAATGATTTTAAAAAACCATAAGAAATGAATCTTCTATAATGTTAATATATAAGACTATATATTTTCATTCAAGAAGCCAGGAAAAATTAGCTTAGTTAATAACCAGATACATACTTGTTTATTAGTAAATTCATGCAGGAAGTAGTAAGCTCCAGGAAGCTTTAAAGTTAATTTGAATGAAGTTTAGCAAACCAGCAGCTGGTAAATGAACTAACTTTTAAACATGACTGCATTCTGATCTTTCAATCTTTTTTTATTTCTATGTATTGAGTTATCAAAATGGCTGCTGTTTCTTGGTATGCTCAACATCCTGCTTGATTAAAAATCCTCTCTAATAAGAGAGAACTTTGGATTACACTGCATATCTGAATTTGCTCATGATCTGTGCTCTCTCCCCTGCTATTGAGAAACTAGTTGCTAAATTTTGACCTTGGCTAGAACTCAGATGGAAGAAATGCCTGCCCTGAAAAGGAATCTTGTTATCTGTGCACAGTTGCCAAATGGCTGTTGCCTAGGTCTTTACTGTGGCTCCTTCTCTGTGAGGATTACACAGACATAATCCTGACCCAGTTCACTGATAGATAAGTTGCTTAAACACTGTTGGATAACCAAGAGCTGGCTCTACCTCTCAGTTATTATTGTATGAATATCTAGAGCCAGGTTTATGCATAGGCTCCTAAATGACAGCAGTCATTCCTCTGGATTAAGGACCAAATAATGTTATCAGGGAATAAATGATACCAAGGATATTGGGTTATGATAACTTAGTGCAGTTAAGTAGCTCAGAAACTCAGAACATTATACCTGTGAAGGTCCTTAGGGACAACTTTGTTTATCTCCTTGCATCTTTATACACAAGGAAATAAAGACCAAGAGTGGCTGTGATCTGGTCCATTTTATATACTGGTTAATTGCAGGGCTGGATTAGAACTCATTATTATTGATGACTGCTCCTTTAACAGCTTCATTCTGCTTTTCCAGATTAAATAATTCAGACCATGGTGGATCAGTTTTTACATGATGTGAGAGGACAGGAACTAACGACAAGGGTAAGATCTGTTAACTCCCAGCTCTAAAGGGTATGTGTTGGACAGTGAAGCAGCAGCAGGAGGCTACATGCTCACCATTAATGGGTTATTATTCTCAACTTGGAAAAGGCCCAACATAGCCAAATACAGACCTACTCCTTTCCCACAAAGGCAATGGTGACTGAGCATTTTTTTCTTATAATAGTTTTGCTCTTACTCAATTAAGGTGTTTTGATATTATTTTAAGAGTGTGCATGTCTGTACACATGTGTGTGAGTGTGTACTCTTAACATTTGTATGTGTGTATGCTAACATTTATTGAGCACTTATTAAGCACAAGGCAATGCTAGCTGCTTTGTGTACATTATATCTAATCCTCATAACAACTCTATACGGAAGTTAATGGAGAGCTTAAGAAATTTGTCCCAGGTCCCCTAGGTAGTCAGTGGAACAGACAGAATATAACTGAGACCTGTCTGTTTCCAGATATCAGGCTCTTACCTACCAACCCATAGTCTTAAACAAGATAATAAGGAGAAAGTAAATACCATATAAGTGGCTTTCCTATGCATGGGTATTTTTAGACCAGTTGTTTTTAAACATGGATGTACACAGAAATCAACTTAAGCACCTTTAAAATATAGAGACCTAGGCTGAATCCCAGATTTACCATACCAAGACCCACAGCAATATGACCCAGGAACATATGACATTATAAAACTCTGATAAAGCCAGCCAGTCACTGATGTGCAGATTAGTGTTTGGACACAGTGCTCCAGACTGTAACTGCCCCAAATAGTAAATGCCACCTTAAGAGTTTCTCCACTCCTGGAGAGTTACTCCAGGAAAGAGGGCTGGGTAGGTAGGTAAGGGAGGTCTTACTGTTTTGCCTTGGTGTAGTCCTACAGTCAGAATTTGTGGTCATTTAAAGAAAAAAACTATATTGATTAGGTGTTTAATTAAGAATGGAATATCTCTGCACGAGTTACAGGATATATTCAGAAAAAAATCTTTATGACTCTTTGATCCTTTCCTTTTCTCAAACATGTTAATTTTCTGTTCTAAATGTATTCTCTTTTGCCAAAGTAAAGTGGCAAGTATAAAAAGTATTACATTTATCCTTTGGAAAAAATATGCTAATGCTCTCCCATAGTACTTTGTTCCTGCCTAAATGCTAACATCTATTTCAGTGCACTGTAATTTATCAGTTTACAATCATTCTGCTGTCACTAGACTCTCCAAGGGCAGGATGCATCTTGTTTATCTCTGTGCCCAGCATCTATTGTGTGCTCAATAAATACTTAGTCAATGAATAAACCACATGCACACACGCACACGCACACACATATTTTTTTTTTTTCTGTTAGGCTAAGGACCCAGTACTGCTGGGTTTGAATTTGAGCTTCTTCACTTATCAGCTTTGTGAGCTCAGACAAGATGCGTAGCATCTCCGAATCTCAATTTTATCATGTGTAAGAGGGTATCAGAGTAATGATTCTACTGTATAGAATCATTATAGGCATTACATTTAATAAAAACAAAAGCAATTGGAAGAGTGCCTGGCACTTAAAATGGGTCCAACAAATGTCAGCTCTTTGTTGAATTATTTCCTGTGTGAGCTTGCTACTGTAAGGCTTCAGGTGCTTATAGACAAAAACAGCAGCAACAAAATACAATTTACTTTAGGAATAGGTAAAAGTTTCCTTTATATTATCTAGGAAGCAAAAGAAAATGTATTTACTAAGTAAATTAATAGTGTATGGAGTTTGTTGGAAGAAGGTTTAAAACTATTTAGGTAAATCAACTGCTTATAATCACAGTCAAGTAATTTAGAAGAATCATTTCCATACATACAATTGATATGCTAATTACAAAGAATTATTATTTATTCATGAAAAACTGCTCTCTCAGTCCCTCCACAGTGTCACACTTTGTTAAGGAAAGGAGGAATGTGCCGGAGATTCACTTGATAGGAGCATGCATAATGTGAGCAGACTTGAGAGGGAAAATCATCAAATAACCAAACACTACAAGACAGCAAGGAGGAATGGGGAAAAAGAAGTGTATAAAATTACACATATTTTTATCCTGTGAGAGTAGTTACATAAATAAAAGTTTCTGAACTATGAAAGTGGAGAACGCAGAGCACTAGCTGTCGGCCCAGGGGGCAGAAAACTTAAAATGAGCAAAAGCTTTAGAGAAAAAAATCAGTGCTGGAAACTGCAGATCTAACATTTGGTTGATCTGAGCCCACCAATCACATCTGGAGACTAAAACTGGAAATAAACACAGCTACGACATCTCAGTTGTGATGCTTTATAGTAACTCTGCTCAAGCTTTGATGATCTGGCACCAAAAGGAGGGGAAAAAATTCCTGATGGTTGCTAGAATAGATTCACACACACACATATATACCTGTGCATATATACTCATAAGTATACATACACACACACATATACACACGTGCACACACATATACACATATGCGCACACACACGTACACACAGGGTCATCTTCAGGAGTACAAATGTGAACGCTAGAGATCTGAAACCAGAACAGAGCTATGTGGAAAAATATTCCTAGAGAATGAGGTCTTTAAATTGGTTTGTTAACTTTTGAGTGGTAGGTTTCACCTGGTAAACTGATACGACAGGAAGTCTTTCCAGTCATGACACACACTGATTTGTGCTTCTAAAATGCATGCTCGGCCCACCCACACTCTCCCAAGCCATGACATTCCATGACACTAAACCCTCAAGGAGACTCCTTCAAATGTTCAGAAGCAGGAATATCAAAATTGCCAATTCTCAATATTTGCTTCCAGGTCTCGTTTGGCATAAGGGAGGGGCTATGGAGGTGGGGATAACCACCACCCTCCACATACTCACCACTATTCCAGCTCCACTTAAACATACAGATACATCTCAAAATCTAGTGTGATTCCTTAATCAAATCATCAAACCTACCCTTAGCACAGTCAGCATGACAGAGCAGAAAGGCCAGGGACTGGGATGAGGAAGATCTGGGCTGAGTCATAACATATCACCACTAAAGAGTGTGACATTCAGAAGATGACCTCTCCTCTGTGTCTCAGTTCCCAGATGGACACTGTCCTGGTTTGAGCACTGAAAGTCCCAGAAAATGCCTCAGCCCTGGGCAAACCTAGACAGCTGGTCACCGATTAAGACACAGGAAAATGTTGCAAAGACTGAAGAGTGTGTAGTAGTGCCTGGTACATGATATCCCTTCAATACATGTTTGTTTCTGCAGTAGCCCTTGAAGAATTCGAATTTCAGTGAACATGAGGGTGAGCAATCTTATCAAAGAAGGATGGGTCTGTTGAACACCAAAGGGAAGCATGAGGAAGGGGGAGGGAAGGAGAGATCAGAGGTAAGAGAAAGGTTTGGAAGAGTAGGTTCAAGGGCACGTGAGTCATTTTTGCTCACTCTCTAATTCTGCCAACACTCTAAAGACAGACCTAGCTTGATGGAGAATTATCTTCTCCATCCCAAGGATGATGAAACCTGGCTTAAAATGGCAAAGCTAGTTTAGAAGGAGTACCTAGACTCAGGTAAGGCTTTTCAACATTGCGGAACCAGTGCTGCGTACCTGGACACTGGCTGAGATCCCTGAGGACAAGTACCAAAGCCCATTCTTCAAACAGTTCCCACTGATTTTTGTGGCAGGTGGGTTATGACGTGATGGGGACAGGACTAACACTGGAAGGTTCTTTGAAAGATTTTGCAACCTGGAAAAAAGCTTAGCCTCTAGGAAGTTTTTGGGAGATCTTCTTTCACTAAGCAAGGCATACATCACCCTATCTCTGCTTCCTAGATGTCAGCCTGTATTGTGTGCAGTAACATCAGGATTCTCTCAACCAGAATCATTCTTTTAACCCTCAGTCTCTTCCTCTGGTAATCTCACAGAAACCACAGTTTTCTAAGCGGTGCCATACAGACAAGAGTAGGTCCCTACAAGTATTCAACCCAACACTTCAAAGGACACACTTTATTATTTAATCTGTTTTCAAATCCTGGAAGCTCTACCAGTTAATATAAAGCATAAGAGAGAAACATAACAAATCTAGGCAGAAGTTGTCTGGGTCCAGAGCTGTCAAATGTATTTCTTGTGAAGAGTAAAGCAGGAGGGACTGTTATGTTGCTCTTTACCATGAATGATAAACATTAATAACAGCTACAAGGCTTAGTTTAATTACAGAGATTCAACATTACAGATGCCTTCCTTCAGAAGGAGTGAAAATTTAAGGGCTATTTCAGGTTTACTGTCCAATATCTCTCCGGCTCTACAAATACATGTCTTTTCCAATTAAAAGCACACCCATGGAAAATTCCTTGGATTTTTCACTAGTGGCTTACACTAAGATTTTTCAGGTACTTCCACAAAAGAAAATTCTACTTACTTTAAATGCTCTAACTGACTCTAACCTCCAAAGGGTCTTTCCATCCCTCCCCTCTGGTTCCAGCCACCACTAGCCACGTAGCCACCCAAACTAGGCATCCGGGGGGCATGATTAACTCTCCCCTCCACCCATACCCAGTGAACCATGGAGACTGCTTAATAGTCATTCCCCACTTACCATCCCAACTCATCCTCTGCTCCCTCTTATTTCTTATGATTTTAAAATATCCTCTAGCTTCTCTCTTGTCCAAATCCTTCTCCAGATTCTAGCCTGAGTCACTTGGTCTTTCCCCCTTGCTGACAATCTAGTGAAGGGCAGGAAGAACACAGCTCTGGTCGACACTGTCCTTGAAGGCAGGGACTGTGCTCCATTGACTGCTTCTCCCCGGGACCCTGCACAGTGCCCAACACCCATTCAACCAACGTTTACTTAACTGATCTGGGGAGCACTGGCTCTGAGGCTTGGGCCCCAAGATTACTATCTTTATGACTTAGGGCAAGTTCTTTCATTCCCTAAGCCTCAGTCTCAACATGCAAAACAATGTGAGTAACTTTTCCTTTAAAGAGGTCATTTAAGATTTAGTGACCTGCCCCCTCATTCACACCCAGAGTTACACTGGAGTTCTTTTTTGTATTGTACGTGCCTGGTTCATATCTGCCAGGATTTTGTATGACTGGCTCTCTCTCATAAAGTTCTCACATAGAAGATGTTCAACTTCACTATTAGTTAGGGAGATACAGATTCATTCCAGAAAGGAATAAAAATTGTTCACTTATTTTAAATATTGATCATGTATCACCAAGGATTTGGTGAAATTTTTATTTTCATACAATGTGGAAATAGAAATTGGAGGTCGATTTGGCAGAATCTAATAAAGTGTGCCCATATCCTCCTACCCTGGTTTGCCACGTATCGGTATTCACCCTAGAAAAACAGTCATTCATATACATAAAATTTTTTATTGAATCTGTGTTCACATTAACAAAAAGAAAGAAAACAAAACAAAACAAAAAACAATTGGGTATCAAGCTAAATGTCTATCGATAGGGGAATGGTTGAATTAATTATGGTACCCACATACCGTGGGATACTACACAGCAGATTAAAAAACTTATGTGCTGAGAGGACAAGGTATCCAAGACATAGTTCTTAGAAAGCAAGTCATAGAGAAATAAGTATATATGAAAATATTAGTGTATTTAAAAAACTTAAGAACATTCATTGAGTGTTTACTATCAGGCACTGTTCTAAGTGCTTTAAATTGATCAAGATAGCTACTTTAACAACCCAGTGAGGTATGTAATGTTACCATCCTAATCTTATATACGAAGAAACTGAAACACAGGAAGTTTCCACAAGTGCACCACTGATGGATGACAAATCTGGCTCCAAGTCTGGTCTCTTAATCACTGCTCTACATTGTCTCATACATTTTATATCTAAAAATAAACAAACAGTTGAATAAATGTGTGTGTGTGTGTGTGTGTGTGTGTGTGTGTGTTATTGAGGGCAAAGGAAAACATCTGGATAAATACTTGCTATCCATGTTTCCTTATGGAGGCAGAGGAAGAAAGAGGAAAATGATTAAAGGGGCTTTTTAAAAAATCTGAGTTCAGTCTTTCCACATTGAATTCTTTGGAAATTTTATAAGGATGCATTCACATATTTCTTGCATAATTTATTTTAATACAATAGCCCAGAATCATCATGAGGAAAGTGAGAGGGAAAGTCATTCTAGAACAAACTGAAGAAGGTTGGACAAAGGACAATGTTGCTTAAAAAGTGCTTTGAGACACAGCTTTGAAGTAATCTGAGAAAAAAATAAATTATAACTACAAGTGCCTAGGTAATTTAGGTGAAAGGAAGGGCTTTTAGCTACATCACCTCAGAAGTTATGGATGCGGAAGTGTGGTTTGTGGAAGCTTCAAACCCCCAATTACAAGGGATCGGCATGGAGATTCCATTTGAATGACCCTGACTGAATGCTTTTTCTCCTGGTATGGTTAATTTGCTGAAACCTGAGTTTCCCTTTCCTCCATCTCCTCCTGGTTGTTTATTTGTCCGTGCTGGCATTTGAGCTAGACGGCGTGCTAGATCACTCGCGTTTAAGTGGGAATGCTAAAAATCCAGGATGTTTGACTGAGAAATGGTGAGGAAGAATTCTGAAATACTGCACGTTCACATTTTTGTTTTTCGCTAATGGCTCCTGAGATGAAAAACAAAGAAAAACCTGCAGTGATTTTGAGCTTGATAGAGGTGAGATCCCAGAAAGTTACAAATCAGTCGACCTAGAAATTCTTTTGAAAACGAAATGGGTCGGTTTGATATTTCCTCTTTGGTATGATTATTATTGATCCTCTCCTCCCAGTTCCCCAAAGAACAACGTGTTGTAACAAAGAAACACAACTTTCCCTGCATAACAGATTCATAATGAAATCGGTTTCTTCTCTCATTAAACATGAAGTTATAGCTACCCCTGGTTGCCCTGCCTCAAATTCCAGCCCCTTCTGGACCACTCTTTACATTGAAATCATAGTAATCCTTCTAAAATGCAAATTGGATCATGTCACCCTCTTGCTTAAAATCCTTCTGAACCCCCATATTGCTCAGATAGAGCCCTGAGTTTTCCGTCCAGTGTTCCTTATTACCACCCGGCCCCTGCTTATCTTTTCTGCCTCATTTGCCAACTCTTCAGGGTCCACACAGAAGAACTGGCAATTTCCTGCAGTGTCTGGACTCTAGTAAGGTTCCTCTAAGGCGGCTCCTTCATCTTCCTCGCTGCCTCCATTCCCCTACCCAACACCGCCTGACCTATGAGCTTTCTTCACAGAAGGGACCACCTCTGGCCCTCCCATGCCTGGCCTAGATGCCCCGTTTAGCATCTCCCATGGAACCCATGCTTATCCTTATTTACAAAGTAACCTATGTTGCAAAGATAATCATCCTCCCTGCCTATTTCCTCCTCACATCTATAAGCATGAAATCAGCGGTGTTTACTTTTTATTTCACCCGTGACTAAGACAATGCCAGGTCCAGTGATATTTTGTCAAGGGAATGAATGAATAAATATCTCAGTTTTATGGATTGGCTAATATTCACCAACAAATTTGTAACTTAACTATGTTGTCACTTCTCTGAGAAATCATAATGACTTCTTAATTTAAACCAATGGCTGCAGTCATCTCTATTTATGAAAAACGTAACTTGATGCTTCTAGGAGAATTAGATAAAAATAAGTAAGCTCCTTTAGGGTAAGATCTATGATTTGGTTAATGTTCATCAATAAATTTGTAACTTAACTGTGTTGTCACTTCTCTGAGAAAACATAATTATTTCTCATTTAAACCAGTGGCTGCTGCCTTAAAGATGAACTAGTATCAACCAGCACGACTACCTGATGTAGCACCTACTGTGTGTCAGGAACTGTATTATAGTACTTAAGCACCAAAGCAGAGAAACGAGGTGGTCACTGTTGTTATCCTCTCTTAGCAATGAGGAAACTAAGGTTCAGAGAAGTTACCACATTGCTCCTCAGACTCCATAAATTACACTGAATTAGTTTGTGAGAATGAAATGGCCCAGTGCATTTAGAGTGCAAAGGAGATGCCTGTCCTGTAAGCTCTCAAAGGAAGCCTTTTCTGTTACTTCTGTTATCAATTTTGTTACTATACTTGAGGGGGTGCCTGCTTTATTTCTAAACCTATTGTTTGGGGATTTTTAAATTACCATTCCAATGTAGTGGAATCTACATTGAGCAGAAGATAACATTTCTGAAAAGTTGCATTTTTTTTTAAATTAGCAAAAACTTCCAAAAATAAAAAAAAATTTGTGAGCTACCATCACTGGATTCATCTCTAGCATCCTTGTTGCTTCCTCCACATGCCAGTGCTCCTCCATCGTAGGGACTTTGCAGTGACTCTTTTCTCTGCATGAAATGTTCTTCCCTAGACACTCATGTGGCTCATCCCCTCACCTCCGTGACTCTTCTTCTAAATATCACCTTCTCACTGAGGCTACTCCACCCTGCACTGTACCACCCCATTGTACCTGACACTCCCTGTCCTCCTGCCATGGTGTTGATTTCTCTTTTTTTCCTTAGTTCTTGCCACCATCGAACATTATATTTACATATTTATTTATTTTGTTCATTGGTTATCTGCCTTATTAAAATATAAACTTCATAAAGGAAAGACTTTTTCTTTTTTTTTTTCACCAAAGAATCCAGACTGTCCCAAATAATGCCTGGTACACTATGAATGTATAATAAACACAATAAAAATAAAGACTGAATGAATGAATGAATGAATGAATATTAGGACTATGTCCAGGCAACATGGATGGACCTGGAGATCGTCATTCTAAGTGAAGTAAGCCAGAAAGAGAAAGAAAGATACCATACAATATCACTTATACGTGGAATATAAAAAAATGAGACAGATGAACTTATCTACAGAACAGAAGCAGACTCACAGACATAGAGAACAAACTTATGGTTACTGGGGGGTAAAGGGGGTGGGAAGGGATAAATTGGGAATTTGAAAATTTGCACCTCTTGGGGAGTGATGTAAATGTTAGCTATCTTGATTGTGGTGGTTTCATGGGTGTACACATCTATCAAAATTCATCAAATTGTACACCTGAAATATGTGTAGTTTACTGTACAGGAACCATACACAGTAAATGTGCTCAAAAAAAAGACTATGTCCAGGCAACATTATATAACCTTCTTTGGCCACATATATGCTCCAGATACAGGGCATTTACGTACATTTTG
Source organism: Camelus bactrianus (assembly GCF_048773025.1). NCBI lineage: Eukaryota > Metazoa > Chordata > Mammalia > Artiodactyla > Camelidae > Camelus > Camelus bactrianus. The sequence continues at coordinate 49,585,910 of NC_133550.1, read as the reverse complement.
TCCGCATATTGCCCTATTTGATATCTCTCAAACTTAGGGTTTGGTGGAATAGCTGAGCAGATAATCATGGTTTGATCTAGGCACGGCAACACAAACAAGAGAGTTAAAGCTGAAAGTTTGACTCAAGTCCCCACATTCCTATAAGTAACTGAAAGTGCATCAGAGAATTTTAATGACTATATTTGACTTGTTTTAGTCACAGAGTAATCAAACATGCGCACTAAAAATTGCACATAATTAAACTCTTGATGACCTTCTTTAAAATTAAATAAATTTATTAGAGGCCAAGCAGGTTAAAGTAATTGGACTTCTTTGTGGAACACTCAATGTGCAAAATTATATTCAATGCAACTAGAGGAAATCGTATTTTTATACCTATAAATGTTGATACCATAAAATGATGTGTGGTCTGATAACTAGCATCAGACAGTTTTGCATTCTCCCTCCTGCCAGTTTCATCCAACAAAATAGGATCCATGTGAAATGGTGCATACAGCAGGTTCCTGTGGTAATTAGCTGCAAGTTGGTACAGCCTGGTCGGCAGTATTTAAAGTGGCTTTTTACATTGTGTTAGAATGAACAGTAACATAATGATGATCATTTAATATAAACTTTTAAAAGTTCAAACAGATCATGGACACAAAAATAAAAGAGAATTTCATGATTAGCAGCTGTCCCCCTGCCAGCCTTGCGGCCAGCCTCACGCCAGACCCACAGTAAAACTCAGGTTCCCTGTAGACCTCACTTTCAGACTTTACTGAGTAGACGAATACATACTGTGCCTTCTAGACTTAGGCTGCAGAGAAAAGTGGCGAAACCTTATGACCTATCGACACAGAATTTCTACAAATCACCCAAAGCTAAAGCTAAGACCTATTATGAGGAATTGCAGTCATCTCTATTTATGAAAAACTTAACCTGCTATTTCTAGGAGAATTAGATTATAAGTAAGCTCCTTTCGGGTATGATCTATGATGTGTTTAAATGGTCTCTTTCCCAGTGCCAAGCACATGGCACATGGTTAATCATTCTTTTTTTGGCCGACTGATTGAAGTCTTTAAAGTGATATTCTTAACATACTGTTTGCCTGTAGAGACAGGATCAATAATGGTGAGCTGTCAATCTCTTTGCCTTTGTTATTTATGGTATTTAGGGTCAACTGCAGGGTTCCTCCTCAAAGGTTCTTGATTCAGAGACAAGCCTTGGATAAAGTCTCTTCAAGAATTGGCCACATCTGTAGAATTCCCTGCATGCTATGATTTGGTAGAAGTCCATTCTACTCGCATACACCATACAGAGTAAAATGTATGCAATTTAGATTTTAATGGTGCAGCTAATACTTGGTTTGTATCAGTCTCCATGAAATTGGACAAGTCTCCAGTTTAAGATAATGGTTCTGAACCAGGCATGATTTCACCCCTTAGAGGACAGCTGGCAACGTCTGGAGACATTTTTAGTGGTTACCACTGGAGTGGGGAGTGTGACTGGCCAGGGATGCCGCTGAACACCCTACAATGAATGGAACAGCCTCTCTAACAAAGAATTATCCAGTTCAAAATATCAACTGTTCTAAGGCTGAAGAACTCTGGTTAAAACATTAATTTACTGAAAAATGTACATGGTAGGATTTTTCTTTTAATAAAGTTTTCTTCTTTAAAGTGCTGTCAATTTGCTACAGCTCAGTAAATTCATTTAAAATTACCCCCTGCCTAAAACCTCTGCCTTTCTCCAAAACCAGATGAACTTGTTCTATTTTGTACACTTTACATGGATAACCCACAGACACCACAATTTGCGGAGTACTGGGCTCCTCACTTTCCTGCCTGAAACATCATCTCTCCTGTATCAACAGGATGCAGGATCTATCCAGAAACTTGAGACGTCCTTGGTAATTCCCTCTCCTCTATCTCTCACATCCAGTCAACCATCAGGTCTTGCTAATAGTAGCACCACCTCTAAAACAGTTTTCAAATCTCTTCCTCTCTCTCCATCCTAATTCTTTTCTCTCAGGTAGAACCTTCATCATCTCTCTCCAAAACTCCTGAAAGTTTCCAAGTTTATCTCCTCACCTCCCGTTTTCTCTCAAGTTTTCCACACACTCCCACTCCGACATGCTAGCAGTTACAAGAACAACTTATATCCAAATGCAAATAAGACCATATTATGTTGGCCATTTCCTACCACCTTCAAATGGTAAGTCCAAGATCCTTTTCATGGCTTATGGGGCACGCTATGACACGGACCCTGACCATCCCTCCAAACCCAATCCCACCAGACTTTGCCTTACTCTAGCTCCACACATCATGCTGTTTCCTATATGTTTGTGCATGTTATCGTTTCTGCCTGGAGTAACCCTCCATCGACCTACTCACTCTGACGTTTTCATAGATAACTACTATTTAACCTTTTAAGATTTTACTTCTATATCATCTCCTCCTCAAAGCCAGAAGGTGCTTTTTGGTTGTTTTTGTTTGTTTGTTTGTTTGTTTTGGTTTTGGTTAAATACTGAACTATCTGCCAATACTGTCAGGATTACCCAATGGTAATAACTGGCTAGAACTGTGATGGGGCACTTCCTCTCTAGATTGGTACTTGGTCATCTCCATTCACTTATATAATCTCTTGGACCCACTGTAGTCAAATTTATCACTCCTACTTCAAGACGAGCCCTTATAAAACCAAATCTACTACAACATTGTGCTCCTTTGGCTTTCTAGAGGTAGAAATTTAGAGACTGTCTAGAATCCTCAAATTTTCCAGTGTCACATTTTACTAGATTTCTGAACATGTACTGACTACTGCATATGTAGTGATGAGTTCAGAATGAACAATTTGAGTTGAGATGCAGGTGCTGGGTGATAAGCTCAGGATGATGCTAGGTCAAATCTTGTACATACCAGCCTTGCACAGATTTAAATTCACGGTCCATCAAAAACATAATTGCAACCTATGTAGACTTTAACTCCAGGATGTAAAGTCTCATGCTTTGCTTCATATTCAAAGTTACATTCCTAAGTTATGCTATATTTGCATAGTCGCTGGTGATAACAGGCACATCTATGAATAGAAACATGACTTCTCCTGAGAAGTGCTTAAGTGACATGGAAGGGCTATAATACAATTTACGTTTCAAAGTAAAATCAGCAGTGATAAAATGACCAACTAATGATTCTGTATCTATGAGAGAAAAGAGAGCAAACCAAGGAGGGAAGGCCTATGGCTCAATATGATACACTTATAACTTCATTAAAACTGGCCAAAGCCAATGGCTAAACTTAGAAGGGTGTGGTTCAGGCACCACAACTGCCAAGACTCTCTCACTGAATTTCCCGTATCTGAGGCTCAGGAATTAACATTTCAGTTAAAGTTTGGGCATCTTACATGAACCTCCCAGTAATCACATGTAGATCATCAAGTGTTATTTGATTCCCATATGAATCAATGTCTTCTTTCTTTAAGTACGTAATCAAGAACAAGACAAACTTATGGTTACCAAAGGGAAAAAGATAGGGGAGGGATAAATTAGGAGTCTGGGATTAACAGATACAAACTACTGTATATACAATAGATAAATAAGAGTTGTATAGCACAGGGAACTGTATTTGATATCTTATAATAATTTGTAATGGAAAAGAATCTAGAAAAGAATATTTATATATGAATCACTTTGCTGTATACCTGAAACTAACAGAACATTGTAAATCAACTATAATTTTAAAAATTTACAAATTTAAAAAAGAACAAGACAACTTCAAAATCCATTATAGGAAACCAATTCTGAGACTTAACTTGGTTTGCATTTCATTAGGTATACCTGTGGAGCTGGGAAATATTAGCAACACTCCAACTGTGCTTAAGGCTGGTACCAGCAGTCTCTAGACCGACATTTAGTAAGTTAGAGGAATGTTCCTTCTCAAGCAAGTTGGGCTTAAATTGAATTATACAGCATAGCTGTTAGGCTTCTCCACTAATGGTTAAAACAATAACTGGTAATTGGGTTTGGTGAGTTCCACAAAGTGTAAATGATGCCAGAATATGACCGAGAACAGAATTTGAAGACAAACACTGTATTCCTTTGAGATGAATCACTTATTCCTCAGCCAACAGAAGAAGGATCCTTACTCTATTTACATTTCCTGCTTTTATAAATGAAGACTTGGTTGTAATAAGAAATTTGAAGACATCCATCTGGGGGTTTAATGAAAAGGCTGTTCAGTAATAAAATACAGCAATAATGCTGTATTTTTGTGAAAAGGTAAAGTCTTACTTTTGCCTCTGCTGTATTTATCAATTCTCTTTTTTACCTTCATTAGGAAAGGTAGATAGAACAGGTGGTGTCACATCAGTTTTGCAGATGTAAGGACACAAAAAAATCCAATGACTTGTGAGTAATCAGCTAGCACATGAGTGAGATCCAGCCACCTCCGGAATTATATTTAATGAGGGACTTTTATTTTCTCTTGAAAATAAATAGAGAGCAGAGGAAACGACTTCATCTGAACTGAAAGCTTAAATCTACATGCAGGCAAAATTGTAAGAAAGGAAGGAGACTGTTAACCTGCCCTAAGGAAAAAAAAATTACATTAATAGTGAATAATTAATAGCTAATAATAATTAGCAGTTATTGGGTTTTCAAAAGAGATCTGTCACCAGTGGCAGATACTTTCACATACTCTTTCTTCAGATCAGCCATGTGAAAAGTGTCATCTCTGTCTTACAGGCGATGAAAGAGTCCCCAGATTGTAAATGATCATATTATGGCTGAACTATCCTTCAACTCCTTAGACGCTCTAAGAACTTGAAACTTAATGACTTATTTGAAATACTGAAAATATCAACTGACAATAATGTATAAGTTTTCTAATTTCCATTAAAAGTAGCAATAAAAAGACAGAAAAAGACTTCTAAAATTGTTATCAGATGCCGGATCTTAGATAAGTGGTTTAAGGGTACAAAAAGAAAACCTCAATATACAAAAAAATAATACTACCACACTAAAACAGAGACAAAGTACAATATACTTCACTTTGTAGTGACTAGTCATAGTAGGTATCGGTAATTCTTAGCATATCACCAGACTTCAGAATTGACGGACATCAAGAATCCTATTGCACGATAAAATAAAATAAAATAAAATAATCTTTTCAGCTGCACCTTTAAGAACCTGCCCCATCTGGCTGCCAACCAGCTCCTCTTGTCCACCTCTCCATGCCCTGGTCCCTCTGCTTTTTTCAGACACTCCTACATGATAGGTCGTGGACTTTCTTGTCTGGATACCTTCACACAGGTTCTTCTGAGGATGACTGACTCTTCCTTGCCCTCAGTCTCTGCTTAAATGTCACCCTTCAGAGAGTCCAACCCTAACTGTTAAAAGTAGCCCCTCTTATTCTTTTACACAGCATCTTGTTTCCATTTCCTTTTTCCCCTTTAACACTTGTCACAGTATTTAATTATGAAGCAGTGTTATATTTTGAAGTATAAATCTGTGGGGTTTTTTTGTATTCCCCCCTGCCCCTACTTCCTTCAGTTTACACCCAGGGAGCAAAAAAAGAATATAGCTCAAAGCCTTTGGCTGTAAGGCAGAAGGAGATGGTTGCATTTTTTCTCCCCATTATTCAAAGACTAGATAAGATTGGGGCCGAGGGAAGGAAGAAAAGGATGAGAAGCTTCACTGACTGTCTAGGCAGAAGTAGAGGAGAAAAGTACCCAAAGTGGGAGGGGAAAAAGGAACTTACATTGTCAGCACCAGCAGTACGGTGGACAATACTCAGTACATGCTGTCCTGAGAGTGGAAAACCATTGTGCTCATGGCCTGTGGGCATCTGATCCCCTTCCATTGCCCTGGAAATTTATGAGCCCTCTGAATTTAGAATGATGGTCCTCAAAGACATCAGGTCTTATTCCCTGGAACCTGTAAATGTTGCCTTATAAAGAAAAAGGACCTTTGCCAACGTCCTTGAGATGAGATAAGGAGATGATCCTGCATCACCTAAATGTCCTAAGTGCAATCAGAAGTGTCCCTGTAAGAGAGAAGCAGAGGGAGATGAGAGATTTGAGGGCACAATCAGGAGTGGCCGACAGACACAGGAAGCTGCAAGAAGCAAGAAGAGGATTCATTCCTAGAGCCTCTGTAGGGAGCACAGCCTTGCTGACACACTGGTTTGGGGTCATCCAAACTAATTTCTGACTTCTGGCCTCTAGCACTGTGAGAGAATAAATTTCTATTGTTTAAGGCATCAAGTAGGCAGGAATTTGTTACAGCAGTCACAAGAAACTAATACACACATGGAGTAAAAATCTCATGACTCTGACCAGCGTGGAACTGAAGTGAATCCCTGAGGGAACTTCCTTCATGCCGGGATAGGTGGTGGCAATGCCAGTTACATGTACATTTATATGTGGACAGGTATACCTCAGAGATACTGAAGGTTTGGTCCCAGACCACCACAATGAAGCAAACATCACAATACAGTGAGTCACACATATTTTTTGGTTTCCTAGTGTATATAAAAGTTATGTCTACACTACACTGTAATCTATTAAGTGTGTAATAGAATTATGTCTAAAAAGCAATGTGTATACCTTAATTAAAAAATACTTTATTGCTAAAAAATGCTAACCATCATCTGATAATGCAGAGGTGCCAAAAACCTTCAATTAAAAAAAAAAACCCTCAATATCTACAAAGCACAATAAAGCAAAACACAATATAATGAGGTATGCCTGTTTATTTATTATCATCCTCATTAATTTCTTACTCTTTACCAGGAAGAAAGTTCCAGGAAGGTTACAACTCCTCTTTTGCTCACCATCTTAGCCTAGCAGCTGTCACATAATAAGTGCTTTATACATAGCTGTTGAATGAATGAAAAACACAGCTAAAATAATAGCACAAAATGAGAAAAACACAAGCAACAAATGGTTAAAATAACCATGAAGAAGACTGCACCAGAAGATAACTGGGTAGTCAAATACCCATTACTAGCAATTACTAGAGATTTAGGTCAGTCTGACCCCATGCGTGGGAACATTTTCCAGCATCTAGGGACTTGTACTTTAACACTTGCTAATGTGAGTGTGTTCTGGCACTGACACATTTTCAGCGGATTTTATCAGTACAGCCTCAGCTCAAGTTGGTGCAGTAACGTCTGAGGGCTAACGTACCGGTGCCCATTACTGTAGACTGAAATCAGAGGGCGGGAATGCAGCAGTTCTAGCCTGTGAGCTATTGTTAACTGTTCAATTGGGACAGCGCAGTATTCCCTTGTTCTGCTTTTTGACTGAGAAGACCTCAGATCATGAGCCGATTCTGAATGAAGAGGTCTAGAACATACCTGTTCGGTGTTGTAAAATACCCTGGATTATGCTGCCTTGTTTGCGCCTTGCCTAAGGTGACTGGGATAAAACAACATAATTGTGCTTCTCTTGGTGCCTCACAATGGTGAGTGGGATGTCACGTGATGTTGTTCAAAGAACAAAAAATTTTCGTCACTTAACTGAAGTTCCAGCTTGCACTCCTATTTAATTATAACCCAAACTGTCTCCCACTCAGCTACCCAGAAAGGTAGAGAATCTGGTAAGGACTCATAGGTGGAGAGAGGATTTGAGAATAGCTTTCCTTGAGGCCTCTCAGCCTAGAAGTTAGTTGACGATGCTCATACAAGGCCTGCGAGGGACCCGCAGGCTGAGGCCCTGCCCTGCCTTCCCCGCCTTTCTGCCTGCACAGCTCCCCTCTGACAGCCGCGTGGACCCCGGGAGAGGCGGTGGCTAAGGGCTGTAACAGGCAGCGCGCACCACGCTCTGGCCCTGTGGTTTCTAGGCCTGACACGAGGTGGAGGGATATGTTAGGCAGGAATGGCACCATCAAACAACACTCACCCCCTCAGTACCCTGAGCCATTTGAATTCAAGTCAATGCCTCTGTTTTCAAAATGTTACTGTCTTTAGGAAAGGTTCTTAACTTTTTAAAGGTCAAAGACCTTTATAAAAAAACTGAAGGAAACAACAGACCCTCTCCCAACCAAAAACGCACTTATGTAAACCCATAAATGCTAAGAAACATCGGTCTTTTCTACACCATATAGGAAAATACTGATATTTTAAGGGCTAAGATACCTGTATACCCTTAAATTAGAATGAGTAAGGCCAGACTGCCCCAGTTAGGCTCTTTCATTCAGTAGCTGTATAACCTTAGGCAAGTTACTCCAACTCTCTCTTCCTCAGTTTCCTCATTTGTGAAATGAGAGTGATCATAAGAGCACCTACTACAAAATATCATTATGATGGTGCCTGGAGTTAAACAAATACATACGAAGCTTTGACTATGTGTAGGGACTGTTCTAAGACTGAAGAGAAGGCCATGATCAAAAATTACTGCTGTCAATGGGGCATGCATTTCAATGTAGAGCTTAAATTTTCATAGACATCTGATAGTGTATTTCATTGTAATTTAAAAAATCTATTTATATTTTCTCTTTGTTCAGGTAACAAATAAGATGTAATACAGATTTCCCATCTGGGATGCTGTAGCTTCACAGAGCTCAAATCCAGAGAGTTCTAATTTTTGTTTCATCCTCATTCCACACCTGACAGCCTCTCTGCATAAATAATTTTGGCTGTGAGTACTCACCCTTAATTTGGCATGGGTATTTATAAAATGGGAAAAAAGCCAGATTCCAGGAAAACAATTTATTCTGTTTCATCCCTAAACTTTTACTCATTCATCTGTTATGCTTAAAAATCAATTAGCACTGTGCATACACTGTATCAACAGCTTTATTCAGGATTACCTACAGAGCTGGGTGAATTTAACCGCAATTTTCCCACCAATGATGCTCTAAAACAATGCTTGGATTTCAGAAGCTAATGAAGGTCTCTTTTCACTGTGACATATTTTTAAAGTTCTTGTGCTTGGATTTTATCTTTCTGCCCTCTGCCTTCCTGTTCCTCTCCTGTCCTCTCTCCCATCAGTACCAGAGAGCATATTTCAGGTGAATTCTTTTGGATTTTCTCCCTTTTATAAAATTATTAGGAAATAATTATTGAGTCACAGGAAGTTGCAGGGAAAGAAATGTACAAGAAGTCCTCTGCACACTTTACCCAGCTTCTCCCAATATTAATATCTTGTAAAACTATTGTATAATATTAAAACCAGGGCACTGACATGGGCACAATCTATGGAGCTTATTTGGATTTCCCTGGGATTGACTTTTTAAAGAACCAATTATTATATTTAGCAAGCACCAGTTAGGATCACAATAAAGGTTGAAATTCAGTTCATGTGTGTGTATTTGGGTGTAGGTCTGTGTGTACATTTGTATTAGAAACATCATAGGTGGACTGCTAACCCTCTTCAGCCTTCTTCAGTAACCACACTTTCCTATCAAAGGTGCGGAAGATCAAATTATCACAGGATAATTCTCAACAGATATTTTGCCTCATTTAAATCTTCATCAGTCTTTTAAATTAGCTACTGCTCCCTATATTCATTTCTCTGTGTGTGTGTGTGTGAGTGTGTGAAAGAGAGAGAGAGAGAAAGAGGAGAGAGAGAACAAACTGTGGCCCTATCCATTTCATGAGACTTTTCTGAGGAACAAATGGGAGAATCTCATGTAAATATTTTTTATAAACTATAAAATAGTAAATAAATAAAAGTATTACGTTGTAGATATCTAATCCTTCTGTTCAAGAAAAAATGTCTCATCAGTAGAGTACAGAGAGTAGGCAGAGCCTACTTTTTTGTATAAGGAGTGTGTGTGTGTGTAGGGGTATTTAAGAGCCTCAGAAAAATCCCATCTGAAAACACAGAGTCACAGAGTTAGAATGGACTGTGGGGCAAATTGGTCTCTGATTAAAACTTCAAGTGATGGGCACATACTGACTTATGATTCAGTCTTTCCCTATGTATTTAAAGGCTCTTTCTTACCATAAACTGTAATCTGCCTCCTCTGTGGCCTTTACCCACTGGTCTTGGTTCTGGCATCTGGTACCTCACAATGGAGGACAACTAAAGGCAGCCATCATTCCCCTGAGTCATTCTCTGTCCTAAACAAGGCAAGTTCTTCTTCCTATACAAGGCTGCTTGTTTCTGGACGAGCTTATTGTTCTTTGCCAGGATGGAGCCAGGATCATATCAGAGTACAGTGGGGTGTGAGCTGAACATCACACTCAAGAGCTGGACCAGTCTCTTCCTCCTTTGGTGTCTGTACACGATATTTGGATATTTGTATTAATGGCTCCTACAACCACATTAACATTTTTTGTGTGTTTTTCTTTCTTTTCCCCAACCTGCTTCATACTCCTCTTGAAATCCTCCAGGTTTTTTCCTTTCAGATTTTGATATTTAGCCATTCCTTCCTGATTTTGCACCTTGGTAGCTACTTTTCTGGGTGAATGAGCAGGACTTCATGTAGATTCTTATTGAATTAGGCTATTGTACCATTCTATGGAGTTTTTTTTTTTTAATATCCAGACTCTCTCATTAAATGTATTTACTATCCCTGCTGGCTCCACATTGGCTGCAACCTTTATAAACAGTGTTTAGTTCTGTCTCAAAATTGCTGATAAAACACTTAAAGATACAGATAAACAGATAAAAGGTGAAAAGGAGATCATTCGAAAGCTATAAATTCTAACTGTTACATTTTGACCTTGTGTTAATGTTAAATTTTAATTGAGCATTCAGCTCTTAAGTTTTTACTGACAGTTGACATTAGAAGTAGCCATGTGCAAAATGCCTCTGCATTTTCTATAAAATTGTATGAGGTGATTCAATGTCTCATTTGTAAAAATCCCACGGGAAATTTCTCCTGGAGCTCAGGGATAGAGAAAAAAACACTCTCCCAATGACAGCTGAGCTGGTATGGGCTTCCTTCTGTTTGGGTTTCTAAGATGCTAATGGAAAAAAAAAAATCACTTGCTCAACTGCTGTATCTCTTCTTGATTTCTAGTTATTGATTTTCTCCCTTTACATCCCACTTTATTGCCTAATATACCATGTTAACAATTCTGTATTACCATATTTTACTTTTTACCAGGCATCATGACATATCCTTCCTAAAAACAGGCAGGGAATAAAAACAAACATATATAATTAAGACATCCTTTCAGGTGACTTTTCAGATGTTTAAAGGTCCATGCAATAATTTTTTTTATTTTTTAAGTAGAAGAGTAAGAAATCTTCCCCAGAGTACTTATACTGAAGTAGTTAAGGTTTGTTTCAGCCCTCCAAATCACTTCCTTCCAAAATGTGCTTTAGAATGGCATGTTCTGAAAATCTTCCATATTAATTTCCCCAAATGTTACTTTATTTTAAAGTGTGAATTTGATCATTTGCTAACATTTTTTTTTCTTTTTGGCCCTTCCATTACAGTGTAATTTTTTTTTTTTTTTCCATTAAGTGCTGTGCCATCTCCCTGGAGTCAGTCATACTGAAAAGAGTCTTGGATTTGGCAGTCAAACCCCAGCATTCTTACCTTGGATTAACTACTTTCTGTGACTACTGGAAACCCACTGGGTCATAAAGTTTCTCATTTACAGAAGGAAAGCTACTTTTGATGAATACTTCATAACTATTAGGCACTGTTAAATGTATATGACTTACTTTTAAATACTTTAAAATAGGTAATTTACAATGGATCGTTTGACTGTACAGGTGTTGATATTTTAAACTTCAGGAGCTTAAACCAGTCTAGGTGGTCCAGCAAAAATTGTATCAGAAAGGCAACACTCTAGAGGTTGGTCATTACAAAAGCATTTGTTATACCCATTTCAATGAACAATGCTTTGTTTACTAGCAACAATATGTCAGAAATGGATTCTCACTGGCAAAATTAGCAAGTCATTAACTAGCATGACAGATGGAACTTAACTGACAAAATTAAAGGTTTTAAATCTTTAGGAAACTAAAGATTTTGGAGACATTCCCCACCTTTGCATGAACAGGTTATAAAAATCTTAAGGAGACCCCATAGCCTGCACGAAAGGATTAGTGGCCTAAGTTTGATCACTAAACCTTATTTCCAACTGTCAGTTTAGTAGAATTTCTGGTTTTCTAATGCTGAATATAAAGATAACAAAGTCCTGGCTCTGGAATGCTGTTTTATCTGCCTCAAGTAAACCTTTTTTTCAAGGTACTGACTGTCAACAGCTGAATGGACAGAGAACCAGGATGTCATCAAACTTCTGAAAGAGGGTTATGAGTCTGTTAATACCTCTATGCTAATAATGTTTGCTAAAATATGCCTATATGTGTAGCAGAATTTGCTTTAAGACTTACTTTTAACATAACTAGCATTAGAAATATCACAGGAGGACTGCTAACCCTCTTCATCCTTCTTCAGTAACCATATTTACCTATCAAAGGTATGTAAGATCAAATTATCACAGGACAATTGTCAACAAATATTTTGCCTCATTTTAATCTTCATCAGAACACTTCAAATTAGCTACTACTCCCTGGACTCAGATTAGGAAATTCAGGTTTAGAGGATATTAAATCCATAATCATAATGATATTTAGGGCCTAATATGTCTGTTCAATACCCTCTGCAGCTTCCCAGGTAAAGTGACATGGTCATTGTAAGGAATGGATGAGTAATTATGAAATGCCAACAGCTATGTTCCTTGCAAATGTTGGGTTGATAAACATAGGCTCTTGAGCCCCCTGACAGATAGCTTAAAGTCAACTACGTATTAAACTGATTTCATACATATTTATCATTGCTTTATATGACAATTACTATTACTATATTTTTAGGTTTTTTTCTCTTTTCATGTTTTAAAATCTATACTCTCATTTGATCTACCCAATATACTCAGAGACACTGTAAATTCATACACTGAGGCACAGGTTACTTTGTGACATAATTGCATGGCCTGCTCCAGAGCCCACTCCTATAAAATCTGACTACAAAATTATCAGTTGAAATATGCTTTGAAAAAGTCATAGTTATCTAAAGCTCATCTCAAAGCATTGTTGCACAGAAAAAAATCGATGAAATGATAGTTTTAGCATGGGAATGCCGAAGGTATATAAAATATTCATGGATTGATGATTTTGATGTACGTCAGAGATCAGCAAAGTTGAATGAATAATTTTGGGTTCTATAAAATCACCAGTCAGGCAAAAGATAAGAAAGAAACAAACAAAATGCAAGATACAAATACAGAAGGATTTACTCCATAGTTACCAACAAAAAATCATATTTCAAATGCATTTATTTTGGCTATTGCCTTCATAGTAGAAATTAATATGGCCACAAAAAGCCCAAATCTAGCTTATTTTTTTAAATCTTAAGCTAAGAAAAAAGATCCTAGATGAAAATTAAAGTAAGCTCAATATGTTCCTATTTATACTTCTGAAATTTATGCTTTTAGATGATTTATTTTTGATGTAAGTAGAAGTTATGGGCAAAACTTATTCATTTCATACGAAGCCATTTCATTAGCAACTCACTGTATGTGGAGGTAATGGCATGCAAAGAATATGAAGTTATGAAGAAATGTATGTTAAAATGTTATTTTAACTTCATGTGAAAACTGAAATATATATGATGAATAGATAATATAACCAAACTTTCTTCTGGAGAGAGGCTAATATATTTTTATTATACTATAGCTCTATATCTGGCTTAAAGAAATATCTGAGCATTAGCCTTTTCCCTGTGTGTTATTATTATAACACATATTAAAATTATCCTTCCTCTCTAATGAAAATAAAAAATATATACAGTGAGGAGTTTTAGTTTTTTTTTAATGTACATATTTGCTTATAGTCAGTTTGAATAAAAGTGACTTAAAATTACATTCTTCTAAACATTAATTCAATTAGAGTATTACATGGGGGAAATTCTACTAGTTGGGATAATATTTTGGGATGATCTTCCCACTAGGTCACACTTATCCCTGAACAGGCCAAGTGAGAGATCAAAAGTATAAGTTACTGCTTTTGTAGGCTTAATATCCATCAACGCTTAGGAAGCCATTTGGACACAAAATTAAGATTTGTTTTAGGATTTCAACACTGACTTTGGTGAGGGCAGCGGGGGAAGATAAAAGAATGTGCTTAGAGAGAAAAACCTCTGGTTATGTTATGAACATACCACTCCGTTCACTGACAGCAGCTGGTCTCCTCTCTTGAGGCCTCCATGTCTTTCAGCCACCCCTCCAGGAATGATGCGAGAGATATAAATGGGGGAATTTTGCTCCTTTCCTCCCATCACGTTAAAACCAAGGCCTTCATCCGTCTTTGGCAGTTCGACTACCCGGGGGTGGGAGTGGCCTTCACTAGCTGCAAAAGCTGCAACTGTGGCCTGAAAGAAAAGATAGTCATTTGGTAATAAAATGAGGGAAACGAAGCTAATCATACGACTTGCAGTGGGAAGATCAGGCCACTCCTCCTATTTTATAGCACTCTCCTGTGAAAGAAAGAACTCGAAAGGGGCGTGGGGGGCCTTTCCTCACTTAGATGTCCTCCATGGTTCCTTTCTTTGGTAAAGCGCAGCCCAACTATTTCTACCTTTCCAGAACTTAGCCATCAGGATAAAAATTTCCCTTCCTCATAAGGATCTTTCCATATACATATATTACATATATTACCTAACATACAGTACAGATGCCATTATCACTGTATATATATATTATAAATGTTGACCAGGAGCACATGAAGTGCTGAGATTGTGGCTCCCACTTCTCTGTATGACACACAGTCTATCCCAATGCCTGCACATTAATGTTCATACCTATTTATGCAATCCACTGAGGAGCACTTCTACGCATACATACTCACGTATACATCTATAATTTTGCTAGTACCAAACCACTGGCTTAGCAAATTTAGTACTTTTTTTTAATGGAAAATGCCTAAAAGAAAAAAGCTAAAATAATGATTCAAACAGATTATAATTATTTCACATCAATATTCCATATTATTATGAGAGGTCCTCTTATCTGTCACAGATTTTTTCTTCTACATTTTTACACTAAGATTTCAATGACTACAGCAATGTAGGCAAAATGAGCAGTCTGTAGTTTTATACCTAGGTGTACAAAATATCATTTAATATGGACACATTACTGTAAAATTGATATCTATTAATATTTTAAAAATAAGTTGAAGGAAACAACTTACCATTAGTGTTCACCCCCTCCCTCCCCACGGAAATAAGAGCATTTAGATAGTTTCTATTAAGAAAAGATTCTCTGCCTGCCCCTTATTTTCCACCTCCAGCAACCTGCCTTCACCACAGCTGATTAGATGCCTACTATAAAGCGATTTACTCAACACTGAAAATATCGATTCCCAACGACTGTACATTCTTTTCCACACACAGCATTATCGCATCAATTTAGCATTATGCTACTGTCTGCATTTAGTGAAAGGTAGTGAATGATATGGAAATAATGGCTTGTCTTTAGCTACATGCATTTGCTCATGCACCTTGTTGTCATGCATAGATTCTAATGGCTGACATGGATGCAATGCAGACAGCCCAGAAACAACCAGAAAATATTGTGCTATTGCAACATTATGCTGCTATCCTGCTGTTCTACATGAATAAGAAATGAGAATGGTAAAACACTACGTAATTCACTTTCCCCTTAATTAAACCATGTAGGGATCATTTTTCGGTGTGTGTTCCACTTCAGTATAAGCAAAGCATGATGTAATGATAATAATACCCTTTTTGGCCTGGGTTAAAAAAAAAAAAAGACAAAAAACCCCCCCAAAACTCACAAATCTAAAATGTTCAGTTACAGAATGAAAACTAAAAAAAATCAGGAGAGAAACCAAACACAAAGGGATGTAACACAAAAGAATTAAATGGAAAATTCTGATTATTTTCACCAGTTTTTATTTCTTATACATCATTAGAAAGAGAAAAGCTTTTAAAAAGCATACATATGTCTATAATAACATTTCTGTATTTGTAAAATAAGATTTGCATCAGTGATTTCAGTTTAATGCAATTATTTCCTAATGGCCTATTTTCCAGATAATTTCATGATCCTATTGCTGTAACAGTTTCATTCGTAGCGTCTCTGCAATCTCTGGATTTGAGTTTTTCAAGAGCAGATGTGGTCACTACCACAACAGGTCACAGGCTTTCCTTTTAGTTAACACCATATTCTTTTAAAAAGGTAACAACAAAAATCCTGCATCAGTGGGTGTCAGCTGAGTTCTCCTCATATCTAATCTTTAGACTTGTGCAAATAAACTTTTCTGCATTGAACAGGGAACAGGGTCTTCTGGATCAGAGGAATGTGTCAGAAAACCAAGAAACATTGCATACAGTGAAGCAGTAGATTTGCTTGTGCCAAATGAACATTTAGTGAGTTTAATGACATCATTCTCCTTTCTTAAGCTACAGAAGCAGCAGACACGTTCAGTTTTCCATTAGGATTTTTACCTGGGAAGTAGTACTGGTTCTAGACTCTGGGCTGCCACTGATGTCTAAATTCTCTTAGTGTACACACGAGAACACCTGAAACACACACGCGCACAGTCAATTACTAGGTCGCTGGGCTTGAGTACATTTTTAAAGTTACTCAAGTCTTACCTTTGCTGTGGCCCTGGCACGGAATTCGGGACAGCCATTAACAGTTATCGTTTCATGCATATATTGATACACCTAAAATGTTCACATAAAAGAAAAGAATGTGTAAGAACATTAAGAATATCGGTTTTTTCATTGCAGAACAGGACAACAAATTTTCACTGCAAGACAGACGTTCCCTATCACAAAGTGAAATAGGTCTCAATTATCCTGATGATTTGGAACAAAAATCCCGCCTAATTTTTTGTGGTGAGGAGAGAAAGGAGGGTGGGACAGAGAAGAGATAGCAATCACTTTTATTACCTATAAAAGTCTCTAATTTGGTTATCTGTTTATCAAGTAGTAAAACTATTTTGCATTTGGTTTTATAAAAACCACTGTTGGTTAAAAAAAATACCATTATTTATAGTTCTCTCTCTTAAATATGAATAAAATGATGTATATAGCTATCTCCTGAATCTAGGTAACACTTTAAAAAGTTTACTAGATTAATACTCCACAAAGCTGGGATAACAATATCTCTTCCTTGCATGTTGGAAAGTATGTGTGTTGGAATGTGGTATTGATACACATTCATGATTAGTATCTATAGAGATGTAGGAGCAAAAAGACAAAGTAAGAGATTCTTAGAATTAGTAACAGAACAACATATCAACTATGGGTTCATGTTAACATTTAGATAAAATAGAAAGAAAAGGGGTAAAATCTGGACCCACAATGATGTTACAGGAAGCACACAGGTTTCGTGGACTAATGGACCTACGTTTGAGCCTTATAATATAATACAGCTGGAAAACTATGAGGTCTCGGTTGAATAACTTCACCACTTTGCTCTTTTTTTTTTCACCCATCTGAAAAATGGGTAAAGAGTATTTATTTACTATGTTTTTTTTTTTAATTTGACTTTCAAAACACATCCCCTAACAGGCACTCCTTAGACAGCAAATATTATTACTAATTATGATTTTAGACACAACTATAGAAATTGTTGAAACATAATAGAAAAACATTTTTCCTCTAAACTACCAGGGACGGAATTACAATCAGTGGTAAAATAATTTTAAATAAACTGAAGTATAGAGAATGACTCTTAAAGGACAGTTTAAAGAAGATATTTTGAAAAAATAACAAGATTAAATACGGTGTATTATACGCTCATTTTTCAAATTTAAATAAACAAGTTGTACACATCTACTGCATAAGGCACAGAGGTAAAAGTCCATTTGGTATTATGCTGGAGTATTTTTCAGGAGTGGCCCACTAGCTATTTCAGTAAAAGATGAAATAGGAAAGTTTCAGTTGAAGATTTTTTTTCCTTTCTATTAAATCTTATTTTACATGCTTAAGTCAAAAGTTATTAAAGTGAATTCAAAATTTTATTAATTCATCCATTCAACAACCATTCACTGAGTGGCTGGGGCTAATTTCACAACATTTTTTAATTGGGTAATTTCTCAAATACATTTGGGTTGAATCTCCACTAATGCTGATCCTTCTTTCCCAGGTGACATATTTAGAAGGGAAGGGACAAAGCGGTCTTGGCTAGAAGGGTAGAAGGACTACTCAGAACCTACGTCCTATCCTTACACCTCCACTAAATAACTGGGGTGTTCAATTTCCATAGGAAATCTGAATAGGGAAGAGAACACGTCTCCAGGAGAGCATTCTGTGGAACTGAGATCTGTTAATACAAATTCTTCAGGTTACCAAAATAACTGCTAAAGATGTTCCCATGTTATTTCCTTGAAAGCACATCACTTTGTTTTGTAGAGATAGCCCTTCCACAAATAAACGCTACTTATTTGCCTTACAGTCCATTTATTTAAGAGAAGGATTTTCTGTAGCCTATTTCTCTTGTTAATAAACTCTCTCAACTCTGACCCCTTTGCTCCATCCTAGCTCACTATCTGTTGCTCGAAGCCCTGCCATTAGTGTCTTAATCGGGTCTCTCCACCACCAAACACTATAGACTTTTGTTATCATTAAGTACCTACCTGACCATGGTGCTACTGTGCTTGTGGCTTTCTGCTCCCCTAACAGTGAAGATTGCAAAGTCAAATACTTAGAAAAGTCAAGCTATT
This sequence comes from Camelus bactrianus, assembly GCF_048773025.1. Lineage (NCBI taxonomy): Eukaryota > Metazoa > Chordata > Mammalia > Artiodactyla > Camelidae > Camelus > Camelus bactrianus. The sequence goes on along the minus strand of NC_133550.1, from coordinate 49,567,274 downwards.
GAAAATAATGGAGAACCCACCCTTCTCTTTAGTCATATTTTCCTACTTCCTTTCCTCCTCCCTGACCATTCCCCAAACATATCACACCCTCTGAGTTGCCCAGGCCTTCACACATGCTTTATGTTCTGTTTGGAATGCCCTATCCCTGGGAAAACTCCTATTTATCCAAATTTAACCCAAACATTAAAGGCTTGATTCAAATATCATTGTCCCCGTTAAAAATTCTCTGCCTATCCCAAGCAGAGTAAATCTCTCCCTCCTCAGTTCCTGGCCAACTAAGTTTGTCTGAGGTGACTGTGGTCATCTTTTCCAGGGGACGTGACATTTTGTTTGCATCCAAGGATGTTTATAAGAAAAATCACTTAGCAAATAATTGGGGGGTTGTCATCAACTGATTAAAACAAAAGCTATTTTTATTAACCAAAGAGGTGAAAGACCTGTACACTGAAAAAATAGTAAGACACTGATGAAAGAAATTGGCGAAGACACAATTAAATGAGAAGATATTCCATGCTCATGGATTGGAGAAATTAATATTGTTAGAATGACCATACCCACCTAGAACAATCTACAGATTCAATGCAATCCTTATCAAAATTCCAATGGCATTTTCACAGAAATAGAACATGATCTTAAAAATTTATATGGAACCACAAAAGACCCTGAATAGACAAAACAAACCTGAAAAAGGAGAACAAAGTTGGAGGCATCACACTCCCTGTTTTCAAAGCTATAGTAATCAAAACCATATGGTACTGGCATAAAAACAGACACATAAGTCAATGGGCCAGAATAGAGAGCCCAAAGTAAATCCATACATACATGATAAATTAATTTATGACAAAGGAGGCAAGAATACACATTGGGGAAAGGAAAATCTCTTCAATATGGTGTTGAGAAAACTGGACAGCCACATGCAAAAGAATAAAACTAAACTATTACTTTAGACCAGGCATAGAAATTAATTCAAAATGGATTAAACACTTGAATGTTTGACCTGAAACCATAAAACTCCTCGAAGAAAACACAGGTGGTAAGTGTCTTGATATCTTATCTTGATATCTAAAAGTAAAGGCAACAAAAAATAAACAAATGGGATGCCATCAAACTAAAAGCTTCTGCACAGCAAAGGAAATCATCAATAATACGAAAATGCAACCTACTGACTGGGAGAAAATATTTGCAAATCACATATCTGATAAAAGGTTAATATCCAAAATATATGAAGAACTCATACAACTCAACAGCAAAACTAAAAACAAAACAATCCAATTAAAAAATTGGCAGAGGATCTGAATAGACATTTTTCCAAAGAAAACATATAGATGGCCAAAAGGCACATGCAAAGATGATCAACATCACTAATCAACAGGGAAATGCAAATCACAATTACAATGACATATCACCTCACACCTGTTAGGGTGGCTATTACCAAAAAGACAATAACAAGTGTTAGAGAGGATGTAGAAAAAAGGTAACCCTCATGCACGGCTGGTGGGACTGTAAATTAGTGCAGTCACTATGGAAAACAATACAAAGTTTCCTCAAAAAATTAAAAATAGAATTACCATATGATGCAGTAATTCCATTTCTGGGTATTTATCCAAAGGAAATGAAAACACTAATTCAAAAAGATACACTCATGCCCATGTTCACTGCAGCATTATATACAATAGTCAAGATATGGAAACAACTTAAGTGGACATCAGTGAATGAATGGATAAAGATGTGGTATATACATACAACGGAATACTAGTCAGCCAAAAAAGACTAAAATATTGCCATGTGCAACAACACAGATGGACCTTGAAGGCATTATGCTCAGTAACATAAGTCAGACAGAAAGATAAATATCACATGATCTCATTTATATGTGAAATCTGAAAAAAAAACAAAACAAACAAAACCAAGTTCATAGATACATAACACAGATTGATGGTTGCCAGAGAGGGGAGTTGGGGGTGGGCAAAAAGGTACAAACCTCAGTTATAAAATAAGTCATATGATATAATGGATGGCATGGTGATGGTAGTGAATAATACTATATTGTATATTTGAAAGTTGCTAAGAAAGTAGATTACAAAAGTCCTCATCATAAAGAAAAAAAAAATTGTAACTGTTCATGGTGATGGATATTAACTGGACTTACTGTGGTGATTATTTCACAATGTATACAAATATTGAATCATTATGTTGTACATCTGAAACTAACATGTCAAATATACTTCAATAAAAAGGAAATATAAAGAGGAAAACTGAAGCACAAAAACAAAACCTAATTCTGCAAGTGCATGAGATAAAGTAAATACAAATTAAGAATAATTATCCTTAATACCACAATTTGAATTGTAAATTTTATAAGCGGGCTATGCAAGAAGTATTACTGTATATAGACAATTGCACAGGCTCTGGAGATGACTTGGAAAGAAATCCTAGGTGACTTATTAATTGTATGATCTTGGTTAGTTACTTCATTTCTCTTGAGCTCAATCTTCACATTTGAAAAATGTGATTAAAGCAGTTATCTCACTTCTAGGTCTTTTATGAAGATTCAATGAGATTAAGAACAGTTTGTAGCATGTACTAAGTGTATAAAAATTACCTCCTCCTCCTACTACTAGTATTATTTACTATTTCCCGAAGTATTTGACCCTGGAATCTTTGGGGAAGACTCTCCCAGGACTAGCAGTCTGTGAACACTTTTAGAAAGAATTGATCAAAGACTGTAGTTCTCAACCAGGGGTGATTTTGTACCCCTGATCCAAGACATTTGGCAATGTCTGGAGACTTTCTGGGTTGTCACAAGTCAGAAGAGGGATGGTGCTACTGGCATGTAGAGGCCTGGGATACTGCTAAACATCCTACAATGCTCAGGGTAGCCCTCCACAATAATGAATTATCTGCCAAACTGTCAGTGCTATTGAGATTGTGGAACCCTGAACTCACAGATCAAGCCAAATGTTCACTTCTCGTGTGTAATAATTAGTGAGCTGTAAAACAACACCTGTATAGAACTGAGTGACAGGTCTTGTAAATGCTCAATGAATAATTTTTGGTGTCAGTTATCATGATTCTGGTGTGTATTTAATGAGGGCTTACTATATAGGCCAAGCGTAATGCTAATAAGCACTTTATATTTATGAGTTCACTCAATTCTCACAACTTTGATTCAGGCATTCTTATACACAAGAAAACAGCCATGGAGATGGTAACATGCTCATAATTGCACAGCTAGTTAGTGGCCAGTTTGGTACAGAGATTCATATCTAATTGCCTCCAAAATCTTTCCTCTTTTAACCGCATCAGGTTTTCTTATATTGAGACAACATCAGATGACGACTATTTTGGCAGGATGTGTTGAAACAGATGTGCCGATGGGCAGATGTCACAAGTATTTATATTTAGAATAAAGGTTTCTGGGTTTTACATGGTGTTTACCATTATACAAGCGGTGGCTACAAATGTACAATTCTGAAACCAACAAATGCGTCGCTCCAAGTGAAAGTAAAATAGCATTTGAATCCTCTTTTATGACTATAACATACTAAGATTAAGTGAAGTAAGACCACTATTATTGCCAGTCTTTTTTCCTATAAAGTCCAATAGATTCTGATTAGTTGGTTTTCAAAAGTGGGCTAAAAAGCTCATGGTCTCGTATAGGGTCAACTCAAAGCTTGGAGATATCGATTCTATTTCCATTAGCTGTGCCATCGTATGAACATTTCTTACCCCTTTATTTCCTAAGGGACAAAACCTACCCCTGCCTATCTAACTTTTCAAGGACAATTGTAAAAGTATAAAATTTTGAAGAAGGTTGTTATGGGAAAGCTGAAGTATTTTACCAGATACTCTAGATACCCTGAGAAATTTCCTAAAGGGAAAAAGAAAATGATTGTACAAGTTTCTGCAAGGGACAATGCCTGGGGTTTATAGTCTTCTGAACCTTTTGGGTCCCCAAATGTCGGGCAAACTTCAGCTACAGCATTTCTAAACACATTCTATTGGGTACAATGGGTTTAATTCCTAGTGAAAGTCAAATAATTTATAAAAATTTTTGTACAGAGTTTTAGCTTACATTTTATCATCAGTAATTTTCTAACCTTGAATAAATCCCACAAACCCAATAGCATTATGAATATTTAGAACTTGAATATTCCAAGCTATGGAAAATTTACAAATATAGATCATTTCAATAAAGGCAATGGAAATGTAGTGAGTTGGCTCAAAAAGACTAGTCACTCATTCATTCAGCTAATATTAATTTTGAAGCTATTTAGTCAGTATGTTAGGCACCTGGGCCAAAATATGGGGGGGAAATGGTTGTTCTAAAACTTTGATTTACATTAATGTTCACTATAGAAAGGCTATTTTAAAATATTTTGAATAAATAATTTAAATTTTACTTTTCTTTATATTAAGAGCAGATAGACTACTTTTTCTGAATGGAAATTTTGTCACTCAGAAAATAACAAGTGCAAAAGTACTAAAAGCTTCTCTTGCTTACAAAGTTTACAACAGATAGAGTTCAGACAAACAGCTAAAATCCTAGGGCAAGAGGATATTTGCCCTGGGCTTTCATTTATCACAGACTATAGATAATATCACAATATAAACTTACCTTGAACCATTCTTCTTGTTCTTGAAAACCATGATTGCTACAGAGAGGCAGGAAAAAGATGACAAATCTGTATCATGAATTTCCTGTCCTTAGTCCCTTTTCTCTGTGACTTTAAAGGACCTACTCTCTATACATTCTATTTCTCAAATATGTAAAACCCTATCTTCAAAAGTCAGCCAAAGAAGATTAAGTATTGGCTTCATGAGCCATAACTCATTATTCTTATACTTTTACTGTAACAGCTGTTATATTTCTATTACTACTACTATATGCATGCTTAAGATTTGGATAGAATGATGCCTTTAGAATTTGGTTGCTTGGCCAGTGGTGTGGAAACAACTGAGTTCAAAGCTAGATTCTGACTGTTCTGTCTTCTGCTTTTGCACATAGTTTTACTTACTTTTGTATTTTGATGTTATTTTTAAACTGCTGTGTTAGGCAGACACTGGGTAGGCTCACCTTAACCAACCCCCATTTTCAGCTCCTTCCTCCCAGCAATGCCTGGCCACCTGACCCAGTTCTGTCCAGTGAGAATTCAACAAGAAGTGGATGAGAGGCTCCTGGGAAAGTGTTGCTGTCTTGCTACAAGTCCTGTCCTTTTCCCTCCTCTATTTCCTGTTCCGAGTGTGGATATTATCAACTGTAGCAGCAACCTTTCACTGCAAGAGAAAGGCCAAGGGAACACATAGACATCAGCTCTGATCACATGGAGCTCCTGAATCCCCGAAAGCAGCTGCCTATCTCTCAACTTACTGTAATGAAGAAAAATAGTCTTATTTGTTTAAGCCACTGAAGTTGGATTTTCTGCTACTTACAGCCAAAATAATACCTCATTGCCATATTATTCAAGCAAATGTTATACAGAAGTATACTATCTCTAGAGTTTGTTTCCTTCTAGCCTCTTCCGATTCCAAAAATTATATTATAATTTGTTCATTAGAAATCAGAGTAAATTTGTTAATATGAAGGTATAGAAACTAAGAGAGGATAGACTAAAGTCGTTATTTGTTTTTTTTTTTTAAAGAGAGATACAGAACCTAACTCTTAGTTAGGGCACTACTAGGAACATGAAAAGACAAGCTGACTGAGAGAAAATGTTTGCAAACCATATAGCTGATAATTGCCCCATATCCATAATATATAAAGTGCCCTCAAAAGTCAATAACAAGATAAATTAATTAAATTCAAATTAAAAATTAAAAATTAGATGAAGTATTTGACCAGGCATATAATCAGGGAAGATATATGGGTAACAAATATGAAAAGATAATCAACATCGTAAGTCACTAAGAAATTCAAATTAAAAACCATAAGAACATGTATACATTTATTAGAATGTCTAGATTTTTTTAACATACTGACAATAGCTAGTATGATCAAGAATGTTGAACAACTAGAACTCATATATATTGCTGGTGGGAATGGAAAATGGCATATCTACTTGAGAAAAAATAATAGTTTTCTACAAATATAAACCTACACTGAGTCACTTATCTATATTTAGCTATGTCTCCAAAATAAATAAAAATGTATATTCATATAAAAAGGGGATGCAAACACACTTTATTCATAATTGCCACAAACTGGAAACAATTCAATAGCCCTCAGCTGTGAATGAATACTCAAATGGAAGCAGATCCAAACCATGGAATACTACTAGGCAATAAAAAGGAACAAACTACTCACACATGCAACAATGTAGACGAACCTGAAATGCATGTTGCTAAGTGAAAAAAAGCCAGACTCTGTGATGATTTCATTTATGTGAAACCCAGGATAAGGCAAAATTATAAGGACATAAAACAGATCAAAGGTTGCCAGAAGCTGGGGGTGGGGATGAATTGACTACCAGGCATAAGAAAATCTGAAGGAGTGTTGGAACTGTTCTATACATCTTTATTATAGTTATGGTTAACATGTTTGTGTGGGATTATTAAAACTCTTAAAACTGTACATTGAGAAGGGAAAATATTGCTCCATAGTAATTACATTTCAATAAACCTGACTTTTAAAACAGCAGAGGGTATTCTGGGTATTTTTTAAGAGATAAAAATATTTGGAAACTAAAACGTGATTTTGGAAACTAAAGACTTTGCAACATAAAGACCTACATATATTTAAGAAAAGTATTTAAAATAATAAAAAGATGACATTAGCCCCCATTCCTCAAAGTTTATATATGTGGAAAGCAAGATATGTATTTTAATGGATGGTAACATCTTTCAAACATAAGATGCTCCAGTTTCTCATTATGGATAGGCTAGCCTCTAAAATGTCAATAGAATTATACTCAGGTTAAATAAACTCCTCTATATCAGTGACTGGAAAAAAGAAATCTTTCAATAACATTGTGAAAAAGAAAACGACTTTAGACCAAGTTACCTCAAGAGGAAAAAAAGTAGAAAGACATATGATCAGAATTATTAGAGCAAATGAATGAGAAACAAAGTCCAAATGGGAAAATTGCACAGTCCAAATCCTACCACATTATAATGTTCTTAAAGCTTGTTAAATGTATGGTTTTCATTAAAAAGCAAGCAAGAATGTCCTTTTTTTCAAAAAGAAAAAAATGTAAATATTAAGATTGATATTTAACTATAGCTACCTATAATTTTTAAATGAATTTATGCATTTTTCAAATTTGGAAACTCAGATAAGAGGTGAATAAAGAAAAGTTATTTGCTGTGGAATCTGACTTTACAATATTTAAATATTTTTATAACATTAAAAGTGACAGTTGAGCCCCTTCATATCCTTTTATAATTATAGGCCACCTGGGAAGCTGGACCACATTCACAATATTAAGCCATAATGTATTTATTGTAATGTAATAAAAACTAGGCAGTTTGTCTGAAACAACATTTCAACCAAGGGAGGTATCTAAAATAAATTTGTGGTTCTAAATTTAGTTGCATTTAGTGGAGTCCATGCGTGCAAAAATCAAGAGCCCTGATGTGAATGTGCATACTGTACTCGATATGACAAGAATAAAACAGAAATAGAGCTTACGTCACCAAATACATGGTCTACTTATTTTAGGAGGGTTTGTAGAAATAATTCCAGAGCAATTGAAAATTGGCTCATCTATTACAGAAGAGATAGTCCCAAAATATCTAATTTTTACCTTGAATTTCTTCTTCCATTTTGGAAAAATGGCACCCATAAATACATTTTATGCATTTAAAGGCATAGCTATCCATGTATCTATATAGTTTCCATATGCTTTTCTAACTGTGGAGACATTTTGTTTAACATTGCAACATTACAATTCCTATTAAAAAACAAAATTTAGGGTATGAAATTTAATGTCTAGAACCAACCATCTTTTGAAAAAAAGAAAAGAAAAGAAAAGAAAATGGCATACACTGGCTACAAGTCATGTCTGCTACAGTAAGATCCTTAAGGGTCAAATCAATCCTGTGAAAATCCAAGAATAAAATGTCTTGAGTAATGTTTTTTTTTTTTTTTTCACATCTCTCTATGGCCATCAGCTTTGATGAAAACATGCCACCCACTGGACAAGAAAAATATTGACAGAGAAAAGACCATCCCTATCAGTTTGAAATGATTTAGAAAGGAGGGTTCAGTCATTAAAGAAGACATTTGATGGTATCACTGATGGAATCAATATGGTGACTGACATTCCTTTCAGAAATGGACCATGGACTTGAACAGGAAGCATTCCTCCATGGTTTCAGTGACAACTGTGACAATATAACTACTGTCTTCAAGAAATAAAATCGGCCTCAACCTCAACTGTCTCCTAACAAGATGCATCTGACAACCAGGCCATCGGTAAGATGACATTACTTAGTCAAAAACAAAAACAAGAAAGCACTGAATTTGAAGATTGAAAACAAATGTGGCATCTTGGGACTAAACACTTCTTGCCCTCCCTTTCTCATGTTAGCCTCTGCACACCTGCTTACGTATGGTCTCAACATCCCCAGGGAAGGAAGCCCCATCTGCTCACGTGATTGGTCAGCACCCAGGAACTATATGGGCCTCAGTTTTACAAGGATTACTAATAGCGTCTCTAAAAGTTTAGTAGCCATGAGACATGTCTTCTTCTCTTTCTGCACCCATGTCAAAAAAACTCAGGCAGGGGCTGCCTGCTTGTAGAAGATGTAGCTGATCCTCTTGTTTTCTCTTCTACCTTTTTAAACCAAACCTGATGTCTCAGATTCAGACTGGAGGAAAATCAGGGTTCACTTAAGACATCTGGCCCAAACTTCACTCTCCAATCCATATTTCACCAGAAGAGCTGTGCTAGAGAGGATTTGGGTGTTTTCTACGCTAATAACAAAGTGACTATTAGTTTCCTATTTGGCTATGAGCCTTTCACCTTGCTTCCTTGGTGGGTAACTCCCTGACAAGAAGGATGGAATGCAAAAGAAGATCTGAGTACTCCAGGACCACTAACTATGATACCACCTTAACAGCACTAAAACCCTAAGTCTACCTCTCACAGCCCATACATGTATTTCCAAGCTCAACTCCGTGACTCACACCTACTGTTGCAATGTGATGCATGCCATTTATGACTTGCTGTAAAGGACATTAAGCAGTTAAAAAAAAAAAAAAGAAGCTGAATTGAAATGGTGAATTTGTGACCTAACTCGTGTCTTAAAGTGAATTTATGAAAATGGTACTACTAGAATGAAAAAAAAAAAAATACAGTCTCCAATTGCAAGTGAACACCAGTGCTTGGATATGAGGAATATTTTGGACAAATTGATACCTTTAAATATCTACTCATCCGTCTAGCCAAGTTACAAAGGAACGGGGACATTTTTTAAAATGTTGTTCCTGAGCTAATGAGAAGGGCACATTAAGAAAGTTCTCCAGAACTACTTCCCAAATGATGTGGGAGGGATGAGAGGCCCCTCAAGGAGAGTATTCTGGGATCACTTGCCAATGAGGATTAAATGCCCCTTCATGCCTGACAATAAAGGGCACAGCCTTTTTTTTTTTTTTTCCAGTTCTGTAGAAACTCAGCAGGGAAGCATCAGGACTATTGATATGTTACATACCACAGTCTTCAAAATCTCCATCAATTATGAAGTTTCCAAACTTCATCATTTGTTATATCACCTGTTTTAAGTGAATTAAAATGAGTCTGCCATATACTTAATTTTCCAAAGGAAAAAGAAAATACTTTGTTCAGTTTTACAGTTTCACCACTAATTATAATTATTCTGTTATATAAAAGCAGAACTATCATTTGTGAAACTATAAAACTGAAGGATGACTATAATTTTTAAAACTGTGCCGTTAACCATTAATTTCTCTTATTTTTATAATTGGCTTATATTTCCTAGTGGGTTCTTAACACATATAGCTTTCATAAGGTAGTACAAATTAAATACTTTGTACAAATTGTTTAATGACTGCAAGGGAAAAGATGAGATCACAAATAAGAGAGCATTTCCACAGGGTCCCCATGGCAGGTGGCCAAGCCACCAGGGAGAAATCTCTTTCCTACGGTTGTCTAAAAAAGAATTCCCTTAAGGCAGCTGTTCCTGTTCTGTCCTTGTTACACAGCCAGAGTCCCCTGTAACAGCAAACGCCTGAGCAGAATTTTGGGAAGATGTCATTTCCAATTAGTATAGCACCATTCAAAAGAGCTGGATTATCTCTATTTGCTTATTTGGGGTAAAATTCAAACAAGGTTTGGGGATCAAAATCTGTCTCTTTTTCTGACTGGATTAAGATAATGTGAAATCTCATGAAGGAACTCAAAATTCCAGGATATTGGCTTATTAGCAGGGTTGAAATTTACCAGTGTACTTAAAAATTTGCAAGCATCGTAAAATCAATTTCTCCTTCTTAAAAAGGTATTTATCAGGAAAATAAACTAACCATTTTGGATCAGTTGGTATATATTGTCAATGTCATATGAATCATATCAGCTAGTTAAATGAACACTAAAGAAAAGATTTAACTCAGTTAATAAGAACAAACCTAATTATCCAGTTGACTGAATTAAAATTATGGCTAATAATAAAGTTGCCAGAAGTGGAAGTAAAAATACAAGAGGCTCCGTTAGATTGGCATCTCAGATAAACACTGAATCAGTTTCTAGTTTAAGTATGTCCCATGCAATATTTGGGACACAATCAATGGGTTATAGTTGAAAAGGAGACTAATAGTAATAAACAATATTGTTCAATATAGTTCAATATTGTTTGGCAGGCAAGAGATGTTGGATATAATTTTGAATGGAATCGTAAATATGATTAAGGAGTAAATGGAACAGAATGTGGTGGTGGTGGCCTCTGAGTGAGAAAAGATGGAAAGAAGGTTAGTCTTGTGGTGTAGGCAGGGATGCAGAATAATGAATTTGACTTTGGACAACGTTTGAGTCACTGTGTGATCTCCAAGAGATGTTCAGTAGATAGCTAGACATGTAGGTCTGAAGATCAGAGAAGAATATAGGTTGTAAGATATGATTTGTGAGTTATCTATTTAGTTGGCAAATGAAGTCATTTGTTTATATGTTACCCTCTGGGAGAAATTTAGAGAGAGAAGATATAAGGATCTTGAGGGGTTCCAACATATATTTATGTAATTTATAGGCTGAGCCTTAGTTTTATATTTAACCTGTAGAGCTAAGGCATCTTTTTTTTTTTAAATTTAAATAACTCGTATGTACTCCTTTTCAAATAAAATATATTCAGGAGAAAGGGAACACAAAGAATTAAATTTTTCAAAAGTGAATTGACAAAAAAAGTAATTGATATACACTATAGAACATTTGTACAATAGAGAACTGTACAAGCAAGAAATTAAAATCATCTGTAATTCCATACCAGGATATGACCACTGTTAACATTTTGGGAGATTTATTTCTAGTCTGTTTTATTTATTGATTTTTAAGAAATAAATATCAATTCAGTCAAAACATACCTTTTATAATCCGAACTTTCACTTAAAATATTGGGACAATTCTCCCCATGTATTAAACACTTTTCTACATTATTTTAAAGGTGCCAGCACATTTAATCTTACAAATGTGCCAAGAGTATTTATGAAAAGATTGAAAAATGAAAGGTGCTCTAAGTATTGATCTTATCACCTGTCCATGTGAAAGACTGTATACATCAGTTACCCTTTTCACTGTCACTTTTATGATTCACACTTGACTATTTTTAACTCTTCTCCCTTATGTTCAGGTAGACTAGTTACTGGTAACTAGAAGTCTGTTAAAAAAAAAATGGAAGAAATGGGATAGGGTTGATATAAAAGAGAAACAGACTACTTATAATTATTTCCTGATCAATTTCAGGATGTTCACTGCCAAATTCCCATTAGACTCATTCTGATTTTCTTTAACTCTTGAGCATTAAAGTATATACCATAAAACTTAACTCAGTATTTTACCAATTAGGTCAGAGCCAGATCATTAAAACACAAAAAGACTGTATATATAAGCATTATCCATCAGAATCCTGGTGGCACAGACATGTTAAAGAGTGGGTCCTGATTTCCTAAGAAAATGTGGTTTAAAAAATCCTATTGGAGATAAACAATGATTTTTTAAACCACAGAATTTCATTCCTAAAGCAAAAAAAAAAAAAAATTGAAATCAGATTGTGCGGACTTATTTTTATATCTACTAATTATTTTGTTTTACTTTGCTTTTTTGCTTTCCATTTTGACTACTTAAAAGTTGACAGTTAAAACTGAGTTAATGACAGTTCAATAAAAAGAGAAGACATTAACAAGTTATAGTTCAAGTAATTCCCTATCTAGTTTTCTACCAATTTATGTGGTGTAGACAAAGTTCTTTTACACTTAACTACAGGAAGCAATTCTTCCTATAAGGTAGATTTTTCTCTAACAATTAAATGTGAAAATTACTAAAAACAGGTATTTCTGAAATTAGAATGACTGTTTACAAAATGAAGCTTCAGAGTGGAATAGGTTTCAGATACATGTTGGGAAATGAGTTAAAAAAAAAACAACCCTGACTTCTGGTCTGGGTTTTAAATACAAAATGACTGCAGTATTACTTAAATTTTTCAAATGTTCCATAGTTCCTCCTACTATTTAGAAAGTGTTTTTAAAACATGTGCTAACTCACCATTTAAAGACTTCTTTAGATAGTGGTTTTGCAGCCTTCAAAGCAGATCTTCAAAATAGAGAAGCAGATTTGGTGCTTTTCCAAAGAAGTTATCAAATGGCAGAAGTTACAACTGTCTCAGCTATGACCAAAACCCTCAGTTTATACTAATCCTATGTGAGGTACATTTTGGTAATCTCTGTGAAACCTATAAAAAATAGTTTCATTGTATTTTACAATGTCTAGGTATCCTGGAAAACTATGAATTATGATCCTTTATATTATTTAACTGCATTCGGAGGCCTGATCGCTCTTCTTGAACTGACTATATTGAAAATGAATACTACTACTGATTCGTGTTTGTTGCACCAGTTATGGCCTATAAAGTTTCTGTAAACATTGAATCAGCAAATATTGAACCACTGCTTCTATGGAAAATTCAGAATTAGGTTCCTGCAAACCTCTGGTTACAACAGTTCCATCAATGGATCAACTTATTAGTTTGTTTTATGTGTGTTTTTGTTTAAAAACACCTTATCCAATACATATTGTTGACCATAAACCCAGGACTCAAGGCCAACATCACTGTAACTCAGGCTTGAACAAAGTTAATCCAGCAAAGCATTCTCTCTGAAAGGTATATCACAGTCTTCTTGCCCTTAGGAACACCAGACAGCACCCACCTATAGGTGCAAAGAAACTTAATCAAGCTGCAACTAATGACAGATTTCACCTGGCCTGAATTATTCAGATTGCTTAGGTCCCTTCCCATTTCATTCTGATGAGTCATTCACTTATATGTCCCAATGACTATCACATCACCCCCAAATAACTAACAACTTCTTTATTCATTCATCTGTTGATGGATGTTTAGGTTGTTTTCATGTCTTGGCTATCGTAAATAGTGCTGCTATGAACATTGGGGTGCATGTATCTTTTCCAATTAGAGTTTTTGTCTTTTCCAGATATATGCTCAGGAGCGGGACTGCTGGATCATGTGGTAACTCTTATTTTTAGTTTTTGATGGAACCCCTCTGGCGGTAAATAAGTCATAAAATGACTTATTTGATGAGGTCCATCTGATGTGGCATTTTGACATAGTCCTCCTAACAAAGACAAATAAATTTAAAACACTACTTTTTATGACTAAGATATGGGCACAGTAGACTTCTCCAGTCCTCATCACATTCTGTACCTCATCTGGTGGTGTGCGTCCAGCTTGTGGTGAGGCTCAGTAATAAGACTGTCATGACTTTCAGGGCATGCATGATGCTTAAGAATAGGGTGAGTGCTAATATCACTTCAAGATCCTAATTTCAATTCTTTTGGATAAATACCCAGAAGCAGGGCTGCTGGATCATATGAGAGTTCTAGTTCTAATTTTTTGAGAAAACTATACTGTTTCCATAGCAGGTGCATCATTTTGCATTCCCACCAGCCCGCCAGCAGTGTGTAAGGGTTCCAGTTTCTCTATATCCTTACCAGCACTTGTCTTTTTTTTCATGCTAAGTGAAATAAGCTAGTCACAGAAGGACGAATACTGCATAATTTCACTTAAACAGGTATTTAAAATAATCAAATTCATAGAATTAATGAGTGGAAAGGTGGTTGCCAAGGATGGGGTAATGGAAAAATGGGGAATAACTAAACAATGGGTATAAAATTTAAATTAAGCAAGATGAATAAATTCTAGAGCTCTGTTGTACAACACTGTGCCTAGTTAAGTGTGTTGCACACCTAAAATTTGTTAAGATGATGTATGTCTTATTATCTTAATACAATACAATAAATTTTTTAAAAAACAGGGTAAGGATATCTCTTGTGCATTGAGCTAGAAGTTCTTTTTTTAAAGCTAACTGATGAAGGGCTTTTTTTTTTTAGAACACATTAAAAATGTTCCTTTGAAGAAAGGGCAGCAGCAAACATTCACGTAAACCCAAAATGTATCTAGAGTTCAGTTTAGAAAAATCTCAGCTGCATTTTTGCAAAATTTCACATTTTTAAATAAAAAGACATTAAACTATATGTCAATTATACCTTACTTTTAAAAAGATTTGTTTAATATTATTTACACAGATCTTTCATTATTTCCTTCTCTGTCAATCTCTAATGACAAAGTTACACTCATAAGTTAAAGAACATAATACTTAGAGCAACTGTATTTCTTTCTTTCTTGAAACCAAATGAGCGTACATAGACATAAGGTTCAAGATGTCATGGCAAATCAGTTTCAAGAGCCAATTCACAAGGCTTAACCTCTGTGCTCTAATTATTACCTTACTGCTCTAAATATCCCAATTCCACTTGGAATCCATATAAAATTTTGTAAAAGTTGCTTCCATATCAAGACCAGAAAGAAAAGTTTAAAAAAATCAATTTATTGCTACAACAGAACACAGCAAAAACAATATGAAGAAAATAATGGACTGTTTACATTTGCCATCTTACAATGAAGGCATTTGAATTATGTTGTTTTGAAAAATGATTTTTTTAATTTGCCAGGAAGTAGGCATGTGTTTTCATTAGGGATAATGTTGGAAGATTCCCATATAGAAAAACATCTGCATCATTATCACTACTGTCAGAAAAATTCTCTGGCATGCAAAGCAGTGACTGTCACTTGTCTCAGGCAGCAGAGATGCTAACTCATTAAAAAGCCCAGACCTGAAAATGAACTAAACTTCATTTAACTTTTGGGGTGATGTGCCAGGTTTAATTATAGAATGTAGAAAGAAAGACACCAAAATGCAACATTTTTACGTGAAAATATTTCATAAGATTTTTTCTCTCAGAAAGAAAAAGTAGGTCAGTTTTATCAATGTGGAAGATGATTTGAATCTGAATGCATTATTAACCTGTCCTTAGGCATGACAAAAATATGCCTTTGTATTTCAGTATCCTTCAAATTAAATTGTATAAAAATCTTAGTTTTGAAAGAGGGGAAAAAAGCTCAGAAAGTTTTAATTAGGTTAAAGTGCTTCCTTACAACGTACCCTCAATCAGGTGAAGCGCCATCAGTTCAGACTGATGCAAAGAATCTCTTTCTCTCAGCCACCGATTATTCCTGTCACACTGCCCATTCATTTTTATCAGAGATAATTGTCAGTATAACCCAGCATTAAAGGAAAACAACCTTCTCATTCCATGCCTGTTTCAAAGTCTACAGTGTCCTCTTTAGTTTCTTACTGCCTATGTAAATGTGTATTTTTAAAAGTCCTTACTTAAAGAATAAGATTGGATAGTTACTCTTCTCATTTGTTAAGCAAATCATAAAATTAAAGAAATTCTACATTGATACAACCAATGAAACGAAAAGTCCATTTATCTGCCAATTTGTCAGGCTTGTCTTTTAAAATGAGTGGCCTATCCTGTCATCTAATGAGACTAGGGATGACTACATACTGTATAATATCTATCCAGTTTTTATTACCCTACTTGAAGACCAAGTAGGAGATGAAAACCCCAGTCCAGTGACTGAGAGATGGAGAAGAGGAATGGAGCAATGATGGCTGTGTGGTATTAAGAACATCGTCGAAGAGGCTGTAAGTTTCCTCCGGCAGCTGTCATATTAGATCATGATGTAGTACAATCACAAGCAGTCAGGATGGAGAGTACCAAAAATATCTATTCTTGCACAGCAAGGTGACACAGAGATTCTCAGCAAGATTCTGAATACACTGCATAGTGTGTTATGAAAGTGTGAGGAGAGAAACAGGTCACTGTCCTCTCTTGGCTCTTAGACACAGAAATGAACTGAAGAGTTACTGCACTGTGATCTCCACCCTGATGAGGAGGATGACAAGAAGCTGCCCTCCTCAAAATAAGAGGAAGGGCAGCCTTCCAGAGAGTGGAAAACGTTTCTTCTGTAAAGTGGTTTGGCCACAGAATTGTTGCCATGTTTCAACGTGAGCTTAGGATTGTTGTCTGTGTCTCTCTCCACGTGGAACATAAGTCACTATGGACCATTTCTTAGATGGTTTCCTAAATGAAATAATATGATAATCATGGACCAGGCAAGTAGGTAAGCTATCAAAACGCCTTAAACTAGTTCAACAGTGGCTAAAAAAAAAGTATGTGTGTGTGGGGGCAAGTTGGGGGTAGGGGGATTTGTAACAGTTGACAAAGATAATAAATCTTCCTTTCTTGAAATTATTTATAATAAAAGCCAATATTTGTTTCTGTTATGTATGCATATTTTTCAAAGACCAAATTTAATGAAGATGAAAGGATTCTTTCACTTTTAATTATTTTACATAAATTAAACTTCAGGTTATTAAATAGATACAAAGCTTTATAAAGGGAAATAATCAGTAAGACTACTTATCAAGAGTAGTAGGTACTTGATTACATTTGAATATAGTTCAATTAGATTGCTAAGTAACTGACTTAGAGTTCCCTTTAAAAACTGTTAAGCATTTTTCTTACTTTATTATACTTTTCTTACTAATATTTCTGTTTTTTTAATCCAGTGTAGTAATTAATACAAATAATGTATTTGGTTTCAATTTTTTTTTTTAATTTAAATTCTGTTGTTTGAGCTAAGGAGCACTCAGATGGTAATAACAAAAGATGTCATTCAAAATGACTCAAACCAGATGGTTCCCAAATGGTGCTACACAATAGAATCACCTGGGGATCCTTAAAATATACTGATGTCTAACTCCTATCCAACATTCTGATCAGACTGCAGGGGAGTGAGAGCTGGGTATTAGGATTTTTAAAAGCTCTCCAGTTAATTCTTATGTGTAGCCATGTTTGGTAACCGTTGGCTCAAAAGGTAAGGCAAATCTAGACAGCTGGTTCAGAGATTTCATTGGGTCATCAAGGACCAGGTTTTCACTCCCCTGGGACGCTCAGAATGTCAGCTTTGTCTTTGAAGGCTTGTTCTCTTCGTAGTCCTTGGATGGCTCTTATAGTTTCAAATATTATATCCAGACAGGACAACATCCAGTAGAAATGGGGGAATTAACTATTTTGATGTCTCTTTTTAATAGCATTGATATCTTTCTCAGAAACTCGTTATTGGACTTCAACCCATGCTGCATTGGCTAGATTAGGGTGACTTCCCCAACCTGCTAACCCAATTACTCACAAGAGGAATGATACATGATACCTGCCTTACATTAAAGCCATCTGATTTACCCTTCTAGCTTAGGCTAGGGTCACCCTTCCCTGAGTCACGATGGGGCAGGCTGAAGAGGAAGGGGGTGTAGCACCTGAATGAAATCGTATTTCTGCTAGTTAGAGAGACGTAAGGGAAGCTGTTTGATAGGAAACCTGGAGTAACTGCTCTATTCCTTTTGTCTATTCTACTCCAGAGACTGCCATCTCCCTGGATAGGTTTTCTCTTATGAAAAACTTCTGTGAATTTTTTTCTTACACTCTTCTCTTTAGATGAACATTGTGCTCCATAAAAATGAGAAATCGTGAAGACGTCAGGGCTAAGAGGAGTTATCAACAACCTGATTCTCAAAGCTTGCTTCCTTGGTGGTAAGGTCTCTCTATAGTAAATTTTAGGTCTTTTTAATTTACACTTTGCTAGTATTTGCCACCCATCCCCTTCACACCTAGAAACGCGTAAAGAAACTTCCATTGCATGTGTTTTATATTGCCAACTTAACATATTAGTTGATTTTAATTTTCATTTGTGTATACTTCAGATTTATAGCCCACAGGAAGAAACTTTTCTTTGAAGTGTTACTACACTGATGGCAGAGCAAAGAGAAAGCTGGAAGCAGCTATTTTAAGCCTCCCATAGTAAAATAATGAATGGTTAACAACTTAACTGCACCTTGGTAGCTTTTCTTCCCTCTGATAATGCTGAAGGTGCCTTCCACTAGAGTGGAATAGTAATCAAGGGGGGCCAGGCACCCAGAAGCAAGGTAATCACTCACAAAGTTCTTCCAACACATCATTGGTTGTCTACTCAAGGATAAAGAGACACTAGCCTGCTGGTAAGAGAGGAAAGAAACTGACAGGAGTGATGTATTTCTTCACAGTTGCATGTTGTCTCTTGGTATCATCTGGGTCAAAGTGCCCAGGAACTAATTAATTCAGAAACCAAGAAGTGGCTAGTATCTCATTTAACTGTACCCTGACAAGACAGACCAGAAATGCTACCTGCTATGCTGCTCAGCAGACTTACTGCTCAGCTTTAATTAACTAAGTGAGAATATACCACCTTTAGGATAAGATCACTGGAGGTCAGGACATGCCTCTGGGCTGGTTTCACAAGGGGCTCCTCCTATCACCCATAATCACTATCAGGTAGCAGGGCAAGCGCACCCCTGAGGAAATCCTAGAGCAGAGACTGCTTTCCAGTGTCAAAAAACCAACCCACTGCATCTCAACTGCTCTGCACCCGACACTTAAGGAAGATGGATAAGGATGTGATACCTAGTCTAAATGATGACACAACTGGCATCAAAGCTGCAAGGTAGAGCATGAGGTGAAGTTAAGGTGGCCTAAGTTTTGGCTTAGGTGGAGACCGGAGACACTGTCATTCAAGTTAAACCAAGGTATTTTAATCTTCATCGAAAAAAAAAAAAAAAAACAGTCCTTTAGTTCATGAGACAAATGAGCAGAAGTCTACAAAGCTCCAGAGAAGATCTCATGGGAACTCACTTCGGTATTTAAGATGCCTATGTTTTCTGGTCACACACAAAGAGAGCATTCAATCCGAAACAGAGGGTTCCTCAGTGGGGGGAGTTCTGTGGACACCTGGACATGTCTGTCCTTTCTACTCAATTCAAACTGCCTGGTTACACTGTTTAGTTGGCTACGTGTGGGGTCCTCTTCAGGCCGAGGGCACTGCACTCCATCAGAGCACAAAGGAGAAGCCTGGTAAAGATTCCCACAAGTTTGGGCTGAAAACCGTGTCTGTTGGCCCCTTCTGATTTTTTAACATCTGCCTCTCAGATGTCATTAGAATAGACACATCCTTAATTTTAAAACTGTTGGGAATCATTTCACTGAAAAACACGTTTTGGAAGATTCTAAGAAGTAGACGGCTATAAAATAGTCTATGTATTGCTAGAAATTTAAATGACTATATAGCCACTAAGAGCTCAACTCAACTGAATTATCCCTTAGGTAACATTTTTTCTTGCAAATTTTCTTCTTTTCCATCTATGAGAAGGTCACACTTGAATACTCTTAAATGTGGCCCATGGAGTACTGAGTATAAGTGGACATGAATTATATAACAGTGTTGCATACAAACCAATCATGCAAAATATAAATTTATAGAGTCAAATATTTCCAGTAAGCATTTCTCATGAACTTTGGAGTTCTTTTGTGGAGAGGAAGGTAACTGGATGACTGAAAGGAAGGGAAATCTTGCTGCACGAGGGAAGTTACAAAGTATGAGGATGTTTAAATCAGGAAGAGGAAACTTGCTGGTGGCAAGGCTCCAAGAACTTCTGGAACTTCTGCTAAATTCTAATAGATTTGGGGATCTTTTAGAATGGCAGGGTACATAGGATCGCCCCTCTGTGATAAATGCACAAAATGACAAAGAATGTTATGAGAAATCTAGTTCTATACTTAGCACAATTGGTGCTTCTATGTTTATTAGAAAAAGCTGGAGCTTCCTCAAGACAGAAACATCTGCCAGGAAATTGTAATAACAAACATTCAAATTCAGAATGACCACAGAAATGAACGGTGTTCCTAAAAGGTTCAGTGCACAGTCTCACTTGGTACCCTTGAGAAGTTCAAAGGAATAACTAGTGTAAATATACTCTCCTTTTTAATAAAAAGAAAGGTGAATCCTGCTAGTCCCCATGATGAGAATGGATGCCATGTACAAAAACTGGGCAAGCCCTAGGCAGAGGGTGGAGGCTAAGCAGCTGCTGTAAAACAAACAGAAGCAGGGAGCACAGCAAGCACAGAGGACTGATGCAACTTTCCAAAGGCGCACCAAACCGTAACTATCCTCACAAACACCTACGAGGTTTGGCACGATCGTCTACAGCTTACTGGGAGGCCACAAAGGAAGACGGTCTCATGTAACTAGGCCTTACGAGCAGGAGGAACCTCTCCAAGTTTCCACTGAACCTAGACTATGGCCAGACCAGGTACAGATGAGTCGCGAACTTCACCAAGTGCTCCTCCAGGTAGTAGCTGCAAATTGAAAATTAGCATTTCTTTGTATCAGGTATAGTATTTTTGTTGTACTATTATAGGCACATCCCGATTCACTAATTTGGGGCCGAATTTACCATTGTACTTGAAACCTGTAAATGTGATATGTTTGTATCATTTTTAGCAGCAAACAAGGATTCTGAAGAATTACTTGTATACCTTAGGAAAGGTCAATGGAAAACTCTGCTATAAATGGGAAAAACATTCACATAGAAATGATCTAAGCCCCGAGGTCATAAAACTAGTAACTGCTACTACTTCTTCTTCTTTTTTTTTTTTTTAAAGAACCAACATCACACACAGAATGAAGGAATCTTAGGCTGAACGTGGGTGGGTGGGGGATGCATCCATCTCATTCAGCTTTTTCCCTCTTCTAGACACAAAAGGGTAAAGGCAATGGGAGGAGAAAAGGTAAAGAGAACATATGGGTGGTTACTTGGTTTTTAGGGGCCAAGGGAAATGAAAGGTGATGGAGAAGAGTGCGAAATAGGAAAAGGCCCTCAGAGTTAGCACAGCATATAATGAATTTATTTCCTAAATAACTTGCTACATTAAAACAAAATTGTATATTTTGAATTGCAGTATCTGAAGTGCTATCTCTAAAAGGTTATTTCTCTATCAGGAAAGTAAGTCAACAAGTCTAATTCCAATGCAACTGCTTCTAAATCCAATTAAATAATTTTATATATTTAAATTAGTCATTGTATTGAGGAAAACTCTCCTTTTACTCTTTTTTCTAGTTGCTAATAGGTACATCAACACCAAATATACTGAAATATAGTTCAATAAGCACATGTTTTTCTAACAGTTGTTAAACATCGCTTTCCTCAAAAGAAATCAATATTTGTAATCATGTGAATATTTGGCATTAAATAAATAAAACAGCCAGATAGATGATAAACTGAAATTTTTGCTTGTAAACTCATGTTTAGTCAAGTATCCACTGTAAAACATCTCTCAAAGTTAAATATAAGTATTTGATGGTCTGGAATCTTATAATAAAAGAACAAATGTAAACCTTTATATCACTGGAAATTCAAAGAGAGGAAAATATCATTTTATCTTCTACAGAATGCAAATATTTTATAAAATATAATCACATCAGTTAATGTTTCTTTTTCTTATGATTAAATCACTATAATTAGCTAACTAAAGATAGAAAAATGTTCTGAGATTTTTTTTAAGCTATAGCCTAACAGTGTCCAATTTTCATTATATATGAATTCAAATTGGGGAAAATTCATACGTGTAATCACATGTTCAAATATGTGGACACTTCAATGTGTCTTTGCATTTGGCAATGCAAATATTTTAAAGTCCTAATTACAACAGTCGATTTAATTTGTTTTTATTTTTATACCATGATGACTAAATCATGTTTTAAATGAATTCCTTATTATCCAAGTTTATCCTTTCTAAGATGAAAATCTGAACATCAACTATGATTCAGTGATTCTGTTACTTTCAGTCCTTAAGTCATGGAGAGCTTAAAAATTTCTCCCTCCCCTAGATGTAATCATGTGGCACAATTAATTAAGGCAAATGAATATTCTAAATGAACTTCTTAAGTATTGTTTAAGTAATTGCCTAAGCTTGACAAGGTATTTTGCATGAAATATCAACAACGGATTTGAATCACACTCGTAATTACAAACTCTTCAACTGTGGTAATTAATAAATTATTGTCCTCTCATGGGACTATCTTCAAACATTTAAAATATTTATTATTGAAAAGTTCTGTTGAACTATTATGGTGCCTTCATAATTTTCTAAGACTTCAATTTTCTTCCAACTGATTATTTGGCCATATTATTTATTGAAATATAAATGACACAAATCTTTGTCACATCTCGAGGAAGGATCTATTTTACAGCTTGTTTAGGAAAGTCTAATTTACTTAGCTAATGTCTAGCAATCCCAGTTCTCCCAAGGTGCATCGGTAGTTGGTTAAGCGCTATTCTGGACACAGAAGTAATTGCTTGCCCATCTGTGAGGAAATTGAATGATTTCAAAGAAATTTTAATAGAATACAGTTACAATTCACTTTATAAAATAATAAGTCAAAAATCTCTCTCAGTTAAGCAGGTGGTCATCGAGTAAATTTAACAGAATATTCTTTCAGTCAGAAACTCCAATGGGTAGTATCCTTTAATTTCTCTACACAGTCAGTAAACATTCCAACGCTGACTCCATATGGGTTTATAGTTCTCAGAATAGTTAGCCTTGAGTTTTCTTTAGAAAGATATGTTTTAGCACGGTCATCCTTGTCTGGCTGCATGCCTATTGATATTTCCAAGTGGGTAGGACCTGAAAATTGTGTAGGAAGGTATGTAAAGAAAATCGTATCAAAGGAATCAGTGAAAGAGAAATAATCTTTCTATTGGGTGTTCCAGAGAGACCAATTTTCCTTTCCTTTCTTGACCTTAGAAAAAGAGAAATATTACTGCATTTAACACTGAAGATACACATCTATCCATTGTCATCAAGGTGATGCTTCTGTGGCCTATCCAGACTTCCATGATTTCCCTGTCACTGGTGTCCTTGGCAACTTGACCCATCTTCCCAGAAGCAAGATGGAGAGGAAGAATATATGTCCCTGCTGGGCCCTAATCCCTCACTCGGTGACTCTAAGGTAAATGGTTTATTATGCTGTTTTTATTGTTGTTTCATTCGTTCTTTGTTTATTTTTTATATTTGCTTATGTATTTGCATAGCACCTGAGAAACTTGGAAAGATGCCTTTAAAAACGACTGCTGTCTCATGCCTATTAACTGGTGGGACTGGATGCTATGACTGCACCTCCAGATGCTAGCAATTGGGGAATAGACAGAAAAGGAATTCTAAAAATTTAGTCAGTAGGACAAGTCTGGGATGCACTACTGCTGACCTATGGGAAACAGCAGCATGGAGACACTGCAGTTCAAAAGTTTCCAAGTATTAGGCTTAATAAGTATTGGGGTCTTTTATTGTATAGCCAACAGGTGGACTTGAGAAGTACAAGGCAGTTTTGGGACACATTTCTTTTCTCTTTGTCTAGGAGAGCAGGCCTTTTCCCTAAAGTTGTGGCTACTGGTTGAAATGGTTTCCTTGGCTCCAGAGCTAACTTACTAAGAAAAGGATGACGGGCACCTTTGAATAGATATTTGCGATAAATCCTGAAACATACTTGCTAAAGCTTGGCCTTAAAAATACTAAATTAAAACAGGAACAGACTCTAAGATCCAGAAAACAAGCTAGCAGTTACCAGAGGGTAGAGGGGTGAGGAGAGGGGCAATCTAGGTGAAGGGGACTAAGAGGTATAAACTACTAGGCATAAAATAAATAGTCACAAGGATGTAATGTACAGCACAGGGAATACAGCCAGTATTTTATAATAATTTTGTATGGTGTATAACATATAGAAATATCAAATTACTATGTTTTGCCTCTGAAACTAATATAATGTTGTAAATCAACTATACTTCTAAAAAAAACCTAAACTTTTCATAAGGGACTAAAATTTTCTGGAAATGTCATATTTGTTTTGGTGATATAATGCCAATTATACAATGCTTAGTAACTAATTGTTTTACATTGCCTTCTGGAAATTCGGATAACAATTATATGATGCAGTATATTACTAAAATGCAACACATTGTCTTGTGTTAAATGAGGCAAAGAAAGAACTCAAAGTAAAAATTTTAAATAATGCTGTTGGTATACTTGGAACACTGATATGAACAGGAATTCTGGAAATGGAATCATGATGCAATTTTCCAATTATTTTAGCTCATTACCTATAAGTAGTGAAACAATGTTTCATTGTTTCCACATTTCAGAATGTTCTATTTTTGCCACTCTCCATAACAAGTGGAACCAGAACTAGACTAGGATTCAGGAGACTTTGATTCTGTACTAATTCAGACACTAACTAGCTTGAAAGACCATGTAAACTTTCCAGAGCTTATTTTCTCATCTATAAAATTAAGAGGTTATGATAAATCAAGATGCTAAATGGATCAGTTTCAGAGGACTTACCAGCCCCTGAGCTAAAAAAAATTTTTTTTGCACATGTATGTATTCTTGGGAAAATGGTGCATAATTTTACCAGATTCATAATCACCAGAATTATAAAGAAATTTATAACTCCCCAAAGGTAAGAACACAGGCCTAGGTGCTTCCCAAGGTTCATCTTACACCCTATATGTACTACTTAATTCATGTCAAACACAATATATATACAGTTACTACATGATAACCCACATGTTACATATTTGTACCTTCCCACCAACATTTGCATATATTTATACAAATACATAAAGAACCCTGAGAATCTGATTCTAATTACAGGTCAGTTTTCAAGATTGGAAACAAGTTTTAAATGTAAATAAAATTTTGGTTCTAATTACGGGTCACCTTTCAAAGCTGAAGGGCATTTTAATGTAAGTAAGATCTTACTCTGAACTAGAGGGGTTATCATGTTCTGTCTGTGTTTGTATGAATTCAGTCCCATTTGAAATTCAAGACTTACGAAAATCAAATATATGTTTGCCTATTAATGAAAATGAGACACCTTAATGAATTGCTTCATGCATCCAACAAATACTTATTAAATGCTCATTATTTGGCAGACACTGTGCTAGGTGCTAATTTTACTCTGATTGAAATGGACGTTCTCTCTTCAGTCCAGTAAGACAGATCACTTTACTTAAAACCTTAATTAACCTTGATGAAAGAAACAGAAAGAGACCCACAAATCATGAATGTGAAACTATTCTCTGTTTAAGAACATTAGGCTATGTTCTTTTCTTTTTTCCCTTCCCTCCTTGGACCTCAGGTGCAAAGAACAGAACTGGAGTTATCATAACCTTTAATTCATGGCACATACCATCACTGTCCACTGATCCATGACTGGCTTGCTCTCATTAATTTACTTCTACACACACAGTAAGCACTCAAGAACCTCCTAATGAAACAAAAGCGAGGATCACAACTAGGTAAAATTAAAACTATGCCTCGCTCCCTCCCTCCCCCAATATTCATTGCCTTGGACTCTCCCAAATGAGATAAGTAGGGAATTAATAAACGGAGAGATAAACTGACCAATTATTCAGAAAACCCAGAAACAGATCCATGTGTATAGTCTTTGGTGTATATTAATGTGACAAATCAAGGAGGAAATTATGGATTACTTAATAAATAGAGCTGGAAATAAATAGGTACCCTTACAGATAATAAACAAAATTGGACTCCCAGCTCACACTATATACAAAAATCAACTCCAGATAAATTAGGGACATATTATAAAAAAAAAATTTTTACTTTTAGTAGAAAATATAAGTGAGTATTTTCTAGACTTTGGGGTAGGGAACTATTTCTGAGGTGAGACACCAAAAAAGCATTGACTATTTTAAAAATGATTACTGTGAATATTTAAAAATTAACAATTGTAAGACATCTTAAAGACAAGTTATAAAATAGAATATATTCACTATATACACAGCCAGTAAAAAAAAATGGTAATAAGAATAGATTAAAAAAATATATATACACACACATATATAAAAGCACAAACTAGTAGGAAAATACATGAACAGATGTTTCACAGAAAAATAAATATTTAGGGCCAAAAATCAAAAGAAAGCATATTCAATAATTTAGTGATCAATTAAATGCAAATAATTACTGCAATAAGATACCATTTAAGTACATTCAATTGTTAAAAGCTTAAATGTCTCATATGTCAAGTGTTGGAGGTAATGTGGGTACACAACTTCCATACTGCTTTTTGGGGTGTAAATTAGATCAGCCAAGTTTAAAAACTGGCGTTATCTCTTAAAGTTGAGTACTTTTAAAACTTATGATACAGAAATTCCACATCTATGTATATATCCAAGAGAAGTCTTAGTTATCTTACTAAAAAGTGCATGTATGTTAGTAGCAGCACCAATGATCACAGTGAAAAGCTGGAAACAACTCAATGCTCACCAATGGGAGAGTGAGTTAATAAACCGCAGTACCCGTTACACAATGGAATATCACACAGCAGTCAAAACAAGTGAAATATAACACAAAAAAAATGTTATCTTAGCAGTATGATATTAAGTGAAAAAGAATATCCCTGAAGATTTTATCAGCATGGTATCTTTTTATAACATTTTAAACACATAAAATTAAGATAAATATGTTTAAGGAATAAACACAAGTACTCATAAGATTACATAAAAGTCAAGGAAATTATTAATACAAGATGTAGTAGTCAGTTTCCAACCCTAAATCTTATATGACAGAAAAAAAGGAAGATAAGAAGAAAGGAAGAAGGGAAAAAAAGGAAGGGAGGGAGGAAGCTGATAATTGCCTTGCATATACTTGAAGTATAAGTGGTACTAATTCTATTTCCTTTTGTATTTGCAAATTACACTCAGGGATAACAACAGGCTGGTTTTAAAAAATGCTGATTTGCAACCTAACATTTATTTTAGATGGCTTGTAAAAATGGACCTGTCTCCTCATATGTTGGCAATACTGAAGCAAGAAAAGGTTAAATGACTTGTTCACGGGGAGAAAAAATGTTGTCATCCATGGTGCCAAAAATAGAAGTTCTGATTTCCAGTCCTATGATCTCAACAGAAGACAGAATGTTCACTTTATCTGACTGATATAAAACACAACTTCTCTGGGGGCTCTATTATTCTGAACTGCTGTGAAAGTACATGTAATTACAAGCTTCTGGAAATATGTACTGTTTATTTTATCATTTGTAGTAGCAAATAGAAAAGCTGGAGCTGAGTATTTATCCAACAGTGATGCTAACAGCTTCCAGAGTCCTTATGGACTACTGGTAAGGGTCTGTTTAGATATCTTTAAGATCAATGACCCAATAGTGCATTTATAATCTAAGATGGTTCTTGCCACAAAGACCCTGTTCTTGCTACCAGAAAGTGACATGTTGATGTTATAAACACTCCTCACATTGTTAAAAATGCACCTTCTCCCTAAAAAAGATGCAGGAATAGAACTGTAACTATAGTTTACAAATTCTGTATCCAGTGAGTGATTCAGTCATTCTGTTTTTGTACATTTATTTTTGTTATTATTGTTATCAGTTTAAAAATCTTCACAGTATCTGCCTTCCCCACCCCCTTCATACAGAGCCTCCTACAGTCACATATTCCTACCATGCATATATGCTGAGCCTTACATAAGTCCATGTAATCTACATGAAGAAAAACGTTAATTACTTGCTACATAACTATAGATTCATAGAATTGGAAAGACCTTATAGTTAGACACCAGCTAGTTATTTCGCACTTCTCAACTGACACCATCATCCTTGATTAGGGATTTTTCTTCATTCTTTGAGGGATGAGGGTGGGAAGAGATATCATGGACCCTTCTGTGAATCTAATGAAGTTATGGTGTTATCCCAAGAAAAATAAACTTGTGTGTAAATGTTCATGCCATTTTTTGCCCTTGACATTGAGTTATTTCATAAATTACAAAGGATTATGTGACTTTTTTTGGTAAAAATTAATGGTTGCTTCCTGGAAATATAATAATCCCAAATTAAACCAATTACATAAAAAAGAAAACTTTGCATCTGCTTAAAATATATTTCAATAAGAAGGGTGTGTTATTTGGTTTGGAAGAAGTTAAACTTTGGAGTGATCTTTTACATGGAAATATTTATATCATTTTTAGTATTCAATCAATTTGAGTCTGTTTTAATAGCAGCAAGTGCTCAAAGGTGCAGCTCATATCACTTTCGACAGCAGTCAACTTCTTTATCAGAGCAGAGTAAAGGTATGTGGACTCCTGAGCTTTCTCTAACACACTTTCAGCTGAATTCAGGTTCTACTCAGATCCTTTGTCCTCAAGTCAAATGAGGTTATTTTTGGAAAGGTTGGTGTCAACAATGCAGCCTCTGTCAGTGAGGAATGACATTTGAATCCTTTTTTTTTTTCATTGAAATCATCTAAGCACAAGTAACCTTTAAGAGTTTTGCTGGCTTTTCAGTTGTTGCAGATCTTCCCCACGGATAAACTGACAAGTCTTTCTCTGTTCAACTCCCTTTCCCTCACAGATTATCTTCCTTTCTACACAGGAAATGTCGCAATTCTGCCTCTAATTTCTCCCTCCAAAATGGCAGTGTTTCCAATAGCAACCATACCAGACCAGCAAATCTGGAATCAAAGGACTAGCCTTCTTCTTAGGGCCTAGCATTCTCTACAAGTCTGTGAATGAACTTCTCTTGTCAAATTTTTCTAAGACACAGCAATCCTTTACTTTAAAAAGGAAACAGAATGAAGTGTCTGACCTAAGTTCAACCAAGCGCATTAACACTTATCCTCTGAAAAGCCAAGAAACTTTGACAATAAAAAACACGTTTTGTTCCATTTTTAAATAAAAACTTGAAAACATGGGTTCCAGGCTATAGCTGTGAAATTACTAGACCACTCTGCACAGAGCAGGCAAGGCATCTTTTAGGATAATTGTCAGAGTGTGTGACACTAATGCACCCTAATGTTGAAAGTAATAAATCTCCATCAAAAGTAGAACGTCTGTCTTCTTCACCAGAGTAATCAAGCTCGATGTTGGACCCAGAAATTCCATATATAATCCACGTGTACACACAGTATTAAGATTTGTCTTCCATTAGAAGTTTTGCTTGACAAAGAAACATTTCACTGGTGGAACAACCTGACCTTTAAAATATCCATGAGGTGTCTCTCTCTCTCTCTCTCTCTCTCTCTCTCTCTCTCTCTATCTCTCTCTCTCTCTCTCTCTCTCTCTCACACACACACACACACACACACACACACACACACACACACACCCATAGGACATCAGAATTCACACGATAAAAATCAGAGCTTGACTGAAACAGCCATGGCTTTCACCCAATTGCATGCCAAGTGGGAAGGGCACAGCTATTATTTTCACCATAACTAGCTTCAAAATATATGCAAAATGCCAAAGTTCAGAAGTAGGTTATATCAAGTGAACAGAGGCACTCTTTTAATTTTGTTGTTGTTCTGAACAACCCACCAGTTCAAACATTTCCTGACTGCACGGTCTGGTCAAGCTTTCTTCAATTACTTATGGTTCTTTTTGCTTGGAAACGTTTCAAGACACATTGGGGGCAAATATGTTGAGCAAATTATCACTTCTTAAAATTGAGCTTTTTCTGCAGAAAATAAAAATTCTGTATTGTGTGAAGTATTTTCAGGATGCTCAGAAATAAGCTTTTCTTGACTTCGTGCTCTTGTTGGCAGGAAACTTACCACCCAAGAAACAGTCTGGCTTTTGTGTCCCAGCACATTTAGCAATGCAAATAAAATCAAAGGAAATCTAAGAGCCACCAAGATTTCTTTTCTTTGTCATCTGCCAACTTAAGCTAAGTTCAATATGAATAGAAAGAGATATGCATAAACATCATGTCAGATACATTTTGTTAATTTTAATGAATATAGCTCTATTCTAGATGCCATTATATAACAAGGATGATAATTTTACACAATGAATCCATGCCACTCCCTCCACGTTCAAAGTAAAACATTAAAAACACATTTTGCCATAAAAGTATTTGCACATAAAAGGAAGGAAACAAAAATTACAAATTATGTATTTGCTCTTACTTCACCTACAACATAAGGCCTATATATGACCTCAAGTTAAGAACTCTTTGTTCTAAAGTGATCTGAAGTATGACCAACTAACCTCTGTTGCTATTAACTTCTTATCATATGACAGACTCCTTACTTATACTGGTTTATCCTAAAACCACCCAATTGTAAACATCATTCTTAAAATGTGGAGCTTCCTATTAAGAAAAAAATTCTACATTTGTTTGGACGTTTATAGCTACAGAACTATTACTCTCCACATTTGTAACTAATATTTCTATTAGAACATATTAAAATTTTTGTGTCATCACTAAACCACTAAATTTTTCAGCAGAATAGGTACCATTTCCCAACTACTTACTCTCTTAGCTAGGGACTATATTAGTTAAGGTTATTTTACACTTTTTATCTCATTTGATCTAATCTTCCCAACAGTCCTGTAGATTTGTTATTTAATGTTAAAAGAAAAAGGATCTACCAAACCAAGATCATAGAGGTTAAGTAACTTTCACAAGAACACTTAAGTGGCCAAGCAAGGATTTGAATCCATTGTCAATGTTCTTTCGCTCTCCATCTACTGTTTTTTCTTTCCATTATAATGCATTATACCATGATTCAGCTTCAACCACCCTTCCTTCTTTTTTTTTCTCTTCCTTTCTTGCGTTTTCTTCCTTCCTTCCCTCTCTCCCTTTCTACCTTCCTTTATTCTCTTTCCCTTCCTCCAATTCTTCTTTCTCCTTCCATGTATCCTTGTTTCATTTCATCTTGTCACTACTGATCCAAGTATATGTTTTCTTAAGGTAATTAGAGATCTATATTCTATCAAACAACCAATCATTAGCTTTTTCATAAAACTAATTACATTTGCCATCTGTGTTTCTGTCCACAAAAGAAATTACGATGTACAGAACAGCATCAAGAACAAGCACTTGTGTCATAATGCTATGACCCATACAATTGTGGAATTAGGGTGCAATAGCTCGATTTATTTTGTTTTAATGAATGATGGCGAGGCAATGAATATGTCTGTTAGTCTTATGGGCTTTCTTACATCTAGTCTATGGAAACTACCATTTCTCTTCCCATCTGTTATCCATTACCTGACTTACCAATACATTATACCTAGTGATAACTGGGACCCTATGCTTTCATAATAATAGCCCTCGATTGTATAATTATTAGCTGCTAGACTCTGTACTAGGTGGCTTTACATATATGATCTCTAACGATCTGAGTCACCTCAAGACTGATGTAGTATTACACCCACTATTAAAAACTGACAAATAAAATTTAAGAGAGGTGAAAAATAAGTAGCTAAGTTGGGATTTGGACACTGGTGCACTTGACTCCAATGCTGATCTAGTGACTTTGCTGCTCCCTCTCAAATGACAGAATGTCTCACAGTGACATTTCCCACATTTTACTGGTGGGAGACATTGTGGTGATAATTCCCAATCTACAGATTCCTCCAGGAAAAAAATCTCATCGGAGACTGAGAGCACTTGAATAGCAGACTGATATATTCCAATTATTTCTTCTATCTTGATTATACCTTTATAAAGAAATGATGTGAGGCTGAGATGGGGTGGGAGGTAGGATTGGAGGGTTAATGACCTCCATCCTCAGAAAGGAAAAAAAAAAAATGAGAGTAGGGGCAAATGGGAGATAATCTAGAAGCAAACAAAATCTATGACCAAAGTGTCTCAAAATTTAAAAATTTATGAACCACCTAATGGGCATTAGAACTTATATCAAAAAACAATTTCACATAGTTTTAAGAAGATATGCCACAGCCTACTGAAAATACAACATTGTTCTTAAAAATTAATTTGGTTTTACAGCAGTAAAAAGCTTGTTACTGCTTTTAACCTTTTTCTAAGGTAAATTTGGCTTGATGACTGTTTTATTATCGGTCAGGACAGCTTAGGTTTTGCTGTGGTATGATAACCCCAACATCTTGGGGGCTTATAGTAACAAAGACTTATTTCTTGCTGAAACTACATGTTTATTAAAAGTTGGCTAAAGCTTATAATTCTCATTTTCGCACTCTGCAATCCAGGCTGATTGATCATTTATCATAGAAGACATCACCAGTCACAAGGCAAAGGAAAGGGAACACAGCAAATAATGCACTGACTCAAAGGCTTCCCCAAGCAAGTGGTACACATCACTTCCACACGCAATTCCTTAACCAAAGCGGTTGTCATAATCACACGTAGCCTTAAGGAGGATGGAGAAATCCAACTGTAACATGTGCTAAGAAGGAAAGGAGAAATGGAAAACTTTTCAACAATCCACCATCACAGAATGATAGTTTCTATGGAGATAATGATAGTGAACAGATGGCTAATTCTATTTTTTATTATTTTAGTTTTAGAAAGAATTTCCTTGTATTCTGGTGCAGAAATTGGATGTCCTCTTAAAATATGACCATTCATATACTATTGACTTCTTTCTCCAAGGCACTGAGAATATAAAGTGTTGGGGAAAAGCCCATCTCTTGGCAATTGAGCAATTTAATTCTCTTAGGAAATTCTCTTATCCAAAAATCAACATTTTATAATCCTTATATTTCAATCTTTATTTTTCCTTATATTTTGATTTGTAAGTTTGGGTCATTCAAGCTAATTCATACAGTGATGAACTAAAACTTGAGGAAGCCACTTAAAATTGCAGAATTGGCTTTTAGCAGAAATATCAGTACCCTAAATGTTTCAATTTTATCTCTCATTCAAAAATTTGTGTGAGCTTTCTTCTATCAGCCAGTGTCTCTCACTTTGGAAAAGCAGTATCATGTCTCTGCCATGCACTCCAAAATTACTTGCACCACATAGGTGCAATTTAATTATTAACCACATTCTTTAAGACCATTGGGCAAAAAAAAACAAAACAAAACCACCACCACTAAAAAAACCACACACAATCAAGATAAGTATTGCCAACTACTATCTGTATTCTGCAGATAAAACTGGGTGTGGATTGTCATTCAAGGGCAACTTGATAACATATCGATGCCTTTCTTAGTGGTATACATAGACGGTCTTGCTTTAGTACTGAACACAAAAATTTTCAGTCTTTATTACAGATTACAGAGAAATAATTAAGTAGAGAAAACACCTAATCTCTTCTAATCTCTCTTCATTAAAAAACAAAGTAAAATTTTACTATTCTCTTCCTATAATTGCTGCACGTATGCCAGGAGGTGATTCAGTGGTTTCATCCAAATGTGAAGCAAAATATGGGTGTGCTCAACACGAAACAGCAACTGCAGTCACTCTTATGTATTGCAAATAATAATAATAATAATTAGCAATAGCTTGGCTTGCACTGCTTTCTTTTTAAGCATAATTTGGCCTTTGTAGTCTTGTTGGCAAGGGTGTGACCTGTACCTGGCTCTTGCTCTGGGGAGTGCAACTAAGAACGACACCTCCGTAGTTCTTGTTCATTTCTCCACCTGTCATGACAACACTGACAACTTTCACACTGGAAAGTATTACCTGGCAAATATTTCTGAAAACCCAAATAACTTAACACCAGAGATTCTGCACGTTATCTGAATAAGAGACAAAAAACTTCAAAGGTTTCAGACCAGCCTAACAATCAGTACCCAAGAGACTAGGAGTGAAATAAAACAATTTTCAGGTATTTATCATCAAACAGCTTCATACTTCTAAGTTGTGTTTTTCTTTACTGGCTTATGGGTTCACCTGTCTGGCCACATGTATTTATCCTTTACATTTTTATTGAAGACCTTTTCACTAGATGGATTCAAAATATTATTCTATGATTCAGATTTGTTGTAGACACACTGGCTTACTTTTATCACTACTTCCCACAGTGTATGTAAAACAACACTGTAAGAATAATAAAAATTCCAAACCTAACAAAAATAAACAACACCATGCAATGGGTATGAAATGTGAGCCAAGATGAAGGGACCAAATCAATTTCTATGTAACATGTATTGCCTTTAAGAACAAAATTATTACTAAGACCATTACTCTGAACATAAAGGTAATCTTATTAATCTTATCTACCTTATAAAATGTAAGGTAGATATGTCATCTTTTCTTTCTCTGAAATTTTTGGATTGCTTATAGTTATAGATTTCCATGGACCGTTAATGACACACATAGTGACAGAGTTTGTAAAATATATTTATAATACCTATATAAGCTCTCCATATTTCTTTGCTTTTTTTTTTTTTTTTTAAAAATTCTCATTCTCTTTTTTCCTTAGCAAACTCTTTAAAGAAAAAGGCTTGTGTGTTTATCTGAGCTGTAAAGTATTTACATCTCCAGCACCAGCTTCTCCTCTGAACTTCAGACTTAAGATGCCTGCTGGACAGCTCTCCTTGGATGTCTGAAAAGCATCATCAGTTTACTACGTCCAGACAGAGGTCTTGGATAGTCTTCTCCAAACTGGTCCATCCGCAAAGATTCCCAAATCATTACATCACCATTCATCTGACTGTTCAAGCCCACACCTAAGAATCAATGGAGACTCCTCTCTCTCACCCATGTATCTGATACATCAACAATTCCTACTGTCTTTATTCTCAAAAACACATATATTGAATCTGACAACTTCCCACTACTCACACCGTTGCCACCTTCATCCGAGCTGCCACCACCTGATCTCTTACTTGGCCAACTCCTTATGTTGTTACTGGTCTCTCCTGCTTCCACTATTGGACAGACACTTGTATTCTCACAGCAGTCAGAGAAACCTTTTTGCAAAGCTAATCAGGGCAGGTGAAAACTTTCCAAGGGCTTCCTATCATGCTTAGGATAGAATCTAATGTTTGCACCACAGCCTGAGAGGCCTTATGTGATCCTCTCTCCCACTGCTTCTAAGCAACCTACCTTCCTTATTTCACTGCAGGTGTAACTGGCTATTGGGTTGTTCCTTCTACGGATTAAGGTCATTCTTGCCTCTGGGTTTTTGCACTTGTGGTTTCCTCTGCCTGGAATACTACACCCTCTTAGTATCTGTGAGACTTATTCCACTACTTCAGTTAGATTATTTTCTGACCACCTTAATTTAAAAGAGCCTTACCCATACTCCCCTAATCCTACTTCATTTCTCTCCGTGGTCTTGTCATTTTCTGATATTTTGCTGTATATTATTTATCATCATTTTTTCACTAGAATGTAAGTTCCATGAAAGGAGAGACTTTGCATTGATTACAAGCCAAATTCCCAGTGAGCTGAGAGATATATTTGATGGTTCCTATTCTTTAGTTCTGTGGAAAGCAGAAAGGTAATAGAGTATCTAAGATGAAAAGCCAGCCACCAAATCTCAGGGGAGGAGCACCCTGTGAAGGAAGAAAAGAGTGTACAGGGGATTTAGCTTTGGTCTACCGAGTGACTACAGGAAGCCCACGGGGTTTCTACACATCGTGTACCTTTCCCGCTGCGCAGCCAATGGCCAAGAATTCATACACTTTGAGAAATTTCCTTTGAGTCTTTAGTCAAACTCAGACGTTAAACCTTAGAGCTAGAATTATGATTATTTCCTTAAGCTATGTTCATTACAAACAAAAATTAAGTAGTGAACTTCACTTGATAAAGACTTAGCACAAGCAGTCTAAGTCAAATCTCAGCAAAATCCAAATATTAACCGCACTGGGTAGGCTCTGGTTTAAATATGCAGTGAGAGAGGTTTTGTATGTCTCTACTGCAGTCACATGAGTCCTTTTCACTTAGTGACAATTCACACTAGAACTGTTGAGGCATAAAATATTCCTTAACCACAAGTAGAGTTTCAAAGAGTAAGGGAGGTTGATACAAGCATCCCTTGAGAGGTGTGTGCCCTCTGCTATAACAAATTCTCTGGCAGTCATTGCTGGGGACTTCTAGAAGGACAATATGCTGGATATATGGACTTTAGGTTGTAATTAATAAATTGTTATTTAGCATCTGATAGGCAGGGCGCGATGGGCTTACTGAATAAAACAATGTATTATGTATATATCTTAAGTGAACTATCTTGTAACCAGTGAAATTCATTAATTGGTCAATTCCACCCAAGGCAACATGAAATTCAAATAGTCATTTTACACACACGTGATTCACCACAGGCTTTTTGAAACCACACAAATGAGGAAAGCATTATAAAGATCTGTTGAAGGTTATATCAACCTGTTCAATTTCCCATTTATTGCACTAAACAGTAATGTCTGGATTACTACACCTTTAGTCACTAGGAAGTTACTGTTTCAGATGTACCCGTGAAAGATTCAGTTGAGTGTTCTTTTAAGAAAAGCTCAGCTCCTATTAATTATGACTATTTCTACCTAAATTTCCAGATGGTTTCACGTGACTACTACATAGTTTCGACATGTCACAGGCATCTGCTGAGGCAGCCACTTCATTGGTACCATAAGATTAACATTTGGTTTTATATATGAATGCATAAATCCTAATGGGTTCTAACTTCAGAATTTAGAAGACTATATTTTATCATCTGTCTAAGCAGTTAAAAACAGAAGGCTAAGATGTAGTTATAATCTTAACTATTTCTACTGTTTGTGTGGAAAAGACATGCTTTCTAGTCATAAGACATATGGCAGAATATTATTATTATTAAAAGTATTATTAAAATCTTAGTGTCATACCTCTCGAATAGCAGTACAAAACTCACTCTGAAGGACTTTTTTGAGAGATTGTAGCTTGTGCACTGGTACTTCTCCAGATTCCTGTAGTTTTTCCAGTAATTCAATTGCTCTGGCAACATCTGAATAAAAATAAAAAAGGAGAGACATGGAGTAAACTGTATTTCATCACCAAAGTACCATCATTCCAACTGAACGGTGACAATGAAAAATAAGTGGTAGTAATTGCAGAAATCAGAATTTACAATTCATAGCTTATTGATCTCATCTTTTGGTAAAAGGTCATTTAAACCTGTTCTGCACAATTTGTCACTTAATACATCTTCTTCTCATATGTTATTTCTGTCACACAAATTAGTTTGAATATTCTTTCAGGAAAGTAGGGCAGGGAACATGTCTTTGGTAGATTCTGAAATCCCAGTAACTAAATGAGTCCTGTCAATTTTACCTCTGAGATTTTTTTTTTTTTCAGTTTGCCTTTTCTCATTCCACATTTGTTACATCTGCATTTTTACACTTATTAGTATGATGATTTGATTAACATGCATCTCCTCTACCTTCTATAAACTCCTTGAGGGTGGGAACTTACTTGGGTTTACTCACCACTGCATCCTCAGAGTCTGGTGTACCACAGTGAATAAATATTTGATAAATGAGTGAATTAATTAATTGGTTCTCTCCATTTCACTCTCATTGTATTATTCTAGACCCTAATCTCCACCTCTCCTCTGTCCAACTGGAATCACTTTTTCTCCTCCAGCCTCTTGATACAGTTCATAAAGTTATCTTCTTAAAATAAAAATATGATCATGTACCCACCTACCAGTTTCTAGGACAGTACCAAAAAGAAAAGAGTTTTCAATAACAACTAACTGAAACACTTCCCTTTCACTTGACAGAATCAAAGGTTAATATATCAAAAAACATAATCTTTTATAGTCATACTTTTCAAATTCCCAGGGTAGTTTTGTATTGCCAAGAAAAAATATAATGAAGGCCATTTAAAAAATACTTACGGTGATCTCTTCTACCTCCGTTACTGTAGTCAATAATTCACTGAAAAGTCACCTAGGCATTTATGTATAGGATAGAGATTTTCAATTCCTAACTGACTAGTTCCAGAAAGTATTCTATATCCCTGCTATCAAGATTATAAATTCATTCATTCATCTATTCATCCACTAACTTCTGTTTCTGTTAGATTTGGCATCAAGCTTAATAAAAAGAATAAAACACATTTCCTTTCTGAACTCACAATCAAATGGCAAAAAAATATAACAGCATAGCTACCTGTAATAAAATTGTTACCACCTCAGAATCTGAGTGGGGTTGGCAGAGGTGTAAGTATCTAGCTAAAGAAAATAACCAAAAAGTGGCTTTAATGGAGACTCTTCCATGAAGTATTGCCAATTTATTGCTGATTGTGGTCCAAAGAAGCACAAATCATGAAATCAATACGACACTGCCAATTTCAAAAGTCTGTCTTTTTTGTATATAAACTAGAAGTCAACATAACCAATTGGACAACACCAGCCACAGTCACAATCAGTAAGATACCGAGCTAATAATTTTATGGATTTCTAGCTGCAGAAAAGACTCTATCTAGATGCCAATGGGTACTTGGAACTCTCAACATGTTTAAAACTGTGCACATTATATTTTTTCCTGAAACTATCTCGTCTAATCCCTATATTCCCTATTTCCATTAATAGCATCTCCACCCATCCTGTCTTTCAAGCTAGACTGTAACATCATCTTTCACATTCACCTCCACATGCAATTAGTCAGCAAGTGCTGTTGATTCTATCTCAAAATGCCTTTTGAATGGAATCCCTTTGCTTCGTTATTTCAGGGAAGCCTTTATTATTTCTCACCTGGGTTACTGGAACATCTCCTAACTGTTCTTTAAATGGCTTTTCTTTTTAAGTCCATCCTCCACGTTGCTCCCAGAGTGATGGATCTCACTGCATAGAACCCTCTCTGGCTTCCTCCTGCCTACAGGGTGAAGTTCAGACCACTTAGGGGTACATACAAGACCCTTAACAACAGACCTCTTCTAACTCATCTCTAGAAACCTTCTCCTGCCCATCCAAAATTTTTGCTACTCTAGGACATGCCACGGGTCCCTATGACTTTGTACATATCATCCCCTGTTCCTGGAATGCAATTTATTCATTCATCCAATAGTGCCAGGCATAGTGCTACACGTGGGAGACACTGTGGTAATGGTGACAGCCTTGAGTTCTTGCTTTCATGACACTTACAGGCCTGAAGGGTCACAGATACCCATTAAGTGGGTGTGAGCTATAAAAGAAGCACAGGCCAGTACACGGATGTCTAACCAAGACTCGTATCATCATCCAGGAGGTCAGGGAGGAACTCTGTGAGAATAACAGCTAGGCAGAGCCCTAAGTAGGAGGTAAGGGTGAGGAAAGGGGGGGGGGGGAGTTCCAGGCAAATGAATGCAGACTGAAGTATTGTGGGGAATTTAAAGAACTGAAAGTTCAATATGGCCGAAGCTGAAACCAGGACAAGAGTAGCAAGAGAGGCAGAAGAGAGAAATCACATCATGGAAGGCATGTTAGGCCATGTAGGGAAGACCTGGCTTAAACAACATCTCCTTAGACATGCCTTCCTTGACTCTCCAAGGCAGATGTAGTTGTTATCACATCTGTGTTTCCACAGTTCTTTGTTCACACATCCACGGTAATAATTACTACTCTGTTATACCTCTTTTTGCATATATGTCTCCTTCCTTCACCCTTGCAAATCTATAAGCTTCTTGAGAGTTCAGGAACAATATCTTATTTGTCACTGTATCCATAGTTCATTGAAGAGTACTTGACAAATATTAGGTGTTTAAATATATATTTATTGAGTGAATAATGAATTAATTAATGAGACTGGCTAGAAAGGCAGGGTTTAGAGGTCTATGTCTAGTTGGACATACAACTTCTCATGAGACCAGACCTCCAGATGACTGCCAACCCTGGTCAAGACTGGCTTGGGTCTGGTGTTGGGGAAGGATACAAGCCTGAACCTATAGGCTAAAGGCTGTTGAGTGACTGACTGTACTGGAAGAAGTACAGAAGAGTTGAAAATGACTATTCAGGAGTTCTTACCCTAGGCTGCACTTTAAAATTATCTGGGGTACATTTAAAAATTATTTATTTATTCCTCCCCCTCCTCATTTTATTGATATATAATTGACATATAACACTGTATTAGTTTAAGTTATATAAAATAATGATTTGAGCATATATATATAGCAAAATGATTACTACAACAAGTTATTAATGTCTGAGACTCACCCCAAATGAACTAAACCAGAATATATAAAACAGTGGTCCTCAACCTTGGCTGCAGACTGGAATTACCTGGGGAGTTTTTAAAACCATGGATGCCTGGTCTCACCCCAGAGATTCCAGTGTGATTGGCAGAGGGTGGGGCCTGAGTTTGGGGCTTTTGAAAGCCCTCCAGGTGATGCTGAAGTATAGCCGTGGTTGAGAATCACTGGTCTAGTTGGCATGGGTATTTTTATAGCCCAATGTGAAATGTGCACGTAGGACTGAGAATCTCTGCTAGAAATTAATGGTTTTAAAACATGAGTGGGCCTAAGAATCACCTGGGGAGATGTATTAAAATGTAGGTTCCTGACCCCCTACCCGCACTTGAGGGACATGGATTCAGGAAGGAAGAGAAAAAGGACCAGGAATTTGCCTTTTAAACAAATGATTCAAGCGATTCTCAAGTTGTTGCTTCACAGACCCCACTTCAAGAGACAGAGAACAAAGTGATAGTTTACGGTTTTTTTCAGCCCCAGTGTTCCAGAAACTCTTGCATGTTCTATGATCCTCTGATACCCTGTGTAACAGGGTACTGAATGGGATTCTTCTGGGAGTCTCAGAATTATTGATAAAAGCCCATGAACGAAAGTAATTAGTGTTAAGTACCAGCCCCATTCCGAAACAGTGCTTCTAGCAAAGGCTGCTTACTAGAAACACCTGTGGAAGTTTTAAAACCAGCCGGCTTCCCCTGACCAATTAAATCAAAATCTCTAAGAGATCCAGTCATCAGCATTTTTGTTTTTGTTTTTAAGCTTCTGATTCCTATGACCATCCAAAGTTGAGAAATAGTGTTCAAAAAAGATCTATCAAGGAAACTAGACCCCCACCCCATTAAGACTTATTAAGCTGCACTAGCCCTATTAGGTTACACTATTGGCCTTTTCCCAGTCCTTATTAAGAGGTAATTGTGAGATGAAAGAAAATTCGTGAAGAATTGTTAAGTCACTAACTTTGGACAGCATACTAAGTCTTTGGCTTCTCTTCCATTAACTAAGCAAGGAGTGTACCAAACAGAACCGACTGGAGCTGTTGGGGGTGCCCGCACAGGGAGACCAGACTCCCTTTCCTGGGTGCACAGGCAGCAGATTTGGTGATCAGCCTGTCCTCTGTGCCTGTCTGTTCAGAGGGAGAGAACTGGAGAGCAGTGCCACTGGAGCTTGAACCATTTTGCTGGCACCCACCCACGGGAATCCAGCCGTGTGAGGTCACAGGGGATACAGCAGTTAGTAAAAGCCAAAAGAAGTCTAAAAACCAAAGGTGGGAGAGATCAGATCCCTTCAACCCAGGCCTAGCTGGTGCTGCAAACAAAGATGGGTTGAGCGATAAGCTGGATGTTAGACTCGAGTTTCAAATGAAATTCTGATTCCCCTTAGCTCTACAAAAATACCAGAAATCTGCAAGGCCAAGATCTAGAAAGAAGCGAAAGAAGCCTGTAAGTAAAACGCTCATTCTTAAAATGACTGCAGTTAAGTATGTGTAGTTTATTTATGAGTCCCCTCAAGGTTCTTATTGAGAATCTCCATATACTTATTTTATGGAAATATTCTACAAAAGTTGGTTACTAGCACAGAAGTCTGGGTTTACTAGGATAGCTAAGATTAGAAGGAGTATTAGATAAGGACTGTGGAGGCTGCTTGACAAACACGATGAAAACAAGAAGACGTCAGAATTTTTTCCTGAGACAGACTCTTGTCTGCCGACTCTCAAGTTCATACCTCTACCATCTATCCCATTATCTAAACAAAATACTTTGGTATTACCTTTGCCCCCTCACTTTCCCTCACACCCTGCTTCCCATTAATCCTCACTTCTAAAAGCGACCGTAACAATAAACTTTTACTTAAGGTTTATGACTTAGGAGTCATTGTATGCTGAGAGCTTTACATATTTTAGCCCCTTTTATCCTTATAACAACTTTATGTGGTAGTCAATATCCACATTTTCCAATGAGAAAATTGAGGCTTATAGAGAGTTTAAGGATCTCATTAACAAATAGGGGATCTGGGTTTGGAGTCTGGATCTAAGTGATTGTAACCCTGTACCTTTTATTTTTATTCCAATAATAGCTTTTCTTTTAGCAGCTTTTCCCTTCAACATTCAGTACTTGTATAACATCCCTGTGCTCTGCAGGATTTCTTGGTCAGAGGCCGAGATCTTAATCATATGTCTCTCAATAAAGATTAACCTCTATTCCATTTACCAGGATATCTCTCTCAGTAATTCTCATTGACCATCAGAATTATCTGGAGAGCTTTTAAATGATAGGGAAGAGTGTTTTTCAGCCTTGGCTATCCACTGGAATCACCTGGGTGAAC
Organism: Camelus bactrianus; assembly: GCF_048773025.1. NCBI lineage: Eukaryota > Metazoa > Chordata > Mammalia > Artiodactyla > Camelidae > Camelus > Camelus bactrianus. The sequence goes on along the minus strand of NC_133550.1, from coordinate 49,524,563 downwards.
TGAAAACAAAACAAAACAAAACAAAACAAAACAAAACAAAACAAAACAAAACAAAACACAAGATACCTAGATCCTATCTACATATATTTCTGATTTCACTGTTCTGGGATATGGCCTGGGCATCAGGACCTTCAGAGCTCCCCAGTGATATAATGTGAAACCATGCTAAGAATCAGTGATATGGCTTGTCAAGGTACACCATGGGGATTCTAATAACACTGTTACTTATAATACTAATTGCTGTCACATATAGTGTTTAGTATGGCATGGATTTTCAACATTTTACTTCTCCTAGCACTATGAGGTATCTCCATTTTATAGAAAAGGAAACTGACACCCACAGAGTTAGAAGTATTTCTCCAGGGAAAGAGATAGTAAGTTGTAGAGTTAGGATCTGACTCCTGGCAATATGGCTCTAGAATCTGAACTACATTCGAGACATGACTCAGGAATCCACATTCTTAAAATCATTCCCAGCATTTCTTCTCCAAGGTTGTGAACAGAGATTAAGCTAATCTGATCAACAAATCCTTGCTTGAGAGCTGAAAGCAGTGGTTCTCAAATATTAGTCAGCTAAAAATTTAACCCTGGACCATTAATTAAAAATCGAGATTAAAAAAAGGAGGCTGAGGGTGAAGCCTTGAAATCTGCCCTTTCATTAGTCATCACAGATGGTGCTGATGTAGAAAGTGGTTCACAAATGCACTTTACAGATTACCAATAGTTTAATATGTGATCCAAAACAAAATGAGTTAATGGCCATCATTTATTCAGTGTTTACTTGCCTTACTTAAGTCATCTTATAAAATTCTCACAAATATATAAGGATTACTATTGTTTCCATTGTACAGTTAGAGAAAAATAAAAAACAACTAAACCTCAGAAAAATGAATTTTCTGGCTCAAGGCTATACAACTAGTAAATGGTAGGGCCAGGATTCAAAACCAGATGTGTTTGACTCCAGGGCCCATGCTCTTATTTATTTCTCTATCCTGCTATGGAAAAGGGATTAGAAATAAAACAATAAAGGTATAGGAAGCTTATTTTTTAAATATAGCATCATGGAATGGACCATCGCAAGGTAAGGCAAACAGATACAATACTGCCCAAAGCTGTAGATGGTAACTCTTTGATTATAGTATAATCAGTGTGTTCATATTGATAACATATCTTAATCATCAAAATGATCAGATCATCAATTGCCTGACAGTAAGATAATATATTTTGGACAGACTTCCTTTAAAATACGTTGAACAGTATAACCAAAAACAACAATAAAATACTGGAATTAAAGTGAAATGAGCCTCCAGTGATCAGGAATAGTTCAATTTTCATATATTCTATCCTTAATGATGAAGTTTTATTACCTGAGCTGACATTTAGACTGCCAAGTTTGACCCATGATTCATTTGCATCTGGAACTTGGATGAAGATGGCACTGGGTCATTTAAAGCATACTGCACCCTATTTCCATAAAAATCTATTGAGTGCTATGGAAAACAATGTGAATTACCTACCCCCTAGCCATCTAAAACCCTCATATTCCTTACCTTCTACCACAGAAGCTGGGAAGCAAACATACTTCCTCTTTCCAGACTCTTGTCATTTGGCTAAGTTGCTGTGTTAAGTCTCTGGCTATGGCTTCCAGGAAGGCTCTATGATGGACAAACTGCTGGCATATGCTTCAGTGTTTTGGTCTTTGCATCCTTCCTCCTTCCCCAGTCTCTTGCCAGCTATAATGCTTTAATGTGCCTAGAGATGAATTGGCCATTGTGTGATCATGAATATGACTGTCACACGCTAACAAAGGTGGAGTAGGAAGAAGGAAGGGGTGTAGCCCTTGAGGGCAACACTGCCCTGTGTCCTAGCCTTGAACTCAGCAACCCCATGATCCTTGTCTGTGAGGCAAATATATCCTTTACTATTTGGTTTTCTGTGACTGGCAACCAAATACAAAATAACTGATACAAGAGGACATGACTTTAAAGGCACTATTCTGAGGTTGCAGGGACAAGGCTGATATTCTTGAGAAACTGGAGTCACATATGGTAGTCCTTGTTAAGATAGTCATGGAAAGCCTCTCTGACAAGGTGACTTTAGGACTGAGACTTGAATGTTGAGAAGGAGCCAGCCAGATGAAAACCCAAAGGAGGGGCATCCAGACAAAGAGAACAACAAGGGCCTAAACTGAGCGGACCGAGCCTACATATTAGAACAGAGAAAACCAGTGTCAGTGAAACACAATGAGGAGGGCAGATTAGCAACAGCAAGCACAGTGTGCCAGTAAATGATTAACAACTAGCTCTTCAAAACACAGGGACAAAACAGAAAAGGCCCTGATTTGTAGCATTTGCCGATTCTGTAGTGTAAATATTCCTACCATGGCCAGTTTCAAGCCACCAACGTGGTATCACTGGCTTGCAAAATTCTCAACAATCAGCAATCCCAAGGCAGAAAGTACCATTCCGAGCACACCACTGTACAGGAAACAAAGTCTGAGACGTAAACAGGGGCTAGATTGGGTGCAAAGATTTTGTAAGAAGATTATATGTTAGTGTAATTACTAAAGAAAGCCACTGGAGAGTTTTTGGAAGAAGAATGGTATGATTTGATTCACATTTTATAAGTATCACCAACTATTGTTTGAAATACTAGATACTGTGGATCAAAGGTATGTGCAGGAAGCCAGCTAGGAGGAAGGCTGTTATAGTGGCCTGGGTAAGACATGGCGGAAGCTTAGACTCAGTGGGGGCAGTGGGGACAGCAAGATATGGACAGCACAGGTGGGGAGAAGAATTAGGACCCCAAGGGGGTGCACAGGTCTCAACAGATGTCTCTCCAGCAGAAAAGGACTGACTAGTGAATACAGCCACACGACTTAGCCTGTTTCATCAATATTTGTGGCTGCTGTTTTACTTATTTAAGCAAATGGTGTCAACAAATTTAGTAAGTAACAAGAATAACCATGTAGAAGAAAAGTATCACCACCTCAAAGATAAAAATTATTTTAAAAGAAAATAATAAGAGGGTGACACTTTTCCCTGTTTATTCTTTTCCTGTCTAAATAAGATCCCTCCATGCAGGATTAATTAGGGATTATATAAAGTGATTTACCATTGCACCAAGCAGTTGGAAAATATGGATATAAGCTAAAAGTGAGACCTGGGAATATAAAATTTGGTAATAGTGATTTTATACAGTTATCTTGAGGTATGAATGAGAATATAATCATAATGAGATTTGCATATAGAGTGCCTGGCACATGAGTTGTAGGTGAGATCAATACCTACCATCTTTTCTTATAACCTTTCTTTCTGTGAGTCCTCACTTCCTGTTCTATTAGTGGCAATGTTTGAAAAGGAAATTAAAATTATAGGAATGGAATTATGCTACTCAAATTTCCTTTGATAAGGTGACTAGGTGGTCCTCTTTTTAAAGACATACTCTCATACTTGAATAACTAAGTTTAAGTAGAATGGCTATGAACAACAAAATCTAGCCATAGGTCAGTATTTTATGTACAGTACTGTACAAGTCATTATTAAGACTACATTTTAAATAGTGTACATGAAATATTGACTTATTGCTAGCTTTATGATGTATCTAAAAATTGGACCAAAGAATGCTCAGTTTAAAAATCTAATGCTGCACAACAGAACATGTGTACCAATAAATTAAAATAGCCGATTATTTTTTGCACTTCTATTGCTGTGATAGGAAAGGAAACTGTCAATTTACAAGTTACTGAGACATGACAACCAGTGTGTCCTTCTTATTCAACAGTCATCTCCGTTTTGTTCCAGCCACAACTTGCCACGTTCCTTAAATGCAGACCAACTGAAGAGCGAGGTCAATTTAAATGTGCTCAAATTTAAAACTTCATCTACTATGCTGTTAAAAACAATCCCACTTCATGTGTATTATCAAATGCTGAATGACTTTTCTTCCTGGGATTTGGGATGACACTGCAGTGTATCACAAAAAGTTTGACAATACTAGAATTTTTAAATCATGAATTTATAGAATGAAAAACGCCAGCCCAGACTCTGCTCAAAAAGTGTTTGCCAAAGCTACTGCAACCAGAGCAACACTTTATGCTATAAAGGGAAAAGCTGTAGTTGCTAAGAGTCTCTGAAGTGGTAGGTACCTGTTTCATTTGAAAGTGATTAGGTACCCAATAAACAAATCTTTAGGTATACAAAGCTTAAGATGGCTTTCTTTGTTAAACAATTCCTGTTCCGTGGTTGGAATGAGTAATGTGTTCCCAGTTTTTCTAGGAACTATATTCAGTGTTTTCTTCTTTCTCTTTTCTTCTTTCCTTAAAAAAATGTCATCTAATTTTCCCCAGCAGCTAAAATTAAAGCTTGATTTGCCCACCATTACCTGAGATCTCAGGAAATCAAAAGTTTCACTTTTTTTGTTTGAGCTTTTAACTCTATTACATTTGATGCCTTTCCCTTTCTTCTATATTTTCACCTCACTTTTCTTTTTAATCTTGCATTTATGTCTCTCCATAATGACAGTCAATTATAATTTTATCCCTAAGAACAGTGAAATTTCTTGTTTTCAACCTTCTTGGCATCCATGCAAATGAACACCTGACTTGACTGTGTTTGGGGAATCTATGAGGAATTAGACACGGCCAAAATCTGTTTTTGCACGTCTGGAAGAAGTTGAACAACCTACTGCCCTTTTTAATGCTAAATACTAAAACACTTGTGTCCTGTCAGTTTTTGTATACTCCATTGTATGCAACACAGAATCATGACAATTGGGAGCACTTAAAAATTGTTTGTTGAATAGAAATGCTTGTATGGAATTAAATGTTATTGTTATATTTATATAAGTATTTGTATTCACTAGTTAACAATGGTACTACATCAAGCCCTATTTGACAAGATTTAGATTTCTCACAAAATGTGAATTCTGAGAAATGAAGATTTAAGGGGCTGGACTCCATCTTTTTATAATGATCAAATTTAATCTTCTACAAGTGGGTGAAGTAAGAACCACGGGTATGACTTGGAAAGTGGATCAGAGTTTATTTTAGCACTTGTGAAAATGTTTAGGGAAGGCTTATTTTAAACTTTCTGGGGAGGTATTTTGAAGTACACGGTCCAAACTACACTTTGTAGGCAAAGTGTGAAATTTCTCAGAAAATGAATATAATGAGCACTTCTTCATTAGCCAATGAAGTACCGAGTGTACAGCTGTATGTATACAGCCCTCACGCACAGATGAGCAGCATGACACTTCAACAGTGCATCAGCAGCTACGCAGCTTCTCCATCCACATTCCTCCTTATTTACACTTCACTTATGACCTCAACTGATTTTAGATGCAGTTGGGTGAAAAAACACCTTTCACAGAGCTTTAAATTTAACTTTAAATTGAAGTCTATGCATTTATCTTCCCTTTCATAAACTTCTTACCTGTCTAATGTTTTCTCAATAAAAGTTAAATAATTATTGTCTGGTATCTTATAATACTAGTCTCAAAAAGATAAAGATTCTTGGGCTCCATGCGTTTTAGCATTTCCCCAGGTTAGTACCCAAAAAACAAGCAAGCTTTTATAATGGTAGTAATTCCACCTATGTATATTGTAAAATTGGGATTGTTTTCCTGATTATTATGGGTACATCCCAATTTCCCTTTTCATAGTGCTCAGGAAATGAGAAGGGAAAGATTTTATCAGGAAATTGCTGGAGGGTCTCCCAATCAAGTTGAGTGTTTTCAAAGAGCTCCTTATAAAGAAACCTTGTAAATTTAACTTTTCATGTCCTGGCATATCTCCTGTACTAGAGAATGGATGAATGTTTTTATCTAAACTGACACTTTGATATATTATTCTGCTATCAAGCTACTTAATAATATGTTTCCTCTGTTATCTTATCACTACTATATCATACTGTCATCAGTCTCTTAGATACTTTGAGAATTGTATGCTGAGGTTAGTGCGGTGCTATCTGTCTTTAAAAGTTGATTAGAAGACAAAGTGAAGCTTGGTGTTGGCAGAAATTGCTGTGGTGAATAGTCTATGTATTTTGTTGAGAACATTATTATTATTATCAAGCTGTATAAAAGATGATTTAAAATTCCAAGCAAAAATTATAAAATAATGAGTTTCTCCTCATTATGTTAGACTCCCTGGGGCTGCTTTGTCAGACTTTCTATTGATGTTTCTTTTATAAACCAAATCTTGGGAATAAAGAAGAAGGAAAAATAATTGTTTAGTAACTTACTGCATTTGCAAAGCAAACTAATATTGACTAATGAAGAGTTATTTGGTTGTACAATTACATAATGTATTAAATAAAATTTAAAATTATAAAAAACAAACTTGAATACTTTTTTTCCCTAATTATAAAATAAATTCGTATCTTGGGGAGGTTTATAAGGTAAATGTGAATTCCAGTCCTTTACTTTACTTTTTTTTAGTTTAAAAAAATATGTAAAACTTTTATTTATATTATCAAGACTATTTTCATACATTCTTTCTAAAAATGATTCAAAATAATTTAGCTAAATGAATAGCTTAAGACTGAAGTAACTATTTTACTTAATTTTCTCTAACTCCTCAAGTTCATTATTTTACTAAGAATTTTAATCATAGGTATTAGTTGATTTCATTTCTTTACAATTCAGTTTTCTGATGACTTTTCTTTGTCATCAGATCATTCTTTATATTACAATTAACAGAATTCTATTTAGTATTTTACTTACTGAGTTACCAAATATGTTCCCATTATTTTTAACATAAGCTCTGGAATAGTTAAAATATTTTAGAAGTGCCTGTTATTTGAAGAACAGATCTTTGTACCTTCATCTGGACATGAGGCCTTCATTAAAGATAAGTTTTAGCTTTTTTTTTTTTTCATTTTAATTTCCTCTGTTTTGGGGCTATTATGATTTTCTACCAGTTTGTGGTCAGTTTAGAAAATTTCTATGGTTTTACAATGTACATTTCACCTAATTTTCTTTTTTTTTTGCTCTAAAGTTGTATATATTACTTGATACTTTAAAAATATCTCTTCAATATCTATAGTTATGTTCTAGTTCTCATTTCAAAGTTATTTATTTGTATCACTATTCTTTTCCTTGATCAAACATGAAAATATATTCATTTTACGTCTTTTCAAAGATCTAGCATTTGATTTTATAAAATATATTTTGTTTTATTGCCACTTATATTTAGTAACCTGCTTTTATTCATATTGCTTCCTTCTTTATCATTTGCTTAGATGTGTGTGTGTGTGTTTTAATGACCCTATTTTTTTCTCAGAATCCCACTGTAGCTGTATCTTGCTTCTTTTGATGGATCATTTCTTTGTAGTCCACCATTTAATTTTAATTTGTTAAGGTAAATGTTGTTTAGAGCAAAACAACTTTTTCTAGGGGCATGTTTTTAAGAGGATTATACCTGTATTCTTTACTTTTGATGTCATATATTGATCAGAAAAAATTGCCCTGTGAGTTTTCATTTTGGATTTTAACAATATTTTTGGAATCATACATGATAAATAATCCACAGATGGCTGAAAACAATGGATACTACAGATACAAACATAAATAAAATGTGTGCTCAAGCTTAAGTGATTTATTGAAATTTCAAGTAGTTTTCCTTTTTACTGTCTATTAACTGTCAATCTCTGAGAAAGTTGTGTGAATTGCTGATTTTTTCCACTAACAGTTTTTGCCTCACACACATAATTTCTAAACTGATGGTAGGTACAGAAAGGTTTAGGATCCTAATAGTTTCTTAGTAATGTTTCTCTACTAAATATCACCCTCTGTCACACTTAATTTTGGCTTGAATTCTATTTGAACTGATATTTTAATATTATTCTGCTATATTTTTGTTCTGACTTTTCCCAGGTATTACACCTTCCATCTCTTTTATTTCCAAACTTTCTCTTTGTGATTGTCTCTTTTTCTTATCAGCTTATTATTTTCTTGATTTTCTCTGATACTTTAATTAAAGCATGTATTCTATTTATTCTAGTAATTCTACTTTTTTCTGAGGTACTTTTTTGAGATAGGTGCCTTCATAAAAACAGTTGTTCTCAAAGAATGGGTGTTTTTTTGTTTGTTAGTTTTTATCTATTATTTAACTTCAGGATTTAGATTAAATTATACGCTTCCATAACCAAATAGGTATTCTCATCCAACATTGAATACAGTTTCTGATAATAGAGCCTCGTTTCAGGATTTGGTATGCAGGTGTCTGAGAAATGGCCACTTCAGCAAGGAGGAAAAAAGATGCTTTGTCACTGGATGTGATGGTTCATCATATTTAAGACTTTGTAGTCTGAAATGTCAGTGATGAAGCCAGAACTAGGACTAAGATACTCTGAAACCCAGACCAGACTTTTTTCTACTACACTACTCAATATTTAGTTGAAATTGTTCAGACTTGTTTTTGTCATTGGGTCCTAATTAAAAATAGTTTGCTGTATACACAAATGTGTACCAATCATAAGAATGTTTCCAACATGTTCTAAATCAATATTCACATCTCTACTACATCTTTCATCTTCATATGCTGACTTGCCATCTGTACATCTTCTTTAGTGGAGTGTCTATCCAAATCTTGTGTTTATTTTTTAATTGGGTAATTTATTTTGTTTAATTGTTGAGTTTTAAGAGTTCTTTACATATTCCAGATACAAATCATTTATTAGATATGTTTTGCAAATATTTTCTTCTATTCCTTGGCTTGTCTTTTAATTTTTTAACAATATCTTTTAACTGCAAATTTAACAATACCTTTCTTAACAATACCAACAATGTAAAATTTATTATCATTTTCTATTATGGTTCATGCATTTTCCATTCAGCCTAAGAAATTCTGGATTAGCCCAAGGTCTCAAAGAGTTTCTTCTATACTTTCTTTTAAAAGAATATAGTTTTAGGTCTTATATTTAGATTTAGACCCATTTTGAGTTGATTTTTGAGTATGATGTGAAGGGTTAGGTTCAATTTTCTGTATGTGAGTATTCAATTTTTATAGTACCATTTATTGACAGGACCAGCCTTTCCCCATTGAGCTTCCCCAGCACAACTGTTGAATATCAATATACATTTGCGGGCCTATTTCTGAACTCCATCCGATTTTTGATTGATCTGAATATCAATACTTGCACTAATATCACACTTTCTTGATTTACTATATCTTTATAGTCAGTTATGAAATGAAATAGCAACGTAAACCCTCTAACTCCATTCTTGTTTTTCAATTTTGCTCTTCTGCAACCTCTGCATTTTCAAATAAATCTTACAATTAAGTTGTGAATTGTTATTCTGCCTAAAAAAGACTGCTAACATTTAAACTGGAATTGTATTGCATCTATGTAACAATCTGGGAAAAACTGACATCTTTACAGTGTTGAGTCCTCCAACTCCAAGAACATAGTATACAACACCATTTATTTAAGTTTTCAATTTCTCTCAGCAATGGTTTGTAGTTCTTAGGATCTAATTCTTGCACAAATTTTGTTAAATGTGACTATTTCATGATTCTAATGCTATCATAAATATTACTTTTTAAAATTTTAGTTCCAACTGTTTATTGCTGTTATATAGAAATATGATTGATATTTTCATGTTAACCTTATATCTTGTCTCCTTACTAAAGTCATTTATTTGTTTTAGTAGTCTTTTTGGTAGATTTTGTAGGATTTTCTACATAGACAGTCATTTTGTCTGTGAACAAAGACTAACCACGCCAGCATCTTCTGACACCATGTTCTATTCTGAACTCCTATTACAGAATCACTTTTTCATCTGCCATGGTCTATCTTGCCACAAAGCCTTGTTTTTATTTTTGTTTGAGACCCTCTTTCCTATACTCTTTACCAGCTGAATGCTTATTCATGCTTCAGATCTCAGCTCAAACATAACTTCCTCAGGGAAATGTTCTCTAGGATAATTTTCCATGTTATCCTTTTCATTCAATCATTTTTCATTAATTTGGCCAACAAATTTGTTCCTACTATTAAATTCCTACCATGTGCCACGGTTCTTTCAGAGTACCATCTGTCTTTGTTTCCCAGTACTTACTGTTACTGTAATTTTACATCTATCTCTATGATTATTTGACTATTGTCTCTCTCCCTCTCTCTCCTAGAGACTGTAAGCTTCATGAGAACAAGAACCACGATTGTTTTTGGTTCTCCTTTGATGTCCATGCCTTGCTGAAGGCCTGTAACTTGACAGGTATTCATTAAGTATTGACTGAATTAAACAAATGAGTCAGAAGAAGATATCTGTCCAGAAGATGGAGGAAATATTTTGGAGCAGAGTTGACTTGCTCAATGCTATTCAACACATACTGCTCAAAAGACTGTTCAGAACTGACTCTAAAACTGTAATTCAATCTCTGTACACATAAAAATGTTATCAGAAACATTTTTTAAATGTAATTTTAAGGGAGTTCTAGTAGATGAAGTTTGGAGGCTGGGTTGTAGACTCTAAGCCTGAGGAGTCAATTTTAAAATTCACAACGAAAACCTTCAATTGGGTAAAAACAGATGCTGCAACTTCATATTAGATTAAAAATAACTTAATATAGTCTTGTCAGAGGAAAAAAAATGTAATCCCATAGACCACTAGATGTCCTTAAAATTATACTTGTACCTTTTCTAGTTCATGAGTCATTAGGATCTAATTGACTCAAAACAAACAGGCAAATACAATAAACTTGAAATGATTTGTTCAACAAGCTCTTGCATTTATAGCAAATAACTGGGTTTTTTCCATTTGAGAAAAGATTAAATAAGCTTAGCTTTGTTTCATCTTTTGAATAAGATAATATCCCAACACTTAAATCTGAATATGAACTCACATTTTTAAATGCAAAACAAATTACTCATAAACAAGTTTAATTTGAAAGGCATTATTTTTCAAATGGCATTAACATAAGCCACTCCTGCCATAATTTACTGAGCAGATACTTTATATTATCTTTAATTACACACATGCTGAATACCTTAACTCAGGTGCAAGAACTTCATCACAGTTTAATAATGCTTTAAATCCATTTATTTTTGTTACATTTATCAAGGCTATCTCTGACAGGTAAAGAAAAAGACTAATATGTCTCTCTCAGGGATCCCTTTTCTACATGCATCTCAATATCAACACATTAATGCATATAAACGATGCAAAAGAAAGAGGAAATTATTGTGTTGGTTTGTTAAGCACTGATAGATGTAGCCTTACTATTTTTATCTGACATTTTGATAGTAGAATGCCAGTTCAAATGCCATAGAAGTTCGAAAGCAGTGACCGAGAAAAACCACATTGTTTACTTAAATCATGGTGTATTTTAAAGGCATTATATTCTTTTTATGTATGGGGGTGGATGATGTACTTAACATGTGACTGTCACATTCAAGAAACATTTTAAACTAAATGAGCTATGAAATCAATATGGCTATTTTTATCATGAATCACAGCTCTCCTTTAAAAAATACACCCTATAGAAAACATACATACATTTTTTAATTGAATTAGTTCTTTAAAATTATCAAGCCAGTCTCCTGAGAAGCGCAAAAGAAAATCCTTTATGGGAGTTCAACTACTATCATACCAGGCAATCAACTGTAAAATTCAAATAAGCATTTTAGGAATTTCAAAATATCAATAAATGTTATTTCATCCCCAGAAAAAATCAGAAACATGAGGGTTTTAGGGGTGGAAAAAAATCAGGATTTATTGTTTTTATTTGCAATTAAAATGTCAACTGCAAGAATTCACAGAGCAGGGAGTGAGCTGAAGAAAACACAGGTGCCTAATTCACAAACTACAAAAAAAAAAAAAAAAAGAAAACAGTATAAAACTGACCATCTGGGGAGAGCTGGCTGACTTCATTTTCCTATGAGCTTACCGTCTGCTCCATCTTTTTCTTCCAAACTCTACATTCTGACCTTGAAAATGCATCTACATGTTTGCTACGAGCATTTCCTTCTGCACATAAATGCAGGTAGACTTAATTATGCAAAGGATATTAAACAACAAAGGACATACTGTATTGTATTTTATTTAATCTCAGGTTTCTGATTTTTTTTTAATGGTTCTATTTCTGGTGGTGATGCTTTTTCAGCCTTTCAGCCATCCTATAAATTCCTCCACTTTTCATGATTTACCTGCAAGTGCTTACAAGCACATTTATAAGAAACAAGTGCTTCTTTGAGAGCAATGGAGGCCCCAAAAGTAGACCTCTGAGAAGGTCAGGGAGAGGAACTGTAGGATTGTGGTCCCGATGTGCACACAATGGCTCTTCATGAAGTAATACTCACAGGACGGATGACAAAACTGAACTAGTGAGGAACTCCTGACTTGTCACAAAACACCGACTGCCCTAAAGTATGCTGAGGATGTCAGGATTTCTGAAGGAGGTATCCCACTTTACTGACATGGGGAATTAATATGCTGAGCATAAGAACAGATTTTACATTGGTTTTCTTTTTATAGCTCAGTCTGAATACTGAAAATGATGCTTACTTTCAAGTACTTGTTGCCATATCGTTTCTAAAACTAGTCTTTTGCTCTAGCCTGCATTTTTTTCCGGGGTGGGGGTGGGGGATCTACAGCTACCTTTTCTTCAACATCCCTAACTCATGCTCGAATCATTTCCAGATTATTCTCCTGCACTATATACTATATGGTGTCTGTGCTTCTGAAACTTGTTTCCAGCCTTGAACGCTTCCCAGGTTAAAGCCCTAATTTATACTTGGTTGTCCTCCAGCATCTTAAAGTTCGTTAAGCTAAGCCAAGCTCATCAAGTTTGTGGACCCACGTGCTTCCCCTGTGACTTTCTCCTCTCCCTGTTTTCAGCACCTATTAGTCAATAAGGCATGCTCTTTATTATCTCTTCCTTCCTTTCCATTCCCGTAACTCCTCCTCAAATTCAGGTTAGGTCATCCAGATTACAATGATAATACAGTTCAAAGCTGTCAAACTGTTTCAAAAGAATAGGGTTCCTGAAACAAAGAGTTCCATGATCTGCATATTCCATACAACTTGGAGATTCACAACATATATCACAGGCTAAAGAAACATCTTACAGTTTTTTTCTTAACCTGATGTTTGGGAAACCCAGTATTTCCTAATTCATTTTACCATCGAAACTTTTTCAAGGAGCATCCAATAAAATCTCCCACAGTTATATCTGTAAAACACTCGTCTTCCCCATGCATTCAATCCGGCAGCCAACTTCATATTAGTCAATAAATATACAGTTCAGGTGATTTCACTTCGCTGCTCAAAATATTCACTCTCGATTACCCATCAAAGCTAATCACCTCTGTCTATCTGCAACCTGCATGTTTAATCTTATCTTTTCATGATTTCACTCATCTCTGTAGTTCACCAGATGTCAAGCCTAAGTTCTACGGTACTACAATCACTCATCCTCAAACCAAATAAATGTGTTCCACCACTTAGCAATGAGTCAACCTTTCACACAAAACTCTGGTACTCTGCACATCTTTTTAAATACTTAATCGTTTCCTGATGCTTTCCAAACTTAAAGTCTACTCTGCTAACGAGAAATACATTTACTTTCTTCTCTCCACAATCTGAAAAACTCTGCTGTAGATAATGAAAGCTACCTGCACTGAAGCTTCTTTTTTAGCAAACTGATTTGTCATTATTGCATGGTTTTCTTGAAATAAAGGTGGTATGTGGTGCTCAGCGTAATTGAGCCAGATGGGAAATTGGTGAGTGGATGTGAAATGATCCTATTATCTGTGATCACTTCATTTGTTCTTGTCCAATTAAAACAAAAAGCAACATCTATTGAAATATTTCTAAACATTAAAAAATTATAGGTTATTATTTTAACTCAAATGGTACTTATTGTTCCAGAAATATCTAATGGTGCATCTGCTTTGGGTCAAGCATTGGTACTAGGCAAAAAGCAGTCAACAAGCTGAGCACGTTTGTTATGACACTGTAGTTCTATCATTCTTACAGACACAGGAGTCTCAAGCATGCTGAGTATTACATCTCCCTCCAGCTACTATGCTATTCTGCTCCCTTTGAAAGCAAAGTTCTTCAAAATGCTGTTCATAATGTCCCTAAAATACCTGTTCTCACTCTCTGTTTTTCTTATTTTTTTAATTGAAGTCTAGTCCGTTACAATGTGTCAATTTCTGCTGTACAGTATGTTTCAGTCATACATATACATGCATGTATTTGTTTTCATATTCTTTTTCATTATAGGTTACTACAAGATAGTGAATATAATTTCCTATGCTATACGGAAGAAATTTTGTTTTTTATTTTATACATAGTAGTTAATATTTGAAAATTTCGAACTCCCAGTTTATCATCCTCCCTTGAGACTACACCAATAAAGCTTTTAGCTACTATTATAAAAAACCGTCAGGACCATCAATGACCTTCACACTGCTAATCACAATGGTCAATTTCCAGACAACGTCTTTCCCCACCTGTTACCATTTCACACAGATAATCCTTCCTAGCGTCTTAAAAGATTTCGTTTACTTGGCCTCTGATCACCACTCTCTTGTCTTCCCTCCCTGGCTGGTGCTTCCTCATCTTCTCAACCTTTAAATGTTGGAATTACCCAAAGCTGAGTCATCAAACATCACATCTTTCCATCCTCCAGCTGGGCTTTAAATACCACCTATACGTTAGTAATTCCCATATTTTATCTCAATCCTGGCCTTTCCCTTGAGCTCCAGAATTTTATATACAGCTGCCAACTCAAACTCTTCATTTGAGTGTCTAGTAGATATCTCAACATGTCCAAAATCTATATTCCTCCTGGACACGACCCCTCCCGCCTTCCCTTTTAGAGTCTTTCCCACCTCAGGTGAAACTTCATCTTTCTAGAGTCTCAGGCCAAACACCTGACTCACCAGCGACGGCTTTGTTTCTCCTACACCTTATATTCAGTGTTTCATCCAATCCTGCTGGCTAAGCCTTCCAAACGTGTCCAGAATTTTACCACTTACCACGACCGTTTCTGTTACCAGCCGGATCCCAACCACAGTCATCTCTGACCCAGATTGTTTTAATGACTAATTTCCCTATAGAACATTTACTCCTACCATCAACATAGCAGAGAGAGCCCCTTCCAACGAAAAACCATTCTTCCCGCGGCTTTAGTATCTTAGAGTCAAAGCCAAAGGCCTCAAAATAGCAAGCCTCAGCCTCATCCAGTCCGGGGGCGCAGGGGCCTACCTCGAGTGCTCGGCTGGGCTCCCCGAAACCGTCCACGTCGCTGTCCTCCTGGAGGCGGCAAAGTGGCCCTGGGCAGCCGCTGGCACAGGGCCCGGCGGCGGATTCCTTACAGCTTCGGTGTAGTGACCGGGCTGCTTGGGCCCCCCCCTGCCCCGACCGCCCCAAGGGGCTAGGAAAGGAGCTGGGCGTGGACCTCTGCCCCGGTGGCTGCGATGCACCCAGTCCCCCTGCAACAGATGGGCACCACAAGGAAAGGCCCCGGGCTCCGACCCAAACCCCTCTGCGGCTCGAGGGAAGGGGCTCCTGAGCCCGCCAGCCCTGGGGAGGGCTGGGCCTGGCGTCCCGTGGAAGCGCCTTGACGCCCAACTCCCAACTTCCGGCCCCACACGCTCGGGCGTCCTGTGCAGACTGGCGCCACCTCGCGGCCCCTCCCGGGGATGCACCTGCAGTACCCGGCGTTCCGGGCCGATCCAGCCAGAACCCACAGCCAGTGCCTCCCCGCTCGGTCCTGCCCGTCCCAGTGGGAACTGTAACGCCTAAAGCGAAATCACCTGTCAAAAAAAAAAAAAAAAAAAAGCCTATCTTCGTCTCTTTCTACCCTTTCCCTTGTTCACACGGGGCTCATTGCTGTTTCTACAAGACTTTCAGAACATTACTGCCTCAAGGCGTTTAACCTTGCTGTCCACTCTGGGCTTTTCCCCTATTATCCTCAGAGAAAACTCCTAATTTACTTACATCTAATGCAGGAGGACTTCCCTGGTCCCCTGTATAAGACAGCCCCACCCCCTACTCTGCCTGTCCATCTCTTCCCTCTAACCAGTCTTCATGTTTCTTCTCGTCACTTCTCGTCATAGGAAGTACTAGGTACTTACTTGTGTAGGCTTTGTCTGCCGTCCACCCCTATCCCACAAGAATATACGCTTCACAAGAGTTGAAATTATGTCTATTGTGTTCACTACTGTATCCCCAGGGTCTAGAAGTGCAGTTGGGCATAGTAGGCACTCAGCAAATATTGGTTGAGTGAATAATTGAGTGAATTTACAAAAGGGCATTGTTAAGTGCTATGGAAACATAAAACCAAGGGATCTAAACTAGGCTCAGCGAACAAGAAAAGATTTCTTGAGGAATCTGAAACCTAAATGCTAAGAAGACAAGTAGGAATTTGCCAGGAAAAGGGAGGAAAAAGAAGGGAAGAGCTTTGCCACAAAGAGGACAACACTGCCAAGACCCCAAGTTTATCTGTTCACTCAACAGTTTTTTGAATTAAATACCTGAAGTGTACCAGGCTGTGTTCTAGGGATTTGGGACATAAGCGGGGAAAGGGGAAAGACTATTCAGAAATAATTTTTAGCATATGATCAGTTAATAAAATTAAGAAAATATGGAGATATTTTAAGGAATGTTAGAAAATGAAATCACTGAGGAGTATAATTCAAGGAGTGACATGATCAGATTAATATCGCAGAAAATCGAAACCAAACATAAGCCTCACCCCCAGTTCCTGGCTGTATTAATACTTAAACAACAATAGCTTCCTTTCAGTTTCCACAGTCATCTCTAATAAAAGCCTACAGCATCAGATAACATGAAGATGGTGCTAATTTTTTTCTATATGTCAATACCTAAAAATGGTCTTATAAAGAGAAGTTTTCAAGTTTTCAAAACTTTAACAGAATTTAATGTCATTTGACTTTTAAAAATCTTCTTTTAGCATTTTTTTCATATTTTTCAAAAATCTTTTTCAAATTTACCTATTATTTTTCAGTGTCATGTTCTTTCCTTATGGTTTCTATTTTTAAAGTGCATTTTAAAATCATTATAAATATGCTTATTTTCTCATCTCTTTCTGATTTCTTCTATATCAAGATCTTTTAGTTTTTCTTCTACCGAAACTACCTTCTCTGAATTTCTGTTCCCTCCGCCCGAAACACAGGGCTCACTCACCCACTGGTTTGTTGTCAGCACTGACTCACTTCAACGTTCTCTCTCCTTCTCATTAGTTTCTACCGTTTAATGGTGAGCTCACCTTTGGCAGGGATGATTTGTTCTATAAGAAACCAGTGTAGCTGGATGCTTTCGTTTTAGTTCCTCTAGCCTGTCCCAGGCTAGGACGCATTTTATGCAAGTTTCTTGAAAGTTCCCTGAACCAACTCTGTGGTATATATTCAGACTCTAAGCTAAGTAATGAGGTTTAGAGTATGCATATAGTGAAGATCTAACACGTCACCCCCAGTTCCTGCTTTGCCCACAGCCATAGGGCCTCCTTCTAAGTCTGGGACCACTTGGCATCCCTGTCATCTGCCTCAGTCCACATCTACCAAGATGTCAGCTCACTATCACTGCCATTCCAGCCTCTACTTCCTCTTTCATTCCTGGCACCTGGCAACGTGGATTATGCTATTTCACGTGCAATCTAAGATACAGACAGTTTTTTAATTGTTAGATTTTACCTGGCACATTTTGATGTTTGTAATGGGAGAGGTTCTATGTTAGCTCAGTCTGACAGATTACAGATTCACTCAAATTTAGTCTCTAAATTGGATTTTAATTTGAAGTATGAGCAACAGCATAAAGACAGTCTGCCTAACCAAATAGTTGCTCAGATGTGCAAATAAATGCCAAAAATTAACCAGGCTGCAAAAATGCTTTCAAAGTCTGTCTTCCCAACTGGGAGGACAATTTCTTACTCAATTAGGTTAGTGTGAATTATAGCTCACATAGGATGAGTTAACTTTGCAAAACAGTAATAGTAATGGATAGAGAAACCCATCCAAGCAGAGAAGGGCAGTGAGCCAGGCCCACTTACAGCAAGGGTCCCTTATCTGTGGCCGAGCATGGGCCGAAGAGACACTGGGTACAATACAAGTGGGTTAGGAGAATTCAGCTAAAATGTTTAACTGAAACAGTTGATGTCAATGTTTGATAAAAGTCCAAATGTGAGCTAGCATGAGAATATAAAACCTCTGGGAGTAGCAAAAACTCACAATCTCTTTTTCACAGACATTTACTGGGAGCTCATGAGAAAGAATGGATCAGAGTTCATTGGAGAGTTGAAGACCCACTCAACTGGGAGACGGATAAAAGCAAAAGCCCTGTACCCCAAGGGAGAGGGGCAGGGAGGCAGGAAACAGTCCCAGTTCCAAGATCCTATACCAATACTGTTAGAGGTCTCTTACCACCGGGGGACGGGCAGGGAGCTCTTCCACACAAGACCCTCCAACGACCAAGGCAGAGTTTAGTCTGGTTGACCAAGGAGAGGCCGGATCACTGAGAAAGCTCCCGGCACAGGGTCTTTCCGAGACCTAGGCTGGGCCAGGACAACAGAGAAACTCCTTTGTCCGGTACCCCGGGCAAGTAGGTACCAAGAAACAAGCAACAGTGCTCTACTTCCGGGGGATGGTAAAGAGTAGAGATCAAGAACCATCTACGGCACCAGTGCACAGGGAAGACAGGCTGAGGGCCGAGCGACTCAAATGGTTCCACTGAATGTAAATACGAAAGACGTTTTCTCTTTTCCATTTTTTTTAATGCTCTAAAAGCAGAGGTTGGCAAGCATTTCCTGTAAGGAGTCTGCAAATAAATAGTTTAAGCTTCATAGACCAAATGATCTCTGTTGCAATTACTCAACTCTGCCATTGTAGCCCGAAAATGCAGCCACAGACAATGTTTAAATGGATGAGCATGGCTGTGTTCCAATAAAACTTTACTTTTAAACACGGAAATTTGAATTTAATACAATTTCCATGTGTCACAAAATATTTGATGAGTTTACTGATCATTTAAAATAATGTAAAAAAACATTCTTAGCTTACAGGCCAGATTTGGTTTGGGGGCTTTACCTTGTGAGCCGTGGTTAGAAGCACAATTAGCAGCAGGGATGATGGGTTTATAGCATAGATACAGTAATAGCATGACAAGCAGGAGGAAGCAAGTGTAAATGTATTGTTTGAAGGAAGACTGTGACTAGTTAAAGGTACACACTATCAACCCCAGCCCTCCTCCCCCACTACAAACAATGAAAGAAAGACTTACAGCAAAATAAGCAGAGGCCTACGTCAATACTAGGTCAGGAAAGTATTGTTTGAATAGATGGCAGTTGATTAGTTACAGCTCCTTTACCTTTGGAAAATGTACAATTTACAAATAAAAAATCTCATCTTGAAAAATATCCAGGAGAAACTTCTAAGACAAATATAATTAAATATATTTAAATAATTAAATGCATTTGAAAATAATGGAGCGCAATTCAAGAGAAGCAGTTTTGAAAATGTGTTCATACAGAGATTTTTAAACCCACGGGCAGGGGGTGTGGTTGGGGGAATGAAACTAAGCAGGAAATTGGGGATACCTCAATGTGTATCTGTGTACAACTAATCCTGCCCGTAGCTAATTTGCTCAACTACTCAGGATCACTGAGGCCAAGATCATATGGTGACTGCTATACTGTCTTAGCTCAAACTGCTATAACAGAATGCCCTGGCTTAAAAAACAGATGTTTTTTTCTCACAGTTCTGGAGGCTGGGAAGTTCAAGATCAAGGTGCCAGCAGGCTCAGTTTCTGGTAAGAGTGCCTTCCTGGCTGACAGTCTTCTGCCTTCCGGATGTACATTCACATGGCAGAGAGAGAGAGAGAAAGAGAGAGCGCTGGTCTCTCTTATGAGGATACTAATCCCATCGTGACCCCCACTCTCAATGACATCATCTAAACCCGACTACTTCCCAAAGGCCCCACCTCCAAACACTATCACACTGGGGGCCAGGGCTTCACGGTGTGAATGAGGGAGGGAGAGACACACACATGCAGTTCATAGCATGCAAAGTCTTAATACTTTGCTATTGGAAGTTGTCATTTGAATGCCAAGCTATCAATGCTTGGATAATGTGTGACATCAGAAGAAATGAGTGTCCAACGTGATCCAGAATGCCTTATTCATCCAGAGGTGTGTATCTGCCAACTTTAACTAACTACAACAGATCTGAGAAGCTGGAGCGATGCAGAATTTCCCTCTGAGCCACCCAAATAAATACCGCATCATGCCTTTAGTAACTACCTTACTTATTTTATCTTCCACTATTCACTTACAAAACCCCCATTTTCTACAGAACGTATGCTGGACCAAAGAAGGAAAGGAAATGGATCCTTTATTTTCTGGTTAAAAAATGGTTAAAAATGAATAATTTTGGCCCAAAGCAGTCATTTTCAGTTATCTGTAAGGTTTACTTAGGTGGACCATCTCTCGCACGTTGAAAGCTAGACAAATACGCATTGCTTGGGCTACTGAAACACACACTAAAACCTGAAGGCATTTATTTAATGATCATGGGTAAGCACGGTGTGTTTTGCCCTTCGGGACATATAGAGCCAATCTTGAAGGAGGAAAAGAAATCACAATTTTCTCTTTGTTCCTGAAACTCAGGTTCTGCCATAGGCCAAAATCCCTCTCACTTGTCCCACTTAACGGCAAAGGCTGCAGGGAAAGGGACTTGGGGCACTATTATCACATTCTCAACTCCCTCCTGTGAGCCTGTCAAAATTCCAGGTTTATGAAGAAGTTTTATCTGCATGTGAAGATCACTGAGAGGGATCCGAATGTCACAGTCATTATCTCTTGGTTCACTGGTACAGCATGGGAAGAAGGAACAGAATATTGCTAGTACTTCCTTATAATTCAATATATGTGTATTTTGATCTTTCGTACTAAGAAATAACCGTGATTCATCATAAGCACAACCATTTATTAAACACCTGCTCTTTTCAAATAATTGTGCTAGACTTTTAAAACACATCACTTAAATTAGTCTCTACCAGTATCAGTATACATCCCTTTTATAAGCATTGGATAAAGTTCTTTCTCTTCTTTCCAGGCAACATACTCTCCTAGTGGTGCCTCCTACCTATCTGCCTGTTCTCTGAAGCCTTGGCAAGCACCTCTGTGTCTGCCATCCCTTACAAGTCCAAGTTCCTCAAGGCTCGCTACAGACCCATGCTCTTGCTCTCCGCAGTGCAGCACAGTCATTAAGCTCAAGGCCTCGAATGTCAACCAGCCAGAGCTCCAGTCCCTTTATTTAGCCTCTTTCTGCCTCAATTCCCACATCTTCAAAACACGAATAGCATCTGCCTCAAAGGTCTGCCGTCAGGACTAATTGAAATGAAACATGAAAAGCACAATGCCTGGCACGTAGTAAATGCTTAATACATGTGAGCTGTTGTAATACTCAGACTACGATGTCATAAGTGATCTGCACGCTCCACCCCTAGCCCTCGGCTTGGCACCTGGCACTTGGTGACTCCCATCCACTCTCCCTTGAGTGGCAAAGTGAAGGAGGAGCCAAAGGACTGTATCACCACACAAAGTGGGCATCATTATTCCTATATTAAGAATGAAAGAAATAGACCGTGGAGAGAGTAAACAGCATTCTAAGCTTCCACAGATAGTAAGTGGCAGAATTGCAATTCAGATCCATATCTGTCTAAATCTGAAGCTTGTGCGCTTTTCGTTTATTGCACTGGGGAAAACATGCCCTGGGGAGAAGAGGTGGAGAATATTCAGTACTGAGTACTGCCTGCGGACCTGTTCAGTGTTCATAGGCTTATGTACATTTGCTCAGTTGATTTTTACAGACAACTCAAGAGGTAGATACTATGAATATTTTCAATGTTATAGGTGAAAACCAAAGAACAGAGAGGGGATTATTAAGAGGCCAAGGTTACAGAGCTAAGGAAGAGGCAGGCATAGGTAAGATTTGAACCCAGATTTCTACACCCGGTGCTAACACCCCTGACTGGCAGGTGTATGCCTCTCTGTGCATCATATGATGCTTCACAATTAAACAGCACTAAACAGGAGTCAAAAAGTCACACTCTTGGTTACATTCTCCCCAGGCAACTGTTTGGTACACTTTTGATTAATGCATATAAATAGAATCAAACAAAACCGCTGAAATCTACACAGACTCCAGTCCCTGTCTTTAACAATGACTGAATCTTCAAGTCCATCTGTAACAGCTTTTCCAATTTGTCATTCAAGTTTTGCCCGTACATTTCCAGTACTCGGTAATGGGATGTTCCGGAATTCCCGGAAGGCACCCCTTCTAATTTTGAGCAGAATACATGTAGAGAATTTTTTCTTGAATAAAAAATCTGTCATCTTGTATCCTTTGTGACATACCTAGTTTTGCCCCCGAAGCAGTATTTGAAGAAAAAAACCACTAATATATTCAGCACACATTTGAGCACTTATCTTTCAGACGCTGTGGTAGGCAATGGGTACACAAAGGTCAATATAAATAAAAAGAAAAAAATCTGTATTGTGTTTTAAGCACTCTAGTACAATTATGGGGTGGAGGGGAACGTTATAGAAGCATCAAGAAAGGAGTGACTTGGGAAAAGAGTGAGCTGGCAAATTAGATGTTTATACAGGAAACTTTTTGTTTTGACCTCCAGGCATCTCATCTCCAACTACTTCCTGCTTCTACAGAATACCAAAATAAACACTGGTCGTGACCTCTTAATATAGTTTGAATGCAACAAACATCTCGGGTCCCTGCCCCCTGGCAGGAGGGTCGGGATACAGCTGGCCCTCTGTAGCCATCAATTCCACATCCACAGATTCAGCCAACTGGGGATGGATGGTTGTTGAATCCGAGAATGTGGAACCCAAGGATATTATACAGATGACTGACTGTACTACACCTTTTTCTGTAAGGGACTTGAGCATCCTGGGATTTTGGTATCCGCAAGAGGTCCTGGAACCAATCCCTTGTAGATATCCAAGGGCAACTTCCCTGACTTCCAGGACTGGGGGAAGAAGTAATCATCAATATTGAGTGGTGACTAGGTAGGTGCCAAGCCTGTTCTAAGTACTTCCTACATATTAACTCGTTTAAAGTCAATATGCTATGAGGTCAGTGCTATTTTTATCATTTCCCATTTTACAGACAAGAAAGCTGAGATTCAAAACCATCCTAGTCACACTAGAATTTGCAGAGCTAGTAAGCAGAAAAGCTAGGGTTCAAACCCAGGCGGGCTGGCTCTGGGGTGCACGTTTTAAGTTCCGTGCTAAGTCACCCCTGTCTCAGCCCAGGACTACTAGAAATCCAAGAGTCACATACCTCACAGTTTCCACAAGGCTTCTGTGACAGCTGCAATGGTTTGAGTTCGTAGTAAGGCTATGGCGCATGCCTGAATTCAAGAAGACCTATTCTTAGAGACCCCGTGTAGGCTCTGTGGGATCACTACTTTCTTTTTTAAAACGCCAGTATCACATTCTTCTATGAATATGCCTTAGATTTTTTCCCTCAGGAGGCAATAACAAGTAGATTGGTCTATAGTTTCCCAAAACATCTTTAACACTTTTTTGAAAGGCAAGATATTTGTCCATCACCAATTACGGCTCTTCTACAGTTTTCCTCAAAAATCACTTTCAGTGTTCTCTAAGCCATATTCTCAAATTCATTACCATTAGGTAGACTCAGCTGTGATTTAATGGAGTTCTTTTTCCCCCCTCATCTAACTTGGAGGTTTAAATTTTTTTGCCATTCTGTGATCCCCATTATTCTATTCTTTTTTGGTGAAAGATGATTCTTTGATAGAATAAAAAGATTTTATACTGAAATATCATAGCTATCACCATAGTAGGAAAGTAAACAAAAATAGCAGAACTAGTTGGACTTAGAATAGTTCCTGTGTTTCTCGGGGAAATTATCACTGGTTTAAATTAGAAGCCCTCGTTTTCTGTCCAAGACAGATACTATCTGAGTATAACTTCAATATAAATTTCAATTCAACATAATTTCTTTCAAGTAGTCTTTGGGTATATTGCTTTTATTAGGCGAGTCTTCAAATTCAGCTAGCATGTTACTTAGTAAAACTCAGTCATGGGGAGGAAACAAAACAAAACAAAAAGCTATCACCTAAACCAGAAAGTAAAGCCTTGATGCAATCAACATGACTTTTTAAGGTTGTGTTTACATTGGCCAACACGGAGTGATTTCAAATTAAATCCATATTAACTTGTTAGTCAGGACATAACTCTATCATTCATCCATTTGTGGTTTTTTTAAAAAGTAAGACAACGTAGCTTATTTGTGCACACATGTGTGTGTTAGGCCCTCTTCTTTTTTTTTTTTTTTAAACTTTTCAGTTTTATTCTGGCACTAATTTGCGTGGTTCAATTAAATTAACCAGTTAAAATAGCAGGTGGATGCAGGCAATGGAAGTAGAACTACAAGTATCAACACCAGCACCTCATATCCTTTCTTGGCCCTGGAAAGTATTCCACTTTTAGGTCTGCTACACACACACAAAGCAAACTGAGAAAGTAAGGTAGCCACTGCTTCTACATATAGTGAGTTAGAAGGCTTTTTTTTCTTTGTCTTTTCTTTCTTTCTTTTTTTTTTTTTTTTTTAGCAGTAAGAATAACTCCATGATAGCTAGTTTGGCTAAGTCAGTTTCATTCACTCATTTATTCAATCAATCAATCAATATTGAGTGTGCCAACTATAAGCCAGACAATGTGTTGGGCTCTATGTAAACAAATCCAACATAGTTTCTGACCTGATAAAGACTATATCCTAATAGACAGATGTCAGGACAGAGAAAAGAACTTTCTCCAAGAGGTATTGACTTTGTATCTACAATAGCATCCCTAATACTCAGTACACATATCTTCCCATTTGGTACTACTCTCTAAATGTTCCCTTTTCCCTATTAAATAGCTAAGCCCCCTTTGTAATTCTGAAAAAGCACTCAAAAGTAAAAGAATTAATTTCATTGATGACCAGAGCACAACAAATACATCTCAGAGCTTGGATAGCTGACATATCAAACTAAAAGGTATTCACCAAATTTCTTTTTCTTTTTCTGGATGCTCAATCATTATTTTTTTTTAATTGCAACTTTAAAATTGTGTGTAAAGCTCTCATTAAATAGAAAATACGTTTTTCCTAATCAAGAATACGTATGTATATATGTTTATATGTATATGTAACTGAATCACTTTGCTGTACAACTGAAATTAACACAATATTGTAAGTCAACTATACTTCAATTTTTAAAAATGGACAAAAAAACTCTTCAGAAATTTGGTTCCTTCTCTTTGCAACTTTTCATTCTCAAAGAAAAAGAACAGGTGAATGTGGCATGATTCTGACTCTTGGAAAATATTCTGTAACTATATAGTGCAAAAAGAAACTCAAATATTGATCTGCAAAAGAAAATTCAATAAAAATATATTTTTAAAAATGTTCCGTGAAGCTTACAGAAAACAGGAGAAAGAAAGCAAACACTCAAAGTTTGTAGACTGAAACATCTGGCTGCTGATTTGAAAAGGCTTTAGGACAAGAGTCATAAAATATAGTCAGCCTCTCTCTCCTCCCCACCAGGGCATACAACTTTAAAACAACATAAAGAGTGGCTTAATTTTTACTTTCCTTCATCTTTAATCTCTCCGTATGCCAAATAAATACATAAATTAATAACAAAGAGAGAGAAAGGGAAAGCCTCTTTGGACTATGAACAAAAGCAATTTTCAGGCAAATGCAGATTTTATAAAAACTGGTGAATATAGTTGATAAGAAAAGCTATAGGCTGCCCAAGGCTTGAATTGGGAAGTACATAAAGTAATAAGCTCTGCTTGCCCTGAAAATGGAAAAGAGAGACATTTTTAATGTATCACAAATTCTGTGAAAAGTTTGGCACTCATGGAACATCCATTTGCATTCAACTTTTGCTCTCATTTTTTTTTTTTCATAAGGTTGCTATCCACAAAACTAAAAGCTCTTGGCTTTATATTAGAATTTTTTAAAGGGCGAACATCTTAATGTTTAAAAGGGAAAACACAAGATATTTTTCAATCAATATTTTAGATTATGGCTTCTTTTAGAATCCAAGAAATCAGGATTTCCGTTTACATTTTTGCAACGTATCCAAGTTGAATTTAACTCAGAAAAAAATTAGGTGACTTTGACATCAGCATTCTACTTTATATAGGTGCCTGGATACAGATTAGAAGATACTGATCATGTTATAAGCAAAGTCTCAAGTACTTTAAATTACACGGTTTCAATTACTCTCAGACATTGTCTTAATTATTCATTTTCTCCAAGAATTGATTTTGTAAATCTTCTTTATAAGTCATATAAAGACTTCTTTATAAGTCATGATTATTTAAAAAGCTATTCTGCTTAAAAGCAGGGGGAAAGGTAAGCAGAAGCAAAATTTTGAAGAATTCTGTTTGTATTGTCTATTCTGACCTTGAGATGTTAAATGAAGGAGACTTGGAGCTGCTGGACTTAAGAAAACTGCCTAAATCCACGCCGTCTTTAACATAGTGGAATATTTCAATGTTCTCTGTTATAAGGGTATTAATTATCATGGATTGCAACCTGCTTTGTTCCCTAGATTTTAGCTGAAGGTCATTCCTGGTTTTAGAGATTAAAATTGGGCAAAAGTGTAGGGAAGAATTGCTCTGAACATTTTAAATATTGAGGAGAGAAGATTCCACCCTTAATCTCCTTATTAGCATCTTCTTGCCACAAGGGTAAGTTACCGGTACTACTTTCTATATTATAATCTAATATAAGGTATTAGACTGAAAATGAACATATCCCATATTATGACCACTTGGGTTCAATAATGACATGTAAATTACAACACTCAGTATATCTTTGAAAACCTAATTATAATGTATGGTGTTTTAGTCTAGCAATAAGAAGGAAAAAGCTTGGTCTATAGATTTTCTTCGTATACTTATAACCAAATTTCTACCCCAGATGAACACTTAGCATGTTGTTATTTCTCAGTAATTTTTCTTTTCAGTCATTTGCTTGGTTATGGATGTATTCGTGGGATGGTGGCCAAGTTGTACATGGGGAACCGCTTTTATGTGTATTCTTTCCTCTGTCCAGGCTGCTTTCCCTCAGGATCTTATTAATACATCAGAATTCAGTTTAAATGTTGCTTTTTCAGTGAGCCTTCCTTGACTAATGCCATCTAAATAGATGCTTCCCCATTATTCTCTAGCCTCCTGTCATGTTTATTGTTTTCAGAGCCCTGCATATTTTTAACTAATCTAAAATCGTGATTATAAATTACATCACCTGTCCCCTAGTGACCAATTCACAAACCCCATCTTGCGCCACTCTTCCCCGGGATCACATTTTCACACTGACTTTCTTGATGCTCCCAGGATGCACATGTGAAGGCCCTTCTCCAGAGCACATTCTTCCAGATACCTGCAAAGTTTGCTTCCTCACTTTTGTCAGGTCTCTTCTCCAGTGTCACCAACTCAGAAGAAAGGGCCTTCGTTGACTATCATATTTCAAATAGCAGCCCCTGTTACTCTACTTGATCTAGTCTTAGTTTTTCTCACTAGCACTTATCATTGTAATGGATGTGTTCAGTGTGTGAGTCTCTCATTAGGGTGTAAACACCATTAGATTTTATCTACTTTGTTCATTAGGACTGCCACATTGCTTAAAATGGTGCTTGCCATAAGGCTGGCACTCAATACTTATTAGATGAATGAATGAATGAATTCCTTACTTATTATGTTTCCCCCACTTGACTCTTAAGGACCATAAAAGCAGAAACTTTGTCTCTGGTATTCCTGTAGCATCTTGTATATAGTTGGTGATAAATGAATATTTATTGAATGAATGAATGAATGGTTTGCATGAGTGTGTATCTGTGTGTTTAATCTCCCTCCTGCCCCCTGTAGGCTCTAATTACCATGAAGACTGTGATTATGTCTATTTAACTCACCAGTGTATACCAATCCCACAGTAGGGTCTGACTTGTAGTAGGCACTGAACAAGTAAATGATGAATCCCAAAGATGGGGCCAGAGTGAACAGGAACCTGCTCTCACCATAGCCACCCAGAGGCCTCCACAGGCTTAGTCTGAGGTCTTTATAGCAGACAGAAAAGAGTTTAGGATACACACAGAGAACTGAAAACTTAAAGCCACCCATGTTTGTCCTATCAGAGCCCAGGCTGGTTCCAGCAAAGGCTTGCTTCCCAGACAAGACCTAAGAAGCTAGTGCAGACTTCTGAGTTTCTTACTTTCAGATAGTATCTTTTGAATTCTGAGAGAAGTCCATCTTAATTTCGATCCATAATTTTCATTTGTTTGCTTAAAATCTCTGCCCTGAGGATTCTGGATGAATCAGTTTATAATGCCAAAAGGTATCAAGAAAAATTGATTTTAGCATAAAATTTCCCACTAAGTAGTAGAGTACCCTTGAAAACATCTATCACTGCTTCATTCATGTTTTTCCTTTGAAAGATGAAGACTCTAGAAAAGAACCAGCAGAATACATATGGATTCAGGTTTGCTTGATGAGATGCCCTTGGGAGTCTTTATTCAGCATCTTCTTTCCTTTTTCTCCTTTGCCTACCTGGCCCCACCCACGCTGGTTAATCATCACAGCTTAGTGAGCTATGGTTCCCATGGGAATCCTTCAAGCGCATGGGGGGAATAAAGGTTAAGAACTCCTGGCTTATGTCCTCCCTGCCATTCTCCTCAGGGCCCAAATGATGTGAGTCTATGAGCCGTAACTCGGTTCACTATGAAATCCCCATATTTTAACAGCGCTTAAGTTATTGCAGTCCTTAGTTCACTTACACTCGTTTACATTCACTTTTGATGTTCTACTGTGATCAGGGACTATAGCGGGCACTGAGAATACAAAGAAGAGTTTGGGAATGGCTTCTTCCCTCAAGGAGCTCTGTTCAATAAAGAGATAGCTGGAAGAGAGTTCAAGAAAGGCTTTGATGAGGCATACGCAGTAGGTGACCTCAGAGCACACCTGGAAGAGGTGGGAAAGGAGGTGATCTGGAAAACCTCCCAGTAGGTGACTGGAAACTGAGTCCTAATTTTAATTCATTGATTTATAGACAGTTAAAGCTGCACAGTGGCAGAATTATTTAATCCAAACTCCTTATGTGGCACGCAGGAAAACTGATGCTGGAACGGACTAACCAACTCATCCAGAGTGATCATCAGAATCACATCTAGGAGCCAGGTAAGTACTACTGGGCTCTCTCTTTTAAGAAGTTTTTATTTTTTGTAGGAAATTTTTCATCAGTTTATTTCATCAATTTAATGATGAAATTAATCAATTAATCATATTTTACAAATGTGGAGAGAAAATTGTTTATATGTATTGATTTTATGCACAGTAATGATGCCAATAACCCACAGACTGGGCAGTGAGTTGCTGGTGAATTTATTCCGATACATCCCCAGTCCCACCCAACTTGCCTCTTGAGCTAACTCCATACACCCAATTACAACTGGGAAGGACAGGTACAGTCTGGCTGTGAACAAGAAAAAAACTTTAAGGATAGATCTTAGTCGGATTACATTTCCTATCCACAACTGAGCCAGGCATTTAAGAGCTAAGGCAAGACCCCCAAAGTGAAATATTTTCAGTGCTAGTAGTATCTAAAATTGCTCAGGTATGCAATTTTCTTGGAGTTCGTATTCTCTCCTAATGTAGTCGTTTTACTTGGGATGTTTAAAGACTGGGATTTAGTAATAGGACAATATAAGAGCTCATTACATTAAAACAGAAATACTTGGGAAATCCACAATTTCTAATGGCTTGCCATCTGTTCGGTTCTTAGAAGCAATGGATTTATCCTGCTTAGTGCAGATGATGATATTGGGGTGAAATCGTGGATTATGCAATAGATTTCTGACCTGTTTAACTACTGTTACTAATTTACTAGTTTGCAAACTGTTATTTCCCAACATAAAATCAATTACTTTATTTTATTTTTATTTTTCAACTCACCCCAAATAAGGTTGATATAGGCACCACAGAACATCTGTTCGGCGCCAACAGATTGCGTTAAAGTCACCCACAGTCTCCAAATTAAAAACCTCACTGAGTTTTCCCTGTTTTTTTTTTCCCCACTGTACTCGCAGCAGGATGCTCTTTTGCCTTGCCCCATAGTCCACTTTAATCCGCTAGAAAGAAATTTTTAGAGGCACATCGGACTAAATCATTTTCATCTAAGTACACCATTTCCAAATGGCCGCCCAGGGTCCTAAATCCTGCCGCTGCAGATCAGGACAAGCAGGTGTCCTCCGCTGCAGAGTCGTGGGACTCCAGTGCATCCATAATTGGACGTTGGAAGCCAGAAAGCAAACTCGAACACACAAGGACAGGTATAACCCCCGCACGGGTGCACAGGAGAGGGCCGCGATCATAGGGGAGGATTCCATCCTTCGGCTTGGGGAGGTCCTTGGAAGGAAGCAAACACTGCTTCCCCAGTCAAGTCAGCGAGCAGGACGCCCCGGGTCGCAGGTCAGAAGTTGAATTTCAACCCAGCCTGCGTTGCATCCCAGCGATTTCCGCAGCCCGGGAACCACGGCGCACCGGCTGGGAGAGAACGAGGCTGGCTGGGGCAGGAGAAACTGTGAGTTGCTACTGCCAGAGAGCTGCCGGCGGCGGGGGCAGACGCGACTCCCGCCGCCTTCGGAGCGCAAAGCCGGGTAGAGCGGGCTCCGCGGCCCCGACGCTGCGCCCCTGGCCCGGGCGCGGCTGCCTGCGCTCCGCGTTGCCCTTTCGGCCGAGGGCATCTCCCCGTCACGGCAGCCCAGCCGCCGTGCGCCGGGGCACGGGCCAGCCCCGGGTACGCCTTGCCCGCCCGGGGCGGTTGCCAGGGCATCCGAAGCCGAAACGACCCTCGCCCTTCGGCGCCAGGACAAACTTCCTTCCTCCCGGCCCCCGGGCGCGCTTGCTGGCAGGCAGCTCCGTCTCCAGGCTTCCCCAGTCTGTGGCTGCAGGCGCCCTCGCCCGGCACGGCGAGCTTCCTCCCTGCCCCTCTCCAACCCCCGAGCTCCGGGAGGGCGCCTAGCGGTCCCCGCGCCTCCGCTCCAACAAAGCCGGCGGTCGGGAGGCGATCCTGAGAGGGGCTGGGAGTGGCGGCGGGGGCGCCGGAGCCCGGCGCAGGCACCCCTGGGCCGGGCGAGTACAGCGCGAAGGGGCAGCAGGGACGTGGCGGGCAGAGAAAGGGGAAGAAAGTATCCTGCTCTCGGCGCGAAAGGCTTCTTCGCTCGTCCTCGTTGCCCTGCTCCCCCTGCCCGAGCGCGTACCGCAGCCCTGGTGGGAGTTGGCCGGGGCAGAGGGGGAGGCAGAGGGGACGCAGTGGCCTGGAGGGCGAGACGCTCCCTTACCTCTGTCCAGAGTGAGCGGCTGGACCACTGTCAATGTCGCCATGTCTGCCGTGGGAGCCGAAGTGACGCTCGGCTTCAGCATCAGCAACCGCTTGTAGTGAGAAAAAGAGGAGGAGATTGGGGGCGGGGGTGGAAAGGGAAGACGGAAAGGAGGGGGAGGTGGGGGGAAGGAGGGAAGGTGGTGGTGGTGGAGGAGAAGAAAGCTTGGGTGGGTTGGCAGCCAGATGGAGACGCAACTGTTCCGCGGCGGGCAGACCTTCAGATGCGGCGTGAAGCTGAGCAGGTATCCGAGAGCGAATGCACCGCCGGCTCTGGGAAGGAAGGCTCTGCCCTAGAACTTTGCTATTCCACCCCAAGGAGCGCTGGATGGGTATAGCTGGTGTGTTGCTTTCTTTCAACTTTCCACTCAAATAAAATGGTCAGAGTATACGTATGTCTGGGGGAAGGGAGACAAATAAAAGGGGATACGGGAGCGAGAGATGAAGAGATGATTTTTTTTTCTTTTCAGATAAAGGGTATTGGTCAACCCAGTAATCCCATCCCCTAGAGAGAAAATGCTTCTAGTTCAGAAATGTTGGGATTTAATTGCAGTTGCTGTTAATTTCTGTTAAAGTTTATTTTGGAATGTTGACTTGTAACTGTACACAAGATAACTGACTTAAGGCCAAGGTTCCATCACTAGGTCTCCATTAAGAACTTGGGTATATTGCCTAGAAAATAACTTTCCTTAAAAGCAAACTTCTTAAAAATGGCTTTAAATTAGAAAGAAAGAAAGAAAGAAAGAAAGAAAGAAAGAAAGAAAGAAAGAAAGAAAGAAAGAAAGAAAGAAAGAGAAAGGAAGAAAGAAAGGAAGAAAGGAAGAAAGGAAGGAAGGAAGGAAGAAAGAAAGAAAGAAAGAAAGAAAGAAAGAAAGAAAGAAAGAAAGAAAGAAAGAAAGAAAAAAACATAAAGAGAAGTTTCTATCACTAAGTTTGAAAAACATGTCCCTAGCACTTTTCCAGGTTGATAGATACAGTCAGTGGTTACTCAGAGTTGCCACTTACTGATTAACATATGTGACAGAAATTGAAGGAGGCCACCGCCTGACTTAGGGGATTCAGTACAGTCCCTGCTTTCCAGTAGCCTGAATCTGCTGAGATGATGTTATTAAAAGGGTGACTTCAGAGTCAGTTGATCAAGGTGCAGTTACTAGACTCTTCAGATATTGGCTGAGACCCCTTCACCCCAACAGACTGCTTTCACTATCTTGCCACTGTAGGGACTCTCATTTTTTGATCAGGAAATTAAGAAGCATATAGAAATCTTATATAAGCAGAATGATGATGACTTTGGGTTTGGGACTGGAAGTGACAAAGCTTCCTCCATCCCCTTCCCCTTCCCTATGACAGAGCAGAATTATTTTGGCTAGCAATATACTCTTAAAGACAAACACTGTTTTACAGAAATACATTTGCATATAATCTATGTCATTGTCTTCTGGTTACCATATGGATGCTTTCTGAAGATCTTTTCCATCTCATGGTTTACATTTGAAAAAACAAACAAAGATTTCACCAATGATTTGAGAAAGTCAAAAATGACTGGCGAAACACCCTAACAGACCATAAAGACACCTAAAATAATAATTCAATATTTTCATTTAGTGTTTTAGAAAGAACCCCGATCTTGAAATTCAAGTCTTAGTTATGTGCTCTTCAGAAATCATTCTCTCACCAATTCCCCAATTTCTTCATCTGTCAAACAAGGACATTCATAATCTTCAATCTCATTGAGTGTCTTTAAAATATGAGAACTAATTCTACCCTGCAATCTTACCGAGTTTTGTGAGGGTCTGATGAGATCATGCACATGCATGTGCTTTTATATGAATACAGCTGTATTCATACTACAAACACACATCCCATCCAAAGATAAATGTAGCATGGCCTTTTTTATGGACAGTGCTCAGTACAAGTTGGGAGACAAATAATGAACAGGCCATGAGAATATGAGCAAGGTCTGAGCAAGAATAAGAGCGGTGAGTGCTCTAAGTACTGTAGAAAGAAAGTGCTGTGGGAGAGAGGAAGAAGCCACAATTCTGGTTGATTATAGTTATTCACATCCCCTAAATCAAACAACAGGGAGAAGTTGAATTGTGCACAATAACAGCAGAGTATGTGCCTAGGTTTTGCACAAACTATCAAACTTCATTCAATATTTGAGGATGAAAAGAACATACAAATCCCTTGGCCACTAACGTAGTTCTTAACAACATACTTTGTTATGAATATGTATTGGAGTGATTTGATTCATAAATCTAAAAGCCATGATTTCAACACAAATCCCAGGTAGTGAGGTCCGTGAAGGTAGGGTTTTTGTCTTTTTGTCTCCTGGTGTATCCCCAGCACCAAACATTTAATAGCATGTTTCTGGACTTACGCTTTGAGCTCCCTAATCGAAAATCTACTCAACCATTCTCCCTCTGTGTTGACTCCCTTTGTGTTGTAGGGTTTTTGTAAGGATTGAGAGAGAAAGCACAAATCACTACATATTCATCAGTTATTATTTCTAGTAGTGGCAAGTTCCATGTCTTTAGCTTATGTCTGTACAGGTGTAGAAAATGAGTAATAATACATTACCTGTTCAATTTTTTAAAATGAAGTATGAATAACAAACTACTGTCTCTCCAAATACATTTGTGAATTTCTACTTGAGACATGCAAAAACGTAAGAAAATGTCCTTAATCTCTTCTTTTGCTTTGGTAGATATGACTACCCTTATGTCTCTCGAATAACAGCCCGAACTCCTGTACCAACCACAATGTTTCATCAAGGTCAATATACTTGATCTATTCATATGTGTGTTGCTTTGCTGATCATGTATCAGTCAGAGAATTGTTAAAAACACCTGTTATTATACTTGTAGCTATTTGGTTACACAACCAATGCAATTTTTCATTAAATGATATATAGTAATTTAGTCTTGGTACCTTTGTTTTTAAAAGAATTCATTAATTCAGTAAATACTTACAGAGCAATTTATATGTGCTAGGCTTGGTGCTAGATTGGTTTCTCTTGTTACCCATTTTATAGATAAGTAAACTGAGACTCAAAAAGTTTAAGCAACTTGCTTAAAAATAGTAGCACCTGTATTCAAGAGCCCCTGTGCTTTCACCTAAGAGACATACCTCATTTTGTGTTACTCAAGATTTAGTGATGTCAGGCCTTTTATTTCAGAGTTCCATATATATATCCTTTATCTTTTTTTATGCTTCAGATATACTTGAAGAGAGAAACGCATGGAAGAAACTTAGGTCAAAGGAGAAAAAAAACTATGATACTGGGTCCATTGTATATAAATACAGGTTAATATTAAAATGACTACCTACTTTGAATGTAAAATCTGTTCTTCTTAAAAATTTCATTTGAAATTACGTTAAGGTCTGTTTCACTTAATTGAATCTTTGTGAATTATATGACAAAAATCAAGAGAAGGTTTGCATAAAGCATTAGCGTACCAAGAAAATGTGTTTAGTTAGATTATAAGTGGAGTATATTAAGTACAGTTTCATATGAGGAAAATAGCACCTTCAAACTAGAATTCTTTCAGCCTTGGGTGTTAGAAATTATTTTTGACTGATTCAAGGTATCACGTTATCTTCTTTAATTCTCACAGCTTTGTCAAAATAGCACTAGATTAAAATGAAGTTCCACCCTATACTTTGAAATATAAATGTGGGTTTTCTGAATAATCATAGAGACTCTTACTATGTTAATTTTATTCTTAGATTTTTTTTTAAACCTAGCGACAAACACATCCATGGTAAAATATCTGAGTATCTTAGACTTGTTTTGGTAATTAATTATTTGTCTGTTCATTCAACAAATACTGTGCTTACTGTATCCCAGACGCTGTTCTAGGCACTAGGATATTGCCGTGAACAAGAAAAAGCCCTCTTCTTACTTGGCTTATAGTCTACCCGAGAGAGAAAGACAATAAACAAACTGACAAACAAGAAAGAGATCATTTAGTGACTAAGTGTTGTGCAAAGAATGAATAATTTGAGGACTGAATTGAGTCTAGAATAATGCCAGGATTACAAAAGACAGAGATAAGGGAAAAGGGCATTCTGAGAAGCAGGAGAGCAAAGCCAGGGATGGGAGAGCAGACATGGTGTGTGTTTGGGCAAAATAGGCAGTTCAATTTGGAGCACAAGAAAAACAAGCCTAAAGAGGGCCATTGAGAGTCAGGTTGTGAAAGATAATGTAATTAACAGAAATGTAATGAACCTTTTATGAATTGCTCTGCACACATCACACAATGAAATGGACAAAGACGATCTAGGCTAAGAAAAAAACATTGTGTCGTAGCATCTACGTTCAAAATTACTAACATCAGAATGAAATGAAGACTTACCAATTCAGAGTTGGATGTTAGAAAATTGAAGATGAACTAAAAACATAAAATGTCAATTTTAATTATTTTTTATTACTTTCAAAATAAATTTCTGAAAAATTTGAGAGAAAGAAATCTGAAATCTGAATAATGAATCCTCACTTGAAGGGTCTTATTTGCATTTTTTTTACATTGCCTGTTATCATGCAAACAGTAAGTATAATAATTAACGTTTGCTATAGTTCTGCCATAGGCAATTGCACATATAATAAGTGCAAAGTCTTTCTGGTACTAGAGTGTTTTATTTATGCTGATTTAACTAATAGACTGTAAAATGATGTTTTTGTTTCACTTTGAAATGAACACTTTTCTATTTTCACAGTTGGAAGTTATGATTGATCTTTATATAATGAAATTTTAAATTCAAAGCTTACGATTTTCTTCTTTTTCTTTATGCACTCCAACCTCATATTTACACCATTGGGGAAGCCTGATAAAAACAAGAGAGGCAAGATAAAATGATTTTTAAAAGTGGTACTGGACTCATCTCTTTCTCACATCTACTCAGGAGATATTTCTGAACTTTTAAAACCCACAAACTTTAATGGTTTTTACATTAAATATTTTTATTGCCATTGCATCTTAAAAAGTTTAGTATAATCAATTTTAAGTCTGCAATTATATCTTTTCTAACAAGTATTTATGGTGCACCTGCTGTATGCCAGGCACGGTTCTATGTTCAGTGGTAAACATGGAGGGAGCGCCTTTTCTATAGAGCTTAGTTTTTATGAAGGGAGACAGACAAAACACAAATAATAAATCAGGTAATCTCTTAGGTAGTGGTAAGAACCTCCAACAGTGATATACCAAAGCTGTTCACACTGTTATGTGAGACCCAACTGTGTGCATCTTGCCCCAGTATCAATTTTAGTGACATCACGTTGTTATCTTCAGATTGGCTATGGTGGGAGTATTTACACGATGGGTATTGGCAAATACTACATATGAAAGTTTTATTTTTCCTCTGAAAAGCCAGTTGTTGAACATTTACCAGCATATCACAAAGTCCACAAAGAAAATAAAATAGGAAATTGTGATGAAATATGCAGCAGCGAGCAAGCAACATTAGAATGGTCAGAAAATAAGTCACACTGTATTTGATAGAAACTTTGTTTTTTCAAATAAGAAAACTACACTGTATTTGTTGGAGTACTGACTAGGACGCTGGACCTGGGATGGAATTAGAAGTAGGAAACGGTCATATTATTTTTGAGGAGTTTACAAAACATTTTGGGAAGGAGATAGAAGCATCAATGAAAAGGCATAGAATGAATTACAAAATGATGTATCAACAAGAATGATGCTGTAAATCTGTATGTGTTAAAAGCATACAAAATAAAAGGAAAGTCTAGAGTCTGTGAATGCTTTCTGGAGATAGTTTACATTCACTTTTAGAGGAAACTGGAGAGAGATTTTCTTTTCTGCACGTAGATAACAAAATGTCACACCTCTGAGCAGAAAGCTACTCTTTGCAATTTTGAATCAAAAGATTGCTAGTCAAATGGACCAAGATCTTCTAAGAGATTTCATGAGAAACTAAAGAAAAGGAGGGACATGATTATTATAATTGGGTGCCTATGTTGCTAAGAAATCTTTTCATGGTAAAGTGAGAACTCTGTTACCTTGATCCTTGAGAAGCACACTAATGATGGTCAAGGGTTATTTGTTTTAGACTTTAGCTTCATTTAAAATATGATTTTCTCCTGAAAAGCACCTTCATTCCTGACTTTCATTTTTTCCCCTTAATCCAGGCCAACTTATTTATTTCTCTCAAATTCTGGTATTATGGAATTAATTAAGGATGTTAGGGAGACACAGATGAAAAGGCCTTCAAATTCTTCCCAGATTGTGACACAGTACAGTAATTGAGGCACTAACTGAATTTACTGTAGGTGTGCTGAGGGCCATACAGCCAGTAATTAGCAAGTTTGGGAGCAAAATACATCATTCGCATGGACAGCACATTCAGAAGAGAGTTATAAACTCTTGTTTTTATCCTCTGGTGCTCTAATTTAAAGCAAAAATTACTACTAGCTTAATTGGTTTGCATTTCAATATGATCTTTCTGGGCCCAACCTGAAGCATAAAGTATCTTAAAGCATAAAGTATCTTTTCAATAGGAACAAATTATGCTCTTCTAAACTCAGTGCCTCACTCTCAGCACCTCTGCCTCCCCTGATTTTCTGGTCCTGGATGAACCCCTATCTCCTTGCCAACGTAGGTAGATCTCTCTGATGCTTATAATCGTATTGTGCCATTCCCTGAGTCTGCAGCTGTGCAAGGTAGATCTGCTTCCTGAAATACAGTGTCTCCAAGAAATTTCCTCTTTAAAAGATTTCCTAATTTTAATTCTTGCTTTACTTGCATAATAAACCCAATGATGACTTTATTTTGGCCTCAAAGGTTTAACTAGAATAAATTAAAAAGAAAAAAAAAAACCCAAGACAACACAACATTGTAGATCAACTCTACTTCAATAATAAATAAATGAATAAATAAATAAATAGGGGAGAACCCAAGAAAAATGAAAAAGGTTGTAATTCTAAGTATCTTCAGGTTCCTGTCACCTGGAATTTTGCATTGATCAGCAGTGGCAAAACAAGCCAAATCAAAGCAGTCTCAAATAAATGGAGAAAAGTAAACAAATCTGTGCCATTTTTAATCTGGGACAAGCAAGTCAACTATTCTATTAAATCTTTTCTCTACACATTTTCTTTTTAATGGGGAATCTTGTTTCGAAATTTTAAGTGTAAGACAACGCACAGGGAAAAAGATTCTCAGTGGGTATTACAAAAGCTCACTCACCAGAAGTAACCAATGTTAACCAGGGATTTTTTTTAAACATTTTTTTTTTTTAAAATGAGTTATAGTCAGTTTACCATGTTGTGTCAATTTCCAGTGTTGAGTACAATTTTTCAGTTATACATGAACATACATACATTCATTGTAACATTCTTTTTCGCTGTGAACCAGGGATTTTTTTCATTTGGTGTTGTCTCTCAGAAAGTGTATATATACATATACATGTGTATACACACACATACACACGTGTTCACATATTTTTTTAAAAACTCACATAGCATTATACTATACACCCTGATTATTTTATCTAGTGATACAATCACTTCATATCAATATATTTTATACATAATCCTTTTTCAAAACATTCTGTTGAAATCATCTCTTACAGATGAACTCTCGGTTTGTTTGTTTCTAGGTTTCTGCTGTCTCAAACACTATTAAGAATGAAAATCTTTCTTGTTTATATCATCTTTATGAGCATGAATTCCACTCAGTTATGGCTCTGTGCTGTATAATCCAGTGTTACAGTGGCCATTTGCCATTTTCAATGACATGCTTTCAGATTATAATACCTGTGACCATTTAATTCCTGCTTCATTTATGCATCCTCTCACATGCCAGTTGATACCTCTCATCTATTGAAATGTCATATTTAATTGAATTTCTAAAACCTAAGATGCCAAAATTTTAAAAATTAGTTGCCACAGATTGATGACTATTTTTTTTTCTATTTAACATATGTGATATGATGATGCACTGTCCAGCAATCTGGTAAATCGCTGATGATGACCACAACTTTCAACTAAGAAGCTAACAGTGTATTTGTCTAAAGCAAGTTAAAAGTTAAGAGCCTTAAAAAATCCACTTTCGGATATTTGTTTCATTGAAGATTTTATTTCTACCAAACAAAGAGACAGGAACACAATGAAAACACAAGATGTTTATTTTTCAAAAAAAGTGATGCATCGATTTACTAATTGGAGAGAACTCTAAGTAAAATTTAAAATGAGAAATACTATTCTTTCATTAAGTGTTGTCACTAGTTAGTAGTCAAAAGAGTATTTAAATCTTAGTGCATGTAGCGCTCTCTACTGGTCATATCTTTACTGCAACTACACTCAGTCTCAAATCTGTATTCACATCAAGTCATAAAAATCATCTCTATCCCAAAAGACTACTAGTATTTGTATTTTAATTTCTGCTTGGTTTCTACTTTTAACTGTGTGTGTGCATGCACACAAATGTTCATTTTGGAATTTCTATACTGAAGTCAGTTTTGAACTCTGCAAATGAATTGTTAGCATATATTATAACAATTAAGCGATAAAGAGATCAAAAAGATGGATATAGAGTTTTAATGCAAGGCATAATGTTTCTGTGTACCTTTAATAGGCAGTGGCTACACCCAAGGTGCTTGCTTCCTCTGACCCCTGGAGAAGACAGGTAAAAGCCTCCCAGGGGAATACTGGATGGCTGTGCATATTCAGCAGTTCACAGGAGTCCGTGACCACCATCACGAGCTCCTTTCCTCTCTCTCTCTACGACTTCTTCCTGTAACACTCCTCAAGTATTAAAAAAAAAATCATCTTACTGGTGCTTTTTTTGAAAGCCTAGGAGGAAATTTTATTACTAGTAGTGAGGAAAGCC
This sequence comes from Camelus bactrianus, assembly GCF_048773025.1. Taxonomy (NCBI): domain Eukaryota; kingdom Metazoa; phylum Chordata; class Mammalia; order Artiodactyla; family Camelidae; genus Camelus; species Camelus bactrianus. Next base: position 49,484,281 of record NC_133550.1, on the reverse strand, counting down.
ATTTGCTTCAGAAGTGTGTGTGTGTGTGTGTGTGTGTGTGTGTGTGTGTGAGACAGTGAGAGAGAGAGAGAGAGAGAGAGAGAGAAAGTACATTCATTCATTCATTCTATCGTTTCATTTCAAGTGGCTACTGTGCACCAAGCACTGTGTTAAGCACTGAAGATAAAGCAGTATTCAAGACCACCAGCCCCCTACTGGAACTGCTGGTGTTGGTAGAAATATTTCTCAATTAAAATAATTATAAATGCTGTTAAGGAACATACATGGTACAATGGGCATCTGTAACCTAAACCAGTCTGGGGGATTCAGAAATGACTTCTCAAAAAAGGAACATTTATGATGTGTTTAAGAAGAGACTTGAGCATGTTTAAATACTAGCCGAGATGGAGGGTTGAAGAAACAGGAGAAGCAATGATAGATGGCATATGGTTACCAAAAAAGTGAGAGGGAACGAGAGGCATCCGGGGAAAAGCTGGCGGGATAGGACGTGGTGAGAGGAAGATACTTCCTTCTGTGGAGCCAGAAGATGAGAGCATGGACACCGTTGTAGGTCAGTTTGTAGAATGCAAGAGGAGACTGAGGGAGTTACCACTGGAAGGCTTATTATTTCAGTGATGGAGGCAGCAAGGCTGTCTGCTAAGACTCCGAGTGGGTCTGAGAAGAGCAGAGAGTATTAGCAATAGCTATTTCACAGAGTTGATAAAAGTGGGCCGAGACCCAGGGTTAGTCAGTCCTGGAGGGGTTTTCTACTGAGTTGATTGATTCTGTCTCAGTCACGTAAGTTCTTCTGCTTTCAAGTCCTTTAAGTGTCTAACTGTGGACTCTGTGAATGACTTTGTGAAGTATTCTCTTTAATATTGTTTACAATAAATCATAACACTCTATAGTCTAGCTATTGTTTCTTCTTAAAGCACAGAATTGATTTAGGAAAGTTACCATTTCCATCATAACTGCCTGACTGAGTGAACACAGATGATACACTCATAACTCCTGGAAACTTCCTGGTCAGGATTTTTCAGTATGGTCATCATTTGTCAAAAGCAATACACATTAATCCTGTATTTATTATTGACATTTTTGTAAATAATATTAGGCCTCCTAAAATATTTTTTGAAGCTGATTTCTATTTTTTATGACTATTTGATATCACTCAGTAAAATACCCACACATGCTGTTACTGTATTTGGTTCAAATAGAGAGAAAACAACTTAATTCTAACAAAAAGACAGCACTGATATTGACGTAAGTATTATTGAACACGTTGCACTCACCCAAATGTGTTCCTCCAGAGTAAAAATAAAATATAATGATATTTTTGAGCCATAAAGGATGTTAAAGAACAGCAAATCTAACCAGCAGTAGAAAATGAGATCCAGAGAGATTATATCAACTGCCCAACTTTTCCTAGCTAGTGAGGAATGGGGCTCAGACTCAAACTCAAGTGACAATCAGTTTAGTGCTTTTTATATTACACTATGTTATAACACTAGATTGTTAACTTCATGAGCAGAGAGACAATGTTTGGTTTGCAACTATATACCCTATATCCATTGCTTGGCATAAAACCAATGCTCAATAAACATTAGCGAATGAAAGAATGAGTAAAAGAATCATTTTTTTTCCTACAAGATAAACTTCATTTAAATACATTTTAAAGTGAAAAATTAGTTCAACTATATTTACTGATTGCTTAATTTGGTACAAGATATTTGTTCTACTATGTTCTATGGAGATTTACAATAAAATGTGGCCCTTCCTCTACAGGAACATATAGCAGTCATAATTATCTCCAGAAAAAGGTAGGGCTTGGTAAATGACACAACGTTAAAATATATGAACAAAGGATTACATGGAACATGAAAGGCATTGTGCTAGGCAGAGATGGCTTTTATGCTAGGTCCTTAAAAACATGAGGGTTTTTTTAGATGGAGGTAGAATTGAACAGACATTTCAGCTGAACTGCGGAATGTATGAAGTCAAGAAGCAACGGCATGTTTGTTCTTATTGAAACAGTTCACTTGACTGGAACATGGAAGACATGAAGGAAATAGCAAAATATTAAGATCAGAAAGAAGCTGATAGGGAAGGGGAATGTAAGGGGCTTTGGGAGTTAAAGAATTTATTCAGAAGTTTAAGGAGTTTAGAATTTATTCAGAAGACTATTAAAAGGGTTTAGAATTTACTCAGAAGGCCATTAAAGCTTTCTGAGCAAGAAGGTGAAATGAGGTTCTTCCTGAAACAGTGTATTAAAATTTATTACAGAAAAATGATTACAAGTTCTAAATAGATTTAATAACAGGAAGTCAAAATTATCCCTATCAGCTGATGATGTTCTAGTCACGTGTGAAGAGAATAGATTCACTCTGAGGTCACACTGATAGGTCTTCACACCAAACTATGGCTTGGTTGTTTGGCTGGATAATAGTCAATGCCAATTTCTTCATCATCCATAATGGAAGATATGAAAAAAAATTACTTTTTTGAGGATTTTGATTCTGGCTACAGAAGTATTGCTAGTAGACAAAGGAAATTATGTGGTGGCCTAAGTCTGAAATTCTGAGGACTCAGTTTTCTTAACACCTCACAGCTTTCCTAAAATGTCACTGTGTATATATCCTCAAATAACTCTCTGCTCTTTTGTGAACTCCTACTAACTGCAGTAGCTTATCTTATCTCTAGGTAGTATAAAAAGAACAATGAAATAATGCAGGGGAAAGATGAGAGGTTTTGTTACGGACAGGATGTAACAAAAATACTGCTATTATATCAAGAATAAGGTGTTCATTAGGGGAGGTTTTAAGGAATGAGTGAGGAAACCTCTTCATTCCAAGATAAGTTTTGAAATAATGATAATATGTTCATTTAGTCAAAATGTTTTGAAGAAAATGAACTAGATGAGGACAGAGAGGGGCTACAGAGATTTAAATGGAGGTGCCTACACTGTGTCATTTATGCCAGTTCTAATTACTATTAACACCAGTTTTAAAATTAGAGGCAAAGCCTGGAGAAAAAACTGGAACATGTTACTGAGCCTGTGGAAATTATATTATCAGATGAGAGGAATCTTCTCTACTTACTTCAAGCCTTTTTTTGGACAACTTTCCCGCCCTAAATTTTTAGCGCCATGTAAATCTTAGTCCATAGTGATTGGCATTTTTATTCAGGCTAGTGGTCATGTAAGACAAATTTTCATATGTGTGTAAGACATATTTAAAGCATAGACATGAGATTTTTATCTTTCATTTTCATATGGGATGTATATAAATGTTACAGCTCTTGGCATAAAGTATCTGCATTTGATGTCAGTGGACCTTTCACATCAGGAGAGAAGATAAAATATTTAGGGACTAGAAGAGATGGTAAATGAGCAAGTTAACACTTTTGTGTTATGTGCAGCTCATAATTGTAGCTCTGTGAAGAGCTCCCACTGAGCCAATGGGAGGTGTGGGTGGAGGTTAGAGCCAGGTTAATTGTTGTATTCAGCATCATTCAGGAGAAAAAGTGGAGATAAAATTGCAGCATTTATATTTCTGCCCTTCAATTTTCCTTCATCTCTATACTTGTATTTTCTTTGCTTGTTATTATTTATATCCTACGTCTGAATTTTTTCCTCCCTTGACTCCTTGGGTTATTGAAGAGATACAGTCCATAAAGCTGACTTTTCAGGCATTCTAAAAACAAAGAAAATGCCATTCATCTTTGCATTTTTAATACAGAGTTGGAAATATAGTTCCTTGGAAAATATTGCCAGGTAATCTGATGGAAAAATAGATTTTGTGAGGAAAGAGGTATTTTACTAGATGTCTCCCCGGCATGCTAGGGACTGTGTACACCATCAGTGCTAAGCCTGCAGGTAATTTTAATTATCATCTGACAGGTCGTTTTTCTTTTTTAGTAGTTTTCTAGTCCTTTGGGATCCACCAACTCAATGACTGATTAGTTTCTTCTAGGTCAGGAAAGAACCTCTGACTTCAAATATGCAGCTTCAATAATTTGGCTTTCATATTCTCTGAGTCCTCATCTTCACACTATGATTTAGATCTGGGTTATAGTATAATCACATATCAAGAATACCACTGCCTAACAACCACCAACCCCGGGGAGAAATTCTCCTCAAATTTGAGACTTTAAATTCCTATCCACATTTTTTTCACTACTTCGTTAATTTAAAAGTTAACATTCATGCAAGTTAAAGAATGCCTGTATTTTGCTTCTCATCTTCTTAAGTATCCTTTTATTCATCTTCTTACTCTTCAAATCTTCCACTTCTGTTTGTTTTTATGTTCATCTCTTTTACCAATATTAATACTGCCTTTCCAAATTTTTTGAGACATTCCATTGATAAATTTGGAAGCATTTACACAAATCCTGAGGGAACTGAAGGTAGCAAAAAGACATATAAAACAACTCTTTGTAGACTGTAAGTTGTCAAGCTTATTAAATGCAAAAATCCTTTTTAAAGAGGAAATAAAGAAAACTTACTTTTCTTTTGTGTCTTTGCCTTTCAAAGAGAGCTCTGGAAAACAACTTTCTATCAGGCCACACATATTATTGCATAGTTTAGTGAAACAAACAGTCCAACTAAATTTGCAAGCTTTGGTCATCATTTATATGTATAAAATGATCATTACCTTGCTTACCTCACAATCTAAGTTTTTTTTGACAGAAAAAGACTATTTTGATTTTAAAAATCACTTAAATTATCTTTTATATTTTACAAACCTGAGTGCATTCTATGGTAGAAAGACATCTTTGTTTCAGAGGCTTATTGGTGATTTTTATATTTCTTTTAACTGTATAGAGAAAATGGGTCATATATTCATTTTCCTGGATATACAAAATACAAGTTAATTATAAAATTTAAACAAATATGTTAAGGTGTTTTTCTAACACTTGGCAATACCTCCATCAGGTGAGCTCTTCTCAGATAGGCATTACCTTATTGCATAGAGGGACTATAGCTGTGCTTCTTCCAGAATGTGGTGTAGGTTGAATTAGTTCATCTTATTGGCTTGGAATCTCTGCTTCCCACAGGATTCATTTAATAATATTCTGGATTTAGAAGTTTTCACTTGGATACAATAGCATTTGGGCATCAAATTTGTCTAATTCTATTTGTATCAGTGGAACATTTTGGAAGTTAAAATCCAGGAATTTTTATTAAGAGAACTTTAAATGTAGAAATGTAAAAATAGAATATAGACAACTGTAATTAGTCCCCCAGCTGGATAACAGATGGACATTTTTAGACCTAAACACATTACTTCTATTATCCAGCAGTAAAAGAAAGTATGATGATGATAAACAAATGCATTTACCAAGTTCAAATGAGTCTTATCATCCTTATCTTGTACCAGAATTTTACCTGTTAGAGTTCTAAAATATAAATATGAAGACATAATTCCACAAAATCAAAATTTTTCTATGGTTTCAGGCAAAAGATCGAGTTCCTTTTATTAGCACTGGGCATGCTTCTAAGAGGTAAGCCAATACTGAGAAAAGTGGAACCTCCTTATTCTTTTAAAGGGCAAAAGCTGAACATGGACAAGACCATGTTTTAGTTTCATTTTATTTTGTTTTGTTTTGTTCACACACCTAACACACAGTAGTGAATGAATAATGAATAGATGGAAAGAAAGGCAGGAAAGAGAAAAGGGACCAATGAATGAATGAATGAATGAATGAAGAGTGATTAAAACTTGTCTGAAGAGGTAACACTGCTAATAAAAATACATTTCTATGTATTTATTTTATATCTTGAATGTCATATACTAACTGCAATACAGTAAGCAGACTAGTGTTACCTAAGAACTTCTGAACCCTAATGAATAGATAACTTATCTGTAACTAGCAATCCCAGCACCCTGTTAGGGAGGGCTGGCTTGTACTTGCATTGCATTTGCTTCACAGGCTGCCTGTGATTTTGCAGATTACACTGAGATTGGTTCTTCCCAGGGTTAAGTCCTAAAGTCAGCTAGTAAGGCAACAATCACCCTTGAAAAACCCCTTCTATCATCTTTAAAACTTGGTTTGGGGTCTATACCCTTCTATAGCAATTCTTCAGCACATTAAATTTGAGGAGTACTGTGCCAAACTTGAGACAAAACAAAGTGGAAATCCTCCAGAGTGAGTGACTCAGTGCTTGGTGAGAGAATGGCTTGGAGATCGAGTCCCTGCTGTGAAATCAGCCTGCTGAGTTTGAATCCTAGATCCAACGATTAGAACCTGTGTGACCTTGGCTAAATGGCAATAGCTCTTGCTCTGTTTCCACATCTGTAAAATTGGATTATAATTGTACCTATGGAATAGGTTGTGAAGATTGAATGAGATAATCCGTGTAAGCCGTTTGAAACAGTGCCTGGCATGCACTAAGATTATTTGCTCTACTTCCTGACTTTATGACAATCATAAAATTCCTAATAGAGAACAAATGATGGATGAGAATTATAAAATGTTTCTGTTTGCCAGGAGGATTTACTCTATTCTGTTTTAATAAATCAGCCTCTGTAAACTTAATGAATATAAATAAATTGTTTCCTGGGAGACAGTAACAAGATGAAGTGTCACTGGCACACAGTAGGTAATGCTTACTGGATTTTAATCTAAATCTTGCATGTGAGCAGATGGATATGGCATCCTATTCTTGGAAAAGATACGGAAATGACCTTGACTGCTTACATCTTTCTTTCCAGACTGTCAGTACCTTCTGAGGCCTCACTGAATAGGAATCAGTCTCATGCTTTTGGGCATTAAATGCAAATTAAATGAGGGTTAGGTTCCATCTCCCACTCAAAAGTTGTGTTCCTATAATGTAACTCTACTGTATTAAGACCTACTAGTTCACTCCTGCATAATTTTTTTTTTTTTTTTTGGATTCTTGGCCAAAAAGCCTCCCTTATCATTATACCTGGTCAAGTTTCAATCACATATGTAACCCCAGGTAGAATTCCAAAGAAATGCTTTCTCTAGGTGCTCTGCCTTTAAAGCCTCTGATTCCATTATCTACTCTGCACTTCCCTGCCTAACACACACACACACACACACACACACACACCCCTTCTGTAGTTGCAGTTCCTTAAACTCCTACCCCTTTGTCACCATCACCTCCATTGAGCTTTTGTCTGGTAGAGTCATCACATATGGGGGTGTCCCTGCCTCTCTGTGTATAAGGGCAACTTGTGTCCTTTGCTACTGAAACATGGTGGCAAGTGTGTTCCTTGCATACCATAGTCTGAGTATCTCATTCATTCAACCAGTATTAATTCAGTATTGAAGCATACCAGCTGTTGTATGATGCACTTAAGATACTGGCAGGTGAAGAAGATACACTGATCTTTTGGCACCTCTGAGCTGGGAGGGAAGAATGAAGATTCTATGAATGAAAATTTGCTGTAATATATGCCACCAATGCAAAGCTGAAGCTGACGATCTTTTGTAGGATAGCAAGGTCAGAATCCATCCTACATAAGTATGAATTACCTGTGAGCATTCAGACAGATGCCCTATTTGTATATAAGTGACAAGTATAGTCATTAGAAAAATAATCATTTTTCCCTGCTCTACTTTTCATCTGTGAAGAAGAGAAGGTCCAAAAGAGTTTGACATTTTTCTCATTCTAACAGGTATGATTTCATTTGAGATGAATATTTCTTTCTTATTTTAAATTGGAAAGTGACGAAAACACTGTTTCCTAGACACTGTACTTCATATTTAAGTAGAGATTATTATTTTTCCATCACTTTTCCTCATGCATACTGAAGCCAAGTTCTTGAAATACAAAACTGTTGGCAAAATCTGATGTCAATGATTTATAAACATCTGGAATTTTTATAATGTCACAACAGTGTTGCTTTTTTTTCCAATGCTTTTTATTGCTATGATATAAATTAAGATTCTATAATAGCAGATATAATGATAGTTACAGTGATTGAGGGCCCATTTACATGGCAGGTACACCCAGAGTGCTAACTAACACTTTTTTAAAATTAATTCTTTCCTGAATCTCTAGGAAGAAGATATTATTATTCTTTATTTACAGATAAGAAAATCAATACACAGAGAAATTAAGGAATATATCCACTCTCCCTCATGAACCTAATTTCAAAGCTCATCTTTTTTTCACTCTGCCCTACTCTGACTTCTCAAAAAACTGCATTTAAAGACCCACCATGGACCATATCAGCCTTTCATCCACTGTTCAAAAATGAATTCACCTATCACCATCCCAGTCTGTTTCTTGTTGATAGTTTTTATGCTAGTATTCAAGGCTGGCAATTATTTAAATGCCAGCGGGTTACCTGGCCAAGAGGATTTAAATTCACATGAACACATCTTAAAATAAAACTCTAATGTGGACAAAGCAGATAGAGACACTATAAGTTGTATAAGACAATGAGAATTAATGAGGAGATTGTTTTATTTGATGCTGCAGTATTATTTTGTGTATTCCTTGCAAAAAAAACCCTAAAACACTCAAAATGTAGTTTTCAGCTTTTCTTACAAATGTACATAATTGGTCCTAAGAATTGTCTGGTGGCTTGAATGTACCACATATATAAAGAGAAAGGTTTTTTGTTTTCTTACATTTAGATCTCTTTTCTTTACCCAAATAAACTGTGCCCATCTCTAGATCTCTTGAAAAACCTTCAGGCATTCTCAAAGCACAGAACCAATGCCTTAAAAACTATATGCATTTTGCATTTGGCTATTTCAACTACTGAGAGTAGCTCTGCTTAGTTTTTGCTCTGTCTTTATGCTTTGTTCTGTTACCCCAAAGCCTTTGAAAAGTCTAGAAGTTTGGGAAACAGCAAAGGACCAGATGCTTTAATCTTCTTAGCTGGCTACTTCTATCTTAATAACATTGCTTGCCTCGTTTCAAAGTAACTTTTGACATATTTATGTTCCCTAATATGATAGCTTTAAGCCAGTGTAAAGCAGGGGCATACAGATAATGTCTCCAAGATGTTCTCTGCAACCATTTCCTCATAGAATCCTCGACCCCAGATCTCTCCTACTTTACTTTTTGCATTCTTTTTAAAATTTGTAATCTGTAACTTCAGTATTGATATGAATGCACTGAATGGGTTTTCCCAAAATTCAAATGTTGAAATTCTAAACCCGAGTGTGATGGCTTTTGGATGTGGGACATTTGCGAAGTGATTAGGTCATGAGAATGGAGTCCTCATGAATGAGATCAGTGCCCTTATAAAGGAGATCCTAGATAGCTCCCTTGCCTCTTCCACTTTGTGAGGACACAGGGAGAAGATGGCCATCTGAGAACCAGGAAATGGGCCCTCACCACACACAGAATCTGCCAGCACCTTGATCTTGGATTCCCAGACTCCAAGACTGTGGGAAATATATTTCTGTTTTTATAGGTCACCTACTCTGTGGTATTCTGTGATAGCAGCATTCATGAACTAAGGCAATTATGAAACTTTATCACCATATCAAAAAAAGTTAACAGAAAACCTTCTAACTTGTATCCAAAGTGATTATCTTTCTTCCTATAAACATCAAACATTGAAAATTATCATTTCATCCTTTTTTTTTGGTAAGATTCTTGTTGAGCTACAATTCACATGCCATAAAATTTACCCATTTGACGTATACAATTAAGTATATTCACAAAGCTGTACAGCCATCTCTGCTATGTAATTTTAGAATATTTTCATCACCCTAAAAGGAAACACCATACCTGGTAGCATTCACCCCTCGTTCCCACTTCCCCCAAACCCTAGCAACCACTACTCTTCTACCTTTCTAGATATCCCATTCTGGACATTTAATCTAAATGGAATCATATACTACATGCCTTTTGTGTCTGATTTTGTTCACTTAGCATGATGTCTCATGGTTCATCCATGTTGTAGCATATATCAGTACTTAATTCCTTTTTATTGACAAACACTATTCCCGTGTGTGTGTGTGTGTGTGTGTGTGTGTGTGTGTGTGTGTATGCCTTATTGTTTGTTCATTCCTCACTTAATGGATATTTGGGGTTTCCCCCCACTGTTTTACTATTATAAATAACATTTCTATGAACATTCAGGTATGCATTTTTGTGTGGAAATAGGTTTTCACTTCTCTTGGGCATATACCTGGGAGGAGAATTTCTGGGATCCTATGGTAAATCTATGGTTTACAAGTTTAGGAACTCTCAAACAGTTTTCCAAAGTGGCTGCAACACTTTACAACCCCACCAGCAAAGTTGTATGTTGAGTGACTTTCTTGGACTAATTTAGTCTGTGTTCTTCATTGTGGGCAGCCAATGAATTCTATTCTCAGTTAACTTAGTGATCAGCTAATGATTAGATTTTCTTAACGGCCCTGAACTGGTAAGTCTCCCAGTCTTGCTGAAGGGCTCTGTTTGTATGTTAGGGTATGCACTCAATGCTCCAGCACACAGTTGAAACCCTGCCTTAGTCTTTGCTTCCTACTGAGGCAGAGCATCAACATCAGCTAAAGGTGAGAGATATAAATTTTTGGGTATAAAATATGCACAGCCCTGCATACGAGCATCACCTTCTAGATTTTCAGGAATAACATCCCCCAATGAACATCTCACTCCCCCATTTCTCCTTTTGAGATTTTCAGTCAACTTCTTGTTAGCGACAAGTGGTATCACTGCCTCAGGCAGCTGCAATGTTAAGTAATTACCACTAACTATTTTCTACAATTACCCTGGAGATGAGACTCACACATAGGGAGCTCTGAGTTAGGTCAAAGAACAGCAGGTTCTAAGAATGAAGCTTTACCTAGGAGCTGCTAGCAAAGTCAAATAAAGATATTTCTCTGGAGATGAGACCTTAAGTAACTCCAAAGCCACTCTGTCCCTCCGGTATCTGCTAGGCTGCTGGCTGTTACAACTGTCTAGCTGTGAGCCCATGGGTTTCCAATGATGCTATGGAGGTGGGAAGAGGATGATGGGAATGAGGCAAGTTAAAATGCCACAGTGCTCACTGTTCTTATTGAGATTCAGCCATTTTTACTACATAAAGTCTTCTCTAATTGTTGTAAGCCGTTAATTAATTTCCAGAGTTTTTACAAGTTGATTTTGACAGTTATTGCTAGTGTTCTCATTGTTTTTATGATAGGGGAGCAGATTTTTGGAGATCCTTACTCTGTCGTTCTAAAAGCACTGTTCAGGTCAACCCTCAAGAAAGTGCCTCAGTGGCATCTTAAAGTCAACATCCCAAAATGGACTCATCAATTCCACATCATATTTCCCCACATTTTAATAATCTTCTTTTAAACTCTGTCTTAACGATAGCTCCAATACCCATTAGCCAGAAATCTCTTTAATCTAGAAATCTCTTTTATCTCTCACCCCTGTATTCAACCCATAACCAAGTCCAGTTCATATTATTTCCTAAATGGCTCTCAGACCTATCTACTGTTTGGCATTTCCAAGAAAAACATCATGACTCAGCTTCTCAAAAACTGACTCCTGACTGCTGTAATAACTCTTGGACTAATCTGTCTGCATCCAGGCCAGCCTCATCCTACCATTTATCCACATAATAGATTACATGACATTTTTAAAATGCAAAAATAGTTATGTCACTTTAGGTTAAAACTCTTAAATGCTCTCCTACTCTCTTAAAATAAAAGCATTTTTACTATGGTCTTCAAAGTTCATTCATGGTCCAAATTATCTTTCACCATAAGTTAGTAGCATACATTCTAACTCTTTATATCTGAACCCAACTGTGAATCTCAGAGAAGATTTTTCCAAGTCTGACTAAATCACATAGCACCAAGCACTTGTCCTTTCTAGCAGTTATTACAAGAGCAATTTCACATTTGTTTATATGATTATCTAGTTAATCTCTCTCTTTTTCATTAGACTATAAGCTCTATGAGGACAGAGACTCTTTCTGATTTTGTTTACAGTTGTATCCCTGAAATTTTAGCACAAAGCCTGACACAAATTTTGCGATCAATAAACATTTGTTAAATAAATGAATCTTGATAAATGGCTTGTGCTAAGGCTATAATGGAATAAGCAAAATTAATTCCTTACCCTTTAGCCAAGAAGTTAAACAATGTAACTGTCAAGCAATCAAAGGAATCAGTCTGTCTGTTTCACCTTTACTCATCATTAAAAAAAATAATAGTTGCTTCTGAAAAAAATGTTCAAATTATAGACATCAGGCCAAAGCAAACATGTGTAGAATTTATATATGCAACTTGGAGTAAACCAATAAAATCAGATTTTGAAAATTATTTTGACAATTAAGTTCCTAACAGTACAATGTACAGATTTTCTGTATTTAAGTATTAGCACATAGTAACTCACAGCGAAAAAAGTGTGACAATGAATATATATATGTTCATGTATAACTGAAAAATTGTGCATTACACTGGAATTTGACACAACATTGTAAAATGACTATAACTCAATAAAAAATGTTTAAAAAAGTATTAGCACAGAGTACCAATAAGTTAATAAATAATTTTCTGTGTAACAGGTATTCTCAGATCTAGCATGATGAAATGGATAAGTTAATTGCTTTATTATCTTGAGCTGCTTGAGGACTGTTTTAAAAAATAATTTGCTAGGCAAAGACAGTGGTTCTAAACATTTTTTTCTGTTGTATTAGGAGAAACAATTCAAATCATTGATTTGTGGTTAACTACGTTCCTAATGCGTCTTTCAAAGGGAATATCATAGGTCTTCTAAATGACTGCATTGCTTCCTTATCTTCAAATAGATTGAAAAAGGTATTTCCTTAAGATTAAGTCAGGGTGTATCACTTTGCTTCTTGCATCAGAGGCCCAAGGTATTTATGATACTGTATTCCAACATGACATGACACATCCCTTGTGAAATATCAGTTTCTCTTTCAGTAAGATCCCCAGTATGGCTTAATTTGGCTTAGAACCATCATTTTACAACTAAGCATGTTGTCATGGATTTAAAATGCTTCAGATGACAGCTTTAGATTTCCTTGCTTAACTGTTTAAAGCATTCAAACTTTAGCTATCTCCGCAATGAACTGGGTGTCAATTTTAGATGTATTCTTGGCATAGATTGCCCTTGCATTTCAAGCTGCACATTATAAGCCGCACATTTTCCACCTGGGAGATAGTTACTTCTTTGGGAAAAATGTTTACAGTGTGGAGTATTTTTTTCCCTTTAAATGCAGGAAAACTAGTTTTCTTTCTCATTATGTTGATTTTTTCCCCTCCAAATATACAAGTGAGCTGCCATTCTATTGTATTGCTCACCCTGATTTCCCAGACGTTGTGCTAACTCTCTTACTGCTTTTGGGTAGTTTCCAAAATGCAATACTTGAATTAAATATGTCCCCAGTAGATTTTACCCTTTAACTGTGTCCTTCATTCTCTTTTGTACTGCTATTGTATAGAGCCTCTGAATGACTTTATTATATTTCAGAGTATGGCTGTTATCTCCTGCTAATTTTATCTTTTCTCCCTGAAATAAAATTTCTTACTTCTTTAGCATTTTTAGGATCAAAGCCCATTGTTACATATGCAAAAGGTGCAGACATTTTCAAGCAAAATATTTTAGCATGGTATATTACTGTAAGATAATAAACATTTGGAATCTTTCTTCATTTTATGCTGCTCTGTTGGATCTATGTGATGAAATAAATTCCACATCTAACTGTGTAAGATATGGTCATCCAAATATGAAAACTTTTCAAGTGTTTTCTGCCAAATACTTAATAAACACTTTGTATTAGAATAGTTTAAGATTTACAGAAAAATTACAAAATAGAACAGGGTTCCTATATACACCAAACCTAGTTTCCTCTATTGTTCATATCTTATATTAGTATTATACATTTGTTATAATTAATGTAGCAATAAAATTGAAACATTATTATCATCGAAAGTCTACAGTTTATTCAGATTTCGTTAGCTTTTACCTAATGTCCTTTTTCTTTTCCAGAATTCCACCCAGGAAACCGCAATACACTTAGTAGTTATGCTTTCTTCTTAGCTTATTTTTGGCTGTGACAGTTTCTCAGATTTCCCTTGTTTTTGATGACCTTGACAGTTTTGAGGCATCCTGGTCAGATATTTTGTAAAATGTCCTTCAATTGGGGTTTATCTGATTTTTCTCGATTAGACCCGGGTTATATATTTTGTGGAGAAAGACCACAGAGGCAAAGTATCATTCTCATGACACCACATCAAAGGTATGTACCATCCACCTGACTTATCACCGTTGATGCTGACCCTGATCATCTGGTTGAGAGAGTGCTTGTCAGGCTTCTCCATGAGAAAGTTACTCTTATTTCCCCTTTACTGTACTGTACTCTTTGAAGGAAATAGCTATGTGCAGCCCCATTTAAGGAGTGGACAGTTATGTTTCACCTTTGGGAGAGTATCTACAAAAAGTATTTGGAAGACTTCTGCACTGGAGAGTTTTCTATTCTGCCCCCATTATTTGTTTAGTCAGTCAGTTATTTATATCCATATGAGTGCAGGGAGATTTGTTTTAGACTTTGGGTTAAAATCCAATACAATTTTTAATTTGTTTATTTATTTATTTACTCAAATTGTTCCAGCTTTGGACACTGGGAGCACCTTCATTTGTCTCCTACATCCTGTTGATATACCTCTATTTCTGTTTGTTTAGTTTATTTTTTGCGTTTCTTTGCTTTCTGGCACTACAAGATGCTCCAGGCTCCTCCTGTATATTTCCTGCCTCAGCCCTGGGATCAGACAATGCTCCAAGGAGCCCTGCTTCTTTTTATTAGAAACCAAGGTCTGGGCACTAGATGCTCTGTCATATTTTTTTAGCTTAAGAAATGGGACTAAAATTCCTTGAGCTTCTACTGTTATCTAAGCCAGAGATCAGCACAATATTTTCTGTGAAGGTCCAAGTATTAAATACTTTAGGCTTTGTATTTGTATTATCTCTGACAACTACTAAACTGCCTTTGATGTAAAAAAGTGGCCATAGGCAATATGTGAGCAAGTGGGTGTGGCTATTTTCCAATAAAATTTTATTTACAAAAATAGGTGGCAGGCTGAATTTGGGCAGCAGGTCATAATAACTGGCTGACTTTTGATACAAGCTGTAGGTATGTCTTGTGTGGTGTGTGTGTATGACGAGAGGCAGAGGGAAAAGAGAGAGGCAGGTAAATTAAGATATGAATTCATTCTTAGAGTGAAAGGGTCAAGGACTGAGCTTAAGTGGTCTGATTACAAAGCCCTACAGTCTTTATTTTGCCCTACTGTCTTCTAGTCAATGATTCTTCAAATCATATTGCAGCAGTTCTTTGTATTTTCTTTCTCCAGCTTTTAGAAAGTCTCCCATGTAGACTAATCAGATGTCTCCGGTGGTATCACTGTAACAAAGATGCTAGTGCTACAGGTTACACCTGCATATTGATCTTATTTACTTTTAGTCACATGTTGTATAGTTATGGACCCCAGTTTACTAATAAAGAGATCAACCTAGCCAAGGAAGCTGTTTGCTGAAATAAGCCATTGGAAAGAGTTGTTCAAAGGGAAGCCATTTTCCAGCTAACGTGGCCCACGGCCAGCTATACTGTGTAACTGTGTAATGAGGAGTCTCTTGTCTGCCAGCAAAAACCAGAGCATGGAGAGGACACATTCAACAGTAGTCTTCTCCAGAGACTAACAGAGGAAGACAATGAGGAAAGACAAGTATGAGAGGGTTAAACCCTTAAAGAAATGGAAGAATTAGAACCAAGAAAAAAATGTGAGCCAGACTGATCTCTCAGTAAATTTTAAGCTCAGTGCTGAGCCAAATACTTTCTTTCTATATCAATTCTGCCTTTTCCAGACCATTTTTTTTTCACATTATTCCCCTGTTTTAAGACCCCACATTCACAGATCCTTCTATGAATTTATAATTAGGGGTGCTAAATTCATTGATCAGTTTCCCTTACAAAGGCAGTCCAGCTATTGGAAATAAACTACGTGGCTTCAGCTGTGAAACAAGGTAACCTGTATGGTATATATTTTCTCCTTCAAACTGTTAGAAGTCATGGATAATCAACAGAAAGCTGAAGAAAGATAATATATTGAAGATAAGTCACACAATATTTCTAGACACGTTTGCCTTATGTAGAACGTAAGAACTCTCCTATTATTGATTATACATTTTTCTAATTGTTCAAAATCTGTTCTCCAAAATAATATGATCTTTCTTAGACTGGCGTCAAATGAAATAAATCTCTCCCCCCACTAAGCCATAGATCGGTGATAGATATAAACCTATAGCGGTGTATTTAAATGATACACTAGTTCATATAACTATTTGATCATTCATTACATATTCTTCTGCATCAAGAATGTGGGAAAAAGGACTAGAGTAGTAGATTGGAAAAGCTAGGTAGAAAGGCTATATCGTTAGACTTTTTGGTTCCTAGATAATGTTTCAGAGAATACTAATAATAGTATTAATATCATAATTGATATGAATAATGGAAGTAATATAATAAAATAATAACAGCTGTGTCCAGATACTTCAAGTGTAAAGGGATTTACTGCACAGAAGTAGTTCCAAAGTTGTTGGAGAGGCTGAAACACAGAGTACAGTGCTTTATCTGTTGATCTAGAGCTGGTACCATTGCTGGACTGAAGCCCTGCCTTGGCACTACTCTGCTGGAGGCTCTGTCCCTGCTGTTATTGTAGCTGAGTGGGCACCTGGGAGCCACACTCCCACTGAAAAGCCTATATGACACTCTACTACTTCTGTGGAAGGCATCTCGAAACGCAAGGAAAGACAGCATCTCTCATCCTCTTTGCGAAATTCTGAACCCGACTGACAGGGGAAATATAGTTTGCAGGCTACCACTTCTACAATTCAAAAGCAAATGCAGGAAGGCAAGAATAGACCTTATGCCAAGAGACAAACTGCATACAATATGATAGGCACCTACTTAAGTATTTGAAGATAGGTAGGTAGATAGATATTCACTTCGTTCTCCTAATAGCCCTGTTTGGAGGAACGTTTTATACCTATTTCACTGATACGGAAACTGAGGCAGAAAGAAGCTAGGTAATATCAAATTCATATAGCTATTAAGAGATGGAATTAGGATTTGAACCCAGATAATATGAGTTCATAGCTGCAATCATTGTACTACAGTTCAGTAAGCACAGGTGCTCTGGACCCTGTTACATATGTCTGAAGGAAAAAGCTAGTCTTTTCCAGAGCCCCCTTCCAAGTAGTTCTGATACACACCTGCCCAGGTATTTCATATGACCTGATCTTCACTTGCCACTAGTTTTGGCCAAGTCCAATCAATATAGCTCTTTCTTTTTGTATAATCAACAATGTCAGTGGTAAGTAATTTCATGTAGGTTCTCTTTCTGGTCATCTTCCCTTGAGCCACTGATGCGATCACAATACAGGCTTCAGTGTGAGGAAAAACACTGCCCCTCCCCTTTTTATCCATGCCTAACATGAACACCCACCGAAACATTAAACAGACCCCCCTCCTTAAGTTTCCAAAACACAGTGAACTATCAGGCTACCACTTGGCTGGATTTTACTGAAGGCTAGAGATAAAGAAAGGATTTGAAGACACAGAATAAATTACAACTGCAATAAAATAAAGTTTTTCTTGGAGCATGCCAGTCCAGGCCCATCCCTGAAGTGTCCCAGTCACATAGGGTACCACTTGTCCTGGTTTCAGACCTGCCTGTAAGTGGCCAGGGCCAACTTCCTCTTACCACATGGTATGTTTCTGAGCCTATCTCTATTGCTCAGAGTCATGGCCCACTGCCCCAGCTCCAGTTAGAGAAGAAGTCCCTCTCACCCTAATTTAAGACTGAATTTCTCAGCTTTTTTTCCCCTTTCCCTTACTAAGAAAAAGTATCCAAAACTTGGGAGACAAAAGGATGACAACACATCCCTTCCGTGACATACTATAATACTGGTTAATCGGTCTGCTCAAGGCTTACCTAATTCTCTAAGAGGACTCAGTTTTGTCTGATTTACTATTTACTATTGTTAAAGTTCCAGACACTATGCAGTTAGATGTTAACCTTTAGATGACTGGTAAATTGTAAATGATTTTTGTCCAGTTGAGATACAAATGATTTCTGTCTGATAGAAAAAATAATCCCAAAGGTTACATTTTATGGCCCTGGAGGCTATTAAACAGTTTTGAACTTCACTTAGCAATGTCATTGCAGCATTTTTTCTTTCTCTGACTGTAGTACATACACTCGTCTTTCTTATACTCCATTGAACCAGTTTAACCTTTGGCTTAATCTTTCATTAATGTGTTTGACTTGAGCTTACTTTTTGTTTTTTTGTGAGTTACATATTTAACATTTAGAAAATTAAACTTTGATACTCTGGCTTCTTCACAAGACTGGTAAAACTAGAAACATCCACTTTCTTTACAGTAAGTGTGATCCCCAGGTTTACACCTAGTATTTGTGGAACTTGGAAAAGATTACAAAAGTAGGTCCATATACAGTAAGACTAAATATTTGGAAGTTATAACTATGACTACAGGCTATTAAATGAAATATATTCCTCTCTTCTATCTTGACAAGTATCCCTTCATAATGAACATATAGAAAAATATGCATTAGGCTTTGGTAATTTTTGTTACCAGTCAGCAAAATATTAAAAGTGAACCAATTTAAGTATTATGACACATACTTGGTTATTCTGTTGAAAGGAGGAAAGTATTTGGATGAGACATAAAGCAAAACAAACTACAAATTATATATTTATTTCATATAATTTAATTTTTTAGCCTTCATTTCAGCAAAATTACTCATTATGTTGTTATAAAGATTTTCACATAATTTGTATTCTATTGACAGTATGCTGAATTAGAACTTTGCCAAATCATCATAGTGCTTAAGTATGTCTATCTTACTTTAAAAACTTCAATTTGGAAAAATTTGCCTGGCATTGTTTATAAAGTTGTAATGCTGGGTCCACCATTTAATTGCTGGTTAAGGGTCACATACTGCGGACTTTAAATAACTAAGACTCAGCTCTTTTTATTTCAAGGGTAACTTCCTAAAGAAGAATATGCAATTTTTACAAAGGCAAATACTTTGCCATTGCATGGCATCCTGCTGCAAACTTATTCAAAACAAAACAAAACAAAACAAACAAAACAAAACAAAACAAAGCCAGAGAGAGAGAGACATTTCAGACAAAGGAAAGAACAAGCAGAGCTCTGATTTAAAAGGTCCAAATTAGGACCCGTTTCCTTCAAGAACAAAGAACAGGAGGCAGAGTACTTGCTTATGAATAGCCCAGTAAGGTGTTCCTCCTTCCCCAGTGAAGCAATCTATCTTTTTAAGAACTATTTAAATTCCATCATTTTCTCCCAAGTTCTTTTCCAAGCCTCCTTTTCTGATTTTACCTGATGTCAGAATAAAAGAGTAACATTTTTTCACATTGAGATTTAAATTGGTTAATGAATATTTTTTTAAGTCATTCATTCATATAAGCATATTTAACACTACATTTGTTTCATTCCAGCCACTATTCTAGTTGCTGGGGATTAAAGTGCACAATTCATGCTTTTGCTCTTTTAAAGAATATAGCCATTGTCTAGTTTATTTGTTTATCCAAGTGAAAATATTTCTGTAGGCAGGGTGCCTTGGGAGCACAGAAGAGGGATCTATTAGACAGGCAAGCATAACATCCATTCCCAGTGCTATTTCTCCAGAGTAATGAGAATTAAATTCAATTCCCTATATTAATCTGCATTCATTTTCTGACTGTTAATGACCTTGAAATCATGAATAGCCACAATTTAACTGGACGAAGGAGGTTGGAGAGCCCAGCTGGGACTCCCCTCCAATAATATACTAAAGCCATAGAAAGAATAAATCCAACCCAGTTACAGCCATATTTTTACAATCCCCGCGACTGTCCACATTGCACACAACTGCTTATTCTGCTGGAGGGATCAATGGATTATCTGTTTCTGATAACTTGCATCATTACTCCTCTCTATGGGTAAAATGGGGGATGGAAAATAGCACAATTAAGATTAAAGATAACAGCATAATAGCTTTTAGAAATTATCGTGAAGAATGTTAGAACTCTAGATAGCCACTGACTAACTTTTATAGTTGTAAACAGACTAGGAAGGTGTGTTTCTGAATTTAGGCTCACCAGACCAGAAAATGTGTCAGTGAGTAATGGCCCATGAGGACTTACTAGAGTGATCAGAAAAAAACAAAATCAAGAGGAAAAAATCAGTAACATTTATTTTGAATCACTTGAATCAGAGGATGTGGTAAATCACTGGTTCCTTTATTGAAATATGTTGAGTATTTTTATGAAATTTTATTTGAATTAAAGTATAAAAATCTTATTAAGTGTTTAGTCTATAATTCCTCAACAACAATTAATATTAACCACATTCTAATTTATATATATATACATATATATATTCTTTCAAATCAATATATGTACTATTTCAAATAGCCCAGAGTATGCTCACATATATTATTCCATTTATCTTCATAATGGCCTCTACGAGATACAGAGGGGTTATCATTATCACCTCCCTGGAAATAGGGAAGTGAGGGAACAATAGGTTAAATGAATAGAGGCAAACATAAACTGATTTATAGCTTCAAAGCCCTGCAAAATAAAATCATGCTTAGTTTACAATTTATTTTGAGAAATTATAGCTTCCCAGGTGTTTTAAAGGCAATATTTATCACCATAGACTTTTTCTGATAATTGTAAAATGTGTGGCTTTTCCATTACCCTAGAGGCTCATATTTTATTTCAGGAGATGCACCTCACATAAGAAAAAAATGCCTGAATGATGTGCATCTAAATATGAATAAGATTTTGGTCAATAATTAACATCTGAAGAAAATTCAACAATTTCTCCTTATGCATGAATGCTTGAGTAATTAATTTATGGATAAATGTCAAAAATGCAATTCACATTTCCCGGGTATGGCTTTACGATTCTAAACATACCTCATATAATCATTCACTTTCAAATGTGTCATATTGAGAGATTTCATGAGGATATAAAATGGCTAATATACAATTCAGATCACTTTTATAACCTTGGCTCAAATGAAAATATAGGAGAAACAGTCCATTATGCTTTAGTTACAAAAATAAACAACAAAAACCCAGACAATAAATAAGACAGTTTCTCAACCTAGCCTTAATAGGCAGTCGGCTCTTGTAAGACAGCCCTTGGGGAATGGATTAATTTATGCCCTAGCCTAAGGGGGTACCCTGCAAAGGCTCTCAACCTGTGTTCCAGTGTTTGGTTCTTCCCTTCATCCCCTCCCAGTATAGACATTATCTTTTCTTTGCTGATTTTACTGTATAAAAAGCTAGGAAAAAAAAAAATCAGAGGCAAGATGATAGAATCCTTTGTTTACTGTCTTTCTTTGTTCTTTCTATTCTATCCTTTTTTTTTAATCAAAGAAGTTGTGCAAGTATATTTCAAATATGGTTACAGCACAGAGTTCTCCATCTTTTAGATACAGTCTCTAGGAGGGGAATCTGTAAAAATGCACCTTTAGCCTTCTATGAGTTTGCATTTACTTGTCTTGTGGGGATATGCACCCTGCTCTCCTGCACTGATAAACTATAGCTGCAGCCGTGGAAGCTCCATGTCTGTATCCCAGTAAATGTTGCAGAATGACTTGAACATAACTGAAGAATGTATATAAGGACCAAGGTTAATGCCCTGGTGACATGTTCCAGTTGGAAATGGAAGGGTACCTGGAATGAGGAAATACATGTGAGGTATCTAGCACATTGCCTGAGTAGCCACCAAAAGCATGAAATAAACTGTGGTTACCTTTTCCTTCTTTTCTTCAGCTTGTAGGTGTCAGTTAAATGATTGTCCAGCTTATGTGGAGTCACCCTCTGCATTAGCATGAGTGAAGAGCCCAGAGGGAGAATTTTTAGCTTTCCTGCACTGAGGCTCAGTAACTGCCCTCCTAGTCCCCAGGGAAAGACTCAAATCACTGTGCATTAAGCCTCGTTGACCATCTAATCCACACATTGTTAGTCTTCTTAAATGACTCTTTCATTTGCTGTCAACAAAGCACAAAGTATCTTTGGTACTCCAAGGCACTTGAACTTTTTCTCATTGACTCTTTAAAAAATTTGGTTTTGATTAGAATAATTTGCCTTTTCATATCTGTCAATAAAAGCACTGTGATAAAAATGAGGGTGTTTAGTGAATATAATACTGATGATATTTTCAGATCTGAGTGAATTGGCTTTACATGTCTCCATGCCTCAAGCATCGCTCAGAGCCAAATGCAGAGTCAAATGGCAGCGTGATTCACCACAGTCACAAACTCCCATCCTGATCTGACAGAAACTGTTTTGACTGGATTTCAATCAGGCCTGACTGCTGGAAGTGGGGACGGGATAAGCAGTAAAACAGAGGGAGCTGATTAGTTTCTCTGGAGTCAATTTGGTCACCACTCTTCCCCAATTCACTAATACCGTGCAGGGCAATTTTCTGTCTTCTACTATTTTTGTTTTTGTTTTTCTTCCAGGTGTACGCTCACCTGGAAAAGTTCGCTAATAGGTGATAAATCACACTGATAAAGTAAGGAGTCCTTCCTGACCACCCAAACTAAGGTGACTCACCTCAGGCACCGCCTAGTCCCATATCTGTTTAATTTTATTTGTAGCCCTTATCACTTATCTGACACTTACTGGTTCATTTCATTTCCTGTATACTGTCTGGTGTCTCCATGAGGGCAGGACACCCAGTACGTAGAAAACTGCCTGCACTACTATCATCATAAAGTAAATATTTGTTCAATGAATAAATAAATGAAAAATGCTAAGGTTCTTAAGAGTTTCCTCGTCAGGAACGTAATTATTGTTGTCAGGCTGATGTGTTTAATTTAGTTTAGAACTACAGACACATCGCTGGGAAATAATGAAACAGTTCTGCTCCAATCACACCCTTGATTTTTCCTGAAACAAGAAAAAGGAAACCAGAATGACCCAGCCTCCTACATTTCATAAAATCTGTGAGTAACTCCAGCTGACCTTTATTACTATGAAACAGCAACCAAAGGAATGCTGGACTGTATCAGATCTTAGGAGTTAGGCTGGAACTGAGTATAATTAGGAATACAGTGAACCAAACAAAATTGGATTAACAGCAATCATTTTTCAGGAGGCAGAACTTATTTGTAAGAAGGGTGTTGGACTAGGAAAGAATTCTTTGAGTCATTTGAATCAACCTTTTATCAGGATAAAAGTTAAAATAGAAATAGTGGCTATTCTACTTGAAGTGGCTATTCATTGTAAGCCAGAGATTTTTCTATGTTATTGCTTCAAATGGGGCATGCAACCTGGAAGCCCTTCCTTTTCACTCACAAGTACAGAGATAAAGAATTTCTGCCAAGATCCTGAGAGACTGCCCAGTAATGCTGTGAGGTCAGACTGAAACTCATTGTAGCTAATAACTTGTGCAGCCCAAGTGATCAACCTTATGAAAAAGAAGTGTATGTCTAGGAAGTTCCCTCTATCTATGGTCTGATCGATAAAATGGGGTCTTTTACTGGCCTGAAAGGACTGATGTCTGTTTCCAATCCATGTGCATAAAGAAAATGTATATTTGTATTATTCAGAACATGCAAGATTATGTTACAATAGTAACATCTTGGTCACTTAAAATAACATTTACCATTTATTTATGTTATATATGAACTTGGATTAGCCAGAAAGCTGTGTAGATCACGGTGACACAAGGATCTGCGAGTTCACAAGTAAAGGCACTCTTTCAACTTGGTGCTTCCACATGTGCCTTGGGAAGGAGAGCATCAAAGTTCGCCCTCTACTCGGCAATGCTTCCACCCAAAATAAACAAAGAGGCACTCCTTCCCGCTGCTCACAGTTAATGGACCTAAGCAAGTCACGGAGGCATTTGTGACTTTAAGAGGTTGTGTTTTCTTCTTGTCTATCCAGGAAAGCGCTAGTTATGTCTTTCACGGCAGCTCTGGGTAGAAAACAAGGGATACAAATAGACACTGGCTGCAGCAGGGTAGTATAATGCAAAAGGGTGTGGAGAAAAAAAACTTTTTAGTAGAAAACATTCCAGAGATATAGGAAGCAGGAAAATGAAAAAAAGCTGTGGTGTAGTCAGTAAAAAGGAGAAATGTCACCTCCAACCATCCCTTCCTTTTGTTTTCTTTCCTTTCTTTACCTTAACTTTCCTTTTCCTTTCTCTCCTTTCCTTTTCCTTCCTTCCTTTCTTTCTTTCCTCCCCCTCCCTTTTTTTCTTTCTTCTTTCCTTCCTTCCTCTTTCTTTCTTTCTTCTTTTTTTCCTTTTATCTTTTACTCAGTGTCTGGTTTAGGACCAAAATACTGCTAAGAATTACGGTTATAAAGATAAAGAAGATAGTGCATTAGTAATGCCGGTTTGTCTCAAGTTCTTTTTATGTTTTAGGATGACAATGTCATGACAGATTCACATATACGTACTTATTTTCAGTCTAAGAACCTGAGGCCACTTTACTGTTGGCTCTGACTGAGGACACACTGCCTGAGCTCCACTAACAGAGGGGAAGGAATTAGAAGTCTGCCTTAACAGTCTGTGAGTTCCACTGTATCCTCTTCTTCCTTTTAGTGAAGAGACGGTACCTTCACCAGCATGCCTGGGTGGCAGCCAACAGAGCAGGCAAAGAGCTTGTGTGGCTTTATCAAGCTGCCTCCCAAAGCAGGCTGAGCATCACTAAATTTTAAATAACTGAACAAGTGAAGTGATGGTTCTTTTCTGCCATCACCAGAGATCCTCGGGTCCACTTTGATTCTTCCCAAGCATACTATTTAAATACTAACCAACGTGTACATCATCATAGCAAATTATTTCCATTTGAAGGCCTAAAGTCTTTCAAATTTGGTTTGGTAACCAACTACACAGTTTCAGCAGGAGGTAAATAATAGCCAACAAGCCATGCCTAGAATATTCCCAGGGCCTTCTCTCTGGTCAGAAACACAAACACTAAGTAGAAGAACTGATTGTATAAAAGGTAGAACAATAAAAAGTGGATAGCTATAGAAAAAGTAAATAAAATTGCAATGCTCTAGTTTTATGTTTTTGGATAATGCTCAGTAATAAAAATGCAAAAGTAACTAATATTTTGATGAGCATTTACTGTGTGCTAGGTGTTCCATTGGGTCTTGTACATGGATAATCTTATTTCATCTTTACAATAAACCTACGACTAAAGCATAATTTCCTCACACAAATATACAAGAAGCAATGAGAGTAGAGGTGAAGTTATGTCCAAGTCTTCCTGAAGAAATTAAGTTTATAAAACCTTCACAGAGAAGGTGAGGTTTGGAGGTAAGGCTTGAAGAATGATGATGAGTTTCCAGTCATGTAAGCATTCCAGGCAGAGGGAAAACATGTTACAATAACACACAGTTTGGAGGAAACAAGGGGAACTAAGACTCAGTAGGTCCTAGGGGTCAAATCAGCAAGTGGCTTTTGAGCCATACTAAAGAGTGTAGGAGGCAGGGAACCACTGAAAACTTATGAGCAAAGGTGACTATATGATTTGCTTATAAAAGCCAAGCACCCGTGGTAATGGACGGTGGATTGGAATAATACAGGAGAGAGATATAAACTGCTATAATATATGCACAAATGTAAGTCACAGCATTGACTGACCTAAAAAATATGGGCTTCAGGGCTATACAGACCTGGGTTTGAAAACCAGTTCTGTGACATAGTAACTCTGTGATTGTGGGATATTATTTAATCTTTTAAAGTCTGTTTTTCATTAATAAAATTGAAATGATAAGAGTACCTACCTCATAAAATTAATAAGACAATAATTACAAACTCCTTAGCATAGTGCCTGGTGTTAAGGTAGTGTGCACTAAAAGTGGTAGCTCTTTTTAAAATAAAATCATCTTACAGAACCTGGAACAGAGTTGGTAATCAGAAAATGTAGTCTTTAGTCGTGTATTTATAGACATCAACACCTCCATCAGTCTCCATTATCTATGCACCTCGGTTGTAGTACCTGAATGTATTATACAGGAGGGAGTGGGACAACCAGCTGAAAAATAAAATGAACAGAGAACTACACTCTGGGAGCTCTTTTTCCAAGATGAAAAATAGAAACCAGGACTCTTCTCTCTCCATGCACTCCCACAGACTCAGTCCTCCCATAAGGAATCAGAGAAGGTTCTACACGTTGTCCATGAGGAAACATCTGGTGAAAATACGAAGAAAGAAAATAGGAAGAAACTTTTGTGGGCTGTGATTTTCCAGGGGACAGAAAGTGGAGTCCACCCATTATGCACAGGCCCCTCAGCAAGGAGCATGAGTGGAAAACTTTCCTTTTTTGTAGATATTCCAGACGAAGCCCCAGCAATATCAAGGCAAGGGAGATGGCAGCATGAGAAAGCCTCTTACAATAGTTAAGGTTTCCAAAAAATCTGTTAAACGTGTGGATACAATTTTGATTCCATAGTACTTAAAAATATGTGTGTAGCATATCCTCAACATAAATATATCAGTTATACTTCAAAAAGAAACAAAATTGCTCTAAATAATTCAAGAAGGAAGAGATTTAATACAAAGAATTGGAAGCCTGGAAAACCATTGTGTATGTTGGAAGAGTAAAGGTAAGGAAAAGTCATCATAACTTTCAGATTCACTGCTAGCTTTCTGAGACTCAGGTCATTTCAGAAAATGTAGGGATACACTGTGCATCTTTACAGGTGCTTGAAACTCCAAGGCAGATAATTTTCAGGGAAATTCTCAGAGGCTATTGCAAAACTTTACATCTGCTGAAGCTCAAATATATCCCACTGTTGACCGAGAGCAATGCTTTTTGTTTCTCACATGAGTGCCTTTGATTGGTAAATCTAGGCCATAATCCTGTTGGCAAGGGAAACAGACACAGAATTCAGGAATGGTTGCTAAGCTGCCAACAAACATAGATAATAGAAAATAACTTTTATACTAATCCAGGTAGGTACATGCAGAGACAGAAACAGTCATAAAAAATTTTAACCTAGGTTTTTAAAATAAATTTTGTCGAAGAGGAGAGAAATTTATTTATTCTGATATATATTCTTTCAGTGTATTTATTTATACTATTATGCTAAATATATACATATTTCATAGATGAGAAACAAATAGAAATGCTAGTTATAGACATCGACAACTGGGATAGTCTTTTCAATAAATAATACTGGATATCCACATGCAAAAGAATGAAGCTGAACCCCTACCTTACACCATATACAAAAATTAACTCAAAATGGATCAGAAACCTAAATGTAATAGCAAAACCTATAAATATCTTAGAAGAAAACATGAGTAAATCTTTCTTATTTTGGATTAGGCAATGGTTTCTTAAGTATGACACCAAAGGCACAAGCAACAAAAAGCAAAAACAGATAAATTCATCTTCATCAAAGCAAAAACTTTAAACTTTAAAAAAGCAACATCAATAAAATAAAAAGACCTTCCAAAGAACGGAAGAAAATTTACCAAAGGGAAGAAAATTTGCAAATCATATGTCTAATAAGTGACTTGGATCCAGATATACAAAGGACTCTTACAACTCAAAAACAAAATGACAAATTATCTAATTTAAAATGGGCAAAAGATGTTAATAGGCCTTTCAAAGAAAATAAACCAATGGAAAACAATACACATGAAAAGGCACAACATCAGGGAAATGCAAATTAAAACTACAATGAAGTGTAAAACTACACTTTTCACACAAAAGGATGGCTAAAACAAAACAGACATAATACCAAGTGCTGGTTTGAGTGTGGAGAAATAGGAACCCTAATACATTGCTGATGGGATTCTAAAATGCTATAACCACTTTGTAAAACAGCTGCACATTTTTTCAAAATGTTAAACACAGAGTTACTATATGATGCAGCATTTCATCTTTGAAGTATATATATACCCATATATACTATGAAGTATATAAGACAATTGAAAGCACAAGTCCACATAAAAACTTGTGTATGAATGTTTAGTGCAGCATTATTTATAGTAGCCATACTGTAGAAACAACCTAAATATCAATCAACTGATGAATGGATAAACAGAATATGGTATATTCATATAGTTCTATTTGTCCATAAAAGAATAAAGTACTGGGTACGTGCTACAATATGGATGAAACTTGAAAATATCATTGTAAGTGAATGAAACTAGATCAAAAAGACCACATGTATGATTCCATTCATATGAAATGGATAGAAAAGCTAAATTCCTAAGGACAAAAAGTGGATAGTGATTTCTAGGAACCGAGGTGAAGGAGGAATGAGTAATTATTGCTATCAGGTTTCTTTTGGGAGTGATCAAATGTTCTCAAATTAGACAGTGCTGAATATACTAAAAACTACCAAATTGTACACTTTAAATAGTTGAATTTTATGGTATGTGAATTATATCTCCATAAAACTGCAATTTTAAAAAATAGAGCTGAGATCTGAAAATAAAACAAAACAAATCTAAGAACAGAATGCTAGCGATTTAACCTCTTACGTTGACAAATACTTAGAATTGTAAGTTATAAAATACAAAACAAGCTATAAAACAATGAAATGACATTAAAATCATTTTATTCACAGATGTATAAAATGAGGAGAGATTCAGAATGTTTTGTAAATTAGATTATAAGTTACCAGATGAGAGCATTTATGCTTCATACTGGAGTCAACGTGACGTTAATCCTGCTACATGGATGCCTAACACAAACTTTTAACGATGCTTCTTTCTCGATCCCTTACAGCACTGCCACATTAAGAATGTGGAATGCTGACAATTTAAGACTTAGTAAAATTAAAGAATCTAGACATATATTCCAATTTTTAAAAAAATCTGTTAAATGTACATTACCATAAAACAAACGTCGTAAAATGTGAAAGTTAAAATACTAAAAGAGTTATTAAATAATGTTAAACTAGAAGGAATTTGGGGGGAAATACATGTTTTTGTATTTATTAATGTTTGAGCTGAAGCAAAGCAAGCTATTTCTAGAACCAGCAATATCATTCTAATTTACAGCAGTAGCATGAAGGAGACCAACCTTACTAGGAGAGAACAATACTAAATTATTCAAGAGAAATACTTAAATTTTTTTCAGAAGAATAGCAACCACGAAAATGAAAATAATGAATCAGCATATTTGAGTTTTAAATATCTACATAAAGATGAACATTGGGCACAATTAAATTTCAGATAGAATCTACGTTTTTTCTGGCATCAGCACTGCAGCAAAATGTTGTTTTTCTTCTATACCAGTCATATATGCTTTCACCACTGTGGATATTTTTCTTTCATAGTTACTAATTTAACAAGAGAAATACTTATGGTGGACAGAATCACTCATGAGTAGATCAACCTAGCATTCTTTGCAATCATTGTTTTATTTTTCTTTACCGTATCTGTACTTGTGTCTCATATTCATTAGCTCACTAAAATTCATTTTTAATTTCTAACTTCTATCCTACGATCCCACTTTGCCACTTCTTGACATTTTACATGATTACTTATTCTTTTTACATAACACTCTTATTTTTGGATATCACTTTTATTCACCAGCTTTGTTTCATAAATCTGCTTATTAGATATGAAAATATTTTTCTTTTCAACCAAGTTTGAATCTTCCTAAAGCAGTCACTCACATAAATGAAAAACTTTTAGTCTCTCTTTGAAGTGAAACCCACAAAAAATATTACTAGTAGCAGTTTTATTTCACCTACCAGGGTTATTTTAATTTTCTGACTCACCACAGGAATTCTCTACAGGACTCTTAAATATCTCTTCAACTCATAGGGTTTGGGGTTTAGCACACTGAAAATATCCTCTTTAGATCCGGTTGTCAAGAATCAACAAACACCTCAGATGCCTTGGCATGACACACAATGTGCCAGAAGTTGGGGAGTAAGCTGTATTGATTATTTTGGGGCCTGCTATCTCAGTGAAGTTTCCAAAGTGCCAGTGGCCTAGGTCATGCTGACATATTCCCTCCAGAGTAAAAGACAGATTACTACACCTTACACCTCACCCCCTGCAATAGAGAAAAAAAACAAAACAAACAACTTTAGATTCTGCAGGCAACACACATTGCCACCTCTCCCTTAACATGCATTGCAACTTCATGGGGAGTTTCTTATAGCCAAATGAGTAAGAAAGGAAACTTTCAGGAGTGGCTTACACGTGAAAACAGATTTGCAACCAGTTAGAAGTACACAATATAACATAACAACTCCACTCAGTCAGGGTCCTGGAAGACAGTGGGAAATCTTCCTAGTGCGCAGGACCTTGAGCAGGGCATTTAGTGTTTTACTTTGCTGGTCATGAAGATGACAAGATATGTGGATAAAGATCTTCCTTGACTTACGATAAACCCATTGTAAGTTGAAAATATTCTAAGCTGAAAATACATTTAAACCCCTAACCTACTGAACATCATAACTTAGCCGAGCCTACCTTAAACGTGCTCAGAACACTTACACTAGCCTACAGGCAAATCATCCAACACACAGCCTATTTTACAACAAAGTGTTGAATACCTCATGTAATTTTTGAATATTGTGGTAAAAGTGGCAAACAGAATGGCTGTACAGGTACAGAATGGTTGTGGATGTATTAGTAGTTTAACCTCGTGTGGCTGGCCAGGAGCTGAGGCTCACCACTGCTGCCCAGAATCACACGAGGGTATCATACAGCACTTCACTAGCCCAGGAAAAGATCAAAATCTAAAACTTGAAGTACAGCTTTCACTGAATGTGTACAGCTTTTGCATCACTGTAAAGCTCAAAAATCGTAAGTTCAACCATCAGAAGTCTGTATATACCCATTAATAGATGGTTTCAGTGGATTTACTGAATACTGATGAACATGGAAGAGATTTGGAGCATTAGTGACAAGGAAGTCAGAGGAGGAGGTCAATGGGAGAGCAACAGAAGAGGATCTTTTAGGTAATTACTGAGTGTCAGGATACTTGTATCTCATATATATACTGCCTCATCATGGGGCATACACTGCAGAGACTCTCAATAATCCAGTAGGGAAGATGACCTGACTTGTGGATGTTAATCAGTCTCTTTCAACAGCCACTCCAGTGTTTGCTCAATGAATTCAAGAACAAAGAGTCGAAGGTTGTTTAGGTGGAAGTTGTACAAAACTTAAGCCACATGGGCGTATCTTCTCCACGGCTAATCTGGCCAATGAACACTATTGCTACATACCCAGTCTGTCAACACTTGGAATGAAAGCTGAGTCCCCAGCACGGCACTGTTCCCTAGGACCAGCCGGTCAGCAGGTGGCAAACCGATACACTGAATTTTTATATCTTATGAAGGGTAGTAATTTGAGCTCTGTGAAATAGATACTATGTACATGGATATTCCTTCCCAGTCCCATAATCTTTTCCCAGAAGCATCCACCTTGGACTCACAGAATGCCTTACTCACTGTCATAGAATCCCCCCAATTTTTTCCCATGCAGTAAGTGAGGCAATAAACTGATACCCTGGGATGCACCTTCACCCAGTCACCTAAAAGTACAATCAGAACACATGGGTCTGGAATTAAGGGAATAGGGGGAGTGATTCATCTCCTTACTATTGTTGTCTCAATTCCTATCCTAACAACTTTGGGCTCCCTGATTCCAAGGAAGGAATACGCCTACCATGGGACCAAACAAAATTTCTCTAAAACCAGAAGTTGAGATGGCCAATGAGCCAACAGACAAAGAAAGCATGTACTGAACAGTTTGGGGTGAATGGTTCTCACTACTAATGAAAACAAGGTCTCTGATACACAATGGAGTGGCCTGTGAAACAGAGGGGATTCTCTGGGAAATGCTCACTGCTTCCATCTGTGGTGGGAGAAGTTAATGGAGGACTGTAGCCACCAAATGCAGGTGGAACCACTGAAACCAAGGGCATTCCAGCAGGTAAAGAACCACAAACAGCTGAGGACAAAAAGAACACAGAAGAGTTGTCAGAAAAAAGGAAGTTTTAATATCAACTACTGATTCACATCCAGGTGCAGACATCACTATAGTGCCCAGATATAGTTTCTTCCTTGATTTCTTATGAACATATTTATGTATATTAACCTACATTATTTTTCCTTCTCCTATTTTATACAAAGTAATTTGGTGGTGGTTAACTTTATAATTTATTGTTTAGGTTAATGTTTGCTCAAAAGGGATTGTGACCCAAGTAGAAAGATTAAGTATATCACCCTAATTTGGATAAAGTAACTGATGGAATTTGGGATCTTGCCTTTATAGGGAGAGAGTGAGAGCACTTATTTATTTGAATAAGAAGTAATTGGAATACATTAGATTTAAGAGTGTTATTTTTAAATTGGAATTTAGGTAGAAGGTTCTATGTGAACGCTGAACTGTCAAAGGAATGACTAGGTTGCCTATTATTTTCTTTGAGACCAACCAGCCTGAACCCTTGTTTATTTCCCTTTCTGTCCTCATATCACACAGTCTAGGAACTGCAAGTCCAGGAAATACATTTCCTAGAATCTCTTGCCAGTAGGTTTCTGGGATTAGAGTCCACCAAACAAAGGCCACAAAGTTCGAAATATCAAAGAGAAGCAGATATCATTATTCTTCGTCCAGAGAGGAGACCCCATGGGCTTCAACAGATGTGTTGCTTTGCAGCTCATTTGGATCCCCTGAAAGTTGGTCATCAGGTGTAGTGGTGAGCTGAGATCAGCGGTGGAACTTTCCTGTGATTCCTGCACTTCCTAATCCTCTCAAGGCTGGTGTTACAACTCAGTAATAGCGAGTAACAGTGAGCTCTTTCCACAGTCACTGCTTCTCCAGCACCTCCTGTGTACTTTTCAGTTACTAGTTCACTGTATTAAATGTATTCCTGTTTGAAATATCAGAGTGGTTTCTTTATTTTTTACAATTGAATCCTGACTAATACCATGGAATTGCTTAAATCAATCCTAAAAATCTGAGATTTGGCAACACTGCATGTTTTAGCCTAAACTTTTGAATGAAAATTTGATAGATGAGCTCTTGCGACACTGAGCAAAATCCTTAAACAGGCTTTATAGGATAAGCCATGAGAGGACACTATTGATTCTGGGGTAGAACATCAAAAATCTATGATATCCTACAATGTAATTATAATTCATTAACATTTCTTAAGTGTTTAACTTGTGTTGGGCTGTGTTCTGAGAACTTTACGTACGTTATCTCATTCAATCCTCACAACCCTATGAGGTAGGCACTATTCTCACTCTTGCATTAAGGATGTAATAACAGGCTCGGGGAGAGGCAACTTGTCTGACATTGCAGAGCTTGCACATGGTAGAGACTGCATTTATATCCAAGTATTGTGACTCCAAAGAACTTACTTTTAAATATTGCAATGTGCTGCTTTGTAATGCAATAAATAAATAAAGGTCAGTCCAAAGATGCATAGTTAATGAACGTGGTTAAAATGTATAATGTGGGTGAACATAGGTTTTATGTAAATTAAAATGTTTTCAGAGGCTGCCTCTGTAACGTGACTATGTTTCTGTCTCTGTCTATCTTTCTGTGTCTCCCCTTCCCCCTCTCTCCCCACTTCCACCACTCTTCTGGTATTGGCTGTTTGTAAAAGATAATAATGATGGCTATGTTAATAGCTAATGCTCATTGACCGATATTGCCCAGGCACTGTGCCAAATACTTCAGAAATATATTTTATCCAATCTTATTGCTCACATTTTACGGACTGGAAAGTCGAGGCCTAGGTGATTGAGTGGTTTTCCCATGTAGGTGACAATATAAGTAATAACTGAGCCTACTCTCTCCAGAGCCTGGCGCTTAACCCAGCTGTTATGTTTAGGAAGCTGTCACTACGAAGGAAATACATTCATGTCTCTTAGAGAAAGCCCTGATATCTTGAAGGCATTGGAGAAATTCAAATTTAAACTCCTCTGTCTTTCCTTCTTCTCTCTATAAATACCTCTGTGAAAATAAACTCAGGCCCAAGAATCTAAATTAAACGAAAGTGGCAAAGAAAACGAGGACACTAGCCTAAAAGAGAATCTACTTTCTGCTTTGTGGATAGTGGATTTTTATGGCACTCTGCTTCTTAAGGAAAATTCTGGATTTATTTACTGTAGGTAGGAACTTTCATCCTTTTAGTTTAAAAGGAAGTGAAAATAACCAGAAGGAGAGGCTGCACACATATAAGGGAGAGTTTTGCAGATATCTCAATGTTTGAAGCAACCAGAAGGCATCTGCCTTTTCATTCCTACGTTTCTCAAGTGATATAAACACCTATTTGGGACTGGTGAGGGGAGGAAACCTGGATCTAAGCCCTTTGAGGTTTCAGGTTCCAGAACTCCAAGAGGAAACAGGGATTAACAAAGCGTTTTGATGTCAGCAGACTGGCACCCCACACATTACCCTGAGCTTCAGTTTGGTCTGCTTTAAACATCAGCTGGAGAAGCTCTGTACTCTGTCAGCTGCCAGCCTTAGAGTGATGCAGATTTCACCTTTAGCATGTCTCTGAAATATACATTGCCTCTTTCAGATGCAGGTATCTGTCAGGTGCTTCATTATGTAATCTCAAAGCCACCCTATTAGACTTTGTGGCACTTACCACAATTGCTGTGATATATTTGTAAAATTATTCTGTTTATATTTGTCTTCCTCTTTGCCCTGGAGATTGTTTTATTGTAGACTAAAGAAGTTGGTTTGTTGTACCTGTTGTACATTAAAAATCAAAGCCTTTAATCGCATGGTTAAAAATAAATAGGGAGAAACAACTTTTTCAAGAGATAAACTGGTGAATGTAGTTTCATGTTTTAGAACTTTGGTGAATATATATGTAATTAAGCAGAAAAATAAAAAACCTCAGGTTTAGAGCAGGCTTTGACAATAATTCTAATTCTACTAACATGTGAATATTTGGGGTGTGAGCTGACAAACCACTGGGTTAAAAGTAAATGTACTTTGGAGAGACTAACATATAGATCTGTTACGATGTAAAGAATCAGGAATTTTAGATTAGGAAGCAAGCCAAACAACAGTGAAATGTTCTGATTTTACAAGTGAAGAAGGTAGATGCTCAAACCCACACAGTTATTTAGTTTCAAAGATGAAATTAAAAGTGGGAGTATTCTTACAAACATTAGTACCCTTTCCAATCAGTTAAAGACATTACTACATTTCACAAATCTAAATCAGCCAGTAAGCACCCTCTGTTGTGACTCTGGTTAAATTCAGCAGAAATGAGATTTACAGGTAATTTCAGGAGTTACAAAATAAAATCACTATGAATTTGGCTTTCATTGGGTCAGCCAAGAGGCAGACTTTGGTCAGAACTCCACCAACCCTCTGACTGTAATAAACTCTCATTCTTACTGGCAGATTGCAATGGCAGTCTGGGATACTGGGAATTAACTTGGGTCAGTGCACCAAGTCCCTGAAAGGTCTGAACAAGTTATATGGGTAACTAGTCACAAGTCATTCTAAGGAAGCCAATAATCAGCCAATAATGTCAGCTGATTAAGACAACACACCGAGTCAAGACTCTCTGAGAGGTGTGCTCATATTGATACCTTCGGCCCGATTTCAGATTATATTACTCCCTCTTTTGTGGCACACCCTTGGATTCTATTTTCACTCATGTTCCCACACATTTATACACATATGTGTCAGAGTTCTGAAACTCTGAGCCTGTAAGATACATGCTGATATATGGCCCTAGAGGAAGCCTGGAGACCTTGAAGGATGGACAACTGGATATGAAGGAAATCGGCTTAATTGTCTACATAACAGTCTCATGCAAGGGAGTTATAGTGTTTTAAGTAAATGGAAGGGAATTTCTTTATCTGGTTAATGGGATTGGACAATGAGGGTATATTTTCAGACCCTAAGAATTTCACCCCTATAACCATCCCTGTTGTCTCCTCACTCTCTCTCAACCAATGTCATAAATTGTGAACCAGAAATGCTAGTCTTCTATAATTTTAAATTTTCTAGAAGTCACATTATAAAAAGTAAACACATGAAATTAATTATTTTATTTAATCCAATGTACCTAAAATATTATCATTTCTACATATAGACAGTATACCAATTAGCAATGAGATATTTTATACTGTTTTATTCCAAAGCAGTAAGTCATCAAGTATCCAGGGTTTATTTAGAGGTATGGGGATAGTGGCTACCAAACGGACAACACAGGGTTTATCTTCTTTCTCTCTCTGTAAGCTTTCCAGTATAAGTAGCCACTCCACCCTACAGTCTTGAATCCTTTACACCTTATGTAACCTCATTGCCAGATTTTTCACCTATGATTAGAAAAGGATATTTTCATTCCCCTTCAGTTTTAGGCCAAAGGTAACCCAAGAATCCTCACTTCACTAAGCATCTGCTATCTACAATCTACTCCCAAATACCAATGTCTTAACCAGAGTTGTTATCATAAGCAACAAGACCAACTCTGAAGAACTTAAGGAGAAATTATTTTCCTGAGTGAATAATGATTAGTAAAACACACACACACACACACACACACACACACACACACACAAAACCCTTCAGTTAAAAATCTGGAGAATCAGATTAGGATTCAGGGAATACAGTCCAGTTCCTTCTAAGAATACCTCTCTTGGCACCTCTGCAAGCCTAGTGACACTGCTATGCTAATGTCTTCAAATGCACCTGCATCTTTGCAGATTTCAATACCAAAGCTAAAGAATTTCACTGGTTCAGCATCAGGAGCCAGTGCTTTAAGGGAACAGGGAGAGGTGATATCTGGACCCTTCAGTTTCTGTAGCAGAAGACAGAACTCTCTTATCACTTAAATCAATCAGGGGAGTTCTTCCTAAATAAGATGGGCACTAGGATGACGCATGGTGGGATAATGGGCAGTAGGATAAAGTAGTCAATGGTCCCCTAAAAAAACACCAAGAAAATAAATACAGTGGAATAATAAGTGCATTTTCTTGTTTATGACAAATTTATGGACTGTTATAAATGCTTTCAATAAAAACTAAGGGCTTACTAACTTCTTTGAAGTGAGAGTTTATCTTTTTTGTGATCAAATTTATGGTGTCAAATATTTTAAATTAAAAAAATAATATTTCTGGTTTTAACAAGTCAAATTTTAAAAAGTTATAATCCTTCCTAAGGTAGTCAGTGTTAATAGTTTGGTGCTTTGTTTTGTTTTTCTGTGCCAGGAGTAAAATTTTAGAGGCTCTCTGACTGAATCATCTTGAAGTGATAAAAGCCTTTATCAACTCTTTATAATTGTAATACTGATGTCAGAGTTATAAAGTCTAAGAAAAAAAATCATTTAGTGCTGAGAACAGCTTTTAAAAAGCATTAAATTTTTTTTATTATTGTATCAAGGTAGTAGTATTCAATATTTATTTTTGATGGAAGAGGAAGACAGTCACAGAACTCAACATTTACATTAATTTGAAAGTCACTATACTAGGATTTAAAATGCATTTTTATTGCCGTTTGTCATGTCATCAGTTTCAAAGGTTAGAAAAATGATGTATATACCATGCCCTAATCTTTCCCGTGTTTCATTTTCTCTATGTAATGAAATGTGAAAATAGCAGGACAGTAAGCTGTGTGGGATCAAGGGACTGTGTAAAACCTCATCACAACCAGCCAATAGAGCCTCTTAATCCAGAGGCATGCATGCAGGACAGAGCACAGCTGAATTGTGATTCAGGGGCTGGCAGATATATAGCAACGAAGAACTAGGGAAACTTAAAAAATGAGTTGTAATCTAATTTTGACTGCCTCTAAATGGAAAATGACACAAGGAAATTCAGGTGTTAAGTGTTACAGGTTGCGGTCTGTTTTCCCTGATTTTCTCCGCCTTAGCAGAGATTTTAGGGTAGTGAAAAACATTCAGTGATAACAGAGTTTATGATTAGCACAACATTTCAGAGTGATAATGTAAAGATAAGTGTAACATTACTGCAAAATTAGCTATGATTTTATTTGTTCTATTTTTTCCCCTCCGTATATAATGGTTAACACTTTCATTAAGTGCCTGCTACGAGCACACAATGAACACATAATATTATACCATATAACTAGGTAATTAACACAACTTCCTTATAATGATTTAAAATGACAGTTTGGTAAATGTGCCCCGGGTGATTATACTGGGAGCAGTTTGATGCAATCAGCCAGCTAAGTGACTTATCTCCACCTGGCATATTGCTACTTTCTTCCTCCTGCATCAGGCACTAGTGCCAGAATGAGATATGATGCCAGCTGCTTTGGTATTGATGCCCCTACCTACTCAGTTATAGAACACTTTGTTTCATTAGACACTGAGGAGTGCCTTAAGTAGTAGAGGAATCAACTATATTGGGGGTCTTTGTTTCCCAGAGTACCATGTATTTCAGAAGACAAGAAAAAAATCAATAGAGACAGAGCTGTCTTATATTTTTCAAGCAGAGTAGTCTTTACAGTGAGAAGCAAGTCACAATGAGGATGACTGAATGAGACCCAGCTTCTGAATGGAAATGGAAAAGCAGAAGCATATGTGATTCAGCTTTCTAGCTTCTACTAGATTCCTCATAGCACATGCTCAGCTCATCATTTCACTACTAATTTAACGCCTTTACTGTAAACATGAACCCAGAGTAGTAAGAACTTTATTCTTATTTTCTATCTCAAGATTATGTCAAATATTACTTTTTTTAACACCTCTGGCATTTTCTATATATCTTCTCCTATAATGTCTATATTATTCTGGGTTTTGTTTTTTGTTTACTCAACAAATATCTATTGAGAACCTACTACATTCCAAGAACTATTCTAGTAGTAGCAAGTAGAGCATGAATAGGGTGCATAACATTCCCAGTATCAGACAGTTTGAATTCTAAAGAGGAAACGCAGACCATGAACAAACAAATAAGTAAAATACAAAATATCAGAGGATGCTAAATGCTATGGAACAAAATAAATCAACTTAGAGACTAGGGGACATTGGAGGTATATTTTTAAATGGGATGGCTGGAAAAGACTTTGTTAAGAAGATAACATTTGAGTTAAGACCTGAAAGAAGAGAAAGATCAAACTTTGTAGATACCACAACTAAGTTATTTATAAGGAAATGGGTGTGTGTGGCTGGAGGTGGACTACATAAAAATTCATTAATTTAGGTATCATAGAAATTATTAATACAGTAACCACAGTGCTGATCTAATACCTTTGACAAGAGTATTCGGTTTACTTTTAGAAGTAGATTCCATACAGCACCTGTAAACTATTAATCAAGTAACAATAGAAGAATTTAATCAAAATTGTGAAATAAGTGTTAAAAAATACATAATATGTTGTGTTCAAAATTGTAACCAAAATACAGTGTTGGAAATTAACCAAGTAGAAGGTAGCAACTTTTAAAAGTAATGATACATGATACTTTGAAATATACATGCAGTTTAACATTATGAGAGAGGTTAGTCCTCATTAATATAAATCTACCACTGGAATTTTTAGAGACAATTTTGTTAGCAGGAAAAGAGACTATGCAATTGTGGTAAATAATAAGTTTACACGTAGAAAGCTTACATGAAGCTTCAGTAAAAGTGGATCTTGTATATAGATCATCATTTAGAACCTATTACTAACAACATGAAAATTAGGATCTTGATAATTCTTTTTTCATGGAGAGATATTTTAAAAATTACATTAACAAATATTAATTTGCTTCCTCAATTTAAAAAATCTAGATGGCCTTGCATTTTATATTTAAAAGCTAAAAGACTCTAAGACACAAGTTGATTTGATCATATCATACATACAAATCAAACTCACAAAATAAGTCACAGAAAAGTTCAATAGGTCATATGAATAATAACGCCAGGAAAAAAATAGATTATTCTAGCAATTTACCTAGTTTTCCAAGTATTGAAGACATTTAAATAGGCAGCTCACTGTTTTCTCCTGAATTCATTTTATTTTTATCATTATTCTACAAAATGCCTTGTAATTCCAGCTACCACTGTTGGTATAATTCCCTAGGTATAAACTCAATTTAGCTTTTAAAATGTTAATCACACATTCTTTGTAGACACCGGATGCCTGAGCATTAATTAAGGTTAGATTAGTTGATGAAAAAGTTTAATTTAACATTAACTTTAGTAGTGATGAGATGCTATAAAAAGTATATTCATATATTCAATGAGCAGAGACTTCAGCGGAGAGAAGACATCCTTTCTGCCACAGCAGATTTATTAAGTCACTATAAATATTTTACAAATTCAGTCTTCAAAAAAAGTAACAATGGCTTAGTTACTTATCTTCCCATTGCTCTCCAAGGAACTACACACAGTACCAAATGGAATGGAAGGGGAAAGAGGGAGACTCACAAACTATATTTTCTGCAAAACTAGGAAGCATAGAAATTCTGGAAACTATATGTACATAAAACAAAAGCATATGAGACCTGTATAATCTGTAGGAGAAACTGCTGAGTGCGAGGTGTCAGGGAAGAATGGCAAGTACTGATTGGCAAGTATCAGACATTGATAGGAAACAATCTCTCTCGGGAGAGAGTCCTACACAGAGTAAGAATTTAAAAAATTTAATTAAAAAATTCCCGAAGTAATTATTTGTTCAAATAGAAAATTACACCTACATTAATAAACTTAGATATAAAGGCAAGAAAAGTGAGAACTTGGGGCATACAGCCAAATGTAGACTCAGAGGTAAAGTAACATGCTTCAAAGGGGGCATCATGTTAAAGAAGACAATAAATTATTCAAGTAAAGCACACAGAAAAGATGAAAATAGTTTACAGAAACATGAGGATGATGATAAATGGGATCAAAGTAGAAAAATGGCAATTTTTAAAAATTAGGAGAGAAACATAATTCTTAAATAAATTTAAAAATTGTGATTGCTGTTGTACTTTGTTTTTGCATGTGTGAACAATGGGGGTGGGAGGAAATGTGATAAAATTGAGTATAAACTCTGACAAATGTGATAAAAAAATTTTAGACATAAAACAAGAGATATGAGTTTTAAGAGACTACTTTTCATAGACACACTAATAAATTTGAAAATATTGTTGGAATAGGTAACCTGAAAAATCATCAATATTGACTCAAGAAAAAAGAAGTTCTGAATAAAAACCATGGACAAATAAAAATATATTAAATTTATTAAATAACTTATTAAATGTATTAAGTAATTCTTCATTTAATGGCTTAATTGCAGATGCAACTAATTCTATACTACAGGTTAGAATAATAGAAGGATTTTTCTGTCATTTTCGAAGTTAACATCCTTCTGAGGTCAAAACATAGCAAAGCTCTCTCTCCCTCACTCACTTTAGGAAAACCTGCTTACGAATATGTAGAATGAAAAAAAAAACTTTTGGGATTGATCACAATAAACTAATAACCACATAGAGTTATTCACAGAAATTTAAGGATATATTAATAGCAGGAAATATATTGACATTATATCATCAATGTATTACAGAAAAAAAAAAAACCAACCATTTCAATAGACAACCAAAACAGTATATATTAGAATGACATATTTAGAAGATGACAAACTAAGAGGAAAATGAGGCAAATATGGTATTACAAAAACTTAGGGGAAAAAAGTTTCAGTGACAGGTTGAATGCTGGTTCTAAGAGCTGGAATATGATGAAGACAGAAACAAAGCCATTGCTTTCATATATTGAAGAAATTTTTATATTGCTTTTCTTTTTTCTAACTATGTTTTATAGAAGAAACTCTGGCTGAGAAATGTTAAAAGTGGATTTGTTAATGCGATGACTGTATTTGCTCCTTCTCTACTGTTGTTTCATTTGCTCATTCAACAGACATTCTTTTGTGCTCTTCTTCATTAAGAACTAAAAATGTGACAGTTCTTTTCTTAGGGAGTTCATAAGCTAGATGGAAAATGATATGTATTAATTACACATAATAAAACGTAATGTACAATGAGTACGTGAGGGAATAAAATGAATCGCATTTGAAAGCATGCACGAACTACTTGGCATATATTAATTTGAATTAAATGAAACTGCCAACATTTTAATGGTTTGACTTTTTAAATGGCAATTTTATATGATTCAAAATAATAACAGATAATAAAAAATACATTCCATGTACCAGAAAAATATGTTATTCAGAAGAGGGGAAAACTTTCAACCAGAATGAGCAAATAAAGTTTTAGAAAAAGAGGCAATTGGAATAGATTTGAAGTAGATAAGGGAAAAGCAGTTCAAAACAGTGATTCTTAAAATGTTGTCCCACAGTCTT
Source organism: Camelus bactrianus (assembly GCF_048773025.1). Taxonomy (NCBI): domain Eukaryota; kingdom Metazoa; phylum Chordata; class Mammalia; order Artiodactyla; family Camelidae; genus Camelus; species Camelus bactrianus. The sequence goes on along the minus strand of NC_133550.1, from coordinate 49,442,042 downwards.
AGATGAGCATAGAAAGTAATGCTCAAAATACAGCTAACTTGAAAGAATAGTGGTCAGGTATTTTTTTTAAAAACAGTTATTTTATTTCATTGACTTTATTTTCCGCATTGTATCCCACTGTCTGAAGCTGGAAGAAGGAAGGAAATTGCTCAAGACAGGGTATCTCTAACTAGTGAGATAAACATTCTTATAATTAGTAAAATATTATAGATCTAATATTTTATAAATCTAATAATTTAAAACATTTATTCTATGTGTTTTGTGATAATACTCACCCCCAAGATAATTTTTACTTGAAATAACCTCTAAAATTCCAAGTGACTAAGCTGATTTCATTCTCTATTGTGTGGCACTAAAATATTCTCTGTTAAGTCAGAAGAATTTAAATTTATTTTCTTGATCTGCTAGACATTCACTTAGTGAAATGCAACAACACACTTTTCAAGGAGTCAGCTCTTTGTTCAAAATAATTCACTTAATGAACAGAAGGATAGGATACCAGAGCTGTAGGACACTCAATTCTTAGAGCACTGCATAAAATTAAAAACACTGTATCAATTTAAAAGAAGGATTTTCAGTAACATTTTATGCTTTAAAGTGCAAGTTACTTGAACTTTCATTAAAGTTAGACTGTTTGTTAGTATTTCTCACTTGAAGGCTTGGGTTTATGCTTTTTTAAAATAGAAGTTTCTAGTGATGTGTGTTATTTCACTTAGCCAAGGGAGAATGAGAATTTTGACTGGATTTCATATTAATTTGTATGCCTTTAATATTGATATCATTTCAGCATTTCCACATGACATGAAAATAAGGAAAACCACTACTCAGTTTTTGAACAAAATATATACTAAAAGAATGTACTTTGTCTAAAACACTTATTCAAAGATTACTCCAACATGGTAACTAATCTGAACATTATTCTTCTTACAAATATCAGTTCTATTCCTGAAACAATTATAAATAAAAATGAATATGTAAGGAGACAATGGCATTTTGATGCTATGGAGTAACCTCTGAACTGAGATTTGGGAGATCTTTGTTCATCACCTGGGAAATAAGGGGTGTAAATTAGATTGTGTTTATCAGCTCTAAAGTTCCATGATACTAATATTAGATTCACAGAGATTCTGAAACTGCTGTAACAAGGGCTTAATGGAAAATGCAAAGGGTTTCCAGAAGATAAGCTATGTGTCTTGTCTTTTTTTCCCTCACAGTTTAATCTCAATCTGTACACATCTCCTGTGTTTAGGGGGAAAAAAGTCTTTTATACTCTTTTAAGCAAAGAGGAGAGATATCTGTTTAATTGAAAACACTTCCAAATATAGCAGAAAGAAGAAATAACTCTTCTCTGCATTTGGATAACCCATATGAAAGGATTAAAAATGTATTCTGCATTTTTTTTATCAAAGCAAAATAAGTATACAACATTTTGCAAAATGAACCATGGCAAGTCTGGGAAGAATCTATAGGAAATCATCTTCCTGCACCCCAAACATTTCACCTTCATGCTGGGCTCCTGCTTCCATTATCCTGATCTCTTTTCTAACCTTGGCAGTTGTTCTTTTTGCCCATTAATACTGAAACTAGTTTTCAATTGATTCTTTCCTAAGGGCAAGAGGTTAGTAGTGCAAGGTATGACCCTACCCAGTAAAAAATACATGGATTTTAATACTGAGAACACAAAGGACTGAACACCTAGGTGAAGAAATCTCAATATTATAGTATATTTAAGCAAAGTTCTCATCCATCAGACTGTCAAGTAGATACCTACAGGGAAAGCTGGTCATACATTTGCACCTCTGTATTAAATACTTACAGATCTGTTTCCCTGGGTTTTGGGCACAAACTCATATTCACATTGGCATAAGAAAATAAATGGTATAAGCCATTTAACCTCTCTAGAGAGAGGCCATCAGAGGGATTTGGCAGTAAGAGGAAGGAGCATTTGTCATGTCAATTGAGCATTCACAGGAACCTACCCAGGCAGAGGGAGAGGAGAAAGCAGCAAATGCACAAGAGGAGCGGTCTTCTGTTGGGCTTCTGTGCAAACACTGTATATTTGGTGTGTGAAACATTGATGACGCTTAGCACACAGCTCAGAATAATCAGCTTATACTTGTGCAACACTGTCCTTGTTTGAGCATGCATGCTCTCTGCTGGTCCTTCACTAACCCGACCAGTAACTTTGTACGCCCTTCCAAGAGTATTCAAAACCAGGCAAGAGAGTGAAAACACCAATCAACCAAAGAACAAAATCAAATAATTATTTGCCTGATTTTTTTGTGACTTTTAGGATGGTATAAATTGAAAACTTTACCTCTTTATGTTTGATGAAAATATCTCTGGCTGATTAGACAAGAAGAAGATATAGTATTGTAAGTCTAGTTTCAAATAAGTAAAATTTTGGTAGAATTTTAAGTGTCTGTAATAGGTAAAAACTATCTAAGACATAATAAGGAAATAAAAGTCAAAATTCCCAAATGTTTAGTCTAGTATTTCACAGATTAATGAATTATTCCCAATCTTTTAAAAAAATTTAAATATATTTTATATAAGTATTGACTATATCATAACAAATTCCATATTCCCCCAAATTCAGGTATATTTGCTAATACCTTAGTACCCAGGTATTGAAGTGTCTTTAGAATTTCTTGAAAATATATATCCATATAAAGAATGAAATGGTCAAAAATTGTGTATTTTAGGTACAAGCTATCAATATTCAGATGGTCACTTGGATTTTCCACATTCTATTATGATGTTTTGACATTATTAAGACATGAATAAGTTCATTTTTATTATAAAACATAGCCACATCGGTGACTTATTGAGGGGATGTTTAGATGACCAATTGGCGACAAATTGCAGTGGATAGAATCACATACTAAAAGGAGACTTCAGTCTTTTCAAACTTTTTACTAGCTCTTTCACTTCAGCTACTGAGTTTTCACTAGCAAAATTTATAGAAACCAAAACCTTTCAGAGAAAATGTATTTAAAAGACACAAAATACAAATAAACATTTCTTGATTATTGGTTATGTTTGGTTGGTTATGAGAAAGATATGGAAAACTCAAATATATCAATCATTATTACTTAGTAAACTTATTTAACAATTTCAAAAGAATTTCTGTTAATAATTAACTTACTCTGTCATTGGTAGCTGAGTGGGGGTGGAGATTCTGGAAGCCTGGCCTGAGACCAACACAGAAGGAAGATAGGATACACGACTAGAAAAATTCCTTAAGAAAGACAACTTACCAAAAGTGACATAATAAAAAGTGATGTCTGAACAGTTCTGTATCTACTGAAGAAACTGGATCTATATCTTAAAATCTTCACAAATGATAAAATGCCAGCCATTACTTGTGAGTTTTTCTAAACATATAAAAAATAAATAGTACTAATCAAAGCAAAACAAAACAAAAAATTCCTTGGCATATAACAAGAGGAAATACTTTCCAATGTATTTTAGAGGTTAGAATAAATCTGATATTAACAATCTGATAATAAATCTGATACCTAACAAGGTAACATAAAAAAGCAAAATCACAGGCCAGTATCTTTCATGACATGTAAACAAATCCTTACATAAACATTAGCAAGTCAAATAAAGTAACACATAACATATATGATGTGTTATCATGATGAGTAGTGAGTTCTATGTAGTCAAGAAATAAATACTGATTCTTGACCTCTGAGGGCAGACCTAAAGTAGAAAGAGACCCAGGCCTCAGGTTAATGGAGAGAAATCACATAACCAATGAGCTGATGAGAAACTTCATGGCATTTATCATGTTTAATGCAGGGGTCAAGTAAATGTTATCCCCTCAATGATCCAGGGTACAATCAATTTCCAGATTCACCCTGCACAGATAGATAGTCCAGTAGTTTCTAGGGCTCATCAAGAGCATTGAGGCTGATGTGTTTCATGTATTGGGTGCCTTTGACCCCTGTCCATCAGTCCTGATGACAGTGAGGCCTTGGGTTACCAGCTGCTTCACCAGATCATGCAGTCCATCTTCCAGGAAGTTAATATTGCCCCTCAGGTACTTGTACTGGAAACATAGACAGCTGAAACTATATGAGCCTCACCACTGGCATCTCCTTGTTCAGCCCAGTCTACCTCCAGCCTCAGGGCTTCAGTAGAATCCAAGGAATCAGCAATACAATCTCAGGTCAAGCCTATGAATCCCATATGAAATTTATTTTTGAGTTGATCTAAAATATTGACACAGGCCTGGGGCCAGTTTTTCATGTGTACAAACTGTTAGGTTGAAGAACCAGCTGGTTTAGGTGTATATGATCTTAGGCCAGGACTAACCCAAAGGGGAAAGCCAATGTAGGTGAAACTTTTGTCAAAACCACATTGTAATACATTGCCCACTTGCTCACTCCTCAACTCAACCAAGAACAAGGGAGTGAGGGAGGGCCAGCAGGAATCTGGTTCTCCCTCCTCCCGATTTGACTTCTCCATCCCTTGACTGCCCTCCTATCTTAGAAGGTATCTGGCTTGTCTGTCTTATTCTGGTTATTTAACTAAGCCACCCACTAGGCCTGACTTACCAAATGTAGTTTTGAAAAATCTCAGCCAGGCTTTACCTGCTGGAAGTGTTTAATTTAAGACACTCTCCTTGGGCTGCTTTCTCCAGGGCTTAGATATTTCTTGCTGTAAATTCCTTTCCCCTTCTCTTCTGCTCCCCATCCCCTCCTCTCCCCTCCAATTTATTTTACATCTGGAGCAAAACAGTCCAACTGTGATTCTACTGTACATATCACAACAATTAGTCAAATAAAGTGAACTATGCAGCAGAGAGGAAGGAAGGAAGGAAGGAAGGTAGGAAGGAAGGAAGGAAGGAAAAGAAAAGAGAGAAAGAAAGAAAGAAAGAAAGAGAGAGAAAGAAAGAAAGAAAACTTGAATGAGAACCCCGAGTTTCAGATCAGATTCCAGACTGACAACAATTTGACTACAGCCTAGTGAGCCCTGACCCTGTGTAGAAAACCCAGATAAACTATACCTAGACTTTGGATTATGGAAAATGAGATGATTAATGAGTGTTGTGCTAATTCCCTAAATGTGTGGTAATTTGTTACTCAGCAACAGAAAACCAAAACACTAAAGATTTTAACTTACTCTATATTCGACAAAATTGCAATCAAAACCCCAGCAGATTTTTTTAAAGATGAAAATTAAGAAGAAAATTCTAAAACTTCATGAGGAAATGCAAAGAAGTTATATGAGTCGAGGAAATCTTGAAGAAGAATAAAGCTGGAGTACTTATATTCCTATATATCAAGATTTATATATCTATAGTACTTATGAATATGTGATATTGGTGCAAAGATAAACATATAGATTAAGAAAACACAATAGAGTTCAGAGACAGATTTCACATGTGTGTGTTCATCAGTTTTGTGATAAGAATACCACTGGCATTGTACAAAAATAATCTTTTCAATCAATAGTGCTGGGTCAGTTGAATATTCATAAATAATATGGATAAATCTTGACTCATAAAAATTGACTTGAGATGTATAATAAATACAAATATAAAAAATAAAGTCATAAAGCTTCCAGAATAAAATACAGGAGAAGGTCTTCAAGTGTTTGAGGTACGCAAAGATCCCTGAAACAGTTCACAAAAAGCAAACAATGAAAGAAAAAACTGATAAATTAGTTTTTATAAAATTAAGAATACCTATTTCACAAAGAACGTTATTTTGAGAGTGGAAAAATAAGCCACCGACTGGAACAAGATGATTGCCTCACATACATCCAACAGAAAGCTTGTCTTCAGGATACATCTTATTCAAAAGATAACCAATCCATAAGATTAAGAAAGTCAATCTATAAGAAAAACATAGACCCCAATTTTATAAATAGGGAAAAGGTAAAGGTGCACAAAATAGAGGAGATTCAGGTGGCCAAAAAACATGAAAACATGTTCAGTATCATCAGTCATCAGGGGAATACAAATTAAAACTGTAATGAGGTGTCACTGCACAGAAACTGGAATTGTTAAAATTAAAAGACTAGTAATACCAAATGTCTTCTTTAAAAGAACCTGGATATGAGGTAAGATTCAGATTCATGATTTGAGATTAAGTTTGGATTGATAATGCAGTATCTTTTTCTTTCTTTTACTCTACATGTTAATAATTCACAGGGGCTGTCACAAACTAGCTAGCTTCTTAAAAAAATAAATAAATCTGTGGTTCTTCACATTAACAAAGAAAACTATGGTGCTTAGTACAGTGGAGAGAAAGGGTGAACATACCAAGAAGAGAGAAGCTCACAGACAGCTTCTGACCAGAACTCAGTTAAAGCAGGACTCTCTATGAAATGATGTGAAGAGACTTCTAGAGACATCACGTCCAGGGAACTGATCACTGCAGTTGTTTTTTGTTTTGCTTTGTTTTTATAGTCTCCTTCACTTCTTTTCTTGTAGAAATAGCATTTAAAAAAAGAATTACTATTATGGCAGAATACTTGCAGACAGCAATGTCTGATTGCTGCAGTATTCTACAAGTTTTGCTACTTAATGTGTTCTGCTCTAAGTATATGTATCTTAACTATAATTTCTGAGGGAAGTCCCTATTTCAATACAACTTCATATAATATTAGGAAGGTTGCTTTGACTCAAATTATGAGAAATTGAGTGAGAATGATTCAGCTCACAATGCAGAGAAAACCAAGTGTGTTGTGCAGTTAAACACAATTAAATAACTATAAATAATTCATACATTTACCATACTCATTACTAAAGCACTTGCTCAGATCCTTAGGCATAAAGCTAAGAAACTTTCTCTCTACAAGGTATCTTTCATTTTCTTTTGTACACCATCTGCTGATCTTTGTATTTCCCAATTTCCTCTAATCCTGCTAAGCACAGATATAAAATTGCTTCCTTTTATCAGGGACATTATTACTCATAGCAAAAACTGATGGGTCTATGATATATTTTATCCTTCTTTTCCTCCTCCTCTTTCCTCTTTCTTCCTCTTCCTCTTCTTCCTCCTCCTTTTTCTTTCCTACAAGATTCTTCCTCCTGGATATAGACTAGTGAATCATTTATGGACACTTGACCCTAGCTGGGCCAATCAGGTATCTTTTCTACGATCTTGAAACTGATTCAGCAACGGGTAGGCAGGCTTTATGTGTGCATGAATCCAAAGCTGTAAGCTCAGGAACTATGGGGCTCCTATGTATGGAGACTCATGCTAGTTAAAAAGCTCTAGACTCAGCACTTAGTAGGGATGGATGTGTATGTGTGTGTGTGTGTGTGTGTGTGTGTGAGTGTGTGTGTTTTGATGGATGACTATATAAGCATTCTTTCTTATAGTGATTTATTCAAACTACAAATAAAACGCCTTAAAGCATATATTACTACAAAAGACAGACATACTCAAAGATCTGCAGTAATAGTGGGTGCTGCTGCATAAAGGATCATAACAACCCTGCACCATTTTGAGGATTAAAAGAATTAATACATGTAAAAAACTTAAAACAGTTTCTGGGAAGTTATGGACACTCAATAGGTTTTAGCTATTATTATCATTATGGAAAGCTGGTTTTGGAGAATCTCTTACAAGAAAAAAAGAGGTAAAAGGAAAGGGAAGATAAAAAAACAGATATGACTTTTTTTTTTTTATCAGAACATGCATGAAAACTTTGTCTTGCAAGTTCACAAGAGTGTGGTCAGAGTAGAAAATAAAACTACACAGTGGTTCAGCTCTGAAGAGCATAGCTGAATAACTGTGAAATGAGGGGATTTCTTCCCTTCATTTTTCTAAAGTGTGCTTTAAAAAAATCACCCACTTTCTTTTAATCCCTTTAAGTATTCAGGCAAAATTGGTGCATTCGAAAGTATACAAGCACATGCAGCTTGAGAACCAACGGACTAGTTAATGAAGCTATTCTACTGTGGTTTTTATTGCCAGATCAACTGTTGCTGAAAGATTAATTTAATTTATAAATATTTTTCATGGAGAAAAATTAGGCAGGATGAAAGCAATGAATTGCTTAAATCAAGATATATGATTTGGTTCTCTTTTAAACCCAAATTTAGCACATAAAATAACAACAGTCTGATTCAGTTATATAGAATTATATCCTAGAACAGTTATTTCTAAGATACTGTATGTAATCTTTCCGTCAATATTTTTGATGGCTTTACTCATAAAATTATCAAATAAAATAAAAGCATTAGAAGAATAATATTATCTAGTATTCATGTACTTTTTACTGTGTCAGAAGCCCTGCTGGGTGCATTATATACATTATTTCCTTCACCCTACAACCACCCTACAAGGCAGGCTGCAGAGGACATTGATTTTGGCATTGTCAACTGCCCTTTCTGTCTCTTTCCTCACTGTGAAGCTGCTGCACGGTCTGTTTAAGACTGAACCCAGTCCCAGATCAACAGATTGGCCTAAATCAGTGAGAGTACTCTTTGCCATTCTCCCTGCTACAGAAAAAACTTTAAAGAGTAGGCATGAACCTCTAGACGATTAAATCCAGATGAAGCTTGAAGGGCTTGTATTTGACATTTGTGGGACGAGTAGGGCTCTCCTTCTCTGGAGAGAACAGTGTGAGATGGGAGGCTGCAGATTGCAGACATTTGGCCAACCCAAAGTAAGCCAATATTGGCACAAACCCTTAGAAAAATGGAGCCAAGGTGGTGATCAAAACATTCTTGAAACTTCTGAACTCTTAATTTACATGGGCTAATGCATTTTGATTATTTAAATTTGTTTTGAAGTTTATAATCAAGCATCCTAAATGGTTCTTGGGGGTGTTATTAGCCCCATTACACACAGGGGGAAAATTAGATTAGCTATGCCATCACTTAAGGAAATAAGTTCTAGAATTAGGATTTGGATTCTGGGAGTCAGAACTCTAGAGCAATGGTGTTCAACTGTTAAGATAGACGGCCTTCCTAAATAATGATTGGAAACATTGTAGCATTGGCTATTATCACATTCAAGAAAGTTTATAGGAATGTCCTTTATTATTTCTTCATCTAATTGAAAAAATTTTGATGATGAGTTTTTTTTTTTCCACTTAATTTCTTTGAGCAAAGTGAAAGAAAGGACTGAGATAATGATTTTGATGTTTCGGAGTCCAAATAGTTGGGTTACTCTGTATAAAAAAGAAATTTTGAAAGTATGATTTTTCCATTTTGAAAGAATAATTATTGCTCACAATAATTGTTCCATTTCTCTAACTTGGAATCATCGTTGGGCTCTTGAGTGCCCGCTCTATTAGATGTATTGAGCATTTAGCTTAGAGTAGTGGAAAGAGTATGAGTTTGGAGGATTAGACATATAGAGGCCTTACATTAAATTCTGATGAATCCTTGAAGGGCTCTATGATACTGATCAGTCTTTAAACCTCAGTGTCTTCTATAAAGATTGGTTAATAATACTTTCCTCACTGGCTTGTTGAACAGATAAAATGTGATAATAGACCCATGACTGGCAGAAAATAAGCCTTTCATAAATGCAGTCTAAGTCACAAAAAATATTTTTGTAAAGTTTATATCACTATGGGGGCATTAGTAGTAGTATCCAATATTTTAACATTCTCTAAGGAGTTTGTGTTCCTTAGGTAAATGGTGTTGGCACATTTTCATTCCTTCTCTACAACACAGAAGAGCACTAAGAGTACACTTATGCTCTTATTGGACACATTTGCACATCTTATCACCACCCTTAGTCAAAATTCTCTGTTTACTTCTCCTTGTTGCATGGTATGTTGGATAGGATATTGACTTCGTAGTCATACAGACTAAAGTTCAAATCCCAACTCTGATCCTGATTCTGATACCAACCATGCAAAGTGAGCACTCGCTAACTTTTCTCAGGTCGTTTGCCAAAAAGGAAGAATACTTTTTTCTTTTTAATGAAATAAATGCATAGATTACAAGAGACAGCATCAACCACAGTAATAATATAAATATATGTGTAAATTAGTCATTAATCATTAATGTTCAATCTTATTTGTCCCTCTCTCCTATCTCCTTCCTCACTGTCACCTAAGAACCACATCAGAGTATTTTTTAATGTGTGGTATTATCAGCACCTCTCTGCTTTAATGAGTAAAATTTATTCTCTTTGAAATCCGAGGAAATTGGGAAATTTAGATATTCATCTTAAAGTGCTAAATATAGTTCAAAGTGATCAACAATAAATCAAACAGTATTTCCCCCTATGTTTCAGATAAGTTAATAAATTCCTTCTAAAGACCATTGGATAATATTGTTTCAAAAACTTCACCTGGCTTAAGAAATTAGGGTTCTTTGGAAATCTTTTGTTTCATTTTTACTGTAAAATTAAAGATCGAATTTTTCATAAACATTAGAAAATCAAGATTATAATTCTGTGTATTTCGCTGTGAATGCATATGCGCATGCACACATACATAAAGAAACTGTACATAAACTAATGCATCTAAATTATACAGATCCAGAATCTTTCTCTTTTTACTTACACATATATTGGAATTTTTAATCTAAAAAGCATGAGCAATTGCCTTAGTTCTCCATTTTTATGTGCTTCATAGATGAACTTTAAATTTCTCTCTCTTAAATTAACTTTGCTTGCTGTCCCCATAGACTAGCACTCCACAGCATATATTAAATATGTAAAAAAGGTGCTTTATAATGCATTATCTTCACCAAAGTAAATTAAGGCTCTCTTTCAAAGAAAAAGAATGTCTGTGTAGAATGTTAATAAGTTAAATGTTTATTTTTATGGCAACCGTTTCTATTATAAATAATAATGGTTCTTAAAAAAAAAAAAAAGAAGGGAAAAAAGCAGCAGAACAAAGCAATAGTCTATAAAATAAAACCTGAGCAGGTGCAGACAAATACAGTATTTAGAGTAGAGTAATGGTAACTTCTACCTTTGGGTATTTGTCATTTATATATTTAGAATTAGTGTGGTGAAGAGTAGGAGATTAATTTATACAAGGAAAGCCAAATTGGAAGTAAAGGCCTTTCTAAAGGAAATGTATCTTGTGTGGGGACTATCTATCATCTTGTGTTCTGAGATTGGTTCTAACAGGGGGCCATATTAGTATGCAGGCACTTACATTTTATTCCTTTTCCAGTTTTTGTTCTTGGAATGAGGTATCCCCATGAAACTCATTAAACCTCCTATTTCTGCAGCTGACACTCCACTCAGGCATGAATAATCTAAGGGGTAAACAGAAAGTTGATATAAATATGCAAAGATTTTTGATGAAACATAAAATAATAGGTAACCAAAAAACTGAAAGTGATTCACTGGCACAAACACACACACAAATTTATCACTTTTATTAATATTTAGTTATGAGAAACTCTAATCAAATTTTAAATTCTTGTTGAAACATATGTTAGAACTCTTTAAAAAACTGTCAAGTGCTCAGGCAGATATGTTAGTAGTAGTATGAATATTTAAAGCATAAGGATGAGAAAATTCAAATAAATAACTACAAATTCTTTTTCCTTGATCATCTTTAAGATAGTGTCTTCATACAAGGTAACAATAGGGGGAAGGAAGCATTATTTAATACATTTTTGGGGGGATATTGGCTTATTGCTCTGGAAGAAATAGGCTAGGATTCACAAATCATGTAAGCTCAGAAAATAGTCCACTTTGAACAAGTAATTGTAAACAAACTGAAAGAACAAAAGCTTTGCAAAATGACTGCTCAGAACAATTAACATTCATCAGCTTGGCCCAAATTAATGTTTGATGATACTCACAGGGAAGTAGAAATCATACTTTACTGGTGATAGGGTCAATCTGAAAATTCCCATAGGAGAATATTTTTGCAATAGCTAGTGAGTATGAAAATGTGCATACTCTTTATCCCAGTATCTCTATTCTAGGTGCTACCATAGAGAAGCAAGTGCTCAGGCACACAGGGATGCCAGTGATGTCATTGTTCGTGTTAGTGAAAATTGGTTTCAATGTGGTTATTGATCTACAAAAATAAATCATTAGAACCATACCTCACATTACATCTAAGATCTAATTCACATGGGTAAAAGACTCTAATGTAAAAGCAAACCTTTATAAAACATTGAAGAATGTATAGAACATTTATTTTTCTTACTGGGGTAGGAGAGAAAAGAAAGCATAAAAACATTATGCCACCAACCACGTATGAAAACTTACTGAAATACAGACTATATTAAAATTACAAGTTGTGTTTTGAAAAGAGATATTGTAAACTAAAAAGATATATCTAAAACTTAAAAAAAGATACTTAAAATGCATACAATACAACAGAGTATTGTTTTTCAGAATAGATGGAAAAATTATTGTGAATCAATAGGAAAAACAAAACCAACCCAGAAGAAAATAGATAAAGGATATGAGTAGGTAATTCAGAGAAAATTTGATAAAAATTACATTAACAATCACAGAGACAAATTTTAAATAATATTTTGATGCCATTTCACACCCAATAGTTTGGAAAAATTTAAATAGGCTGACATTATAAAGGTGGGTGATATATAAAAAGCTGTTGATTCTCCTAAGATATTGGTAGGAATATAAAGTAGCATATTCATTTTAGATAGCAATTTGGCAATACTTAGCAAATTTGAAGATCTATACATACTTTGGTGGGGCAATTCTACGTCTAGGCTTATTCCTCAGTGAAACTCTAGCACATACGTTCCAAGTTAAAGGTACAAGATATTTATAAGAGTATTTAAAAAATAAAATCTGAATTTTTTGAGTTTTGTCATATCATTGCTGAGTCTAATTCTGATTTTTATGTTGTATTTTTAAAGTTTATTTCCTATGTCTTTTTCTTAATATCTTTTAGCTCACTTTGAAATAGTTATGGTTTTAATATTTATTGGTCTATCATCTATCTATTAATCATATGTCTTTTCTGGGCTCTTTTAATTGTGTGGATGTTCTTCTGGTCCTTATTTTCTCTTTACTTATGGGATTCAATTTTTTTTTAATCACTTTTGTGTGATACTAGTTTTCCTGAATTTTTAAAGGAAGTTTGGATTCAGATTTGTTTTCTAATTTCATAGAGCTCCCTCATCTGTCCTTTCCTGTAGTAACTTGCTTCCTGAGATTCCTAGCTCTGCCCTCTCCCCTACTATTACCTGAGTGTCCAGCAACACTCCCTTTCCTTCCTTTGTTACCTGTGTCATGCTAAATTTTGATTCCACTCCCAGCAGTTACTCCCTGGGGCCTGCCCTGAAAGTTGGCTTTGGCGTGTCAATTTCAAGCCTTGTTAAGGCTAGAAGGTCCCCACTCTCAAGCTTCCTTACTGCAAGCCTTTGTATTTACCTACATTTGGAGCATGCCAAAACTCCTCCCAGTGTCAGTTCTGAATGCTATTGCCTCGCAGTGTTTTCCAGGGACCATCTATTGGCTGTGTGCATTCTTTTCTTACACCCATCTGAGGCTCCACTGTTTTCTTCTACTTCTGCCTCCCCTGGCAGGGTCTCCCTTCACACACACAAACACACACATGTATGTGCACCTATTATTTTATTTCTTATACTTTGTGACTCTTTATTTACATTGCATTCTCTCACAGAGCCCTTGCTCTGGAAGAAGCAAGCTGTCATGTTGCTGGCTGCCCTATGGAGATGTCCATTTGGCAAGGAAGTAAGGAAGGTCTCCAGGCAACAGTGCCTGAGGAACTGAGGACCTCGGTCTAAAGGTCTCTGAGGAACTGAATCTTGACATCACCTATGTAAGTGAGCTTAGCAAATCCTTCCCCAGTTAAACCTTTAGACCAAGACACAGACCTGGCCAATCCCTGAAATTAGCCTTGTCAGACTTACTGAGGCAGACAAATCTAGCTAAACTGCCTGCATTCTGGGTCCACAGAAGATGTGAGATAATATTTACCAATTTAAACTGCTAATTTTTTTTTTACTGTAATAGATAACTAATATTATTCACATGTACAAAATTATGTATGTGTGTTATATGTTGTTCATTATTTGTAATTACTAAAAAATAGAGATAATTTAAGTCCACACCAATAAAATAGTAGTTAAATCATTCATAAAATAAAACATGACACTACACTAAGAAAGGATAAGAGTGCTCTTTAATGCACTGACATGAAAAGATAATGTTTTTATTAAGTAAAAAAGAAGTGTACAAAATAATGCTTAGCATGGTAACATTTATCTCTAGAAAGATACAGAAAAAACTAGTAACCATGGGTACCTATTTTGGAAGACGGAGGTGGATGGCAACTGAGTAGCTTTAAGTACAGAGGTAGGAGGGATGCTTTTAACTCTACAGTGTTTTATGCTTATTGATTTTGGAGCCATAACAATAAATTAGCTGTTTCACAAATTAATTAATTGCTTAAATGTTTTAAGGGAAAAATAAGTAAAATGTTTAACAGACTTGCATTTCCTTTTTTGAAAACAAAACATAAAGTTGAATAAGAAAAAGAAAATTGCATTCTGTGTGGTGCATGTATATGTTTTTTACCATAGGCAAGTTAGTAATATATAACTTACTGATACTTGCTTATGTAATAATAATTTTAAATACACACGAGAATGATCTGTTCCAAATTTAGGCTAATGGTTATTTCTGGAAAGAGAAAGGTGTGACTAAGATTGGAGAAAAGGAAGCTAGGTGGCTTTGTATCTTCCACATTTTTATTTCAAATTAGGTCACATAGATTGAAAAAGTTCAGAGAAGGGCAGAAATAAAGAAATACTTGAAGTTTTCAAGTAAAGGAATTATTTTAGGAAAGTCATTTAAATATTTTTAATGACATTAGCATGAACTGGAATTCTATTAAAAAATCACATGAAATTTAAAGATGCATATACATTGAATAGTCATTGGACCTATTTTGAGAGGGTTCCTACAAAGAAACATAAAAGATCTTGTATCTAGTTTTGATATTAGGAACTATCAAAGTAAAAATACATCAGTCTGACATATAGAGTGAGAAAGTGAGCACTGAGCATCATATGGGAAATTTTTTCAGCAGCTACTCTTTCTAACTATATTTGATTGATTGAACTCAATCAAATAGGCATGTAATTCAGTTTTGTGCACAGGGAAAAAAATAAATGAGATTTAGTGGATACATGGCGTCTCTTCTACAAGGGATGACAGCTTCTCAGCATGTGGGAATGTTGGCCCAGTGATGCCAGAGCTTTGAATTTTTTCATTTTTTTAAATGTGACATTGTCTGATTTTTAAATGTTGGCAGCTAATTCATTCTTTTAATGATCTTATATGAGCCAAATAAAATATGTCTACAAACTAGATCCAGTCTGTAGGCCAATATGCTGCAAACTTTGACAGTACCAAAATATCCTACCCGTGATCAGTGAGGGAGATCAGGGTTCGAGATCTCTTTTCTTGTGGACTGTGGGAACATAGTGTTCTAAAACTAACACATTAGTTGATACTCATAGGAAGAATTGGTGAGTTGTGCCACAGAAGCCAAGGGGTGGGATGAATTTTTGTAAACAATAGTGGTCAACAAGGTTACAGCTAACAAATTAAAATGAGGACTCAAAGGCCATTTGATCCACCAAATCAAGAACTAGGGCAGCCACAACCCTGTAATAAAGTTATGCTCCCTGGCATCTTGAAACTGGCAATGCAGCTGAAGAAAGGCTGCGTAAAAACAGAAGTGCCTATAATATAGTACAGTTCAGACTTTGTGGTATAGAGGGAATACATCAAAATTCAGAGAGCTAAAGCATCATTTTGAGATGTAGTTGTTAGGAAAAGCTTTGTGAGGTAGGGGAGACTTGAAGTAGGGCCTGAAGAATGGAATAATAAAGAACCTTGAGGAGATTCACATAGTACGTGAAAATGTGAGAAAGAATGGAGTTGAACTAACTCTCAAGGTCTGCCTTAACTAGGTACCTGAGTTCAGAGATTTATTATTTTTTAATTACTATTATCATTTTTTACCCTCATATTTTAGGGGGACATAGAGCTTCGTTGCCTTTAGGTCTCATCATATGTCTAAATTCTAGCTAAGGGCTGTGGGAGAATAGGGTGTGTAGCTTCCAGAAGATGCTTTTAAAGAGGGTCCTTTTTATTCCTCTCTTCTTCTTGCTGGTTAAAATGAGCATCTAAATTCTGACTCCAGCAACTATCAGGGACCTTGAGGTGGCTTTGGGAATGGAAGTCCTTTATAGCATAGTAACAAGATAGGAAGTCTGGCCCTGGAAACCTTTGAACTCCTTGGATGTGAGAGAGAGATAAACTTCTCATTTATGCCCTAGGTATTCTGCTTGTTTGCTGTGGTTTTCTTGAAATGTTTTGCTTTTTTAAAAAATAACTCAAAATTGAACATATTATTTTACCTCCCTGAGATTAAATTTCCTTAAAATGAGGGAGATAAATTTGTTGAGACAGCCCCATTGATGTCTTCATACTTCAAGATTCTGTATGATTCAGAAAGAAATTTTTAAAAATCTGTTTGAACAGTTGTGCCATGTCACCATTTACATCAACACATCTCACATAAAAAGTGAAAAACTCAGCCACTGACTCAGATATTTTCAAATGTATAGGAGTTTCTCTTCAAGACGTACCTGATGGCATGCATCACATCTAAGATGGAAGATACAGTGTCCCCCGCTTTTTGAAAGTTCACTTTATGGCACTTCCCTTTTATGAAAGACATACATTAGTAGCTATTTTCACTAACTGAAGGAAATCTTAAGAGAATTTTTCCTTTTAGGAAAAAAGGTAGAAAGCAACAATAGTGTTCAACTTTTGTTTTGCAGGGAATACTACCTCCTGCAGTGAGAGTGGCACCTCCAAGCTCTTTCCCCAGGAAATACATTCAGCATCCCAGCATCTCAGCATCAGGTGGCCATAACTTTGAATTGTGCCTGTGAGCACCTGCGCTTTATCTCAGCTTATTCTCTGTGTCATTAGCAAGATGTGTCCTAAGGTAATTGCTTCTTCACTTGACTCCATTTCGGCTTACCAAACTTTTCACAGGAACACTCTACTTTCAGATAGCAAGGGAAACCTTTATTCCAATAGAAATTGGAATGGAAAAATATTCCAAATCTGCTCATTCATTAATATCACACTTCAAAAAAAATAATTATGCCATTAATGATATTATTGAAATTTTTATAATTGACTCCTTAAAACGGATGGTTCACATCACCTTTCACCTGGTCATCTTTTCCCAAAGGATAATTTCTTTGAATAGAAATCTTCATAAGAACTCAACAAAATATGTATGCTGGGGTGAACTAAATGTTTATACTACTTCTATCTATATTTCCTTTTCAGAGATTCACCGACCTCATTAGGGGAAATCCTGAGCCATCTCAAACAAGCAGATAAACAAAAACATTTATCTTTGTTTAATCAGCTGTTTCTACAATGTCTTTGCCAAAATAATATTTTTCTTCAGAAGAGGGCTTTGGAAAGAGTTCTAGATGGTAGACTTTTCCAGAATTCTTTCTTTTTATCCTGCTGTTTCTCCATTTAGGAAAGTAAACAAAGACCCAAGGTAACTGGTAAGTTAAATTCCTTTTGCTATTTCACAGCATATCCCACAAGAAAACTGTTTGTAAACCACAGCTTGAGGTTCTCAGAGGAAAAGAAGAATGATCAGTGAGCTCAGTTTAGACATTGCACATTTAATTTTGCCTTTTGGGCTCTGCCTCTGGTAGCAAAGCTCAGCTTTGAATCAGAAGTACCATTATCATATTATGAGATTTTAGTAAGACACTTGACATTCACCCTGGACTTTATGTTCTTGGTGAGAGATTCAAAAAAGACAATTTTAGCGGCTGCTTCTAGAACTTTCATTGTCTGTAAACCTTGTACAGTTTACATAGGCAATAAATATTTGTTTTTTTAATACCAGGAAAAATAGAAGCAAGAGACTAATCAATGAGAAAAGTGTAATACAAAAATAAGCAGTTAGTACTTGGAAATGCTTCCTTTTTGGTAGAGCATAATTTTTTTGTGTGTTCTTTTAAATGTTTTGTCTACCAAGAGAACAAAAATCTTATACAGGGACTAGGAGATACCATCTGGTGATTTTATACAATATTACTACCAAGAAAGCTCTATTTTCCCCAAATGTCATAGATTTAAAAACTCATTCTTTTGAGATTTCTGTGATAGTGCCCTGAAAAAAACAGATTCTTCTTTAATTTTTCAGCTTTCAAGAAAATAAGCTAAAAGCTGTTTTTATTACTTAAATAGCACCCCTATAAAATGAGGACTAGAAAGAAAAATTAGCATAGATCAAGAATCATAAATTCATAAAATTGCTGAGAATCTAAAATATTTTGAGAAGTATAATACAAAATTAACTTAATATATTTCTTCTGGAAAATATAGCTATCAAAAGGCTACAAAGGGTCATGTTACAAACACATGGATTTGGAATAAACAGAACAGATGGCAGGTTTTCATTTTATTCAATTGTTTTACAAATGGATGAATCAAACCTCGGGTAGAGTTTTTATTTTTATTTCGTTTGCACTTATAACTCTAATTACATATAATGGAGTGTTAAGAACAGTTAACAGAATGCTTTATAGAAACATAATAACAATGTAGGATTATTAATTCAAAACTGCCATTTCTGGGAAAAACCTAGACATTAGTAGGTGGCAAGTAAAATATAAAACATTTGCTCAGAAACAACTGTCAGCTTTACATTTCAAAATACATGGATGGTCATGCCTATCTGTTTTTGGTAATGACTAGCACTGATGTATGGTGTTAGCTTAAAACAATAGATATTTTGTACAGGGAAGAAAGAACAGCTACAGAAGATCAGATAGGAGACTGCCAATTTTGGTTTTTAGACAAATGAATTTCACTGGGCTGTTAATAACTCGATTGGAGGTGACTGTGTTTATTTTGGGAATCTGTACATTTTATATGATTACAAAATGTGATAATGCATATGTAACTCAGACTGAAAAATACATGACGCTGTAGACCTGAGGGATATATTTTCAATTTTTTATTTAAATGTTTACTTGTCCACAGCAGTATTTTATGAAGCCCTTGAACTTATGAACCCATGACATTCTACATGGCTGGCTTAACATGTGCAATGCTTGATTGTTTTTCTGAATGACCACTAACACTAATTTGTGTACATAATTCCAAATATTCCATTTTGAAATCCAGTATAACATTTCATTTCAATCTACTGATTTAGTCCTCTCAGGAGGACAGAGACTATTAAATTTTCAAAGCTTTTCAGTGCTATTCCTGTATCTAACAGAAATACCCAATTGAAAATCACCGCTGTGGTTTCTCCAGGGAACCTCGCTGTACCTTATTTCACAATGTCCATTTTCTGAGACAGAATGTAATCATAATTAATCTCAAGCCTATTAAATTGCTGGACTAGCCATTAGAGATGACTATTTTTATGAGAATAAATTCTAAAAATTTCTAAAGAAACAATGAGGCCCTAACTGTTATTACTGCCACACACTCACTGCTGTTTGAATTACATTGTTTCCACAAATGAATTTCAGATAGCAAATTGTTTAAGTATCAGGGATAACCTTTAATATGTATTTCAAGTTACAATCCTACTAAAATGAAGATAAAATAAAACTTACTAAAATAAACACACCTGCATGCTAAGAAGCATGTTTATGAAAAACAAAATATCAAGCATAATTTAGCTCTTCTTTCAACAATTTAGAGTCATTTTCATGACCATCAGTTTTATGCTTGGCTTTAGTATCATTGCTTCTCTGTCTCCTCCCTTACTGTGATTTGGTTATTATATAAAAATTTATTTTGTCAGTAAGTGCTGAATACATCGGAATTTAAAAAAAAATTGTGCAACGGATAAACAAATTTTCAAACGAAGCTTTCAGTGCTCTTCTAATATGATGTGGGCATAGAAGATACCCAAGTGTTAAAAAGGTGCATTCATTATATATAATATCGAATCAAGGGTCTACTCAGTAGACAAGATGCATGAATCTTAGACTCCTAGGTATTTCAGTGGGTCAGAACTTTCTCAATCTACTACCAGGTTCTCAGATTTGTTACAGATACTGAAGTTAACAAAAGATGAACCACTGAATAAATCAGATGTTATTATCAATGAGAAAATGACATGTGGAAATAACATACTGTGCTCTTGGACAGTACTATTATGTTAACAAACATATGCCTTGCCTTGAATGGTTTTTATATTTAGCTATTGGTTTAGGTAGAGAGGAAAAGTCAAATATTAACTTTAGAATCTGCTGTCTTCCCACACGTGAGGCCAGAATCAATTTTAAATAACATTATCCTGAGAGAATCATGTGGCATAAGCTGAAAACTGCAAGACTAGTGAGCATTCCTTTGTGAACTCCCTAGGTTTATTTATATATTTCCAAACCGTTTTCTGTGATTTTATTCTTACCAATATTTCCTGGGCTGAATATATTGATACCTCGCTATATCTACATTATAGAGGACTTCTATGTATCTCTAAAAATCATTTGTTTTCATATACCTGGAGTCTGTTCTTGGACCCTAATGATGTTAACTTGATTAGGTTATTGATTAATTAGAGAATGGTGGCCAAAAACAAACAAAAAAAGCAATGTTGTTAGATAATTATTCTTAAAACGTATTTGGATACTAAATCAATAGTTTTTTTCATCCAGTTTGTTGAAATCCTTATAGAATATAATTTAATTGGGATAATTATATTTCTATCATATGTTTTTTTTCTTTTCTTCTAGCTTTGGTACATTTATTCTTTATAAAGTGTTAAAGAATTGATTGACACTAAAGTACTAGAAGTTGTTCTGAATGTTAACCTAAAATGCTGATCATTATCATCTTAATTTTTATCATAATTTTTCCTGGAATTTCTAAACAAAATGGCAGATAATTTAGAAATAGGCATAACTATTTTAATTTTTAAATGTATCTCAGAAAAACCTATTTTGTGAATAGTAGTACAGACTTACTCTATGGGGACTGATGTAGTCTCCAGTTCACAGGCTATCTTGGATTTAGATGGCACCTAGCGAGAAGCTAGACAGCATGCTGCTTACAGAGCCTGAAGTTGGGGTCTGCGGTCCCCTGGACCTGAGGATGTATTCTGTGGATTTTACAGTCATTTCACTATACAGTTTTTAAAATTTGTGCTTCATTCTGTGTATGTGTGCTGAGTAGTAGTTTTCTTATTAAGCCTTAAGTTCAACAACTAAAAACACAAGACTGAGAAAAAAGGAACATCAATTCTCTGTATTTTAAAAAATGCTGAAAATAATGAAGAGGCCTTGAGCTCCCTGATGGCTGGTTATAAGACAAACAGATAGCTCTCCCATCCCGTATCACTGCCCTAGTCGCTATCCCAACTCCAAGTCTGTTTAAGCAGAATCCCAGGAAATAGGGAGAGCCGAAATTTACTCAAGTTGCACATGACCCTAGGGAAGAAACTATGGGTTTTCACTTCCTTGCCTTAAGAGTAAAGAAATAGTGCTTACCAAATCCAAGAGAGGGCCTCAAGAAGTGCCACCACCAGAATTAGAAGCCAATGTTGGTATCTTACTCCACAGGTGCATTTTTTCTCATGCAGCATACTTGTTGATTTATGCCTGTCTATTCAGAGGTAACAATTAGATTGTGGATATGAATTCAATGTGGTTTATTAAAAATTTCCTATAATTGTAGATTTAATATGCATTTTTTCTGGGCTGAGTTATTTCAATATGTTCTTTAATTTATCAAAACACAATAGCTAAAAGTAAAATTTTATTATAAATATATAATAATTCATTAGAAATTAATCCCTTAATGAGATTGAGTTATTGTAGAGTGTTAATTAATGTATGCAGAGATGAATGTATCTTATATTCCTTAGCATTAGAATGCAACAAATTCAGGGTCAGTTTTATTTCTATTTTTAATTTTTACGGTTGTACGGATCAAAACATATGACTTCATAAATATTCTGACAGAAATGACAGTAGTTTTTAGTATAAATATCACTCAATTATTTGTATTCTTTTCATAAGTAAAAAATAACATAGTAATCTATCACCAAAAATTATTTTTAATAACCTATTTACTCATTGCTTAATTAAGTACTCCCTCAGTTTTGTCAAAAGCAAAGAATTTGAAAACCACTGATTTGCAAAGGGATTTGGTACCTAGTGGTCAAAATCATTTACTCTCTTTATTTCTTGGAAGTTTATTAGGAATACTAATTATATTCCTAACTGTATTATGAACTATATGAAGTTGACTTCTTTATAGTTCAAAAGTGGTTGAACACAGAAATTTCACACACTTTAACTTACCTGTTAACCATTTAATCCTCATCACAACCTTATGGATAGGTCCTGTTGATAGCCCACTTTAAAGATGAAAACTGAAGCACAGAGGGGTTAAGTCATTTGCCTAATATCTCTTGCCTAAAGGTGAAGTCGGGATGTGAATTCAGGTCATCCTGCTTGGTCTGTTCTCTTATCTACTAAATTAAAAACTGCTCTTCAATGTACTCAGAAAGGTTCGAAAGATAAAAGACATTCCAATTTCAATACCAATATATTTACCAATATAATATTTTTATAGTATGTTTTTATCTTGCCATGCACTTTAAACAGTCAATAGAAACTCTGAGCTGCAGATTTAGCTAAATTTAGTTACCATGCAACTTAATTGGTAAAGCCAGTTCTCGTTATTAAACCAAAAGCTATTATCAAAAATATTTTCTGACAAGGAAAGTCTAACTTCATTTTTCTACTCAAATAAGCATGCTAATACTCATTTTGAAAAGTATTACCAAACCACTGAGAAATATGGTATAGAACATGTAAGATAGTGTCCTCTGAAGATTATTTAATGCAATTTTATAACTTATAAAACAAAATTATAGATCAATGTGCTATTTCTCATTACTTATTTTTAATAATGCAATGCAGTACATAGCTCAGACCATAAATCATTTACTTACCCTTGTTAAATGTGTGTACATACATGTATCAAACTCTGATGCTTGGGTGGGAATAATTAAATTAAGTAATGTATGAAATCATAAAAGAACTCAATTTTACTTGCTGTTATGATCAAACTTTTCTTGTACTTAAAATAGAGAAGAGAAACTCTTCTACTGCCAAAACTAACAAGTCTGACTAGCATGTATTTTTACTTTTTGTTAATAAAAGCTAGAAAATATAGTCATTTTATAAGATGAAAGAAGAGGAGGATTAAATAATTAAGTATTTCATGATATGACTTGATAAAATAGATTTTAACTATATTGTTGAATAATACATTCCAAATCTGAAAGAAAGCATAAAAATTTTACACATGAGTTTTATCCAATGTATCTTAAAAGTATTGGCGGTCTCAAAAAATATTCCAATTATGTTAAAAAGACCTACTTCATTAACCTATACTGCTTCAAATTTTCAAAGTTTTTCTTTTTAGCTAATGTCCCAAAGAGGAGGCTTGAAAATACCTCAAAAGAACTGCTTATATTTAAATACATGAAAGAAGATGTTCTCAATTTTTAGTATTTCTTACCTGTATGTTATTTGCTTTGCTCTTAAGGAACTCCTTCAAAAGTGACGCATTCTTTGACAGTGTGAAAAGGTGGAAAAGGTGAGATCTTTAAATAACAATTATCAATACCAGTCCATTTTAAATGCCAGTTTTTCACTTTTAACAGAAATATCTGTAAGATAGAAAAAGATACAAATCCTAAGGTAGTTTATATTTCCTTGGTTATCCATTGACACTGGTTTGTTTTCTTACCACAGTATTTTGGAGTTACCTTGTTTGATGTCTGGAGAGATTTTTGAGGTATGTGTCTTTCTTCTGTGAAGCAGAATAGAAGAGATGGGGAGAGGGAGGCGGAAGGGAGGAATCTGCCTCTTCCACAGCTTCACTCTTAGCTGCATCAGAAAGAACACATCTTTGCTCCATTATTCCTTCTAAAGTCTTGGTGTAGTGGTTTGCATACCGAGGTTTAAAAATTGCTCCAAAGAGTACTGTAAAGGCAGTGATTAGAGAAAACTGAAACTTTCTATTTGTATCCACCCAAGTCCAGACTCTTCAGTAACTGAATAAATAGATGAACAGATACATAGACATGCATGTATGTATACCACATGTTTTAGATCATCTGATAGATTGTTTTATCATCATGCAACTGCTTTGTACTTTCTATGTAAATTTGTGTTTATGGTTTTATTAGATCAATATACAACATAATAAGACTATGTTTAATATTTAATTGTAGTACTTCTCAATCTAGGCCATAGATGCTTAGGGATTCACAGATATATTCTCAACAGTCTGCATGGTCTCAAGTCTGAGATATTCTGGTTAATGGACTTAAGTCATTAAGAGCTCGGGCCATAAAAGCCAGTCTCATCTGGGTCAAATTGCAACTCCCCCACTTACTAGCTGTGGATCCTTGGGGAAGTTACCTTTCTTCTCTGAATCTCAATTGTTTCATCTATAAAATGACAAATAAAATGCAATATAAAATGCTCACTTCCTCTTAGGTTGGATTAATTAAGATAAATATTTCAGTCACTCATAACATCAGTAAACCAACAATGCTATTTCAGAATAACGTAGATTCATTATTCTGATGTTTGGGTTCTGGGTATAATTAAAAATAATGTACACTACTTCAGAAATAATTGTACTACTTTTGTTAGCCACCACAATCAAACTTTTTTAGTGCATTTAAAGAATGAGAAACGTTATATTGCTAAAAAATTAATCAGTCTGGTAGCTAGCATAGAATTTTTGTCTTTTAAAGAGGAAATATATTCATTTTATAAGTTGAAATAAGATGAGGATTAACGCAAATTGAAATAAGCACTTCATGATTGATTTGATAAAATGGGTTTTAACTGCCAATAATCGATTTTCATTAAATCATTAAAACATAAATCAGACTCCCTAGAATTCTAAATTGTTCTTTTTCTACTGATAGAAAATTACCTAATAGAAGAATCTTAGCAGAAAATATGGACTTTGTAGGAGAAGAAAACATCAATAATCATTAACAAAAGCATTTCAGTGTTTTGTGGGACAAAGGGAGAATACTTCAGCTCTTTGGTAAGTATTGTATACTTTTAATTTAGACCCACATTTCTGGTTGTAGAAATGCTGAAAACAATTGATGAACAGATTTTACAGCAGTATCTAGATCAAAGCCACCTTTATTAGACCAATTTGCACACGGTTAATAATAATATGCAGCAAGGTTGAGGATGTTCAGAGGAAAGCATGAGACAAGTTTGGGGTTTTCCTCATGCCCTCTGTATTATTCAGGTTAGACTATCTATTATAACAAACTATCTCTAAATCTCAGTTGCTTAACACAATAGAGGTTTATTTTTTACTCACCTCGCATCTAACCTAGGAAGTGGCAGACTCTGTTCTTTATAGTTTATCAGAGACATAGACTCCTGTCAGGTAGCTCCACCATTTCCTAAGGTCTTGGAGTCTTCCACAGGATTTCCTGCAGCCAGATGGCAGAGGGGTGGGAAAAAGTACCTGGAGATCTCATCCAAGGGTTTGGGGCCCAGCTCATTCATTCAAGACCACATTTAAAAAAAAAAAAAAAAAAGACCACATTAACTGGCCAGAACTTGGACACTTGGCCCCACCTCATGGGAGCCTAGAAATGCAGTCTAGCAGTACACCAAAAAAGAAGAGAACATAGGGATTGGTCCCAACTGGCTGGGCTCTCCCAATCCTCTATAGGAATTCAGGAGACTTGGTTTAAAGTCATAGATTCTTGCTGATATGGTAATGACATTTTTTTAATAAATGTTTCTGTTACCTTCATACACTATTTTCATTTAATTATAAATGATGTTAATTCATTGATCTCTAACTCCACGAAACTGAACAATCTTGTATACATATTGACTTATTTCTATGGTAAAGAAATTGCATCAGTTATAACAAGATCAATTGAGTTATTCCAGCATGTTAAATATGAATAATTTAAAATCTAGCTTCCTTAAAAAATCCACAAAGATTAAGTACAATTTTCTGTATAACAGTCAAGTAAACAAGCATCAAAATGTCAAGTTTAATAATAAAAATATCATAAAACTAAAATCTCATAGGAGATCTTCTTGTAAATAAATTGCTACATATATGGCTGATAAGATATAAATCTTATGACAAGATCTAACAGGAAAGGGACATCACCCAAACCTTGCTAATGTTGTATCTTAGTGTCTTTGTAGGTATTTGAGTTGTAAATGTTCTTCAAACTTCTATCATTTACTAGGTATTAAATCCTAGCCCATTTCTTTGTATTTTCAAAATACTCATATTGAGAACTTATTTTCTTAAGTTTCTTATTCTCTCAATACTCTAATTACTCAAGCTTGGGGGTTGTCACTTACAATTTATTTTAACTGATGTGCATTAAAGATATTGAGATTTCGATTTTTAAAAATTTCCACTGTTAATGATATGTTTGCTCTGAGAAAAACTGGGCAAATGCTGCTGGTCAAAAATGCTATTTATTTATTAGGAGATGCAGGATATCTGGAGCTGAATTTCTAGCTCTCAGCTTTCCCATAGTGAAATAAATCACAACCACATGACCCAGGCAGAAAAATGTATGCTTTACCCAAGATTTAAATAACAGGCCACAATTTTACACACATATATTCAAGCATTAAAGAGTATAATTATTATATCATGTCCATAAAACATGGACATCTTTGGAACATCTTACACTGACATCAAAGGTGACCATGTTTATCTCACTGTAAATATCAATGCAAGTGAGTCTACCCAGTAACTTATCTTTTTCTATAATCCTTTAAAATATTTTCGTACTTGCACTTTACTCTCCAATTCAAAATCTTACAATTTCTAATTTGATTCTAATCCAAGCTCTTCTACATACTATCTGTTTAGTCTTCAGCAAGACATTAATATTTCTGAGGCTTAAATTCCTTGCCTACAAAACAGGGATAATTATATCAATTGAGCAAGATTTTATGAGACTTAGATAAGATAATAATGAGCCATAAACAATTTGTAAGCACTATGGGCAAAGCACCAACCAGTGTCTTGCTCTTCCTTCTTTCTTTAATCGGTGCTCTTGACAGTTGGCTGGAGTTTTGACTTTTGTTCTGTGTGTGTGTGTTTTTGCCTTATTCACCCATCACTCTTTAGGTCAACTGGCAAAAAAGATACAGTCTCCAACAAACACTTATTAAGTGCCTACTAGAAAACAGTACTATGCTAGATATCATGGATATGAAGGTAAGCCAGATCCTTACCTTCACAAGCTAGAGTTTCTCTGTGTAGAAAGTAAAGTGTGGTAAGTGCTATAAAGTTGAAGAACATAAGCAGAGGCTCTTACTGTACTTTGAAAAGGCTTTCAAGAAGAAGCAATGTACAAGGAGAGATCTGAAGGCTGAGAGGGAATTATCCAAGTGAAAAAGAAAAGGCCGGTCCAGCAAAATGAAGCGATGTGTATTAGCAGAGGAGGGTGAGAACCAGACATAAAGAAACTGAAACTCCAGGGAGCAACTTGGGAATGTGGTAAGAGACGAGGAAGGGGAAATAAAGAGAGGATAGATCATGGAGGGCCTTGTAATTTAGATCCAGGAATTTGGGGTTTATTTGGAATGCCACAGGCAAATCAAAGTATGTTCCCAATTTCTCTTCTGTCTCTGACCTACATGGTCCATTTCTTGGGTCATAATTTGGCATAAAGGCCTCTGAGATGTACACACTTTCTCAGTGTATAGTCATGCTTCTATTATCACTACTGCCATCACTGCTGTATCTTTTGGACTGCACATTCTCCACATTCCTTCTTACTAAACTGTAAGTTCCATGACATCAAGAATCTTGTTCTTGCCTATATTCCAGTTAGCCAGCAGAATGTCTGGCTTATCCATGATGCCTAATAA
This sequence comes from Camelus bactrianus, assembly GCF_048773025.1. NCBI lineage: Eukaryota > Metazoa > Chordata > Mammalia > Artiodactyla > Camelidae > Camelus > Camelus bactrianus. The sequence continues at coordinate 49,414,138 of NC_133550.1, read as the reverse complement.
ATACACGTTGAATGAATAAATGGAAACAACCATGTTTAGTACCTACTGTAAATTAAACACTGTACTAAGTGCTTTATACACATTGTCTCACTTCAACTCCCCAGTGTTATTCCCATTTTACACAGGAGGAAACTGAGTTTCAGAATAAGAGACTAGCCTCAAATTACACAGCTAATAAGAGACAGAGCAAAGACTAAAATCAAGGACTATCTGACTCAGGAGCCTGAACTCCTAAACTCCCTACTATAACAATTTCTTCCCAGTTTTCCCTATTATATTTACTCCTTTGTTTTTGTGGGCCTGGAATTTACAAATTGTTTGGCCTATATCAAAGGCTATTGTAGGAAGTGGAAAAAAATCATAGTTTTTAAATATTAAGTTTCTTTCTCCATTTCTCTCTTCTTTTCGATAAATGTTAGCTACACATGCTCATTATCATTGTTTCCTCATGTGTTTTGATCAATTGTATTTTCAAAGTGTGGACCTTGAATTTTGTTAATTTGCCTCTACAGAATGGATAAAAGGTCCCTTCATTCTTCTTTTTAATATGGGGGGAGGTTACACATAAGCTTAGAGTTCAAATAGTTATGCTCTTTTGTTTTTAATTAAATCTGTTTTAAATGCATGACAATGGTATTGTTATTCTTAAATGATTTTTAACCTACGTCTCATCTCCAAAGAGAAATCTGAAGTGGGTTGTGTTATTTCCTTGGAATGCTTACTGACTTTATTTTTCTAACCTAAGCTGATTAAATGTATTTTTGAGAGATGAAGAATAATGCCTACAAATCCCAAGTCTCTTACATGGAGATCTTGCATAAAATCTTGATCAAATTACCAAAAGTAAAATTGTAGCAGTTCAGTTAAACAGTCACAGGATTCTTTATTTTGAATTAATTTAAATATACATTACAAAAAGTCACTTGAATGTTATTTTCCAATGATATTTGTGATGATATTTGTGAAGAAACAACTCAACTTTGGTGTTACCATAACAATCACAAAAAATCTGATTACCATTCAGTTATACATAACATAACTAAATCCTTAGGATAGATTTAATTTAGTTTTACTTATTGTAAAACTAAGTTAAAAGTGAGTAAAGTCTTTGCTTTGCTCTACTAATTATTTTGGCTTTCATAAACATTTAAGAATTTTGTTACATAACTTAATTACAACTAATATAACTATTTGGTCTTTTTAATTACCACAAATGCATTTACAATGTTGAGATTCAAATTTCTTGTCTTTCTACAGACTTACAGAGCGCTGTTACATGCAGCATTGTCAAAATCGATGAGCACCGTACATGTGGTAAGAAACAAAGATGTATACAGGGAAAAGTTAGGCATTTTTCTGTTATTGCTCATCTAATCCAAGAAGAATAAATATCCATGTTTAAGGAAATTGCATGTTTTTTTAAGCTAAATTTTTAATTCAAATATTGATTGTGGTCTAAGTGTCGTTCAAAACAGTGTTACTCAAAGACTGCAGACTTCACTGAGTTCTGCCTCCACTGTACTGGTTTATACAAGGTAATTCTTGTGTATTTTTCATGTTTACCCATCACAGAGAACTTACATGGGAAAAGCATGGTCTTGATAATATCTCAGAGGACATTTTTTGAGGAAAGGAGTGAGGAATATCACTTAAAAATGACTGATCTTTTATCTAAGGTTAGTAGGTTAAGAACTTTCTTAAGCTGACTAGATGTCCTGAATCTGGAAGAGCCATTCAGTGTACTCCAATTTGGAAGATGGTTATCAATTACGACAATAAATGAATAAGGGGTATTTGGCATTATTTGGCAGTGTTAAAATTGTATTGTTTTGGGGGGGAACATAATCCACTTAACTTTTCTTGAACCTTATGAAGCCCAGAAAAGTGTTTAAGATGTTGAAGTTTTGGAGTTTTGTTCGTATTTTCAAGGAGAGAGGGTGAAATTTCCTTATAGCTCTCTAGTATGGACCTGACCAGGGAATTAGCAAAGGCCGAGAGTGACTGATGAATTAACTGCCTGCCTATAAAACGGGTAATACTGAATATAATGTCTAGGAGAAAGGGCTTCCTGAACTTGAGTCAAGGTGGAACTCACTACTGAAGTTCCATGAAATGTAAACATTGTAGATAAAAGAGACAGTGTGCCCTTAGCAAACCCCCAATCACCTCTTTGAAAGCCTTTTGTTACATATGTCAGATTCAGGAACTGATGGTTATGGTAAGGACCAGAACAGGAGGCTCAAATCCCCCAAATTTTATAAGCATAAATCAGATACACTTCTGTTTTTGAAATCTATCCAGGAGCTCTAAACTGCATTTAGAGTAACATCTAAATGTCTTTCCATAGTCTACAAGATCCTTCATCATCTAGCTCCTCCAATCTCTTACACGGCATCTCTCAATCTTTTAACATGCTCCAGTATCACTTGTTAACTTTCTAACTCCCATATACACCAAGCTTGTTCCAACCACAGAGATCTTGCACATGGTCCTTCTGTCCCTCTATCTAAAGTTCTCTTCCACAAATATTCACATTGGTAACACCCTCCTATAATTCAGGCCTTGGTTTAAATACCACCTCCTGAAGGAATTCACTCACTTGCCCTTTACTTTGTTTTATTTTTTATCATAGCCCATATCCTTATCTGAAATATTATTTGTTGTGTTATAATGTGTTAGGTTATTATTTTCTATATCTGACAATCAGAAGGTAAATCTCATGAGATCTGACAAAAAGTGTCTGTCTTCCTGGCCTCTGTATTCATATATGTCTGGCATATAGTTGATTTTTTTTTTTCAGTAAAAGGCATTTTATTGGGGCAGCTTAATGTGGAGTGGCCTCTTCTGGGCTGCAGACCAGCTAGGAGTAGAATGCACATATTCAACTATATGTCAGACATATAGTCTTTTTGCTAAAAGGACTATCTAAATACATGAGTAGACATGAAACTATTCGTACCTCCAAGCAGAGTATCAGAGGAGTTCTGGAGCAGGTGAAGGTCCAGGAAGTCACTCAATATCTGGAAGGTTTAGCAGAAGGTCGTCAGGGCATGACCATGACTGGCAGGTTGAATCTGTCACAAAAATGGACAAGCCTGGAATCTAACACCAGAAGCAACACTCCAAGCCCTAGAAGGCCACTAAATTATTCCTACGTAGCATAGGTGCTTCAGTTAATAAGCTACTCCTTAGGTTAATGCGGTTGGATATTGCATTAGCTCCTTTAGAAGAGTATACTTCAGTCTTCAGAGCTTCAGATTGCACTTTCCCATAACTTGGCCCATTTGGTGCTTATAATAACTCTTTTAGGAAATCAACCTTTTATCCTATTACTGCAGATTCACTTTAATAAATTCTAATGGCTGTAATATAGCACATTTAGAATTTATGTTAACTCTTTGAGTTCAACAGTCAAACATCATTAAATGCACTGAGACAGGATTATTCTTTCTTAATTTATATTTAAATTCTTTAACATGAACATTTTCTGAAAAATAAGTGCATTAATCAGGTAGCGCCCTCTAAAATTGATAGACACAATCTATGAAAATATAACTTTTGGTTATCCTTTTGGCAAAGATGTAAAACACTTATTTAAAAATAGATTATGAGAAGTAAAGGCGAATTTGCACTTTAACAGGAAACAAATGGAACAAAGCAGAGTCTGGATTAAAATGGAGCAAGTCAGTTGTTCTCAAGCTTTTACATTCTACAATTTTCTCTTAAGTGGCAGCACCTTTGTATACACATGTACACAAACACAGACAGCATACCACTAATTTGGTCATTCATTCACTATCTTGCATTAAGAAGTGTTTGCTATGTGCAGGGACTGAGTAAGGTACGGGGACACTGAGACTAAACTAAGATTATAAAACATATTCCTGCAGGGTCCACAGTTTTCTGGGGGAGAAGGGTTGGTAAAAGTAATTACAGCAGTGTGATAAGTGCTATAACAAATATAAGAATTGGAAAAAAAAAAAAGCAAGAGCTCATCTGCTTAATGTGATCGGATGCATCCAGGAGATGAAGGGATTTGTACTAAATCCTAAAGAGACAGTTGGAGAGGTTGCCAAGGTGAAGAAGGCACTGCAGCCAGAAGGAAGATTTGTGCAACTCGAAGGAATAGGATTTTACAGGGAATTGCAAGAAGCCAAATACAGAAAGAGTTGGGTGTGTGCGTGTAGGAAAAGGGTAGTGTACCCAAAACATAGCAGAGCTATTTGGCAATACTGTTGGCAGTTTTGTGAGGGGCTATGATTCTTTCTTATACAAGATTTTAATATTCTTGGTCTTTGCTCATGTTAATAGCAATCTCCAGCCATTATGACAAACCAAAAGTATCCTTACTTTTGGCAGCCAGCCTCCAAGATGGTCCCCAATCACCCAGACTCTTCCTATTCACAACCTTGTATAGTCTCCACCCACATTGTACCAGAATTTGTCTGTGTGACCAATAGCGTAAAACAGAAGTGACAAATTTGCCCTTCTGAGATGAGATTGCATTATGAAAGATTGTGGAGTTTGTTTTGGTCTCTCTCTCTCTCTCTCTCCCCTCCGCACGCACACACGCATACACACACATACACACACACACATACACACACACAACCACTCAATCAATTACTCACTCTCTTATCTTTCTCTGGGGATAGCCAGCTGCCATGACCTCTGAACAGCCCCATGAACTGAAGCCTCCTGCCAACGGCCATGTGAGTAAAGGTGAACCAGATTCTCCTGCCCATTGAGGTGACCATAGTACTGACCACTTCATTAGAGGCAGAAGCACCCAGCTAACTAACTCATCCTGATTCTTGATCAACAGCAGCTCATATGAGATAATAAACATCTGTTGTTTTAAGCTCCTAAATTAGGGAATAATTTATTAGACAGCAATAGATAACAATACACTACTTATTTATAAATGCCCCCTAGGGGAGCAGAATAGATCCCAAGTGAAAATGACAGGTCTATGCTAAGGGCTTTGGGCATTGGGTTTTCCACTATAGGCAGTGGGAAGCCATCGACAGGTTTTAGGCAAGAGAGTGATACAACTAATTTATGTTTTAGAATGGTTACTTGTGCCTTAAACTTGGAGTTTTCCATTCCATATTTTGGTCCTTCACATTTGCTTTTTCATCTACCTCTAAAAGGCCTAACAAACTATATGGCACTTGATGACTTGTTTTCCTCCTAATGAGACTGAGCTACCAGGACATATTTCACAGAACTAGAACAAATCATAATAAAATTTATATGGAACCATCAAAGACCTAGAATTGCCAAAGCATTACTGAAGAGAAAGAAAGAGGCTGGAGGAATAACTCTCCCAGACTTCAGACAATGCTACAGAGCTACAGTCATCAAGACAGCATGGTATTGGTACAGAAACAGACATATAGACCAACAGAACAGAAAAGAGAGCCCAGAAATGAACCCACAAACTTTTGGTCAACTAATCTTTGACAAAGGAGGCAAGAATATACGATGGAATAAAGACAGTCTCTTCAGCAAATGGTGTTGGGAAAACTGGACAGCAGCATGTAAAGCAATGAAGCTAGAACACTCTCTTACACCATACACAAAAATAAACTCAAAATGGATCAAAGACTTAAACATAAGACAAGATACAATAAACCTCCTAGAAGAAAATATAGGCAAAACATTGTCTGACATACATCCCAAAAATGTTCTCCTAGGGCAGTCTACCAAAGCAATAGAAATAAAAGCAAGAACAAACAAATGGGACCTAATGAAACTTAGAAGCTTCTGCACAGCAAAGGAAACCATAAGTAAAACAAAAAGACAACCTACGGAATGGGAGAAAATTTTTGCAAATGAAACCGACAAAGGCTTGATCTCCAGAATATATAAGCAGCTCATACGACTTAATAAGAAACAAAAAACAACCCAATCCAAAAATGGGCAAAAGACCTAAACAAGCAACTCTACAAGGAAGATATACACATGATCAATAGGCACATGAAAAAATGCTCAATATCACTAATTATCAGAGAAATGCAAATCAAAACTACAATGAGGTATCACCTCACACCAGTCAGAATGGCCATCATTCAAAAATCCACAAATGACAAATGCTGGAGAGACTGTGGAGAAAAGGGAACCCTCCTACACTGCTGGTGGGAATGCAGTTTGGTGCAGCCACTGTGGAAAACAGTATGGAGATTTCTCAAAAGACTACGAATAGACTTACCGTATGACCCAGGAATCCCACTCCTGGGCATATATCCAGAAGGAACCCTACTTCAAAATGACACCTGCACCCCAATGTTCATAGCAGCATTATTTACAATAGCCAAGACATGGAAACAGCCTAAATGTCCATCAACAGATGACTAGATAAAGAAGATGTGGTATATTTATACAACGGAATACTACTCAGCCATAAAACCCGACAACATAACACCATTTGCAGCAACATGGATGTTCCTGGAGAATGTCATTCTAAGTGAAGTAAGCCAGAAAGAGAAAGAAAAATACCATATGAGATCGCTCATATGTGGAATCTAAAACAAACAAACAAAGAAAGCATAAATACAAAACAGAAATAGACTCATAGAATACAAACTTGTGGTTGCCAAGGGGGTGGAGGGTGGGAAGGGATAGATGGGATTTGAAAATTTAAGAATAGATAAACAAGATTATACTGTATAGCACAGAGAAATATACACAAGATCTTATGGCAGCTCACAGAGAAAAAAATGTGACAATGAATATATACATGTTCACGTATAACTGAAAAATTGTGCTTTACACTGGAATTTGACACGACATTGTAAAATGATTATAAATCAATAAAAAATGTTAAAAAATACTTAATAACAGAGATAGATTCTTAGCAATTTATAAATAATTCTTTGTGTTCCTAGAAGGCTGCTGAACATGGGGAGAGGGCCTTAGTAAATACTTGTGGATTAACTGAGTGATAGGAGGTAGGTGAACAGGCTGTTAGATTAGCTCATCGAAGCAGCGAAGAAAGAATGAAATTTACAGATGTTAAAGGAGGATAGCAGAAATTAGTCATTTCACACACATCCACACACATACATGTATAGTCATTATTGCAGGTGTAATCTATCAAAAAGCCTTTGCACTTTGTTATGGTGTTGTCACAGCAGAGAGGAAAGGAGGAGATGCCAGTAGCTGGAATAGTCTGGCTGAGCCCAGCAATATTACTCGAAGTTCATAGGTATAAAACAATGTTACAAAAAAAAAAAAGACAAAAAATGAAAACACTAATAACACTTCTCTTACTCTTTCAAAACTGATGTGTCGGTTTATACTAGGCTGACAAAGGTTTCAATGGGAAGAAGCAATATAATGTTACAGAAAAATAAACTTTATCCCACATAGAGTTATAAGTACATAAATATAAAGAGACAAACTTTATATACACACAAGGTACAAGAGTATCTGGGTTAAGCAAAAAAAGCAAGTGCAAGCAACTGACAGAGAAGTCCATTGAAATCCTTTTAATACACAAAATATCTTTACTGGAAATTCTAAACACACTTTGGATCTCTAAATAGTTAGGTGTTCAATTCTAAAAACAGGTAGGGATCTGTATCAACAGGTAGAACATAAAGGTATCACAAGGGTCATCTAAGCATCTCATCGTTCAGAATGATGGTTGGAAAAAGTGTCCAAATACTCAACCTATATTCCATACTTTAAAATTTTCTTGTCCATAGTGCTTCCCATAAATAAATGAGATACCTGTTTATATGATCTACCTAATGTAAGTCATTTCTTTGTTTCCAAATTTTCTTTAATTTTAAAACAGTACTTCAGTTGAAATACTTGTGTTTTCTTTAAAACTCCAAAATGATTGCCCACTCCCTTGTTACATAAGAGCAGCTCTTTTGGTTAACTGGACTTGTTTCATTTTCTAGTTTAATTTTGTATCTTACTACCACACACACACATACACACACACACACACAAATTGGCAACCCAAAGTAATGTTAGGTAATCAACTACAGTTTGTGAAAAATTTTATTATAGAAGATATTTCTTTCCTTTTTCACCTTTTGTTCTCTGATAATGAGATCATTTCTTATATATTTAAAGTATTATAACAAATAGTTGAGTAAAAAACAGTGGTTTTGGCTTAGGAATGCAAAACAGAAAGAGAAAAGTTTTCTTAGGAATTATATGTAAGGAAGAATTTAAAATGATTTCTCAAGGATGTTCATGTCTGATTAAAATATTAGCCATTGTGTGATTTTTCCAACACAACTGTACTGATGAGATTCCCCCCTCAACTGTAAATTGCTATACAGAGAACAATCAAACCAAAAAACCCACCAGAAAACCAAAAAAAAGACAAAAACAAAAACAAAAAACTCAAGAACTTGAAAAAAATGATTGGAAATATTTGCCTAGGTTGTTTCTTTCCATTTTTTTCTCAAATAAAAGCAACTGTATTTTTATTAATACTTACTGACTAAAAATAAACTTTAGGATTTTTTTAAGAAATAAAAATAAGGCTAGTGAATGAATCCCATGCCTTATATTTGGTTGTCAGAATGAACTGAAGTTGTAAAGTGTCTTTCCACTTGTTATTTATTTGAAAACAATTCTTTTATTTGCCTTTTTCTCTTTGCCTTTATTGTAATTACTATGTGGGCAAAAAGAAAAATGTTTCAAAATAGGAGCTTAAAATTACATTACTATGCGCTGTATCACTTTAGAAGTTTTAAAAATATTTACTAAGCCGTGAAAATCAGCATATTTTCCAGAAAGTCTTTCCCAAATCAAAATAAATCTGCAGTGTTTCTGCAGGCTCAAATTTCAGCTCAGTGTGTACCTGCTACAGAGATAAAGTAATTTTTGCAAGTGTTTCTATATGTACTTGCCAAGTTTTCATAATATCCAAGAAATTCAATATATGAGGCCATTTTTAGCTTTTGTCATAAGTAAAATTCTTAGTAGTTCTAATACTTACCCAAAGTTAGACATCTGACTCTTAACAGATTTATGTGAAAACATGAATTCTGTGGCCAGCAGAATAATGTAATAATGACCAGGGTAATCCACACTTAATTTCAAATTGTACATTTTTTAATCCCTTTTACTCTCTCTGTTGGCAAAAGGTTGGCCTGTACTAAGAATGACCGCTTCCAGGCAAAAATTGTAAACAGGGAAAAATTAAGATGTAGGATTCCTTTATCTTTTTTCTCTTTTAATTCTAATTCCACTCTGCTCTCCTGCTAATTTTCAGCATCTTTTTCTTAGGCATTAAGTATTCTGACTCCAGTTTCCTCCCTTCCCTTCATTCTTTCTCTTTTATTTCATCACTGTTCGTCATTGTGCTTCTTCCATTTACTAGAAAGTTTCTCTCAGATAATCTGATCAATCAGTCTGCTTAAGGTGTTTAAAATGTCATCTTGAATAGCATGTTAAACATACCATTTATTGACATACAATGAAATACTGTACTTATTATAAAAGTTGGAATTTTAGAGGGCTTAAATATTGAAAAGAATATGAGTATCCTGTCCCCAAATTAGCTAAAAATATAATTTAATTTTTGAAGCAGGACAGAACGTAACATGCATGCCTAAATTAATTTCTTTCAAAGCTTTCTGGTTGTAAAATTTTGAGGATGTTAATGAAGCTGGAGGTTTGGGGGTTGATTTTTTGGATTGGCTGTTTGTTCATAGCCAATTGTTTAAATTCGCTTGGTTTGCTACTGCCTTGGTGCTAAGCAATTTACATATATTTAAATCTTGCAACACTCCTGTGAAGTAAGGATTATCAACCTCAGTCTCAGTCACAGTGTAGGGAAATTACACAGTGTAGGGAAATTAGTAAGGGGTAGTAGTGGGATTCAATGGTTAATGATTTTAAGCTTTTCATATGTTTAATTATTAGTTCACAAGCTTTTAGTGTAAAAAAGGTCCTGGCTTGTATTTGACTATTTTGTAGCTCCCTATCTGGCTCTAGTAGAAGTTTGTAGTCGTTTTGTGCACTCTAGTTCTATGTGTATACTATGCTCCTCATCTGTGCTGGACTTACCTTCACTCATGCTCTTCCCTTTGCTTGATATGGAACTTATATTAACAATCTTTTTCATACAATAACTTAAAACAAGACAGTACTGCAGGGTCCAAAGAAAATGGTTTTATCCAGCAGTGTCAGGGGTGGGGGCCTCACACAATCTTTTAATTAACCCCTTTGCTTTTAAGCCCTTAACCTTCATTCTGAACCTTCAGAGGAAACTGGGGTCTCCAAATCCTAAGACATTTCAGGTTTCTGATGAGGAAATCCATTTGCTCCTCTAACAGTAGTTAAATTCAGCTCCCCCCTCCCCCTTTAAGTCATATACCAAATTCATTTTCTTTCCATTCTCTCATTTGGTTTCTTGTCCTCTCCTGTTCTCTTTGTTCTTGTAGAATTTTTACCACCACCACCCCACTTTGATTCTTTTTCTTCTAGAAGAGGAATTGATGTGAGTACACAACTTGTCATATTTTATTGGAAGTCTAAAATCTTTCTTCTTTTTGATAGAAAAATAATTAGCTTGGTGTGAAAATCATGGATCTTGGAGTCAGATGCCCCACCTTAATCAAGTTGGGGCACAGAAAGAAAATGATAATCTTTGTACAGTAATTTATAGAGTCTGTTGGGGTGAGTGGCAGGTGGAATGGGCTGTCCTGGAGGAGCCTGTGCACCTTGAATTACAGGTGTGCCAGGATACAGCGCCTCAAGGCGGTCAACATGGGACTTATAGCTCCCACTTCTTCATATTCCTTTAGGAATCACAGGAGCTAACATATTCAAAAGTGCCAGCACAATGTGGACACGCAGTAGGAACCTTTAACTGTCTGCTTGCCCCCTTCATATTCCCCCAACAAATCACAACCTGCATACATATTCCCTAAGCAAACGACTGAGGTGGACATCACTGTAATACAGTAAGGGCTGATTTGAGGTCACAGGATCTTGTAGACCAGATAGCAGCCTTAACACAACTAGGCAGAGGAAAGGAGGGGGCCAGGAGGTTAAAATGGTTGCATGGTAACTTTCTCTGGATTCAAGTAGTGGCAAGTGCCTTTTGCTCGTGGAAATCATTTGAGGCAAGGCCTTTGGAAGAGGGTAAGCTGCAGTTGTTAGGGAAAAGTCTAGGGCTTTCTTCCTCAGTTGAAAGGGAAGAGCTGAGGTGATTATTTTAAGAAATGTTCTTTGTTTTGCATTAGATTTGTCTCTGTTCTGTTTAATCTTTATCGCCACAGTATTTATTTTTTCCTGTAGAAAAATGTTTACAGCTTCTCAATTTTACAGTCCTTCCTAGGGTTGGGGCGTTATTCTTTCTCATTTCAGATTTGGGAACAGACATCCTTACATTTAAAACTACAAATACTGTCACACCAAGCAGAATGTATTTGGCATAATATAAGACAAAGGGGATCACATCTGAATTTCACTAACAGGTAAAACACCAGTGAAGGAGTCTGAAGAATGTTAAACTCAGTAATTTCTACCGCCTTTCTCTCTGAATTTTCCTCAGCCTTCTCTTTTTCTCTTTTGATTCATTTCATCTTTCCTTAGCTCTGTCTTTTTGGCATTAAATAATAATTTTTTTTTTTTTGGCTCATCCAAAAATGGGCCAAAGACACTCCAAATTGGAAGGGAGGAAAAACAAGTTGTTCTGTTTTCTGCTTAGATCCTGCGGGGAGTCCAGTCAGCAAGTGAATCCTGGTCCCCATGGGGCTACCTTCCCCACAGGGCCTGTCAATCACCCCCACGAAGCACTTCCCAATTCGACTGGGCCACCTCCCTCCACTCCTCCTCCTCTCAGCTCTCAGGAAATCCTGGAGCAGTCCCTGCCCTGCCCTGGAGTCGCTTTTTTTTTTTTTTTTTTAAGTAACCAGTGATTGAGTTTGTTTTCAAAAGAAATAAACACATAAAACGTGACACCTGTGGGGCCTCGGCCGCAAAGCCCAGCGGGACCGACTCCCGCCGCCCGCCCGAGGCGCGGCCTTCTACCCCGCCCGCTGTCCACAGACCCTCCGTGAGAAGCCGCGCGCAACTTCTGTGTCGGAAAACTGAGAGTGACTGGGTCCGTCGGCCTCACCTTGGGGTACCTGTGTGTCGGCGCGGGGAGGGCGCTCTCCCCGGCGGAGCCGCAGAGCCGGAGACGCGCGACGACGTCGGACTTCAGGCGGCGCGGCGCTCGCCCCTCTCGGGGCGCTGTGACCCCGCCGCGACCCCAGCCCCGCCCCCGCCCCGCCCCCACTCCAGCCTGTTGCTTCCCTCCCTCGCCGCTCCAGGTCGGTTTTTCCCGGCGACTGTAGTGTGACTTCCAAACTCGCGGGCTGCGGGCACACCTCGGAATTTGTCCCCGCCTCCCTCCTGCGCCCCTCGGACCCCAGCGAGTCGCGAGCGCCCCAGTGGTCACCCGAGGCGTGCACTCGAGCCCGCGGGCAGCGCAGCCTGCAGGCGGGGACCGCTGGCGGCGATGAAGCCGTCTTGGCTGCAGTGTCGCAAAGTCACCGGCGCCGGGGGACTCGGGGGGTCCCTGCCCGCGTCCTCTCCCGCCCGGGGAGCCGGCCCGGCCCGCCGGGCGTACATGACCCCCGGCCCGCGGGGCCCTTTCGGCGGCCGGGGCTGCCGGGCGCTGTCCTCGGGCGGCAGCGAGTACCAGACACACTTCGCGGCCTCGGTGGCGGACCCCGAGAGGTTCTGGGGCAAAGCCGCGGAGCAGATCAGCTGGTACAAGCCCTGGACCAAAACGCTGGAGAACAGACACCCGCCTTCCACCAGCTGGTGAGTGATTCCTTCCCCGACTCCATCAGTCTTGGGCGCCAAGGCTCGACGTCCCCTGCACCGGAACCTGGAGTTCTTTTGGGAAAGAAAACGAGACTGGAGATGTGTTCATACCTCTTAATTTGTGTTTAAATTCAGAGTCAGCTGTCTTTCCCTGACTTGAGGGATTTGGTTTACCTTTTGTGAGGCCAACTTCTTATAGACCAAAGATTTACCTGTATGGCAGGGCTCTGCTTCGCACGGGGATGTTAAGCCGACTAAAGCAAGAGCCTGTCACCAGGGACAGCACAGTCTAGTATGGAGACAGCCACTTAAACAAATGCAAGCGAACAATAAACTAGGGGAGTATTACTAAGTATCCACACACTGGGGAGGAAGAGGATGACGAAGGACTTCAATAAAATCACACCTAGTAGGGTTTGGAAGGATGGATAGGTCCTCTCAAAGTCAACAAGATCCTAATTATTGAAGTCCAAGTCCAAGATCCTAATTGTTAACAGATTGAAATTTGACTATTAATGTGGTTGCCAATAATTGTGTTCACTGGAGAGATGGGAGAGGGTGAGGCTGGATTGGAAGGGATTTATGTGTCACGCCAAGTAGATCAGATTAGCTCTGTAGTCCTGTCCTGTATATGAGGGTGCACTATGGAGTACCCCAGAAAGAATGCACATAAAGACAGGTGATGCTAGTAATCATGGTAGGAATAAAGTCTTTTTCTCCTGGATTTGCAATTATAAGCAGTTATAAACATTGTTTTTATATTACAACAAAGAGTTACATTTGTAGAATAAATGCCAAACTTGCCAGAATGAGTCACACAGTCTAGAAGAACTCAAAAGTTGTGGCTGCTCTTTGGGCTATGTGCCTAGCAGCCATTAAGAGTGTGGTTGCTTTTATCTGCCAGCCATTAGGGAGAGTTTCCTCTAAAAGTTTGTGAGACACTGCAATTGGGTTTCCCCTTACCATTTCCAAGTTGCCAGCAGAGAGATGGTAGAATGACATGGTCAGATTTGCATTTGACAGATGTCTCCTTGTTGAGCGTGGGGATACCTGGAATGGAGAAGGGCATCTCGACCAGAGCCTGTTCTGTGTCCCCACCATGCCCTGTCCTTTCCTGATTGTTTGGAGCTATTGGCATGGTTTTTGCCTTTAGAATCTGAGTGAGCACCTTTCTCCATCCAGTTCACTTTTTTCAGTAGCGTTTGACTGATCCTCTTTTACGTTGCCAGCACTGACCTAAGCACTGGTATGCACTATCAAGTAATATATGGACTTATGTCCCTTGCTTTGGGGGACTCATGATGATTAAGAACACGGTCTCTGGTGCCAGAATGCTGGGCTTGAGTTCTGGCTCTCACAGTTACTGGCTGTGTGTTCATAGATAAGCAAGTTACTTAATCTCTCTGTGCTTCAGTTTTCTCATAGATAAATGTGGGACTAATATGAAAATTAACTGAGTAAAGGGTTAAGACCAAGTCGTGAATGAAACAGACTCTATAAATGTTAGAGGAAGAATAGCTCTTTGCACTTTCATACCACAATTATTTTAGGAGAAAACCTTCTTACTGTTTCTCTGATCAAAACACAGAGATCGTTGCCTTTCCTAAGAGTGTATTCTCAAAGTTCTGTGTCCACATATCTGTCATAAAGTATGGTACTGAAATTATTTATGTGACCGTCCTTCCCACAAAACTGTGTGCAGAGAACTGAATTATGAAGTCATGGGGATGTTCCAAGTAAAAACAAGTGAGGGCCAGACATAAGGCAATGACAGTGGCAGTGGAAAGGAAGGGGTAGATTTCTGGAGGGTTACTTGAGGTCGGTGAGGGCTCAAGGGAGTGCAGAGAATGAGGCAGTGAAAGTGTCCATCAAGTAGACATTTAAGACCTGGAGATTTTCTCTCTAACTTGTTTTCTTAATCTCTAGTTGCTTGCCTAAATTTTCTAAAATTGTAGGTATAAAATATTTTTAATGAGAGTTTTTGCCAAAGGGCCTTTGTGTATGTTTTTTAAAATTCAGTATATTGTAGATCACTGCCACTTGATAATGCTGTGTCTGAATTCTTCATCTTTGAACTCTTGGAATCACGTGGCCATCCCTGTTTTATAACAGCCTAAAAGATCAAAGTGAGTAAGAGATCTAAGTCTTTGAGTCTGTATTGCAGCAGTGTGATTCACTAAGAAGTTTGATTGGCAGAGCAGAGTTGGGGAGGCAAGTCGAGGTAGGAGACCATGTATCTAACCTAAAACTTTACTCAATAAGTGGTTTTAATTTGAATCCATTGCTGGGTTGGGCACCTATTTGTAGATACTCTTCATTGGTTAACACTTTTCTACAAAGGTAAGCTCAAGGGCAGGGCAAATGTCTTTTTTTTTTTTTTTCCCTTTAGTCTTTATATTCCTAGATTCTAGGTCAGAGCTGATAAATGACACTACTAAAAAGTGATAGATAACAGGCTACGTGGATTTAATTTTTGCCTCAGGATGTCTCTGGGAGGTGGTAGGTAGGTATGAGCACAATGTGATGTGAAGGAACTTGGCTCACTTTCTTTGAAGTTGGATGTGAGGAAGAGAGATGTTGACAGTATGTCCTTAAGTAAAATGAGGAGAGGTTGCTCCAGCTAATTGTTCTCTGCCAGATGGAGCTGGCATACATGTAGTCAAGATCTCTGAGGCACTTTGGCTTCCCAGAGGCAAGAGGGATTCTCTTTCATTATAAGCTTATCTATTTATTCTTCATGAAAGTAAACTCCCCTCCCAATCTGCAGGCCTATCAGAAACACCAATACAAAAATATTAATGCATATTAGCTTATACAATGGCATAAACTGCCCAACAGTAGTTTGCATATGGAGTAATATGAGCATGAACTAGGAATCTTTAAGGGTGATATACTGAAGGGAGTTTCCACTGTAGTAGGTAGCCCTGGAAGGTACATTTCTAGGGCTGTAATCTCTGAGCTCTTTGAAGAACAAATCCCAGTTCCATACAGGTGCCTTAGAAAACATGTAAGGATCCACCTTTCCTCACAGTTTCTTGGTTAATTCACATTGCTGACACCTAGCTTTGGGGGGAAGAAAGTCCCTGTTACAGAGACGTCAGCGGAGCACCGCGGTCTGAGGTGAAGCAATTAGAAGCCCTGGTCATTTCTCTAATCCTGCAACAGCAGAATGGATGTTAGAAGTTATTTTCTCCTAATGAATTAGACAAACTGCTGCCCATCCTGAATTTGAAATCCAGCTGCCACTTGCTGAAGAATTAGGAGATTCACTTTTGCATTATGCATTGTGGTGGACCCTTCTGTCTGGGTCATCAGTTTATCCCTTTCTCTGGAAGCATGGCAATCCTATTTTAGCTTATTTTTATTTAAACAACATTCAGTGATCAGATGCTCACATATTATTTGATTTAGAATTTAGCATATATTAACAGTGACTCTAAGCTAAAAAGTAAAAGCCTCTGACTAAATGCAGATTACTAGAAAGTGATTCCAGCTTGGTTAACATCTCTGTAATGGAAATCATGTAGGTTTTCTAACATGCAAGAGCTCAGTTTCTTACTAGCAATGAGGTAATGGTTGTTTAGCGCCTCCAAGTCTTAAAATGACTCACTAACGTTGAAAACATCAATCATTCACTCACTGTATGTATAGTGTGTAGTACAGAGAAAATAATGAAAGAGGTGGTGAAGGAACTCACTGCAGAGCAGTAGGGGAGACATAAATTAAATGAACTTTTACAAAGCTATTTGTTTAGAGTTGCAGTAGATATTGTGAAATACAGTGATTAATGGGGGTCTTACCATAGTCTTCTCTAGAAGGATCATGAAAGGAGCCTTGAGGAAATGATGGTTAAACTAAGATCACAGTGAGTGGTGATTAGACTTCAGAAGGGGTGAACAACATTCCAGGCAAAGAAAACAGCACATATGAAGGCCATGAGGCATGAAGTAGCTCAGTAAATTCTAGAAACTGAAAGAAGACTAATGTGGCTGTGGCTTAAGGAATGACAGGGAAAGTATCAAGAAATAGAAGAGAGCCATATTGTGAGTGGTCTGGTGAGTTATTTTAAGGATTTTTACAGTTTTTCCTGGCACAAACACATGTCATATAGTGGATGATCGAAACTTAAATTTCCTACTCTTCTTCCTGCGCTGGAACAAGAAACAATTGAGTTCAGCCCCAGCTCTGCCACTTACCTTGGACAAGCTTCAATATCCTCATTTATAACATGAGGATAACCATAATATCAATTTCTTAGGATTTATAGTGGGAGGGGGAGGGAGCATGTACCATGTCTAGGACTGTGCCTGACCCACAGGACTAGGTACTAATGTCTTTGGAATATGGGAGCGATAGTCCCATAGGCTAATATGGTCCTGGAAGTTTTCAGAGAAACGGTAGCATTTGAACTCGATCTTAAAGTAGGACTTACAGAGGAAGAAAAACACTTTTGGGTGGAAACAAACATGACAGAGGCATAAGTATGAGAAAGAACAAAGTGTACTTGGAAGGGAGTATTGTAGGCCAGTTGGCTTGTAGCAGTTACTTTGAATTCAGGAAGTAGTTTCAGGATGGTTTTAGGAGAAACAGCAAGCTAAGGTATTTGCGTTCACTTTTTAGGCAACAAGTCACAATTTGACTGAAAGCCTGCAGATAGGTTTGTTTGACCCAGGTGCTTGGCTTTTTGTTAGTTTGTTTTTAAAATAGTTGTCAGTATTTAAACATTGGAAGATTTCATCTAAAATTTAAATTCCCTTTAACAATTCTATTTTTGAAACTTGTTTTGAGAAAAAGCAAAATATCTGTCAGCAACGGGACAGCATTTTTCATGGCAACATTTAGCCAGAACTGAGTAGCTGCTGACTCAGGCTAAATTAGACATAACGGCTGCCCGGCAGTGGGTTCAGGGAAGTAAAGAAGTTATGGTAACTGAAAGAATTTGACTCAGTTATAAAAGTGGAGGAACTTTGTGTGAAATTAAAGACAATGGTTTAAAAACTGGGCGAGGGCTTGATGTAGAATTATAGATTTGACTGAAATTTATAAAGAGGCGAGAATTAAAGTTTGGTAAATTCTGAGTGAAGGGAGAGAGAGACAAAGAAAGAAAGAAAAAGAAAGAAGATAAATACTGAGAGCGGAAAAAGAGAGGGGGAGAGAGAGAGAAAGAACAAGATACTAAAAACTAAACTTTGCAGACAAGTAGAAGGAAAAATAAAACTATGAGAATGGATGAGACTTGTTTAAAGAAGCAGGAGAAGAAAGAGCAGGGTATTTTCATGCAATGGAGTAAAAGGGAGAGAAAAGATAAAAATAAGGCAAGTCAGTGAGAGTCTAGAGATGCTCTAGAGATGAAGGCCAAAGCCTGAGTCCTTCACCACACAGTGAACTGCTGGTTGGTGGAAACAGCCCAGTGGTATTTGACAGTGACAGGAGGGAGGAACGTGGAGGTGTCTGGACTACCTGAAAAATAGTTTCCTCGCTGTCTTTACTTTCCTCTCCTCCCCCTTTAGGAGACATCCATGTTTGCAGAAGTAAAGAAATCTGTGAAATAGGAATGAAAGGACTTTTGCTTATTTTACAACCTGTTCCTCATCAACAGAACTTTTATAAGTTGAACTCTGTATGGTTTCTTATCTTTTTTTTTCCCTTTAAATACCAAAAGTTCATGGAAGAAACAAAATTAAAAAGTCTAAAAGATGGAATACAGAGCTATCAACAGATCTATATGTTCTTGTTATATATTGCAAAGATGCTAGTGAGCTAGATTTCTAAACATTTGGTTGTGAGTTTGACAGAGAAGATAAGGAGACAGTTGGAAAAAGATGGAAGAATATTTGTTGGTTTGTTAAATTATTCTGGGGTTTCAGATAGCATGTCAGTAAGTGTTTCAGAGGGGGAAAAGGTTGTCTTCTACTTGTAACTTTTCTTTGATTTTGACATTCTTTCAAAGGAAAACAAATAAGGAAAATATAATGTGAATTTTATGTAACCAGAAAGTAATTTAATTCTGCTACTGAATTTTGATTATCTGGCAAACAGTTGGTCAGACACATTCAACTGTTTGGGAAACAGTTTGCTTACTTGCCTACTTGCTTCCTTGCTTGCGTTCTTCCTTCCTTCCTTCCTCCTTCCCTCCCTCCCTTCCTCCCTCCTTCCTTCCTTCTTTTGAAATTGCCTTCATATTTATCAGATATTATTAAAATTATATTTAATTCTGGTTTGAAAATGAGAGTTTTATCTGAAGATGAAAAAATCTGTCCCCTTTTGACAAACTCTAAATGAATTTATTCATAATATTGTGCACAGTACAGATATATTTAAATTTTAAATTATCATTTTTTATAAATGAAAAAATATTTTAAGAAGGTACAGGATCAGTAGGAAAAATGGCCTGTTAGTAATACTGTCCCTCATATAAACTCATCAAGAAAGACCAATTTTAAAAGATGGGCCTTATTTTATATCCTGAAGGTCAACAATTTGGTGCTGTGCTGTATCCGATTTTCTCAGTCTGTCATGCTGTTGAACTGTCAAGACGGAACAGAGTGAACTACAGGAATGCTGGGATTACATAAGCAAGGATGGATTGCCTGACAAATGGCACAATCAATGAACAATGGAAATTCAATCAACTGTGACCTATCAATTACCAAGTTGGGGGAAAGTCCAAACTCTTAGCACTTCCTGGAAGGAGGCTTACTTTTCCTTTGTTCATGCCATATACTGTTAGTTGAGAAATAAAATCCAGTGGTTAAAGGTATTTACTTTTTTTTTTTTTTTTTTTTTTAAAGAATTTCCACTTTGAGGCAGTGACTCCATAAGGGAGATCATTGCTTTCCATTGTGGTGTGACATTTGCAAGAGAAATGGGGGTGGGGGTGGCTAATGAATGGTTGTGAAAATGTATATTCATGTAATAACCTCTTTAAATTACAGTTTGATTGTAGAGCTCAGATCCTTTATGTAAACCATGTGGTTCCATGTGGTTAGAGAACTTGTTATGAAAGGTATTAATTATATGTGCTTTTGCTGATATTATGGCCAAATGAGGCAAGGGACAGTGCATAGAAAGGAAATATGTTATTCTTATAATATCTAGGAAATTTGAAATTTAAGAATTTTGAGTTTGAAATAGTCCAGATAAAAGTCTTAGGATAGTTGAAAAAAAGAAGCTTTTTCAAATACTACTGTTAGAGAAGGATAGGGGTTGATTTATGACTTTTAGTAAGTAGTGAATTTTACTGATTTAAAAACCTGTATTGCTCTAAGTGGAAGAAAAGCATCTAAAGTCTGTTGGTCTCTGACTGAAGAGATAACTCGGGACAATAGGAATACATTCTTCATAGGTTTAGATGTTAGAATAACAATATTTTTCAAGTATAATATTTTAAGATGTTTCTCCTAAGTGGATACTCATTAAGTAAAATAACTTCTGAAAGTTGAAGGAAAAAGAAAGAATGCTCAGTGTCTGCTTTAGACATGATCAATATAGACGTTTGTACAGAGAAAAATTGGTACAATAGAATGATAAAGAATTTAGTAGCTGAAAGGACATAAAACCATTATCATTGACTCCTTGCAAAAATAATTGTAAGCAAAAGCGTTGGAGCTTAGAAAAGTCTACCTTTGCACTAATCTCACTTTGCTTTCTCTCTGCACTTCTTTTTTTTGTAGCATTTCATTGATTCCCAATTGGAAGTTAAGTGCTTTTCTAAACCACAAATGCCCTAACATTGCTTTCCTCCCAACTCTCCCTGCTTAATCAGGCCCAATGAAGTTTGCCACTGTTACTAATGGGAAATTTGTGCAAGACCCTGTTTTGGTGGGTAGGAGAAAAAAATGTTGAGGATCATTATTAGTAGAGAAAACAAACTGATTTCTAGGTTAAAATTTAAGTTCCACTCTTTGAACGGGACATTGTCCCAAATAATTATAAAATGAGGGAATTATAAAACGGGCAATGTGATGGGTATTATTGCTCAGCAGTGTCTGTTCTTTACTTCAGAGCCACAGGAGGATCAGATTTCCCTAACCAGGCATGGTCATGTGATTAGCTTTGGCTAATGTAACCAAAGGAGTAAGGCATATCACTTCCTGGTGAAACATTTAGTTGCTAGAGCTTCAATCCTTAGTCCCCTCTGGCCTGTTTTATGGAAACACTTGTAGCCTGGATTGTGGAGCAGAAATGCATAGATGACAGTGCTTTGAGGAATCTGCTTGAAGCCACAGTAAGGTTGCACGAGTGAGAAATAAACATTATTTTTTTCCAGTTCTTTGGAGTTTGCCGTTATTACTCTGTGCAATCCAGCCTATCTTTATTGATTGTGAAATATAACAGTAATTTACAGGGCTGTTGGAATGATTAAGTGTGCTAGTGTACATAAATTGTGTCCCGCCTACAGAGAAAACAGCTGAGCTTTATTGTATCCGTGCTTTGAGCCAGGTATAATACCAAGTGCTTAAATTTATTTAATATTTCTAACAACCCTGTGGGGTAGGGTCAACTTTTATTTTCATTAAGTGGGTGTGGAAATGGAGATACAGAGAGTTTAAGAAACTTGCCTAAACATATAAAACTAGTAAGTAGCAGATTAAGGATTTGAACCTGGGCAGTATGAATTTCATGTCTCTACTCTATCTAAATATTTATCATGTTATACTGTTTCTATAATAACTGTCTCAATTAATTTCAGTTTTTCTTTTCTTGCCTCTTCTCCACTGAAGCCACTAAAAGTAATTTAAAAAATCTGGATCTATATCTCAGAAACATTTGGAAAATATCCATATTAGATCTAGAATAGTAGATTGATGTTCTTTGGGAAAAAAGCATGTTATATATATAAAATATTTAAATTGTGTGCAAAGGTCCCAAGAATCAGGGGAGGGAGGCTTTATATTCATCGTTACCTACTTTAGAAATGTTTCTTGAACCAATACTATTCCCCTCTTAAAAATGCTCTGTTGTTGTTCCAGCTTAAGGAAAATCTGTAATGACCACATTATTCATTGCTTGTAGTATACTTTTATATTATTTTTATGAGAACATGGTGATAAATAGCCTAATTAATTAATCTAGTTATGAATATTTGAAAACTTTCCTTCCTTCCAACCTCTCAGTAAAAGAAAATACAAGGACTTGTTATATGTTCATCATTATGGAAGTGGTTGATTTTCATTACTTTTTGTGCATTCATGTATGGTATCCTTTGCTGTTTTGCTTTCATTTCTTTTCATCTTGATCCTAGTGTAGGACAGACCTTGATAAATGGCATATGTTAAGTGCAGAGATGAGTTTCTTAGGCTTTATGTTGCATCCAGCTCTCTCACTTCTAATACGAATATCTTGATTTTGAAATCCAGTGCAAGGACAATGAGTTGTGGGCTCTCTCACTTACCTGTGTTATTTCATAGGTGTTGCCAAACTTTGGGGAACAAGTGATTGAAAAATATTAAATGCTTCCTTTGAGAGTTTAAGGGGTGAGCCACAATAATACTTGGAGAGTCTGTATTCGATTGAGAAGGAAACTCACATGTGATTATTCTCCAGCTCATGACTGAACTAGTGTCTTTCTTTAGAACTTTTGTTGCATTGTTTCTCAATAATGATGGTGATAGTAATAGTAACAGGGATGACAACCAAGGCAGTACAACAGCAGTCACAGTGGTGGAGCGCTTGCGGTGAGCCAGGCCCTGTGCTAACACTGTATATATTCTTTGAATCCTTCCGACGCCTGTGAGATAGGTATCTTTATAATGCATTTTTATAACTGCGTAAACTAAAGGGCAGAGAGATTAAGTGACTTGTCATAGAGTGGTAGACTCATTTTTCACACAAGCTGGGTCACACTGGAGAGCCCAGTTTCTGTAATGGGTTGCAACTACACTCTTTAACTTCTTCTGTCTGGTTGTCATGACTGTACCTAGAAGGCACAAAGGAATGAAAAAACTGTTAGAAATCTAAAACTTTTCGGTCGGAGATGTAACATCCCTTCTCTTCACTAGTCACCTATGTTTCTATGTGTCTTCTGCTCTCTCATTTTAGTGGAATGTATATCTTCATTGTTTTCCCAGAGTCAATTTGTACATGTCTTCCTGACAAATGGTCCTCTCCTCAGAAGCACGTCACTTGAATTTTATTTCCCTGTAAGGTAGTTTGGCAGAGAATGCTCAATTCTCATCTCCATTGAGTCACCATGCATTCACTACATAAGCTTGTACCCCACTGATACTTATCTCTTACTAGAAATTTAAAAATTCTCGGCTAGGTGATGGAAGGACAGGGATCAGGTCTCAAGTCACCTTTGTTACCTCTGCAGCAGAATGCACATACCTTGTACATGTCCTTCAAACTGATTTTAAGACTTCACCACATGCATGTGAACCTTCTTAATCTATCTCCTAAATCTGGGTTCCTATATAAATTGCAGGTACGTATTACCTGAATCATCCATCCCACCAGAACCCAAAATGACCCATGAATCTTCTTTGTATCAAGGCATCAGAGAGTTTGAAATTCTCTTCTTTGTGAGTCTAAATTTTATTATGAGGAAATCGTTTCCCTTTGCTCCTCTTTAGCTGATGTATTTAATTCTCAAGCCAAAGACACACATAACTGCAAGGAGGGAAATACTTTACTTACATGGTAACAGCCCAAGATTGCACCGTGAGTATAGACTGGAAATGTCTCTCTCCACATACCAGATTCCAAAAATTTCAAATTTAAGAGTTGTTTCAGTATCAACTCTTGGTACCAGATTGTCATTCTTTAGTAAATATGTTAACCAGATAAACCAAATTTTATTTACCAAATAAAAACCACTGGTTAAAAGTGATAAAAGAAAGACAAGTACCATATGATCTCACCTACACATGGATTCTGAAAACCAAAACAAACAACAAAACAAAACAAAAACGAAGCTCAGATACAGAGTACAGATTGATGGTTGCCAGAGTGGAGGGTTATGGGGGTTGGTGAAATGGGTGAAGGGGATCAAAAGGTACAAACTTCCAGTGATAAGATAAATAGGTCCTGGGAATGCAATGTACAGCATGGTGACTGTAGTTAATAATGCTGTATTGCATATTTGAAAGTTGCTAAGAGAGTAACTTTAAAAGTCCTTATCACAGGAAAAAAGAAAAAAAATTGGTACTATGTATGGTGATGGATAGTACTTATTGTGGTGATCACTTTATAGTGTGTTCAAATAACAAAATGCAATAATAATAGCAACAATAATACACCTTACCATATTTCTTTAACTTCTCAAGAGCATCCGTTCCTAAAGGAGGATTTAGGGAAAGTTAAGAGACTTGCTCATGTTCACCTAACATGCAGGTGGCAGATCTGGGGTGAAAAACCAGATCTGTTAGAGTGTATCAGCTTCTCACTGTGTCATATTTCTTCTCCAGTTAATAATATTTTATCCTCATAATGCCGGTGTTTCAGATTTAAAAACAAGTTGGTGCATATATACATATGTATACACATATATATGTTTGTTAGCCTTTTGTATTTGTAAAATGGAGTTTTTTTTGGCTCTAGAATTTATTCATTACTAACTCATTTGTTTCTTCATTTATTCTTTCCTTCTTTCTCTTGCTCATTCATCAAATGTTTATTGATGGTGGGAAGGTACAGTTCAAATGTAGAGCACATGCTTGGCACGCACGAGGTCCCGAGTTCAATCCCCAGTACCTCTTCCAATAATAAACAAGCCTAATTACCTCCCCCCACACCAAAATAAAGTAATTAAATAATACAATAATAAATAAATAAAATATATTTTTAAAATGTTTATTGAATGGCTTCTACATGCCAGGCACTATTCCAGGTGCTGAGTGAGAGTCTGGATAGAGTATAACTGAAGAATGATTTCATACGTTAAAGGAAAAAAGTGTTTTTGCTTGTAGTAAGATAGCTTTCATTTTCTTGTTTAATAAAAGAAGAGTAATCGAGTGATACGGACTATCTAGTTATTATTTTCTGAAAATATGAGTAATAAACTTTGCTTTATTTTATAATTAACTCTACTCTGAATTGCTTTGACTTTTGAGATGTGAGTGACTAAAGCATACAGGTTTACATTTTGGTGAACAGTGGCCATTTTCTGCCTAATAAATCCTGTAATAAATAAAAGAATCGACCAATTTTAGTTTTATCCCTCTATGCAGCCTCTCATTTTCTGCTAGAAGGTGAGAAAAAGGCAAGTAACAAAAAAGAGGATAAAGAGAAGTAATGGGTTCAGTTAGTGCCCAAAGAGACCAGCCAGATAACGAACTCTTGGAAAATTGAGCAAAGCTGCACTGAATTCAGGTTCAAATCATGAAAATGTTAATGGAAGATCTTTGATCTGGGATGTGATATGTAGATAATGGGGGAATGGGCCAGGATAGAGCAAAGATGTAGTTTATGACCTTGTTATTAGATCATGTTGAGGATAAGGCTAGGGAAAAAAGACATAATAAAAGTTTTGTCTACTTTTCTTAATGTTTTAACTTATGCTCAGTGGTACCTAGTTAGTTAAGTTGATTTATCGTTGTAGATATGTCTATGTTATGTTTCTTTCTGTGTGGGAGGTTGTTCTGGTGAGAGGTGAAGCTGGAAAATTGGACGAGATACAGTGTGGTTTAATTAAAAGAGCAGAGATTTTATAGTCACAAGGCCTGGGCTTGAGGCCTAGGTTTTCAATTAATTTTCATTGACATTTCTTATTCAAAAGTAATTCTGATTGAAATTTAAGTTTATGCTTTTTCTCCCAGACAGAAGCAGTGTTACTTCAAATTTTAACTAGGTAATCTCAAGAAAGCCAAAATAAGTGGAATATCAGTTATAGTTCAGTATCTAAATACATTCTTAGTATCTATCTTGGTGTAGTTTGTATATTTCCCTTCAGTCTTTTATTTTTTTTTCTTTTAAAATTTTTATTTTGGAATAATTATAGACCCAAGAGAAGTTGCAAAATAGTACAAAGAGGTCATTTGTACCCATCACTCAGCTCCCCCAGTGGTAACATCTGACATGACTGTATTATGTTATCAAGACCAAAGTTGACAGTGGATTAAAACAATTAGCTAGACTACAAACCTTGTTCAGACTCACCAGGTTTTGCACACACTCATATTTTTCGTATGTGTATGACTTTTGCTTTTAAAAACATCGATAAACTATGTCTGTCTGTCTGTTTGCCTCTCTATTTTTATTCTCACAGAAAAATGGAATTATACTATTCATACTGTTTGATAGCTTTTTTCCCACTCGGAATAAGTTGTGATTTTTCCATTCCTCTATTGTAGTCCATGGTTTTTAATGTATGCAGAATATTTTAACATATTGGGTGAATGTAAAATTATTTATTTCAGTCCCTTCATGTTGATATTTAGGTGGTTTCTCTTTACTTGTAGGAATACTTCCTTCTTTGGACACAGCATTCCAAAGATTTCTCTCTCTATCTCTGTCTCTGTCTCCATGTCTGACTGTCTATCTGTCTGTCTCTTTCTTTCCTTCCTTCTTGCTGATGAATTTTTAGAAGATTTCTGGGTGAAAGAGAAATGATACACTTTCTGATGTATATTGTCAGGTTTTTTTCTCCAAAAATATTAATAAAAATTGTGAATAAGGCCCCACAGTCTTTCTCCTTATGAAATATTTAGAGTAAAAGTAAAGATAATAATACAGGGGAACACTGAACACTGGGCTTTGTAATATCTTATCATTTTGTCACATTTGCTTCAGATCATTTTATTTTAAACAATAAAACAAACAAAATTGATGTTCCCTGTGTATCCACCCCAATTACAATCTTTATGGAAATAATCTCAGAATGATTTATAAGACTCAGTGGGAAGATAAAGTTTTTTTTAGACATTCTAGAATGATTGATTGTATTTCTCCTCTTTAATAAGAGCTTGTATAGAACATCTCTCTGTGGACATGAGCCAAGTGTTGTGCAGAATGAGTTAATGAGCGTGGTGTCTGCCTTCTGGGAGCCCGCTGTAGAGGGCAGTTTCATCAGAACCGTATAGTGTGTCGCTCTGCATGAGATACAGCCTTAAAGAGAAAGAAATGGATTGCTAAGATGAAGATGTAATGAACATAGAAAAGAATATACAGTCCTCAAGTCCTCAAGTTTAGAGCACTTTCGTTTCAATCCTTACCTATTTCTCCCCTCTCTTCTTCCCATTTCTTCTTTACCAGAGCAAGGTAACACCATGTGCACAAATTGGATTTCTTCTGCTCTGGGTGGTGCTGGGACTGCTCTCTCTTCTCCTTTCTCCCTTTCCCATTTTCCTCTTTGTTCCTTTCACCACTTCATCATTGCTACCATCAGGATGCAGTGCTTAGAGGCGTCTTCTCTTCCCTCCAGCAAAGCCCTGTTGGCATTGGAGAGTGTGCCTCCTCTTCTGCCCCTTCCTGATTCTCTGGGTATTTCTGAGGTTTCAGGGTTACCTGCTTAGGGTCCCCGTGGGCATCCTGGTCTGTGGGTCTGGGTTTCTAAGAATCTGCTCTGAATTGAAGTTTGGTTTATGAGCTCCTCATGGCTGACTAATAAGTTGGTTGATCAAGGACCACTGCTCCTGAGTGTCCTAAGTAGCTGTCTTAAAAGGCGCTGACTGATGAAGTTTACTTCCCTTTAGAATACACTTCTAAATGTATATTTACTGGGGATTATAGTTACATTTTAATAAATTTATGCATTGAAATTTAAATGTTGAGACCTTATCTTTTCTTTTTGACCTTTAATTTTAATGAGTTATAATTTTATATTTTTCTTGTTTCTATTAAGCTGAATCCTATTTCCTTTTGCTTCAATTCTTTATTTTACCTGCATTTCCTTTAGAATAATAATAAAAATAAAACGACTAGGATAAAATGGTGTCCTCACCTTCTGCTTTGAATTTAACTGTCAGGCGTGACTCACAGCCTGAGAATTTTAAGATCATTCATTCATGCCTTTTCTCTCCATTGACGGTGGAGCCAGTTCAGATAACAAGTATTGATTTCTTGAAAACCTTTCTTTTTTATTCTTTTTCCTGTTGGCTGCATTTTTCACTATTGGCATTTCACTCAGTTTTAATCTGAGATGGTCTGGCAGGGGAGCAGATGTCCAGGCTATCCTTTCATGCTGAGATGGGGCAATCTGTGGCCAAAGCTGGTGGGAGGGAGGCAGGTTCTGAGTGTATGTACTCATGTATAAAGTATCAGTAGGGCTAAAGAACATCTCTCTCTTTGTGTTAGGTTTCTGTGTTGAAATATTGTCCTATAGAGAGATGTGCTTTCCAACTCCTTTTATATAAACAATACTCCTAGTGGTTAAATTAACATAAGGTTATTATGCTGCCCCAAAGAAGTAGTTACCTAATTTGGAGGATTTCCTGGAACAGTCAGTTGATACTGCCCAAAGCCAAGTACCTGTAATTTAGATGGGATGTCAATGTGCGAACAAAGTGATATGATGCCCTCTTAAAAATGCTTAAAGCCTTCTCTGTTTGTGTGTATTAGTAGTCTTTTGATCGAGTCATTGTTTTTGCTGAACATTTACCTCATGAGACTCCTTTTCTTATTTGTGCTAATGTGTCTGAAGAGTACTACTTCAGTTCACATTCATTCACACTTGCAGCATTTATTTAAAAATAATTATTGAGCACTTGCTGCGTGCCATTGATGAACTAACACATGGTCTCTGCCCACAGAAAACAGTATCTAGTGAGGGTACAGGAATTAAATAAGCACACAGACATGGAAAACTGGGACTTCACCACATTTTCCCTGGGTTCAGAAAGCACCGGGTTCCAGTCTCCCACATGTTAGTTTGATGATTCTGGAAAGTTACTTGACCTCTATAAGCCTCATTTCTCATCTGTAAAATGGGAATATCGTTGTCTTCCTTAGGGGAGAGTGCGTGGATTAGATGATTTACCAAACTCAGTTTAAATTACCAAGCTCAGAACCTGGCACATTGTTGGTGATGGACAAAATGCTGTTCCCTCTCATATTTCAAAATTACTTATTTTTCTTTCCTATTTCAAGTCTGCCTTAAAGAGAGCGTAAACTTGACACCCAGAGATGATAAAAAACCTCAGTTTTCTTTGAAACCACTTTTTCTCCTACTTCTAGCTCCTTTGATTTGTTTCTGCACCTCCCTTGCATTTTCATTACATAGTGTGACTTCCTACCTTAGTCAATAGATCCTACTTGATTCTATTTCCTCCTTTATCTCTCAAGTGTGACCTGAAATCCCTTTCAGAATGGGGCATTCCCCTTTAATGACCTCCCCTTAGCAGGGCATTCATGGCTTTTAAGATAAGGCTTACACTGGTCTTTCTTGCTTTGGCTTTTGTTCTGCTCCCACTACAAACACACATCTTGTATTTCAGCTGCCCTGATGTGCTTGCATTTTCAAACCAGAACCTGAACTTTGTGTTGTTTTTTTACTGTCCCGTTTGCCAATGCCATGAAAAAAAACAAAACAAAACAGTATTGCCATTACTTAAAAAAAATTTTTTTAACTTATTTATTTATTTTTTCTTTTAATTGAAGTACAGTCAGTTACAATGTGTCAGTTTCTGGTGTTCAGCACAATGTCTCAGTCATGCATAAACATACATATATGTTTTCATATATTTTTTTCCATTAAAGGTTATTGCAAGATGTTGAACATAGTTCCCTGTGGTATACAAAAGAAACTTTTTTAAAAATCTGTTTTTATGTATAGTGGCTAACATTTGTAAATCTCAAACTCAAATTTATCCCTTCCCACCCCCTTTCCCCGGTAACCCTAAGATTGTTTACTATGTCTGTTTCTGTTTTGTAGCTGAGTTCACAGTGTCCTTTTTTTTTTTTTTTTTTTTTTGGATTCCACATATTAGTGGTATCATATTGTATTTTGCTTTCTCCTTCTGGCTTACTTTAGTTAGAATGTCAATCTCTAGTTCCATCCATGTTGCTGCAAATGGTGTTAGTTGATTCTTTTTTTATGCCATTCCTTTTTAATCCCTCTCCCCTCAGCTACTTTCACTTTTCACCCTTCTCTTTTAATAAAAGCCAGCTGAAAGCTTTGCACCAGTTGAGAGAGGCAGAGCATCCCCATTTTCTTTACATCCCGACTTCCTGGCCATGTTGTCCCTTCTCCGGGTCCTCCTCTCCCTTACACTCCCGCAGCCTTTGAAAGGTAGCCTCAGGCCTCGTCACTCTGCCCCAATTACCCTCCCAAAGAGCATCAATGTCTATTTGTTTCTTAATTCTGTGGATTGACTTGAAGTCCTTACCTTGTTTGGTGTGGGGACCACCTCTACCTCTTTGAAATTCCCCAGGACTATGTTGTCTAATATGGTAGCCAGTAGCCACGTGTGGTTATATAAATTTAAGTTTAATTTAATTAGAACTAAATAAGATTTAATTTACATCAGTTAATGTGGCTGTTGAGTCCTTGAAAGGTGGCTAGTGTGACTGAGGAACTAAATTTAAACTTTTATTTACTTTTAATTAGTTTGAATTTAAATTTAGCCAGTCACCTGTGGCTAGGGGCGGCTACCCCGTTGTGCAGTAGAGATACAGAACTTCTCCATCATTACAGAAATTTCTATTGGACAGGGCTTCTCTGGAGTAAGGATTGGCAGAATTTTCCTTTAAGGGACAAAATGGTAAATAAATTTGGCTTTGCAGGCCAGGTAGGTTCCATTGTTGCCACTCAGATCTACTGTTGTCAAGCAAAGCAACCACAGAGAATATATAAACAACTGAGTGTGGCTGGGTTTCATTGTGACTTTATTTGCACATACAGGTGGTGGGCCAGATTTGGCATGTGGCTCTGGCTTGCTGACCCTTCCAGAGCCCTGGTTTCTTTAATAGACACTTTTTTTCATCCTCTTCCTGCTTTTCTCTAAAACTGTTCTTTTTCATTCTTCTGGATTTCTCAGATCTCTCCCTCCTTTCTATCTTTATCACCACAACACTTCATTATTGCAAAAAAATCTATCAGTCATCCTCTCCTTGTGTCCTGCTCCAGCTCATTGTACCCATTGCCACAAAACGTTCTTTCATAATTTGTCTGAGCCAGGTCCTGATTTGTAAATGAGCGTAGTAGTAATAATCGGCTGATAGGCTTATTGAAAGGAGCCAATGAAATGTGTATATAAAATTAGGCTCATGGAGAGTGTAGCGTGCTCCCATGTTAACCCATCAACATAGAACTGGCTGTGACTAGGAGCCTGACCACGTGACATCCAGCCCCTGCTTGGCATGCACCAGTGTGGACCTCAGATAGGCCCCATAACCCTTCTGTACCTCATCTTCAAATGAGAAGGATATTAGCATACACATAGCTGTTATGAGAATTAAATAAATTTGTATTAAATGCTCATAGTATTGTTTTGGCTCAGAGTGAGTGCTATGTTGTTGGTTTTTGTGTTTGTTTCTGTTTTTCACAGATGAGAGAAGAAAGACCTAGTCCCATTAATTTGTCTGCAGTCATGTGGCTTGTAAATGACAGGTCTGAGGTTTGAACTCTGGTCTTTGGACCTTAAAGCGCAGGCCTTTACACTACATTCCTTTCAACATCTGCGGGCTCCTTGCTGCATATCCTCAGTTGGAATGCATCTCTTTTTTGCTGTGCTTTCATCATACTTAGTTTTTACTTCTGTTGGGAAATTTGCAACATTTTACTTCTTATTATAGTTATTGCAAATTAATCTGCCTTTCAGAGTGGAGAACATATACCCAGTTATATTTTTTCCCCTTCCTTCACAGTCTCAGGTCTAATCAACAACAAATTCTTCATTGTTAAATTGGTTGAGTAGAAAAATGTTTTAAAATTATTATTGATAGTCAGTATAATATTGGAGTTGTAATCTGCCCTAGTCTGCTTATAAAATAGTGAATTATTTCCTCTAAAGATTATATGTTCATCACTATTTCAGTGTGTAGATTTAGTGTTTTAATATACAGGTAACCAAACGTATTTATCATCTTTGAATTGTTTTCAGTATATTGGCCTCAGGTTTGTTTAACTTTTGAAAAAGAGTTTGGAGTTTGTTTTTACTTTTTTCCCCTGAAATTGTGTTGAAATGAAGACCCACATAGGAAGTCATCAAGGAAGGAAATTATCATCTAATCCGAGGAAGTAAGCTCGTATCAAAAGGTAACTTATAAATTGGACTTTCTAGTTATTTAATAATGAAAGTGAGCAGAGTCCAGAAATCAGTAGCTGAAAGTAGTACAGGGAGGGTTCCAACACTGTGAATACTAAATATGGTGCTGGAAGAAATGTTCAACAGCTATTTCATGCAAATTGAAATACGGCAGTTTGGGAAAGGGTTTCATAGGGCACACTATTGAAAGTGTATTAAATACATTAAATTCTTGGCACAGGAGGGGGTGGTGGGATTGAGAGGAAGCATTTTAGACTTTACCAATTTAACTTTCCATAGCTGGATAATCAGATTCAGAGTACATGCTATCAATTTTCACCTCTGAAAGAAGACATTTTTTGAGTGTCAGAGTTTTATTTCCTTTTATAATGCTTGAAAGTTGACCTAATACACACATGCTTAAATAAGAAAATTTAGCTCTCCACATAGGAAAGGTTGGTGGTGATGGGTATTCAGGGGAAGAGAGGAATTATGTGAATGTTTGCCAGTAACTTTTCCTGGCATGCAGACCTCAAGACCACGGAGCTTGTCAGGCTCCCTACCTCTTAAACATCTTTCAGACATCCACCCACATTCACTGACCTAGCCCCGCATGGGGGCCAAGTACACACTCCAGTGTAACTCATTTGATGATGGAAGCCAAAGTCAGATACAGCATAGGCTAGAGTTAGATATTAGGAAAGACAGAGAAGATTCAGAGTAGGCTAAAGTGAAGAACAGAAAGAACACAGCTCAAGCCAGATTTTTTTCTTAAGAGCTGAGTCCAGGTTTTTATGCTAGATGTAAGCTAGCATGGGTTGAGGAGGAAAAGGCAAAGGGAGATAGAAAATTATGTTTAAGAAATCTAGATGGAATTTCAAGACCTTTCTTCTTTTCAGAGCTCCTTCTGAAGACCCCCAGTCCCACCTCTGCGAGCTCAGACACTGACTCCTTTGCGAGGAATCTAACATTACTGTAGTGACTATGTAATGACACCTGCTGAAATCCCTCCCATTTTGTTTGCCCTGGAACACATCCTTTGGCCGCTTAAATTATGAAATACAACAATTTTAAAGTTTCTTTGAATTTGTGAAAATTTACGGATCTTAAGAAATTTTGTATCAGGATAAATTAGGTTATGCTGCAGAAATAAACAACCCTCAAATCTTCCTGTTTTAATATAGCCCAGCGTATCTCACTCATGCTTCAAGTTTATCTTGGGTTACCCAGGAGATTTACTCCATGTCGTTATCCTCACTCAGGGACATAAGCTGCAAGTGCCGTTGCCACGTGTAATGTCCTTGGTGCAGGGAGAAGTGGTCAGCCTGCATTTGCTGCCAAAGACTCCTTGCATTACTTCTCTTTCCATGTCATGGGTCATATCAAGCCACATGGCCACGCCCCATTTCTAATGGGTGCGAAAGTGCAGCCTTACAACTGCCCGAAATGAGGACAACTAAAATCATAGGAATGATGACCACAAATTTATAGCAGATCTCTCTATGTGATATGATGGTTCTCTGTAGCTATTTATTATTGACCATTCAGCTACTTAAGGTTGATTCTGGTGAGAAAAATAAAAAGGAGAACAAATTTTTTTATGGCCCAAATTTTAGTTTCTTGAAAGTGAGTTTAGATGTATCCCAAGTATAAGAAATGCTTCTTTTTTACCACAAGTATCAGAAGAATATTTTAAAAAAAGATGATTTTATTAAATTACAATACTTTTTGCTAGTAGTCATTATACTGACCAGTTATACTGATTATGGAGTTGATGATTTAGATCGTGAGGCGAGCCATCTAGACTTGCTAAAATTTAGTGTTATTTAAATATATTTAAACTGTCCATTCAATATATAAATTATGCTCATACAAATCAAATAACACAGGAAGGGTTTATCATATAAAAATATAGACCATCCCTTCTCCATACTGTCCCCTTACTTTCTCTCACCCGTAGTTTACCACTGTTAATATTTTCTGATCCATTTTTCTAGACTCCTTCTTGTCCTTTTATAAAACACAGAGATAAATACATAAGCAACTTTCTTTAGCTAAGTTAAAAGTACATTTTGGACATATATATATATATGTGTGTGTGTGTGTGTGTATATATATCTATATATATCTATATATATCTATATATCTATATATCTATATATATCTATATATATACACACACACACACATATATATATGTCCAAAATGTACTTTTAACTATATATATCTATATATATCTATATCTATATATATATATATAGATATATATATATCTCCTCCTAAATTGCTAAACTAATTTATTTGCTTGCCAGCATTATATGAAAATGCTGGTTTCTTTTCACTCTCACCAAAATTGTATTGTATCTTTACACACACGCTCATTTGAGTTTCAGGATACGGCAAGTAGCTGAATAGAGTACGTTTCAAGATCCAAGCAAGGATCCTTGTTCACTTGTCAGTGAATACAGATTTTGATTGCTGGAGTCTTCCCTCAGTTGTTTGAGGGATAAAGGGGATTTCCAGGTGGCAGTGGTGTGTAGGATTTCTAGACCTCCTGGAAGTTACATAGAGTTTGCTTCTGTTCTGTAGGTCTTAAATCGTCAGGACAGTCATCCATGCAGAAATTCTACTTATTTCAGAAAGTTAGACTATAGGCAGTTAAACTTTTGCATGGTATGTGTGTGTGTGTGTGTGTGTGTGTGTGTGTGTGTGTGTGTGTTTAAGACTTATGTCTTAATTATCCATCTAAATTAATTATCCATCCACCCAAGGTCTATTCTTTATTCCTACCTGTCTCTGATCTGGGAGTTATTGCAGAGTTTTATTGAGAGCATTTTTTTGGTGAGCCTTTGTATTTCCTGCTTAGGGTTTATAGGTTCCTCATGAACATAGAGTATTTTGTGGTCCGGTTCTTTAAATTTCTCTACACCTTTTCCCCCTATTCTTTAACTTAACAGTACATAAAGTGTCACGGAGTTTTTCAGTATCAGTACCCTTGGGTCTGCTAAGGGTTACTGGATGATTTTTATGATTTCTCGTTTTAGAGGTGGCTCTGCTCCTATCCATTTTATATATTAAAAACTTTTTCCACTGTTCTGATCTGGTGGTAGCACCATTTTCTGTGGTTCCATGTTGCTATCAGCTTTTTTTCAGTTTTATAGTTTTCTGTTATTCAGGTGGCCTATGGGGTACATTCAGGTTGCTTGCAATTTTCTGTAGAAGGAATTTGGCACAGGAATGGGGTAGGATAAAGAATATGAAGTTATTTCCTTTCTTCAACAGAACTAAAAGTCGACTGAGTTTAAAAAGAGCTATTCAAAGATTCTACTGGCATAAAATTCGAGTGGTTATAGCTAGAAGTTATACAGCCCTGACAACGATGCTAATGTGTGTCTTTCTTTATGTATAATACTAATACATACAGGAAGGATGGAGCATCACAAATGAAGGTGAACAGTGAGGATTGGTCAGAAAATAACGCTTGGAAAACTGACTACTGATAAGTAAATGAACATGATTGTACTGCTACATCATAATATGTATGTACACACATATATCATACAATACATAATATATATACATACACATACATATCATATAATTGCAATATATAATATATAACAGATATTACATTCAGATTTTATGCATATATGAATAAATTATTGGCACATTTAAGGCATTAATATAAAAAATTGAAGCCAGAAGAGAGTAGTACGAATTATCTTAGAGGAAAAAATTACAAAAGAAAATGAAGAGCTTATTTGACTATGTACAAATTCAAAAGATGTTTATGTCAGGAAATACCATGAATTAAAATTAGTGAATAAACTGAGAAAATAATTTGTAACCATGTCAGACTTAAGTTCAATGTCTTACATAAAGAACTTTAAAATATTGGTCAGACGTTGCATTTAATACTAGTAATCAAATAAACCAAAATTAAAACTATTTTTCACTTCTAAAATTGAAGAAGATTGAGAGTAATCTGTGTTTAGAGGAGTGTGGATAAAATGGATTTTCAGGTAATGCTGATGGTAATATAAATTGATTCAATATTTCCAGAAAGCAATTTAATTATTTGGTATGTATATATGTTTGATTGTATGAATCTTGCTCTCAATTGTAATAATAAAAAAACCAATGTGACCAATATTTCTCTGCAAGAAACATTATCCCAGAATCATTTAAAATGATGGCAATATTGTGAAAAGCAATTTGCAACAATGCAGGATAACTTTGTGCTTTAATAGTGTTGTAGAAGCTATTATTGAATAGCCTTTCAGTGGCATATTATGCCATCATTATACATGTTTTTTGAGAATTTTTCAGGTCCTTAGAGAAAACTCATAATGTACCCTAAAATATAGAGGCAAAATATTTACATATTAAAAAAATAAAAGAAAATACTCCAAAGTATATTTTCTCAGTTTTCTATAGTGAGCATTAGTTATTTTAATAACCTGGGGAGACAAACCATTTAAAACCTGTTCGTGAATTTAGAAGGGGCAGTGAAGAGACAGCACATAGAAGGCATTTAATTGACCTTTACTGAAATGATTTGATTAAAAATGAAATAAGAATCTTGTCATAGTAGAATAATCAAATCTTCGAGCTGGGAGGCCCTTTGCAGGTCACTTAGTCCTGCCATCTACAATAGACCAGTCTTTAAGTTTAGTCAATTTATAGCGGTATATTCATAACCTGTAACCACCTCTGGAACCATGCCAATCAGTTACTTCCTGCAATGCTTCTTGCTTAACATTGCTTGCAGGCCCTTCCCTCTGAATTTCCTTCTTATTGTCCCAAAGGATACCCTTAAAATTCTTTAAATTTCTTAAGAGCATGCTTTAAAAAGAAAATGCTAGGAGCTAGTAATTTAAATATTAAACCACCCCAAATTTGCAAACAATTGAAAAAACATCTAAAGTTCTTTGAGTGTTGCCTGTAGAGGTAGTGCTGTTTGATGTTTACTGGCTTGGTTCTATTATAGGCTGCCTTGAGCAAGTTACTGTCAGATGAGTCTCCTCATATGCAAAATGGAATTTACAATAGTACCCACCTCATAGAGTAGGGTTTTTTTTTTTAATTTAAATATAATTGATGCACAATATTATGTTAGTTTCAGGTGCACAACTCAGTGATCTGACAGTCAAATACATTATGAAATGATCACTGTGATAAGCCTAGTAACTTGTAGCCTTGTCACCATACTAAATTACTACAGTATTATTGTCTATATTAGATTCTTAGGCTGAATACTATATCCTTGTGACTTGTTTATTTTATAACTGGAAGTTTGTATCTCTTAATACACTCCACCTATTTTGCCCAACCCCAACCCGTTCCCTCTGGCAACTACCAGTTTTTTCTCTGTATCTGTCTGTTTCTGTTTTGTTGGTTTATTTGTTTTGTTTTGTAGATTCCATATGTAAGTGAGAACATATGGTATTTATCTTTCTCTGCCTAACTTATTTCATTTAGTATAATCTACTCTGGGTCCATCCATGTTGACCCAAATGACACAATTTCTTTTTTTTTTTTATGCTTGAGTGATATTCCATTGTGTATATACCACATCTTCTTTATCTACTCACCTATTGATGGACATTTAGGTTGCTTCCACATCTTGGCTATTGTAAATAATGCTGCAGCGAACATAGGGGTCCATGTATCTTTTTGAATTAGTGTTTTTATTGTCCAAGTAAACACCCAGAAGTAGAATTGCTGGATTGTATGGTAGTTCTGTTTTTAATTTTTTGAGTAACTTCCATAGTGTTTTCCATAGTGGCTGTACCAACTTACATTCCCATCAACAGTGCATGAAGTTTCCCAGGGTAATTTTTTGATTAGAGGAATTCATACACATGAAATATTGGTCTAGAATAAGGGATCAAGTAATATTACTTAGAGACTTCTAGTTTCAGGATAAGATGGATAAAACGCACTTTTCCTTATTCATCCTGTTAAATACAGCACAAAACCTAGGATATAATATATATAATAAGCTTAAGAAGACTCTGAATGGAAGAGAGAAGAAACCAAATCAGCTAGGAACTTTGGAACATGAGAAATGACATTAAAAGAATAGGAAACTAACTAACTAAATGGCTTCCCTGATGCTAAAGCTGTTTGCTGATTCATTGTGACCTGAAATTCTTGCAACTTGTTTTTCTCTTTTCTCTGACAAACCCCCACCTTTGCTTCACTTGCTCCCAACCTTTCCTGTTTTTTTGTTTTTTTGTTTTTTTTGCTAAACAGCCCCCTACCTTTCCAGTACCCTCTCCACTCCCTATACATTCTTTACCCAGAATAGCTTATTCTTTAATCCAGAAGCTGTGCTCCAGGAAGGTGGTCATGGGCTGACAGCCTCAGAAGAATGAACAGACCTTCTGGAGTTTCTCTGTGATGCTAGGTGGATTCATCAAGATTAAGAACAATATAGTACCCTGGAAAATATCCTGATTGTTGTCACCTTTCTGTTCTATCTGGTTTTTCTATAAAACCTCAGGGCACCAACCCCCAGAGGGATTCACAGTCTCTAGGGCATTAGCCTGCTGTGACCCGCCCCTTGCCTGGCAAAGCAATAAAGCTGTCCTTTTCTATTTCTCCCAAAACTCTGCCTTCTAGTCTCAATTTGGCTATCAGGGTTCAGAGGCCAGTTTTTCGTTAACAATATGGCACTGAGTTCATTGGATTTTCTTTTTTATGATCCTTTTTTTTTTATGTTTCTTTTTTAATTTCATGGGGGGGGTAATTAGGTCTATTTATTTATTTATTTTTACAGGAGGTGCTGGGGATTGAACCCAGGACCTCTTACATGCTAAGCATGCACTCTACCATTTGACCTATACCCTCCCGGATTTTCTTTTTTGCATTATATATCCTAGACTGAGTCCTGGAGAAGCTGGCAACTCAGAAACATCAGTGGGTACAGGAAAAAGAGAAGTCCCAACAAAAGCCTCTCTTTGGGCCTCTCCCAAAAAAGGGGCGTGGGGCAGGGTGCCAGGGTAGAACATTTTTGGACAGTAAGCACCCTAATCCAGTCAAACACCACAGAAAACTCCTTGGCCCCAATTCCATTCTCACCAGTATTAAGGTGGAGTTTGATTCTCCATTCTGGTGGTGGAGAATCTAGACTTCTACTCTTGCCAGGCTGTAACAAGTTGCCCTAAACATTGCCACCTCCCTTGGTGGTGTCAGAGAAGGTGGAGTCAGAGCTTTCATTCCAGCTAAGATAAAGAGGTGAGGAGGCCCTTGCACCTAGCAGTGTCTGTGGAGTTCATGTAAGGAGTCATAATGAGGTGCTGTTCCTCCTTCTCATTTGGGGCGGTGTCATGGAAGCCTAGTGAGATCCTGAACTTTGGCCCTAGCCCAGCACTAAAAAGATACCCCTCACCCACATGAGTGTCAGCAGAGGCCTAATGGGTAGCTGGAACTTACTCCTGAACTTGGCAGTAATGAGTTGTCCCACTGGCAGAGTGTCAGAGAAGAGCTGCTAAAACAGAAGATTTGAATAGAATCATTAAATAAGCTCCAGAATCTCATAATAAAATACCTACAAAGTCCAGGATACAAAGGAGAATCACTTGTCATATCAAGAACCAGGACAATGTCACCTTGAATGAGAAAAGCACTCCATAGATGCCCCTGAGACGACACAGAGACTGAAGCTATCAGGATTTTAAAGCAGCCATCATGAAAATGTTTCAACAAGCAACTTTAAACACATTTGAAACATTTTTTTAAAGTCTCAATAAAGAAATAGAAAGACTCAGCAAAGAAATAAAGATATAAAGAAAAACCAAATGGCAATTTTAGAACTGAAAAATACAATTACTAAAATAAAAACTCCCTAAATGTGTTCAACAGCAGAATGAAAACCAAAAAAGAATCAGTTAACTTGAGGATAGAAAAAATATGTTATTTATAAACGAATGAATGAATATGGTATTGTGGACTAGGGCACCAGTCTGGATGTCTACAGACTTGGATTGCAGGTATGGCTTTCTCCATTTCTTAGTCAAATGTCCTGAGCATTATTTTTTAAAGTCTCTAGTCCCTCAATTTTAAAATAAAATAGTTAAAAACTACCCTCACAAGTATACCTGGATCCTAAATACAATGCTTGTTGAAAATTTACTAGTATTTTTGTTTATTCATTTATCAAATATTTATTGGATGCCTAATATGTGACAAGAGCTATAACTGATCCTCATTCTACAAGGAAAATCTAACAGTCTCTGCTCTCAGGTAGGGTGCAGTATAATGAAGGAAACATTTAAGTAAGTGGACCAGTTATTAATGCAATATGAGAAGTACTATCGTAGAGATACTGTAATCAAGCAGCACCCTATGGAGCCTTCCCCATGTCTTCTGACTGTGTCTTGTTTGTAGAAAAGCTATAGTCTCCCAGGCCTTCCCTGAGTTATAAGAATCTGGCTCAAGAATTAGTGATTGAAAGGATGTAAACATGTAGTGACAAAAGTAGCAGCTGGACCAGGAGAGTTGGTAATAATTTAAACAGTACAGCTAGAGGGCAGTCACAGAATCTTTAGTTCCTCCCTGAAGTATATTGATAACAGTATCTAATGGACATTCCTGAGTTGTTTTAGATACTAAAACCCCAACCAAATGGAAGAAGTTAACTACTTGACAACCATGAGTACATAGTCCCCAGACCTACTGGAGCCTGAGGATTGATAGTGTTGACTCCTGTGACACTGCTATGTTACCTCACCATTAACTGGTGCATGAGCTGATCACACACCCTATTGCTCCCCTCCCTCACCTTCACCTTAAAAACTCTTCCCTGAAACCCATCGCGGAGTTTGGGTCTTTTTGAGCATGAGCCACCCATTCTCCTTACATGGCTCTTGCAATA
This sequence comes from Camelus bactrianus, assembly GCF_048773025.1. Taxonomy (NCBI): domain Eukaryota; kingdom Metazoa; phylum Chordata; class Mammalia; order Artiodactyla; family Camelidae; genus Camelus; species Camelus bactrianus. The sequence goes on along the minus strand of NC_133550.1, from coordinate 49,373,338 downwards.
AACCTTTCTCTGCTCCAACTCTGACGTTTAGGTTTGTTTGGCTTCACTGTGCATTGGGCACCCTAACTTGGGTTTGACAATGATATGTGCACAGGGCTTTGGAACTACTTGGGAGAGGGTGGTGGTAAAGGAGAAGGACAGACACAGAAGTAACAGCTAACTGAATTTAAGGAATTGCACATTTTGTAATTCAGTATAGCTGGAGTGTGGGAAGCTGGATGAGGGAAAATGAAGCTGAATAGATGAATGGGTATTGCATGTCATCTAAAGAAACATAGTTTTTTTCCTGCACTTTATGGAAAGGTATTAAATGAGTTTGAGCACCATTTGATGTGATAATATTTACTTTGAGGAAAGACATTCTAGTAGCTTAGAAATATGACTTGAGAGGACAGGGTAAGGCCTAGGGCAAGGAAATTGATTAGGAAGTGGTAATTGTAATCCAGATTATTAATGTGAGAACTGAACAATTACAGAGATAGATGTGACATTACATATAATTGAATAAATGTAGATAAAGAAGGAATCGAACTTTTGAGTTTCTAAACCTTGCCCTGGGTGCAAGGTGGTCCCTTGAAATATGGAATACAGGAGGAGGAGTGAGTTTGCAATTGGGATGGGGCTGTGGGTTGGAGGTGGGGTGAAAATGATTATAATTTTGGACATACATTATTTCCAAGTAGAGATGTTTAACAGGCTATTGGCTATAAGAGTATGGAGTTCAGAAAGGAGATCAGAGCTGGAGCTAAAGATGGAGGTTGACATCACAGAAGTGTTGAGATCACCCAGGGAACATATGCAGAGTGAGCTAAGAGATGGAAATAGAATGTTAAGAATCACTGTCTATTAAAGATTTGACAAAGGAAGATTTCCTGAAAGACGTTGGTTTCCAAACTGGCCCCCCTTCATGGAGGGCAAGGAGAAACCAAAGAGAGAGGTGTGCCCCTCCAGAATGGCAGGTGGCAGGTTTAATAAGCAAGGAAGCTTGCATATGAGGCATGTCTTGGTTGGCCACAGGATGAGCAGATCTCTGCACTCACCTACCAGCATCTTAAAAGTAGGGGCCTTAACTGGATTCAGTCAAGTATTCAGTCCAAGTGGTCTCAACAACACATTGCTTTCTCAAGGTTATGTCCTTGAAACAACTACTAGTGTGGGGATAGTAGGTGGGACACACTTTCCAAGGACAGGAGGGGCAGTGGGGAGCTTCCTACTGCCTGTCTAGCTCTCAGGTCAACCTGGGGTCACATTCTCTATGTAACCTCCTTCAATAGATATTTAGAAGGAACAAGTAGGAAGTTGGAGAACAATCAGGCAAATGATAACGTGAGTCCTCATGAATGTTTGGAATTAAGTGGGATTTTTTTTTGGTGAAGTGTTAGGGGCATAATTAAATATTGAGCACAAGGAGTGTAGAGTAGGCATTACAGATAAAGAGTGTAATGATATCATCAAGAAGTGCTCCGATGAGTCAGTCTTCCATGTGTCTGAAATGTGTTCTTTTCAGAAACAGAAAAATCAAAACCGAAAAACAAAATGCAAGTAAATATTTTGTGGGGAAATTCTATGAAATATCTCTCCTATTTTTGCCAAAATGTTGTGTCAGATTTACATTTTTCTTGGCATATTAGTTACTTACGGCCACATTTATGCTGCATTTCAAGTTACCATAAAAATCTCCAAATCAGAAGATATTTATTAATTGGTTAATCTGTAGGTTGTCATGGAATCAGCTGATCTGGGATGGGAATGGCTGAAACAGTTGCTCTAAGACATCTCTCTGGCTGGGTTGGGCTCCTTGCTTCTTTTGGACTCTGCTCCCACCTGCAAATATCCGTCTGGGCACCAGGCTGAGGAGGAGGCAGCAGTCATTTCTGGGGTCTCCTCTCCTGGAGAAAGTGGAGGTGCAGGAGAGCAAGCCCAATCGCGCTAAGAGCTTTCAAACAGGTGCATGCATTGTCTGCTGATTAGCCAAAGCGAGTCACATGGATGACCCCCAAATCAAGGGAAGTATTCTCCACTGATAGAGATGGAGGCAAGAGGAAGAGACAAAATATTTTTAATAGAAGTAGAGGTGAGGGGAAAAGACAGTGATTTTGAATAAACATCAATCTATCACACTTGGCAATTCAGAATTTTTACATTAATTACTTACTGTGCTGGATTGTAAAGTCATCATATTTTCTGTTAGTGGAGTGTGTAAGGTCATTTGATGCTGGTTAATTGATCCTTCCTCCTGCTGCCTTCTGTATCTATTATTTCTTAATGCTGCCGTTTGTATCTATAGGTGTTCTTAATTCCCTGCTTCATTTCACACAGGGCTCTTTGAGTAAAGACCCGAAGGTGATACTCAGCTATTTAACAGGACTTTTTCTTATTGCTTCAATATTTTCTTCCTGTTATTTTGAAATGTTATAATATTTGCTTGTCTGACATTGAGACAAATGGTATTTTTTACCTAATACCCTCCTCCTAAAGAAAAGTGGCAAATTCAAAACTTTTTCTTTCTGGAAAATGAGCTATAATTTTCTTAAAGATGATCTCTTTCTATCTACATTATGTTTTTTATTTTCAAAGGGATGCATTCAGAAATTAGGAGATAAAGAGTACTGAATTGAACAGTTTTTAAACTTTATTAACATTTTATGTGCAGGTTGATTCTTTACTCAAATTATGAAGCATTTCAAACATGCAGAATAGAACTTACCTATTCCTTGTGAAATTGGAGGCATCATATTTAATTGAAACAGACAAATAAGACATATATATATCTTTCAAAAAAGAAGTGATTTTTCCAGTAAGTTTTTCTTTTTACAGCAGGTACTCAGACTTCAGTCATGCATCTACCGTTTGCCCTCCTGGCTTAATGCGTCTGTGCTGCACTTCTGTGCGATTCATTCCATCCATGTAAAGTAGATTCTTTGGTGCTGTGTGCTCTAATTTCATCCTCAGTAATAAAATCCAAAAAAATTGTCACCTTGAAGTGCAAGGTATATTTTCTTCCTGCGCTCATGAAAATAAATAGATATTTATTAAAATTAAGTTGTCATTTCTACCTTCTTAAATAGTTTACGGCCATAATTACCTGGTAGAACATTCCCCGGGCAACACTGTTTTTAAGGGCAGCTCTGCCAAAGTAGAACAATAAGAACCTAGTTAAGCAACAATATATTTTGAAAGGAGTCGCTAACGTTTACTTTCCAATTATTTTTCAGGTTTGTTGAAGGGATGCTTAACATCTGTTACAATGCCATCGATCGTCATATTGAAAATGGTAAAGGAGATAAGATTGCTATCATTTATGACAGTCCTGTCACAGATACTAAAGCCACTATTACCTATAAAGAAGTCCTGGAGCAGGTAATATCATAAACTTTCTATATATGCTATTTGGAAATCATACAGAAATTATTTAAATGGCATATGTTCTCATTGAATAACCTTAGTTCTCTTGATTCATTGACATGTTACTATACTTTTGGTGCACACTGGAAATAAACATAGGTGTGTTCATACATTTAAAGTGTTTTTATCCCTTCCATTTATATTTTACAGTACCAGAAGATACTTATTTTACAGAGAGAGGTTAACAAATCTCTAAGAACGTGCTTATATTCTCAGTAGCCTTTGTTTTCCATCCACATTGCCGTCACCTTTGTCCAGCCACTGTTTATGGCTCTTGTACTATTGAAGCAGTCTCTAACTGTCCTATAACCAGGCTGCTCTTGTCAGATCGTCACCTAAAGTGACACTGGGGTTTTCGTCCAAAGAAACAACATATTTCTCTACCCCACTTAAAAATCTTTTCCTTAAGTTTACTGTTATTCAGAAAGCAAAATCTGGACACCTGTGATGAATAAGACACTTTGGAATCTGATCACAGCATCCTTCCAAGCTTCATTTCCCTACATTCTTGGCCATGAACACAACTCTTTTTGACCCTAGATGTCCTGTCACTCCCTCAGGCACTCCTGGCCCTTTAAAGCTCTCTGCACATGCTCACTTCTTTCCCTTATTTGCTCATTTTTAATTCTTTCCCATCTGGGTAGTTCTCAGGTGAGTCATGATATTGACAGATGAGTTATGAGATTTTTTTTTTCTTTTAATATTAGGGTAGAAATGAGATTTCATAAGTAATTATAAAAGTATTTGGGTATTGTGGATGTGGGAGAATTATTCTAGCTCTGTGAGGACACTTATTTGTATATGATTTGAGGGGAGGTATATATAGTAGAGGGCAATAGCCTTGACACTGTTGACATTTTAGGCCAGGTAATTCTTTATTTCAGGGGACTGTTATGTACATTGTAGGATATTTAGCAGCATTCCTCATCTCCACCCATTATACCCATTATATGCACTACTCTTCCAGTCATAATGATCAAAAATGTCTACAAATGCTGCTGAAATATCCCTGGGGTGGCAAGGTCACCACTAGTTGAGAACCACTAGTTGAGCAGAGCATGCTAGGGTTTAGAAGCCTTTGCTTTATGAGAAGGCTTTTTGAATGAATTCTTTTATTTTGCCTTATAAAAAAAACACATTTAGGGTTGCCATTCAATTTTTAGAGCATCTGGTCAACTCTCCTGACTCTCTGGAGCTATATGCATTTTGCATCAGCAGTATTCCTCTTTAGCCTGCTAAGAGATTTCGAGAGAGGCAAATGAGATGCAGCAATTACTGCCCCAACCCTGAGTTGCTACAAAACAGTCAAGAAAGAAAACGAGGTGGTTTTGCTCAGGCTGGGTATCAGCCTGGCGGCAGCAACAAATTCTAACTTCAGCTGATTTGAATATAAGAGGAATTTATGAACAGGGGAGACTTAACTAGGCTGAGAGAAAATGGCACACCCCAAGGAAGAAGAGGCAGTGGTGGAGAGTTAAGGAGAACCCGCAAATTGTCTGGTAACTAGACCTGCTGACTTGACTTCTAGATTGACAGAGTAGGAATATCTAGTTGGCTAGATTCAGGTTTCATGCCTAATGTACCAGACACTGGGGAGGAAATGTCTTGTTGTGTTTTGATTTCATGGTAGGAATGGACTCCTCCTAGGACTCATACTAGGGGAATTCTAATCCAGCAAGAAGGGAGTTCAAATGTTGGGCAGCAGACTACAGAACAAAGGAAAATTAATGTGGCAAGTATACTGTTGGGAACTTTTCGTTGTTCTGTAAGTGGGAACTGTGTATTTTCAGGATGAATTATACAGAGAGAGAGAGCTCACACTGGGGCTGAGGAGGAAAGAAACTGTTACCAAGTGACCTTGTTATTCATCTGAGGCATGTTTTGTTATGAGATAGCATTAATTTCCTGATAACTTGTTACACTTTGTGTTTTATTATAGGTTGCATTTTTAGCTTTAGGTAACTAATTTTAGTCTATGTTTAAAAGCTTAATCCTATGATTTGAGCATATTACCACAGTCACCTTTATTAATAATTAAGACAGGCTAATATTAAGATACTGGATTGATATACTGATTAGGAAGCTTATTGATATATTATAAAAATGGTGTCTATATCACCATATTGAATTTAATGATGTTACAACCAAGCATCAGAGTCAAAGAAAATGCTTTAGAAACATAAAATAGGAAGAGTTAAATAATGGTTGTTGCTATTCTCATTTTCTGTTGTTTTCTTTTTAATCAGTATGTACATACGATAAATACACCATCTATTTTGCTTAAAAGCCATTCTGCTAACTCATCTTGATTTTCTGATATTGAGTCTAGACTCAGACCCTTTTGAGGTTTGTGCTGGTTCATTGGTTTCAGTTTAGCCTGACATCAAAGTACTTAAAAGGCCTGTTTCTCTCACCTGCTGACAGCTTCAGATTCCCCAGGCTTTTCTTCTCTAAAGTACTAAAGGAAGGACTGTTAGGAAAGAGGGAGGCATTGTGCTCCACTTTGATCACCTCTCCTGGTTCCCTGTGGCTTTTATTTTACTAAGTAGAGAGGACCGAGAAAGAAAGATTTAATGGGTAATGCTGTTGAGAACAAACAAAAAGAAGTGCCTTTGTACTTGTGTTAATCTCCCCTGTCTCATTTCTGTTGGGAGTTTCTGCTTAGGTAAAACTTAAGTTAGCATTTCTTGCTTAATTAGTGAACCAAGAAATTTTAGGCTAAAGTGTTTCAGTGGCGTGAAGGATCTGGTGATTTTACAGAATGATACAGAAGTAGAACTTTTCCCAAACTGTCATCTTTTTATGCAAAGCTGATAATTAAACCACCCCTCTATTAAGATTTTTTTGTAGAGAGATTTGGCCTGGTTCAAGATCTCTTGCTGCATTCAACACAAACTTGTTTTGTACCCAAACCCTGTTAGGAACAAGGGGTCCGGGTAAATGGGCTCATTGTTTCTTTTTAAGGAGCTAAAAAACCATGAAAACCTAACAGAGGTTCTGCGGGGTATTGTTATATTGTGTGTTACATTTTGTGGAAACACATGGGAAGGCACCCAACTCAGAATAGGGCATGGGAAGGCTTTTGGGAGAGTCAGCGTCTAAAATTAGCCCAAAGCACCAAAAGTGGGGAGAGACACGGTGAGGAGAGGGAGGGTCCTGGGGACAGAAGGAATGGCACATGCAGAGGTACTGGAAGGAGGGAATCCAGGGCCTGCACGGTGGCTTCAGCATAAGCGCAGCAGCAGCGGGGGAAGGAGACTGGGCTCCAGCGAGCCAGACTCGGGGACTCTCAGTGCCACACTATGGATTTGTACTTTATCCTAAGGGCGGTGGAAGGAAGAGAAAAAGAGCCAGTGCCCCTCCCTGTGAGCTGTGGTTCTGTGTGGTCTGGCTCCCGTGACCTACTTCCCAGCCCCACTGCACTGCGCACCCCGCCCCCACCTCTTGCCGTCCGCTCTCCCCGCTTACACCCCTCCCACCTTACAGCCCTTGTACTTGCCTGCCTTCTGCTTGGGGTGGTTCTTCCAGACATCTTAGGGTTCCTGGTACCCGGATGCTGCTGCTTTCTCAGTGAGATCTTCCTTGGCCACATTAAATACAGAGGTTCCCAGCCAGACTTCATGCTTCTCTTTTCTGCTTTCTTTTAAAAATTTAACCGTTTATTTATTACTCAGTCCCATCCTTTGTATTTTACTCATCTATCTTCTTTAGTGTTGTTTCTTCTTCTACTATGTCAGTTCCATGAGGGTAGGGGATTTTTGTTTGGTCACAGGATAGTGCCTGGCATGTAGTAAACGTTTGTTGAATGATGAATGAATGAATGAAATACCATTTAGAATTTCTAAGTGACTCTAGCTTCTTTTATGGCAGGAACTGCTTATCTTTGAATGGTGTCAGTAGCAGGACTTGATCTTCTTTCCCAATAGTTTCTCACTTCTCACCAACTGTGAAGAAATTGAGTTTATTTATATTTCGCTCAGTAGATCAAGATGAATATTTCTTCCTTGAATTTCCCGCACCTACAACTCAGATCTGCATTCCAGGAGACATGTGTTTATTGTGTTCTTCTCTTCACTCTTTTCAAGTTAGTTGTTATATCAAACCTCAGTGAAATAAAGGAGTGTGTGTAAGTTTATGTTTGCAAGTGTGTGTATAGATTGTATACAGTATTCATCATTCATCATCATACAGTATTCATCAAATTCCTTCTTTGAGTTTATTTTCTCCATATCTAATTTTGTTTTGAATTTACCTCTGTATGTGGTGAGTTTGCTTTTTCAGGTATTCAAGCAATTATGAATTTTTATGTATCTATTCACTAAATAAAAATATGAACCCCTAAAGGGCATTTCAGAAATTTTCATGAATATATATATACACACACACAGGGAAATTTGGTGAAACTTACTATGTACTAAGTTGTCCTGATTTAATTCAAACTGAAAGTGTCTATTATCTCTATTAAGGTAATTTTTGAAATATAATTATGGCAGTGACTGTAATTATGAGGACTGAATAATTTAGAGAAGAAAATTACTCTGAAATCAGGGGCCATGACCCATGAGAAGTCCTTTCTCCAACCCCTGCCCTTTAGGGAGCTCTTTTCAAAATGTGAAGTCCATCTTGTCAGAAACATGTCAGGGTAGGATAATCTGATATTTTTTTGTCTGTAACATCATCAATATTTACTGAGGCAAAACCCTAAAACACAAAAATCAGAACATGTAGACATTGAGCCCCACCAGAGTTTGCCTTCTTGAGGAGAAAATGTACAACTGTGCATATGATTAGTTTTCTTTCCTTAAACTTCCTAAATAACCAATAACTACTTCAGTTGTGTTACGCCACTGTGCCACTAAGAAAGTGGTGTCTCTGTCAGGTAGATTACCTTTTCCATGCTTGGCAAATCAATGAATGAGGCTAGAATGAGATCGAATTTATAATGGTTTATGTGTTTTCCTAGCATGCAGTTTTTAAAATTTATATTGAAATGTAATATACATTTAAATGAGTGCACAGGTCATCGGTATAAACATGTTAGATTTTCACAAACAGAACACATCCATGTCACCAGACCAGGAGACAGAATATTCCCACCTTGAGAAGGACTCACACCTCCTTTTGGTCATTTCTCAGCACTCATGTGGTTGTTATTCAGACATCTAAACACCATCTGTGATGAGGTTTACTTGCTTTTTAAAACTTTGTATAAACTGCATAATACTATGTACTCATTTGTGTTTGGCTTTCTTTTCATTCAACTTTTTGTTTTTGAGATTCTTCCATTTCGTTGCAGGAGATTATATTTTGGTCACTTGCGTCATGACTAGTTTGGGGACTATTACGAATAATGCTGATATGAACATATTTGTGTACAAAATTTGGTGGCAATGTATGTGCATTTGTTTTGGGGATGTACTTAGGAGTGAGATGGCTGACATATAGGGCAGGCATATGCTTGGTTTACATAGATAGGGCTAAACAATTTTCCAGAGTAGTTGTACCAACTTACATTCCCACTCATGGTGTATGAGAATGCCAGTTGCCAACACTTGGTGTTGACAATACCAAGTCTTTTTTAATTTGAGCCCTTCGAGTGAATGTGCAGCGCTATTGCCTTGTAGCTTTAATTTCCTTGTGGCCAGTGCAGTTGAGCTCCTTTTCCTATGCTTGTGGGCCATTTGTTGTTCGACTTTCCAGAAGTGCCCATTCATACCTTTCATCCATTCTTTTTCCTATTGGATTGTTACCATGTTAGCAAGTTTTGGTGAGAGACTTTCTCACAGTTGAAGAGGATACCTTATCAATATTTGGAAACCTTAAGGAGAAAAAATGAAGATTCTTTAAGTGCAAGTGTTGTTGCTTAAGTGGTTTTAAAAATCTAAAGATGAGGACATTGTCCTCTGTTTTAAAATTAATTAATGACAAAATCTACAGTCTTCCAGTCTTGACTAGATATCCTTGGAAGGAAATTAGGAAGCAAATGCCTTCCAGAAGAATATCTTAAAGCAGGAAGCATGAGCCCCAGGGTTAAGACTGTAAATGATCTAATGAAGGTGATGCTGTGTTGTTAGTACTTTTATTAACTTTAAAAGTCTGTAGTTATGTTGATTTTTGAGTGGTCTGTCTTAACCTAATTTTCCCATAAGCCTCATTATTTTTGTGAGCTAATTTGTACACTGCAAAGCAACGTGATGTGGTTTCCCAGAAACACATTTCATTGGAAATTGAAGATGGGTGTAAACCAACTGTTGATTCAAATTTTAATCAAAATTGTAACTGGAACCTTATTTGAGCAACTTTTCAATTAATGAAATTTAAGGTAAATTCTGAAAGTACTCCATATAAAGAAGATAAGTATTCGACCAATTTAAATAGATAGTAATGGAAGGAAAACATGAGAAAACAACATCTTGGTATTTCCTAGCTTCCTTTTTCCATGTTCACAGCTATGTATTCAAAACGAAATTGTCTGAAGATAGTATTTGTAGCAATTCAAAATAGCAACAAGACAAGCAATCCCCTTGAATTTTCTCAGTCAGATTTTTAGAGAGATTACGTTGTTTCTGAAAGCAGGATTACTGTTTGAAGTGTAAATTCACTTCTTTTCACTTCCCCTAATGCTAGATGTTATCTCACCAAACTTTGAAGTCCAGACTACTTTACGTATATACTTACACTTTCTCCCAGCACTGGCTCATTCTTGCCTTCTATATTACTTAGTGTATTACTATAGTACTCAGTGTATTACTTAGTGTATATTATTGGTGTACCTACTTATTTATTAATGTACTTCCTGACCAGAGTAAAAGCGCCGAGAGAATAGAATATTTAATTAATTAATTAATTTGTTTGTTTGTTTATTTTATCTATGCAGTGCCTAATACAGGCCTCAGAGCATAAGCTCATACTACAGACTGAATGAATTCACGAATAGAACATTTAATAGCTCTTTCATTCAAAAGTAAAAAAAAAAAATTTAATCCTTGTCTAAGAGAAATAATTATTTCCAGAAATATCACTTGTCTCCACATTGCAATTTTATTTTTACGTTGGGAAATTTAAAAATTTTAATAAGGTGAGAATATTCCTTATTTTCATGCATTGTGTGGCTGTGAAGGCTTATATCTTTCTGCATCTAAAGCTCTGCTTCAGCCATTTACCTTACTTGGCCATTTTGGAAACGTGGAAGTCCAGTCCATAGTTTTTATTCTTTACGTTTGCTTAATGAATTTATTTCTGTCATTTATTGTTAGGTTCTTATTGGATGATTTGTCTTATCTTTGGGCTGGTTCACTTCTGACGTTTCTGAAAGTTAACTCGATGAAATCAGAAGACTATATGCTTTGAATTTATTTTCTTGGACTAGAATGATGATGGGGCCAAATTTATTTATTTATTTATTCAAAACATACTTTTAGGACACCTAATAGATATCGACACTACTGGATGCCATGGATTGCAGTAGTGAACAATACAGTCTTTGCCCACAGGAAGGTTGCGTTCTAATTGGGGAGATATGTCATGAATAAAAATATGATACAATATAAGTGAAAATATAACACAATTTAAGTGAAGAAAAATAAAAGGCGAGAGAGTGACTTGGGCTGACTTTCTTTATAGGTTTGTAGAAAATTCACTTATCCCTGGGGAGATGACCCAGTGAGATAGACTCAAATAAAGGCTGGGAGGGACCATGTGAACATTTGGATGAAAATTCTATTAGAGAAAGGGTGGAAGCAAGAATAGACTTGGACCACAGTGGAGAGCCAGCAGGCTGGTGATGAGAGAAGAGTGGTAGAAGGTGAGAATGGGGAGTATATAGAAGTCAGGTCATGTAAGAATTTACAGGCCATAGTGAAGACTATATTTTATTCTAAGTATGACTATAGGTTCCATATTATTAAAGGTATCACTCTGGTGTCTCTGAAGGAGAGGAGAGCATAGTGGGCAACATTGGAAACCAGGAGATGACAAGTGGTCCAGGAGGGAAATGAATGGGCATCACTTAGCTTAAATCCCCTTAACAATAGCAGCATGTGTCTGCCCGTGGGCAATTAAAGGTTAAGATTGGGTTTGTGCCATAGGATTCTGGAAGCTATTCCATTTATGTGTTTTATTTTGGATCTCTGGCTACACCTACTGGATTGAGAAAAGTCTGGTTCAGCCTACTGGAAAGCAGTCACCGGTAGATACTCTGCTTGCTCTCCATCTTTTGAGGTGCTTTTGTGTAGTACCATGAGGGGAGGTTTCTGTATCATTTCAAACAGAATTCTGGGAAAAGAAGACTCTTTGTTAGAAGTGCTTTAGTTCTCTTTCTTTCAGTTATATTCCCCCCAAAAAGTATTTGAATAGTTATCATCATTAAGCATTTCCTAATGATTGATATATTAAACAAAAATCTTTTAAATTTTAGGTTGAAGGCTAAGCTGATGAAACAAAGATACTAAGTAATATAGCGACTTAAAATTTTTAAAATACATTTCTTTCAAGAGACGATGAGTTTCAGTTTGTCATGACTCAGATTAAATGTTACTGCACCTTCATTCCCTGGTTCATTGCCCTCATCTGCATCGCTGAAGCTGAGGCCAAGGCATGTGTGTCCCAACTCTTGGGATGGTGGAAGAGGATGTAGAGGATCAGACCTTCTATGTTTTAAAGCCCATACTCAGAAATGTCATCCATGATCTCCCTGTCCATCCTATTTGGTGACCAGCTTCAAGGAAGCCTAGACGATGTAGTGTAGCTGGATGGGTTTAGATGACCAATTAGGAGTTTCTACCACAAATACTTTTTCATTTAGTAGGCAAAATAAATACCAGATTTTATATGTAAATAATTGTAACCTGTTAATGTCAATAAATAACTGACATTTTATTTGACAATAAATAATTGTTCAGGGAGACAAATAATAGCTGAAAACAAGGTCTCATAGGTGATATGCAAGAAATAGAGAAGGAAGACATACATTGAATGTTTCTTGTATTAGGCAGTGGGCCAGAAAGATGAATAAAATATGATTTCTGCCCTCCAGGAGTTCTTAGTTTGCCTGGTGAGAAAAATGCAAAAGTAATTGTGTATAATATAACAATAAAGCTTTGTGCATTTGCAGTACAGAGGAAGGAGAGAGCAACCTGGCCCTGGTGGTTCAGAGAAGGCTTTGCTTGGGAAGTGATGCATTAGTTAGGTCATGAAAGAAAGACATATGGGCCCTCTATACAGGTGGCATCCCTACAGGTGTCCCTGAAGGGAGGGATTTATCCAAGAGTTGGATCTGACATAGTTAGTGATGCAGGTGAGCACTGTGAAGGCAGAACTGTCTTTGTAGGTCTAAATTAGGCCAACAAGATGAATTAAATGGGAAACCAAGTAGAAAGATTGTTGAAGAATAAAGGAGAGAGAGACAGACAGTTATTAAAGTCAAGGAGGGACAGAGCAGAAAAAGAAAAAATATGTTTCTACAGGTGAAAAGTGTGAGGAATTGGTAACAATTACTATTTTGTCTGTTGAATGGCACCTGCACATGTTGTATGTACGGTCAGCAACTTGAGGACAGCTGAGTACATCAACTTTCAGTTTCTGACCTTTAATAATAAATGCATGAAACTAGAAAATTACTTGACCTGACATAATTTTCATAGCAAGTAGAGGATAAAGCTAATTAACATAAATTGAAGGCATTAATTGGCTTAAGTGATGCAAATACAAATATGAGGATAGACTCATATTTCAAGTGTATGAGATGAAATATTTTTCATATAAAACTTCTTGAAATCCATAAATGTATAGACATGGGAAATAATGCTATTAATATTAGTTTAATCCATTTGACAGTTTTATGCTCACATTTTTGCCATTTGTAATAATTATGTAAAATATATTTTAGTAAATCAATGCGTGTTGCATTCAGTAGAATTATTGAGAAGATTAGAGATCTTGGGGAAATTGTTCATTTGCTCATGCTGTACTTGATATAAGATAATTTTGTTTCCATTACAAAGCTGAATTATGTTACCTTTATCATATATAGTTTTATGGGAAATTTGATCTATTTATGGATATTTATGATAAATTCTTGGCTTGTGTGATGATCTATGTTGCTGTGTTTATTAGTTACCATTGATACATTATATTTGTGAATTTTTGATTTTTTAAATATTTGTATGGCTCTTTTATTTTGAGTGATGTTAATACTGTTGGGAACAGAACCAACCATTGCAATAATCTCATGTCCTTATTCCGCTCCTGGGGTATTTAGCAATTTCTCTGTGAGACTTTTGTGTGTATTGATTGACTTTTTGGATATAATGACCAGCAAAACCGTAAAAGTTAACAGGACACAGGCAAATTCTGGGAAGTGGGATTGGTGTACCCAGAGTAGTTGTCATGTTTATGTAATAGCTGTAAAAATGCTTGGTGTGTTGGTTTAGTTGAAGTGTCGATTAAATCATCAGTGCAGGATTGATCTAAATGATGCAAGGTTCCTGTTGACATCTCTTGCTTCTTTTATATTTGTGTTTCTTTATGAGAAGATAATCAAAGAAACCATTTTTTTCCCTCTCAAAATTGTGAGACATAAAAACAATTCAGAAAGAAAAAGCATTCTTACATACTTTTTGTATTGACTTAAATCATATTTATTTTAATGTGCAATTAAAACTAGGTTTTAATATCCTCTCTTTACAGCTCAATACATATATAAAGCCTTATATGATTTATAAATAGGATCAAAACAAATCTACAAAGTCAGTCAAGCTAAGATTGACAATATTGATTTCATATAGTGAGGGATGTCAGGGTTGAACTAAATGGCTGATTGCAACGTGCTTCTGGTTTGAGTGCTATGGCCTGGGGTCCTTTGAGTTTGGCAGCATGTTCTCTGTGATGCCTCAGTTTTCTAGTTACATAGTAGTGCTTTTGATTCTGTAAAGCCTTTTATTATATAATGCACTGTGGCATCTGGCTTTTACTTAATATGCATGAGATCATAAGAAAAAAAATACAAATAAATACAGTGAAATTGCATGAGTTCTCATATAATCCAGAATATGCTTTGCTTTATTAGGTTTTAAAAGTTGTCAGCAAAATTAAAGCACAAAGTTTAAAAATTCTCATAGAGAACTCATGGACCCTGAGAATATTTCCACAGGCCCCAGTGTGAGAATCACAAACATTAAACAATTTATTAGACCAAGAGAAAGGACTCTGGCTTTATTGACAGCATGACTTAATGCCACTTAAAAAATATATTCTCCACTAATTTTTTAATATAGTGTTTATGGCAGCCACATAGTAATTGTTTTAAAATAACTCTGTTTTACAGTTTGCACTGTTTACAATTATATGAGCAAATAGATAGAACAATAATTGCTATCATAACCTTTATGTTCACTGAAGAATACAGCCATAATTAGATGACTTACATTAATTTGTATTGAATTAAATGTTCCTTATTAATAGAGCATAGTAGCTCTGTATCTTTTTAAACATAAACTTGGAAAAATGTGTATGTGGTTAACATCCACATTATGCTAGATTTTTTTAGAACTTCTGTATAAAGACATGTGAGTGCAAAATTGTGAAAAGTGACTTCTCTAATAGCGAAATTTTCTATTCCACTTTAGTCTAGGTAGGTTATATTTCTGAAAACATAATAAAACTTGCTTCAGGACTTGGCATATTTCCTTTAGAAATGCTCTAGGAAGCATACAGAAAGTAATCCACTTTGAATGGAACTATGCTTTAACAATTCCTTTGAGAGCCCTTTAATTGAAATCCGTGTGGTGGTTCCCCATATATCTCTGAGTGGTTCTTTTCTGAGTGGTGCTTGTGTTCCCATCTAGCTACCAAAGCGCTTAACACATAACATAGCTGGAATACAGTACATTAGCAGAGAAAAATAATAAAGTCAATATTCTTGTAATACTCAGAATTCAGGAATTTAGGGAGGAAAATAAAATGAATACTATTAAACTAAAAGTTGTTGGAAATATTGGTGCTAGAGAAAAGCAGGTTCAATTAGAGGAAGATGGAGGGATGGATAGAGACCAATGAGTGGATTTTGAGAGGTCTTTCTGAGCGTTTTAAAGCGTTCCATAGGTTGATGCTACTGTGGAGGAGGCAGGTGGAGGGGGTCTGTAAGGAAGAGATGGGATAAGCTGGGAGGTGGGGTGAACAGAGAAGGGAAAGGGGACATCGTGTAATGTCCCAAGGACAAAAGAGGACCTGTGAGGAACAGCTGGAAATAGATGCGTGCGGGAACTCTGGAGTTTGGCCTTTTTTGGTGGTTGGAAGGTGGGGAAAGGGTCAAGATCAAATGTAAATTGGGGCTCATAACTTTCAAAGTGTCTGTTTTAAAGCTCCGGTATTTTCATACAATGCAACCAAACCACATTTTCAGACAGTCTGCATTTTTAGACACGTCATTTTATTACGATAGTTTTAAATGGTTCTGATAGTGTGTTGTCACTACTGAAGGGTTCCTTCTGTTTTTACCGCTTGGCTATCTTGGTTAGATTCTTTACTTGAACAACACAACTCTCTTGCTAATATCCTTACTTGTCTTACGCCGTCTTATTCCATCCCACCTCTGTGGCAGAACTCCAGATGTGGGTCAATCCAATTCTTTACTGTTTTCATTCCTGTATCTTAGTATGGTAAATTCTGTTGGAGAAAAATCACTTAACTACAAATATGGGTTTACTGTAACTGCACAGTCCCTGGTAGCCATTGGGACTTTGGTGCCGTATGTTACTTCTTTTTCTTTTCTTTAAAAAAATTTTGGGGGGTACGTAATTAGGTTTATTTATTTATTGTAATGGAGGTACTGGGATTGAACCCAGGACCTCATGCATGCTAGGCATGTGCTGTACCACTGAGCTATACCCACCTGCCCCCTTAATTTTCTTCTTCAGCATTTCTTCAGTAAGTTTTGTCTTTTGCCCTCCAAAGTCTATTTTAAACTTCCGAGCTTCCCGTTTCCCTGCCTCAAGCTTAGCAGGGAATATTAATTCAATCCCAGGAACCAACTTTGTGAATTAAGTCACTTTCCAACCAGTTGTTAAAACCAAAACTTTGGACCCATTCTTAAACTTCCCTTCCTCCTACTACTCCCTGCATCCTTCAACTGTCAGCCCCAATACAGTCTACACTAAGTATTTCTCAAATCATATCATTTACTTTTATACCCATTGTCATAAATGCTAGATCTTGCAATAAACGTTGCATTGTGAGAATAAGGAAAGTACCTACTTCTGCAGACGACTTAATGCTTTTGAATTATTACACATTGTTCTTAGGATAAATCTAAACTTAACAGAGCTTAACAAGGCTCTAAAGGATATATAATGCTGAGTCTCTATACCTTTCCAGCCCATCTCACAACCCTCTTCACCCTGAATTCTTCCTCTATCCATTCTGAAATGCCTGTACTTTCTCAGGCAAATGTCTGATCCTAATAGCAAATGTCGTGAGGATCAGGAACTTTGGCAGAAACTATAAATGAGTAAAAGCAAGAGGAAGTCTTTATTACTTGACCATTATTGCCTAGAGTGGAAAGAGGTTAAAGTGGTAAAATGTGGAGGCAGTCATTAATTATTCTTTTCTATATACTCTCTTTCCTTTTTATTACACGCGCTGTAGTCATGTCATGAGTAAATGGTCGGCATCAGTTACAGTTTCCATTCTTTTAGACCTTGGACTTCCCCTTGATGTAGTATTATTTTCTCTGTCAACAATGGCCTGACTGTTAAATACAAGTGCTGTTTTAAAACGAGCAAGGCATCTTTTTCAAGATGTGATAAATTTTGATGATCTACTTGTAAATCGTAGCATATGAATATTAAAGAAATGGAAGAACATATTTCTTATCAAGTCTATGAGCGCATACGCATAGAGAAATGTAGGATTGAACTAATTTTCTGTGAAATATAGTTTGAAAATCACATTGCTCTTGAAAGCACAGAGATTATTGAAATTGTGGTTATTCTGAGCCTGAACTAAATGGATTAAACAATTCTCCATTTCATGTTGCTTGCAAATACATAGTCTTTAAATGACCAAATATTGATTGAAACCTACTTGTGAAGAAAAGGGGAATGAGAAAAATGATTATTCTGAGTAATGATACTTACTTCTTCATTTGGAAGACTTATTTGAGAAGAAAATGTGTTAGTAAATGTTTTCTAGCTCACTGTCAGACAACTTTTGAACATGAGATACTATTTTTCTAAAACCTAATAGAATTCCATTTTAAAGTATGAAACATATTCTTCTTTGTTTTAGATAGTAATAATACATTTTACTCGTGAATATAAATGGTACACTTTTATCTCTTGAGGAAAGATTTCTCTTCTTTTAATAACATCTACTTCCTACTTTCCTGTGTTGAAAGGCCTGTCTCTCAACTAAATGAACTTAATATAGCATCATATTTAAATGAAAATTATCTCAATGTCATATCCAATAAATTGTCACCATCTTAAAAAGTTACATTTCTAGAAGCTTCCTATGTTATATGAAAATCTTTGCGTTCCTGAAAGATCCCCCTTCAAGAAAGATAGTTGTGGCATTATTTCAGATTTGAAGCAGTTTTTAGTATAACTGATTCTTTTCAGAGATATTTATTTACCTGGACACACAGTGGGCACATGGCCAAAGGAATAAACTATTGATTACAGATACATTTTTATCTTTTTGGTGCAAGTAAAAACAAAAACAAAAACAAAAACGTGTTTGTGTGTGTGTCTATAAATATGTGATTAACTTACATGTTTAAAAGTAAAATGCGGGTATTTTAGGTAAATATCGCTTTCTATGGGAAATGCTATATATTCTGAAGAACAAGTCCTTCACCCCCAATTTTAGTGAACTGTTTCCTCAGGTATTATAATTGGGTTTTAAATTAGTTATATTTTCTGTGATTGACTTGACCAGGGTTTGCAGAGTAACATCAGTGCTGCTTAAAAATATGTTTTCTCTTGTCTTCTTGTTCAGGGCCCTGAGGTTGCCTCTGATTGTTACCTTTTTACTATAATTTGGACACCAATACTGTCTTTGTCATACAAACATGATTTTCTTTAGATGGACACACTGGCTGTTTGTGAAGCAGGTGCTAATTTACTCCATAGAAGCTAGTCTTTTTTTTTTTTTAGAGGCTTTTATTTATTTATTTTTAACTTACTTTTTTATTTTTGAGGGGGAAGTAATTAGGTTTTTATTTAGTTATTTATCTTTAATGGAGGTACTGGGGATTGAACCCAGGACCTTGTGCATGCTAGGCATACACTCTACCACTGAGCTATATATACCCTTCCCCCTAGAAGCTAGTCTTTGATTAGTTTTGACTAACGTTTATATTTGTGTCATGGGCTTTTGGTCATGAAATTCTACTAACTCACACACTGCTTTTGAATGAAGATTTTCCAGAATGAATATATAAATATTTTATTGACTTTTTAATTATTTATGCTTCTGTGTTTTCATTTTACAATTCTAAAATTTGAAGTTTTTACTTGTATCTAAATCAAATGTATATGTGTTATATATAAATCAAATATATGTATGCTATTTTATATTATATAAACATCTATTGTTATATCTTCTTATTTTATGATTATTATTTATGTATGATTTTTTTTTTCCTGGATTCTGAATTTCTTTGCTTTAAGGACCATATCTTCCTCATTTTTTGCATTTGCAGACTTGACCTCAGTATGGGCCACATTGCAGATATTATGTAAATTGAATCAGTGATAGTATACTTAGATATTAAAATAACTTTAAATTTGTACCAAAATAATGCTTAGTTCGTATAATAAACATCTAGTGGGAAGAAGCAAACACTGTTGTATCTAAATGAATATATAAATTTGCTTTGTTTCTTCGGGCTCCCTCCTGGCTCAGTTATCCTCATGCTAACAGTAACATGACCTGAGCATGATTATATGGGAAATGTGTTGCCCTTGACATCAGAACAAAAACCAATTTTAGTGATGTATGCCTGATATAAACCCACTAAATTGTTGATAAATTAAAATAATTTTAAGAAGGAGAAAAGATGAATATGGTTTAGGCAAATGGCACATTATTTAAAAACTACAGGTTATAGGAGGTATATGTTAAAATTTTTTTCCTTCGGATAATAATAGAAATTGTAAATCTACACTCAGATGTCTATGGTAAGGTAAGAATATAACATTGAATAAAAATGGTATCTGTCTTCCTTTCCTTTGATAATTTTCCATCTGAAAGTCAATGAGAACAAAGTAAACCCTGAAATAACAATAATCAAATTGTCCTTTGTGTTGGTTTCATAGAACTTTGAGTGATTATCAACTCTTAGGTGCCTAGGATTTCTAGATCTTTCCTCTGATTGCTTGCTGTTGCTTATGCTTATCTTCAAAATGATTTTTTTTTTGTATCTGAGATAAGGCTATTCAGTGTTCTGTTCAGAGGTTTCCATATTCACCAACTCTAGATTTAATATTAATGAATATTTTTTAATGAGACATTCTCAGATATTTTCATTTTAAATCAATGTCCACTTTTTTGTTATGAGCTAATATTTTGTTTTTCATAAGCTTATTTATTGTAAGTCTTTTCAGAAATATATTTTCCCATTCAATTTCATATATAAAAATATATTAAATTTTAAAAAATGTATTATTTTAAATTTGCAAGTCACAATGGAAAATTTTACTGAAGTGACATTTATCCCCAAATAGTACTGAAAAATATATTTTCTTTGTTGAACATGTAAAACTTTTGTCTTCAGAGCAACTCAGGCGTGGTTAGGAAAGTATTAAACATTGAGGAGTAGCTGCAAGAAGCAAGGTTAGCAAAGCCAAAATGGGCACCATCTAGTGGTTGTTCAGACATAGTGCAGCCTAACTTGACAAGTCTGTCTTCAGAGCGGCAGTTAAAATTCAGATGCCTACAGGAGCCAGGCAGATAATGTAAATGGGAGAAATGGTGGGAGAAAAATCAGTTATCAGTATATATCACACCTCTATGGTTGCGAGACTGTGGTTAAGCACAAGACAAAATAAATAGCATGCAGAAGAATGTATTTTACAGTCTGAATGGAAAGAAAAATGCAAGCTCTGTGATTAACAGCCTCAGGGAATGGCAAGTTCAATGACAAAACCAGCAGCTGATCAAGTTCAGTTGATTGTTGTCATTAAAGAACCCAGGCCCTGTGTGGCTAGACCCTCCAGGTCTTCAAGGGAACCTGGAAATCTGGATTTGGAGGTGAAGTCTAATTTTATGAAATCTAATTTTAGTATGTTGGCTCATTTTTTTAGGTGTGATATGGCCCCAACTTTAGTACTCCTTGGGGCCACATTGAGCCATTGTGAGATCTTTCTTTCCAAAAAAAATCCTAAATTTATTGATTTGATTTCTTTCAGAGGACAGAAAAGTTTTGGACATCTAGTTCCATTGTGGGGTGAGGCTGGATTGTAAAGTTACTGAATCATTGCTAGATTGGGTTTTGGTTGAAGATTTTTTTTAACATTTACTTAAGATGCCAAGACTATAACTCTAACTCTATGTAGGACAGACTCTTCTCATTGGTCTCCCCTAGTGCTGACCCTTAAATGGGACACCTGGTAATGTAATTGCAGAGCACGGCCACTTTCCACAGGGATTAATGCACTGAGATGGTGAGGTATATAACTTTTAGTGTTTAGCTTGGTTCTTAAGCTCTATATAGAATTTAAGTTCATAATTTATATTACTTTGATTTATCTTTCTTGTAACTTTCTGCTGGGCAACTTGGGGTTCTTCAAATAAATAGCACGGATTATACTTTGCAAAATATAGGACAGGATAAAACACTGAGATAGTTGTTTGTTACTTTCCAGCTTTCCCCAAAGCCCTTAACCTTGACCACGTCTTTCCCCATCTGCACAGAGGAAGTGAATAGAGAGAAAAAGGGAGAATCATCAGGATTCAGAATCCTTTGAACTTGTTCAAAAAAGTAGGAGAGGCAGAGTGAAATGAAAGGAACCACAAATAGCAGTGTGGCCTAATTCCTTCTCTCCGGCCTCCTCTGTGCAGTGTCTTGAACCATCACGTTCAAAGGCAAGACATAGCCCTTCCATTTTCTTCCAGCTCCCTGCAGGCCCTTAAGCTCTCTGACCTGGTCCATGACCGCTTTCTCACCTGTTCTCTCTGTTTCATCTCCCCTGGTCCCCTGGCTGTTCCTCAGTCACATCACATAACCACCCCGCTCACACCACTGTACTGCTGTTCTTTCTGCCTAAAATTGTGTACTCACAGGTATCCACTTATTCCCCACTTCTGCATGCCAGTGCCAATGTATCACTTTCTTCGTGAGGTCTTCCCTGATCGTCCCAGTGAGAATTACATCCCCTGCACACCCAAGCCTCTATTTTGCTGTACTCTCCCCTGACACCCAGCTGAATAGCATTGAATACCTTTTAACATAATACATGATTTACTTAGTACATTTATTTCATATCCTCTGCTAAAACATAAGGACTCTTAGGGTGGAGATCTTTGTCTTGTTTGGTTTACTGATGTGTCAGAAAACCATATGTGTGATGAACTGAATATAAGTCTTTTAAATTAAAGAATGTTGAACTTCTTATCTACTTAGGTCTGGGCATACCTCCCACAGCCTGCTATAATCGCTTAGGAGAGGTTTCTTGCAACACATTTTATCATGTGTCGGCTTGTAATCTATTTTGCTTTTATTACTAGAAATTGCAAAAACGCATGTTAAGGGGAAAGAGACATTTGTTTGTTCGGTTCGCAAAATGCTTGTTAAAACTAAAAAGAAGTTTGTATGCATGCTCTCAGTACAAAGGGCAGTCACTTTGTATAGATAATTAGTATAAAGAAACTATAAACGAAATATAATTGGTTTGAAGCAGTAGAAAGGGCAAAGAATATGAGGTCAAAGACTTGAGGTGGATCCTGGCTACACCATTCAGTAGCTCGCTGACCTCCAGTTAGCTGTTAACCCTGAGCCTCAGTTACCTTATATATAAAATAGAAAGAAGAAGAAGAACAGAATCTGTCTTATTTACCAGTGGATAATGATGTTTTCTTTCTTAATACACATGTTTCCTTCAACACGTAACCTGGTGTATGTCTAAATGTACAATTATTTTATTAAAGCTCACTCGACAGATTCACCCTTTAGCATAAAAGCTCCATAGGGACGAGTCTGTGCCTTTGTTTGTGTTCCCAACTCTAAACGCAGTGCCTGGCGCATGATAGTTGCTGAGTAAATATGTTGTTGAATGAATAATTAAGCAAATTTAAGCCTTGTAGTTCATATGGCATAATAACAGTGTCGGTTTGTAGTCAATTGTTATAATACAGGTGTCTGTTATTATTGTCACTGTCGAAACTCTTATCATCATCTTCAAGTTCATATTACTCAGGTTTCTTTAATCCACTACCGAGGTGGGTGATCGTCTTCTTGCTTTACTGCCATAACTTCGAAGTTTAGTGAACTAACACAGAAACGCTTTGCTGATGTAATGATGTTGTTACAGGTCTCTAAGCTGGCTGGCGTTCTGGTCAAGCATGGTGTCAAGAAAGGCGACACTGTGGTGATCTACATGCCCATGATCCCGCAGGCGATGTACACCATGCTGGCGTGTGCAAGGATAGGAGCCATCCACAGTCTCATATTTGGGGGATTTGCATCCAAAGAGCTAAGTGGTCGCATTGATCATGCAAAGGTAAGTGCTTTATTTGGAGAAATCAAGTAGTAGCTACGTATAGTACTGACATATACTGAGCAGTGGATGACTCATCCAAGAGTGATCTGTGCTTGTTAGATCCTCCTTTCAAATGGAATAATTAAAGTTTACTTTTTATTTGGCATACACTATTAACCAAAGTTTTATTTTCAAGTCAGTCCTATGTGAAAGACATCTTTCTAGGTGCTGTGAAGAGTATGAAGTATAAGGTGCATGCCTTTCAAGTTAGCGTGCCATATGTTTGGGTGTGTAAGATGTTTAAGAAAAATAACTGATGACTAATTTGTTCATTCAACATACATTTGCTAAGCTTCCACTGTGTGGCTGTTACTGTCCTTGGAACTGATTAATAAATGATACTTATCAAATTGCTGGGACAAATGACTAGTTTTATAATCTACAAACTTCCAGGAATGGTGGTATAGAGCACAGTGGTTAAGAGGGAGTGTCAGGGAGGAGTGAATTACAAGTTACGTATTTAGACAGGGTACTAATATCACAAACTTGAAAGGCTGTTGTGAAATATCATTGAGATACTGAATTTAAAACACCTAACATAGTGCTCATTAAAAAAAAACAAGTTAACTGCTCTTGTTCTATGAATTTACAGCAAGGATCAGCAGACTTTTTTTCTGTAAGTTACCAGATAGTAAATATTTTAGGCATTGTGGGTTACATGGTTTCTGGTGCAGCTACCCAGCAGTGCTGTTCTAGCCCAAAGGCAGCCTCAGACACCACAGAAATGCAGGGCAGTGTCCCAGCGTCACTTTACAGAACATGATTTGGGAAGCTTTAGGCTCTCACCCATAGTCGGCAGACCCCTGATTTAGAGGCAGGAATGTGGCATAATAACAGTGTCAGTTTGTAGTCAATTGTTGTAAAACAGGTGGCTATTATTATTGTCACTATCGAAACTCTTATCATCATATTCAAGTACGTATTATTCAGGTTTCTTTAATCCACTACCGAGGCGGGTGATTTCTTCTAGTTGGGGTGGCAGAAGGAGGCTTCCTGAAGGAGGTGAGATTTGAGTTAGATCTTAGCTAAAATTCAGCTAGTTAAAGAGAATGATGCTGTGGGATCCAGAAGGAGAGGAAAAAGCAGTCTAGCATTAGAGGCAGGAAAGGGTGGAATTCATTCGAAGGACAGGGAATAGACCAATGTGATTGAAGAGGGAGAGAAGATGAACTTGCAAAGGTAGTTTTTGTCTGAACTGGATCCTGTAGACCTTGACAGGTAAAGTTTTTGAGCAGGTGACTGTCACGTTTTAAGCAATGTTAAGAGGAGGCAAGTCTTGCAGTATGAGGTGAGTAGGGGAGAGATTGGAACGAGAACCTTCGGTAGGTGGTCTGTTTGTGTAGCAGTGGGCAGTGTGCGAGAGGGGAACAGCAGTGGGAAGATTAAAGAAAGAAGGTTGTTATGGGAGACGGGGATGATTGACCTTTAGAGTTTTACAAGCCCAGGATGAGTCAGTCTTAACAAGGAAGGGAACTAATATATATCGAGGGTCCCCTGAGTGCCAGGCATAAAGTGAGGTTTTTGCATATCTGACTTCATCTGGTAATAGACCGGTTATTAGAACTAACAAGCTGGTTTGCACGCTGACTGGCTGGATTCTTTTTTTTTTTTTTTCTCCTCTTTTTTAAAACATGTTGAGTGAGTGCTTACAAAGGGAAATCTAGGAGAAATTATCAGTCACTGACTGACCTACAAATCAGTGGGCAGTGGGGGACTTCTTTCAGAAAGCTGTAGACTTGAGTTTTTTAGCTACAGAAATCCTAAACACCATTTGGGCAAAGGTATGATATGTATTATTTCCTTTTTAAAATATTTTATGTGATGTAGGAAAATTTATGTATCTATATGGATTTATAAAACTTATGCCTGTACCACTGGAGAAGTTTTCATTCATAACACACACACCCATGCCTCTAACCTTGTTAAGGAGTTTTAGGCAATATGTTCATTCTTATGGGCATGATCACTGAACAGGTCAAATTAAAGGTGAGAAGATGGAGATAGAGATACGTATCTGAGATATTTGGATAGAATTGGTGGCTGAAATTAGGGATGATTTTGATGTCATGATTTTCAGCTACATAGGCTGAAGAAAAAGTTTTATTTTAACAGATTAAGATGGGAAGAAGTCAGCTGAGATGGAGTAAAACCTCCAGTAAAAGTCTGTTGATAGAAATGTTGAAAAGGATAATTTTCTAGAGGAAGAGTCTAATTTTGATTTTATTACACTATTCTACTTCGGATATATTCTATATATGTTTTCAATTTGGTAACTTACTTTCATTTATTCAGAATTCTCATCTTAGGAAATGTTATCTAGAGTTATTTTTATAAGTATTACATATATTAAAATGTGAATTGTATTCAGATGTCTGACCTTTAAAATATAATAAAAGGACACAAGACTAATTTTTTCATTTCTTTCTTTTTTCCCTCACAAAAGGCAGCTTGATATAGTGGAAAGAGAAAAGTTCTGAAATCAGAACTGGCTCTCTTTCCGATTCCACCATTTTTAACCTGGGGCAAGCTACGTAACTGCACTGCATCTCAGCTCCATGAATAGTAAATGATACTAAAAAGCAGAAAGTGCTATATATGCATGTATTTGGCATAATATAAACCTTCTGTAGATGAAATGTATTGTAACCAGAAATCAGAATTCAGGAATAGATGTACTACCTTGGATTCATTATCTGTCTCCTGAATAATTTATTGTCTGTCTCCTTTGATTTGGATTTCTTGGTGAAGGAACAGTATACTTAAAAGAATAAAGACATGTTTATTTTGCAAATTAATGAGCATTTTGGTTCAGTGCCACAAATATTTATTAAGAGCTTGTGGTACAGCAAGCATTGTACCAGGTGTAGGAAATAGGAGAGTGATGGGGTCCAAATTGGCCTTGGAGAGCATCCTGTGCAGTGGTGGGCATGAAGGACATCTGAAGCCTGCCCAGAATCTACCAAGGGGGGAAGATTGACCCTAACTTCTTTTGGCTACACCTGCACTTATCTTGAAGAATGACTAGCAAGTGATCAGTTTAAAAATAGTGCAAGTATCTCTTACTGATGGGGACCGGTTCAGGCTTTGTGGAGTTTGAAACTTAAATCATTTGGGGACCCTTTTAAAATCATTTGGGGGCGCTTTAAAGAAAATTATGACAAAATTACAAATATTATATTTGATGAAAATAAGCATGTATTTAGAATGAAAAAAGAATCATAAAAGAATTATTAGAGATTCGGCTCTCTTCCTTCTGAGGTCTCTTTAGGCATTTAAGCAGAGATGCTTATGGAAAAAAATTTTTTAGAAATACTTCCTAAATTTAATGAATTCTTTGGAAATTAATGAATTTTTAATAGCTCATATATATTAGCCAGAAGCATTGTTATGCATGGAATTCTGAGCAGGTGAGATTTATGTGGAAGTGGTTAGGTCTGTAACATTTTAAAATGGTTTGTTGGTTTTCAGGCCATTTGTTCAATATAGATGCAAGTTCTTTGGAAATGTTAAACTGTCGGCCTGCATCTGAAGTATTATGATTGCCTTAATTAAGATGATTAGGCTTTCTCTTGTTATTATTTATTTATTTTTCGTTGTAGCCCAAGCTGGTGGTTACAGCATCGTTTGGCATTGAACCTGGAAGGAGGGTAGAATACGTACCACTTGTAGAAGAAGCACTGAAAATAGGACGACACAAGCCAGATAAAGTTCTCATTTATAATCGTCCAAACATGGTAATCTGAGTACCGAATTTGGTTCTTGCTTATGGTGATTCACTAAGGATGATTCTTGTTGACTGTTTGAAAGGAGCGCTTGATTTATAAACCGTTCAACAACTTCTGAGCATCACTATTTTTGGCAAAAAAATATGAATGATGTTTTCTGTCTTTATTAAAAACTAGCTTAAATCCAAAAAACTGAAGCACAGAAATACCCATAATATTAATGAATTCGATTCTGTGTATAATCTACTGTGGTATCATTTATTAATTTAAATTACAGCTATAATGATAATGCAGTTGATCCGTGAACAACACGGGGGGTTGGGGGCACCAGCCCCCACACAGTCAAAAATCTGCGTGTACTTTTTACTCCCCCATAAACTTAACCAATAGCTTGTTATTGACTGGAACCCCTACTGATAACATAACTGGTCAATTAGCATGTGTTTTATGTGTTATGTGTGGTATATACTGTATTCTTACGGTAAGCTGGGCTGGAGAAAAGGAAATGTCATTAAGAAAGCCATAAGGAAGAGAAAATACATATGTAGTACTGTACTGTATTTATCCACACTGTTAAGTTTCCATAGTCTGTTAACAAGATGAATCTAGTACCTGCATCAGTATTGTCTTGTATGATACAACACATTGCAGGTGTTGTACAGATTACTACCACTAGACATCAAAAATGAAAAGATAAGGTGAAAAATAAATTCATATTTATTTACAGGTGTAATGATTCATGCATGGATAGTGAGGAAGCAGCAATATGGTTGCTTTGTGGTCACCCAGCCCGTACCCTAATGAATGACTTGCTAGACAGTGTTTACGGCATGCAGTATACACTCATAGTCATAATACAATACTGGGGATATTGTTACATTTTTAAAAACTACTTACGTGTGATGATAGGCTGATCTGCAGTTTTTCCGATTACCAGAGGGAGAGGCATACTGTACAGTAATTTTCTGAAAGCAAAGTTATGAACCAGTGAGAAAACTAACACATTAATAATTTCATATTATATACCACTCACCTTATGCCTATGTAAGGATAAACTAGTATCTACATATATTATATGTGTTCATGACATGACTTTTTCATAATTCTTTTGGTATTTCTAGGCAATGTGATTTTCTGTGAGTTTTTCAAATCGCTAAAATCTCCAAAAATATTTCCAGTATATTTACTGAAAAAAAAATCAGCATATAAGTGGGCCTTTGCTGTTTAAACCCTGTGTTGTTCAAGGGTCAACTGCACTAAGAAACACTGGCAGATTACCATATGATTTTTAAGGCACTCCATTCATGGATAATTTTTAAAATCTTACCGATAACTCTATGAGTGAGGCACTATTCCTATTTTAAAGAAGAGGAATCCAGTGAACAGAGAGATGAAGTCACTTGTCCAGCTAGTGTCAGGGTCATGATCGGAATGCGTACACTTGATATGCATAATCTCTTGGCTACCCAGCTTTGTGGAGAGGTGTGATTAATTTGCATGTAAAATGTCTTTTAAAAACTTTAGAAAAGGTATTTGGTCTGGAAATAATGTTTAGGAAAACGAAATATGAATATTCTAAACAGATAAATTATTCTGTGATCAATGAAGGAAAAAAAAAGCTGTCTAATGCATCAGTGATGGTATTTTACAGTGCTTTTTTTAGTAAATTTGCCCTAATGAACACCTCATTTCTACGTCCAAGCAAGTCTCTAGCTATTTATAATGGGACCAACTTGGGTTTCTAACACATTAAAAGTTTTTGCAGAAGTAAAATGGCAAGTGGGCAAAGAGTCATGTATAATTTTGTGGACTCTTGAGAGGTTATCTGTGGAAAACACTTAAATGACAAGATATAAGAGCAGAGAGCATTAAAGCTATGTCACTTTGATTACCACCTAGCAATTCCCATTACCACATTAAATTCCCATGCAGAGGTTTAGTAGTCTGTGATTCATGAACTACTACACTCAATGATTTTAATATTTTTACTGTTGAAGAATTTTCAGTTTCTTTCAGGTGACCTCCAGCACATTTAAAAAAAAAGGCTTGTTGCTGTTCAATCAGGGAACGCAAAGTCAGCAATAAAGAAGGCTTGGGGTAAGAGGTTAGAGGAAGCGTAGGAACACACACACACACACACACACACACACAAGTGTTTATGTGACTGTGTATGCTCTGTGCACACATACATGAATTCATGTAGAATTTATAAGAACTCATGCTAGGCCCAAGTTAAGTACTTTCAAATACTCCTTATTTAATTCTTACATTCTTACAAACTAGTGAAGTAGATGCTATTACTAGCCCCATTTTACAGGTGAAGAAACTGAGTCACAGGCAGATCATAGCTCAAAGCCATAGCTAATAAGTGGTGGAGCTAAGATTTGAACTCAGTTTCATGGCTTTTAACCAACAAGATATATCCTATTTCTTTTACTTTATAAACCATCTAGATATGGACATGTGAATGTGTCCTGTTCAGATGTTTCTAAGGCACATATCACCTCTTTCTTCTTCATAGGTAGCCATCCACTCCCCCTCCCCCACCCATAACTGGCTCACTTTCCCTCTTTCTTTTTCTGGAGACCTTTCTCTCTGCTTTTGACTTACCTTTATTTTAGATGGATGTCTCTTGTCCTTCGTATCTGACCAGGGGGTGAGGCAGTAATTAAGCCCAGTGAGTTGGCTCTGCTTTGAGTTTAGAGAGATACAAAATTATCAGGTTCAGTGATGCATCTCATTAACCAGGATTGCATTTTGCCAGAGGAGATAAAAACCTGGCTGCCACTCTGAAGCCTCAGGCAAGCAATGACAGCATCCAGGGCAGGTCACATCAGTCACCCTTGATGCTCCCCCAGTATAACATGTAAGAATGGTTAACAACTAGGAAGGACATGTCTATAGAAGTAAATGAGTATATGTAAAGCTAATGTTGATTTTCCCCCTCTCTTCCTTTCATTAGATCTCCTTTACACATGCCTCTATTTCTTAGCCTGAGGAGTAACCATTCATTCAAGGCCTCATGTCTTTCGATCTGTAATTATTTTCGAGATTCCTCAATTGACGTTTTTTATTATACAGTGTGATGAATTTTTATAGGTCCTATAATTGTGATGTCAAAGTCTTGCTAGTTTGAAATTAGTTGTGTTTATTTAATACATAAAAACAAATGGAAATGTACAATTAGGTCCCAGTGAACTATTTTTATGTATCTAATTGGCACATCCAGGGAACTTCCAGGATGAGGCCGGAGAAACCAGTTGGACCTAAAACTTCTCCTTCATGGAGGTCAATTCAGATTGTTGTCTCTCAGTGTGCTCATGCATAGAGACGTCATATTTGTGATGTTATATTGATCTGTTAGTTTGTAAATGTACTCATTTAAATATGTGACCATTTTTTACAACCCTGATTAATATATTAAGGGACCTGAGAATGGAAGTGGCCTGGCTTTTCTAAATCTCTGAGTGTCAGGGGTCACCTAGATGAGATGAATGGTTACATACATTCTCTAGGTGGTAAACTTACCTTCACAGAGGGCTGTGTAGTCTTGCCTGTGCCTGTGTTAACAGGCTCCCCAGCTATAAACTTCCCGATGTGTCATCTTGAGCTTGTCATCAGAAAATAACTAGACATGTACTGGGTCTTAACTCTAAATAGCTGTAACTCCTCATTAGAGTAATTTTTCCATAAGCTACTTACATCATCTAGCTGGCTTTTGAAGAGGTCTGTCTAACTTAAGGTGTATCTGTCTTAATTCATGGTTCATTATTATTGTAAAGTTTACAACACAGAGCTTGGTTCTAGTAGCAAAAAAGAAAACAAGCATTTCTACCATACTAATCAATAACCTAGATGGAGGAAAACTCGGATAGTATTTTAAATACGTCATATCCTGTCATTAATTTTCAAAATTGATTTTTGTTCTCGAAAAAGCAAAAGAAGATTTATCCCTCACTCCTGAAAATGATTTAATACTCTCTCAGTCAGAAATATGGCCACAGTATTACTTCTAAATGGCCCTTGTATAAAGAGAAATTTTAATGGGTTAGTTGAGATTTCACTGTGAGGACAGTAGATTCCAAAGTAAAAGAAATAAGTTATGAAAAATACAAGTTAGTTTATGACGTTAATAGTGTACATACATCTATAGAAACATGAACCTCTGTTAGGTAAGCGCTGACTTGATGGAAATGTGCCAGCATCACACTGAATTTTTTAAGATTATCCCTAGGTTTGAATAAAACATTTTCTTTTGTAAGTTCATTTGAAGCCAACATCAAATTGTTGGATTTTTTTATGAACATTTATCTTAACTCAAACCCTGAGATATTGAGTCATAAGTCTGATATTTAGTGTTGTATAGGCCTAGATTTCAGTCAGATGCTCAGACTAATGCAGATTTAGCTACTCTCAGTCTTCTGATTTAATCTCCTTTGCTCAGTACATATTCTTGTTTTTGTTTTTTAGGAGCCAGTTCCTCTGGCTCCGGGTCGTGACCTTGACTGGGATGAAGAGATGGCGAGAGCACAGTCACACGATTGTGTTCCTGTTCTTTCTGAACATCCTCTGTATA
This sequence comes from Camelus bactrianus, assembly GCF_048773025.1. Taxonomy (NCBI): domain Eukaryota; kingdom Metazoa; phylum Chordata; class Mammalia; order Artiodactyla; family Camelidae; genus Camelus; species Camelus bactrianus. The sequence continues at coordinate 49,341,875 of NC_133550.1, read as the reverse complement.
TTCTCTATACATCTGGAACCACGGGGCTGCCAAAGGTATTCACTCTCCCAGAGATAATTATACTGGCGGATTCTTTTGCACCGAGACTGTTTGATTACTGACTGAAAATGTTTGCAGACTTTACCTTGAGGTTTAGACTTAGGTACTTTTTAATCTTAAAGAAATGTTGTATCTGAATATAGAAAAATATTCATTATATTTAACGTTAAATGCTTTTTCCCTGTTTCTTTCAAAGTATCAGCGATACTCAGTTGCTTTAAGTAAGCTAATAAAATGAATATAATTTGATTGAATATCAGTTGGTTTAATACAAATTTATAAAATGTATTTTAAATGAAATATTTTTATTTTTTCAACTGAGGTACGACTTTCATACAGTATGAAATTGATTTTTGATTTAGGGGAATCCAATTCATCATTATAAACGCAAGTTCGAGAATTGGCCTAGACAGTTTGAACAACAGGCAATTTATCTAGAGTATTGAACTATTTGATTTGCAGTGCTGAAGACACTCAAGGATTTTTTAAATCTTACCATGAAAGGTGTTTTCACAAAGCAAAGTTAAAAGCATCAGTATTCATGAATGTGTCAGATATGAGACAAATGCTTCTTTTACCTGGTATCTCCAAACAGTACTGTTTCTCTAGACAACTTCATAAAGGCTTGTGATACCATCTTCCTATTCATCTCTATTCAGGAATCCAATACACATTGAATCATAGAAGGTTAGCGGGGAAACAGGCTTCCATAATCACTGGAATCCTGCAGGGCATTGGCCTCTTTATTAATATTAGATCTCTGTAGCATCAGAATTCTGAAACACAACCTGTTAATAATCTTAAAAGAGTGATCCTATTAGTTTAGATTTTAAAGATGAAAATTAAGATGCTTTATATAAAAACTTGCTTGTGAAAAAGAAAACATTTGGTAGGGGACTATGTTCTCTCTGAGTACAGAGACCATGTTTTATTGCGTTTTGGTCTACCATAGTGCATTGTGGGTAGTTGGTACTCAAATTTTTGTTGAGTGCGTAAATAAATTAATGCATATACATAAAGGTGTTTGTGTCATTGTAGAATCAAAGCCCTGTGATTGTTTTTTAAACAACTCTGGTCATCTGAAAAACAAATATTCCTTACGTTGAAGACTCTTAAGATTGTTAAGCAGTCCAAATGATCTGCTGGATGCAATCCTTATCCTTCACTTTTTGCAACTCTGCATTTTGCACCAGCCACGTAGAGTCCAACTGAACATTTAGCTGTAAAATAAAAGGGGACTCAGCAGGTTATAATCTAATATAAAAGTATCAACATGAGAGGAAACCACTGACCCTGAAAACATAGTACAGCCTAACCAAATAAAAAAAAAATCACTTGAGCTCCTTAAAAGCCTGAAGGAATCATATGAAAACTTTCGTGCTACCTCAAGACTTTAAATCACTCTGAAATTCACTGTGGCCTGGGTGGGGAGCCACATGAGAGGGCAGAAGAAGAGCCTGCCATCAGAAATAGAATTAATATACAGAGCATTCAATCCCAAAAGTGGTGGTTCCAAATAAGGAAGAATCCTTGGTGTTTCAGGTTTTCTCTGGGTCAGGAAGTTCTTTTCGGCTTTCCTAGATGCCCAAGCTGCAGATCATTTGACATTTCAATCATCCTCATTGTCTTTCTAATTTCTGTCCTGAAGATAATCTTTTTCTATAGATTGGAGAAGGCTTTAATTGTTTAGGGATTTCTAATCACATTAAATTATCTCAATTCAATATGCATTATTGAATGTTCCTTAGTTGCTAAAAGAGATTAAAAAAACCATGAGTAAACCACTGTCCCTTCAGTGTGGTTGGGTTGAAATGTATATGAATACAGGTAATGTAAGGTAGACTGTGATCTTTGCCCTAAGAGGGCAACACGGTTTCTCTCTCTTGAGGAAAAGATGAGATTGAATAGTGTCTGAAGGTTTAAATGTCATTAATTCAACCAATATTACTGAGCTTCCTTTTTAGAAATATGTCTCTGGCTTTCTTTTTAGAAGTTTACGTTCTATGGCTGGACATAGGCACTAAACATATAAAGAGCTGTGTAATATGTGATGGGTTATGGAGAAGAATAAAGCCAGGCAAGGGTGATGGAAAGAGTGGGAGAGCTGTCTTATCAGGGAGATGTCAGGAGGAACTCTTGACCGGCAGACATTTGAAGGATGAAGAGTACTTCTTCGTAAAGTGACATCATGGGGAGGAGGGCATTCCAGGAAGATTGAGTCAACATTAGCAAAGGCAGGCGCGTGTAAGGAAGGTTCCAGGATGGCTAGTGCGTTTGGTACAAATGAAGAGAGAAACGGCCAGATACGTAGGTAGGGGCCAATTGCATAACATTTAGACAAGAAGTTTTGGTTACATTCTGTATGTAAGGAATGGAGAACACTAATGCTTCTTAAGAAAGAGAGAAAAATATGAAGGAAGGTTAAGTCCTGCAACATTGTGTTGGGAACATAGGCAAATACACACAGTGGAATGAAGGAGATTAATTTTCAGGCTGTGTTTAGTTTAGGACCTTACTGAGGCCAGCAAGCTTATGAGGGAGCAGTCAGATCTGGTTCAAGGATAGGAGTAAAGCAGCGGAGGAGTCCAAGACTTTGAACCTGAGAACATAGGAGGATGGTTTTGAATATTTTACTAAACTAGAACACAGGAGAATGGTTTGGGGTCGGGAAAACTGGGAGGTTTTGGACGTATGGCCTATAGTGTGTCTTTTGGACATTAACACAGAGATGCCCAACCAGTAGTTGGAAGTAAAAGCTTCTGTCCAAGAAGTACATCTGTGGTTAGAGAGAGACTCTTAGGAAGTCAACAGTGTAGAGCACTGGTGTTTAAATCATGAGAGTGAGTAGGTTTTGCAAAGTAGAACATGCAGAATGACAAGAGAAAGTAGTCATTCCTCAAGGTCTTTCAGAAATATCTTCCTCATCTCTTAGGTGGACTTTAGAATTTCAATTGCATTGAAATTGTGCATTGCCAACAAATCTGGATGCCACTTGTTTTATTTTACTTTTATGCATACTACTTTTAACTTACTTATCTTCATAACATTGCACATTCTGGGAGGTCTTAGAATATATTTCATATGTCATTGAATCCACTAGGGCACTAACCTTAAAATTGGGCCACAGTAGGTCCCCAGAATGTTTGTTAAATAGTCTCTTACTTCTCCAGTGAGCTCCCAGGCATCTCTTTATTCATAAGTTTCTTCCTTTATTTTTGGTAGGTATAGTCAGGATTAATAGAATCTGAATTTTTAATATTGGGATTCCCAGAAGTACAGGAAAGGTGAGCACAGAGCACACCTGCATTTATGAAACATTTAAATATACAATTCATGTCATCATATAGTTTGTTTTCTTGATCTTTGATCTTCATGAGGAAAAATAATATTGTGAACCCATAAAAATATTCTTAAAATCCTCATTTCCCATAGACACGTATAAGCCACACATAACACAGTCTGTTCTTTGGTTAGAATTTGCAGGTATATTAAGTGCGTATTTGCATCTCTGCATCTCCCAACCCTGGATTTGTCAGGTTGCTGTCTGACAGGTTAATCTGTTAACTGCTGCAAATATTCCAGCCATCACAGCTGAGCTGCTTTGCAGACACTTCTGTCTTGTTGTGGGCTTCTGTCCTTTTGGTTTGGGTCCTATATTCACATTACTTCAGAGAACTACACAACAGAAGACTCCCTCTTTGTCCAGATGGGGTGTTGTTTTGGGAGTGGGGGATTTACTGTTGGCCATATTTATTTTCTTCCAGTTTGCTATCATGGAGGCAGGGTGAACCCCCCCCCCCCAAAATTACAAAGGAAAAGAAACCAAAAGCAAAGGATTGGGAAAAAAAAGCATGACAGGAAGGTTGTAGGCAAAGTCTTTTGTCCTGCTGTGTATTTATATAACTTGCATTATCTTTTACTCTTAAATGTTAGATGACTTATTCATATCCTAGAAAAAAATAAGAGAAAGTCAAATAATAATTTCAAAAACCCTGTAGACTTTTTTTTTTCCAATCTGTGGTGCAGTTCTCGCAGTTAAAATGCTGAACTTGCCACACCTTTGCCCTTCATCTCACAGTTGTTCAGACCCATAAAAAATTATACGGCTGCTAAAGTATCCTCCGCAGAGGCAGCTTCAGAGCCGTGGGGAAGCCTGCAGCAAGAGGCTTGACGTTTGATGAAATATCCCCAGTGGAGTCATTCCATTTCTGCTAATATCCATTAAGTTCTGTGAGTTTCAAAGGCTTCTCTTGAATGAGAAAGAATAGTTTTACAAGTTACGGTTTTCATACCTGTGCTTATTCACTCATTTAATTGGTCAGCAAATGTACTAAATGCCTATTCTGTGCTGAAGATACAAAGTCATTCTTCTGGCACCCAGAGTAATGGAGGAGACTTAGCAGTAGGTAGGCATTGTTAGTGCCCCGAGGCTCAGAGGAAGTTTGCAGGTCCTGGGGCCATGGAAGAGGAGGGGAAGGCTTTTAACACAAACCGTGGATTTCGACAGCTTCCAGGAGGTGGCACTTTCACAGTGTTGTTAAGTACTCGTGTGAAGTAGGACTAACCAGGTGTAGTAAAAGGGTGGGGGTTCACTCTAGAGAGTGGGAATATCATCTGTAAATCCACTATATAAGAACAAGAATATTGTTGATGTGTTGGATTTTTTAAGTAAGCAGAATCATGCCTTACATTTTTCAACTCACTGACTCCAACCATCATTTGGTGATGAATCTCTTTCCTCTGGGTAAAATTTTTATTTCCCCTTCTTATTTTGCTTTTTCTTAATTTGTTAGACTGAATTGAGATATATATACATATGTGTGTGTGTGTGTATACATATATATAAACATACATCCATACAAAGCATATGCATGTATATACATGTGTACATATAGACAGTACACTTGTATGTCAGTGGATATATATTTTATGTTTGTGAATATGTGCATTTGTCTTGCACAAGCCTTTATTACAGAGTAGGGTGATAGAGGGGTTCAATTTAGGAAGTATGAAGTTTTGTTGTTTATCTAGACATCTTTTTATCCGAGTATTTACAGATTTGCCATTCAGATTTTTACAGATCAATTAAAATAATTTTTTTAAGGTAAGACAACCAAACTCTTAATCTTTCCACATACCTCAGTCTTCCTTCCTCTTCTGCTACAACCCATGTTATTCCAACCATATTTTTCTTAATATTTTACATTAATGGCCCCATTTTACATTAATGGCTTTCCTTGTCTTCAGAAGCAGCTCATTAAACTGGAAATCACAAAGCACCAGCTGCTATCACTGTCCTGCCATTCCTGAGTGATGAATCATCAGCCTTTAGTTTTACTTGTGTGGTTTGAATTTTTAAATACCTGTATATATTAAAAGTGTTATTTTTCAAAGAGCACCTTCATACTGTCTCCTTTCTTATATCTGAGATAGAATTCACTGTCATGTCTTTATTTGGGGCACAGAGTGTTATTCCCACCTGGGTGTCTTTCAAGTTCTCCAGAATACTAAGTATTGTGGCTGATCCTACAGAAGCCAGGATGGTATATTGGCAGGTCACAGGGCTTTTCGGAAAATACATTAGGTCATCATCTCATGTCTTTACTTTTAAGGTAGAGAGGGTATAAGTACATAAAGCAGGTAACAAAAGATTCAGAACAATAAGATGCAGCATGCTTGTGTTTTAGGGGTAAGCATTGTTGAATTTTTGGACAATTGAATAATTGTATTTTTATCTCATATTCAAGATTTTGAATATACTTTGAAATGTCATTTTTTGTTTCTGATTAATTTTTCCTACCTAGAATAGTTTATTTTATTTTATTTATTTTTGAGCATGGTTTATGTGTTTTTGAAGGCTAAACAGGGTTTATCTTTTGTATTTTAATGATCATTACCTGTAAAATGTGATTATAAACAAGAAACTTTATCATCTCAATTTTAGTCACATATTAATATTATAATAAACTATTTTTAAACTAATCTTTCAATTTTGTTACTCTCAAGCTTCTTATAAAAGATCTACATTGAGAATATGAAATTGTGCAGTTTTTTTTCCTACACCATACCAAATACCCAGAAAATTGAAAACTGCCATCTGAATATTTTAGAAGCAAGACCAGATTTCATGAATAGAGTCTAGATTAATGAATGGAAAATGATGCTCGATAAAAATCTTTATACTCTTTCTTTAAAAAAAATAAGTGGTTATCAAAGACCAATGAAAAGAAGGCGTTATGGCTTTTCTGTCTCCTTTAACTCAATTTTAGTTATTTTTAATGACAATCTTTGATGATAACCTCTAATTATTTTGATGTTTCTGCCTTTTGTGTGTTATTAGCACAGGGAAAAATTAAAAAAAAATTGCTAGAAATAAGGAAATAATTTTGTTAATAAGACATTAAATTCTAGCCTGTATAATTTTAAATGCTTTTTCATGCATGGTCTCATTTTATAAGTCTAGCTTTTTTGGGGTCAAATGGATTTAAGTAGCTACCATTTTATAGACAAAGCAACATTGGTAAATAACCTCTAAAGAAGTATTCACTTGAGAGGTAAACAGAAATTTGATAACCTATCTTTTAAATTATCTCCTGAGTTTTACAAATAAATTACTACTCATTTATGTTCTCATTAGGCTTTTATTCCTTTCTGTCCCTTCCAGTTGGTTAATCTTACCCTCTGTATTATTTAATCTAAAAATTTACAGTTACAATGATATTTAGAATTATTGAAAAGAATGACCTCTAAATGAAGGGACAGGCAGTTGGAGAGAAAATTCTAAAATATCTTAAGTGAAATAATGAATGATTTTAATTATCACTGTCTGCCATAAATATATGAATAACGTATTATCTGTGAAAAAAACCTCACTTTTTATCTTCTACCAAATGAACAAACATTTTTAGGAAAGAGTGTTTACAAATTGATTTGATATCAATTTCATCAAGGTATTGAACTGTAGGAAAAGATCTCAACAGGGCTGACAAATTAGCAAAAATCATGGAAGACAGTACAGGTATAGTAGGGAAAGAGCTGCTCAGTTTACATGGGAAAATGCATGTGTGAAATTTACTGTCAGGGGCTTAGGATTTCTAATACCCCTAAGGTGATCAAAAGAGCCAGCTGCATGCTAACCATGTCATACAACCTGGAAAGTAACTATCAAATGCCAACAAAGCTGCATGTGAAATATGCCAAGAGACCAGGTGTTCTGCTGGTAGATAAAGTGCATTCCACAGCTTGATGCCTATGTTTTATTAGTGGTACCCGAGGAGAGCAGCAATTTTAGTAACAAACAGAAGGTCAACTTCTTTTTTCATTCTTCTGATTCATGTATGTGTGTCATAGTCACAGAGCTGTACTAAAAAGGTACAACTAGTAGCACCTTTATTATTTAGGACCATGTGTGCCCTTTTAGGTAAAATAATTATTTTCTTCACAGAGTAATGGTAATTGCTCTAATAAGAGGTGATTGAAAATACGTGTGAGTGTCATATAACTTATTTCTTACCAAGCATTCACCTTCTCACTCTGAATAGTCACATCATAAAGTCTTTTTGAGCCAATGATGATTAATGTTTATAGTGAAGCAATAAATGAAATTAATTGTTGCATTTACCATCAGTTCTTATTTATGATGACTATTGTGCCTAGTTTTCAAATATTAATCTTGTATTAACATTGAATATGTTCACTGTCAATGATAGCTGCTAGAAACAGATTCGTGAAAGCTATAGTACTATGGTATAACAGTCCTTCCTTTTGCCCAAAATGTAATGTAAGGCAAATCTGTCAGCTTCAGATCTAACTCATCAGGGTTGATTCCTCAGAGTTTCAGAATTCATCAGTAAAGAATTGCTCAGCTCTAATCCTGTGGTAACATGACCCCAGGGTAACAGTGTAATAGGATCCAGTTAGAATATGACTGTTTCCTCTAAGCATCCTTTTATTATTTAATAAATTAAGGAATAAACATCCTTAGTCTGTATCTTAGGCACACAACTGCCTTTGACCTTTCTGTGCACTTAATTTTGAGAGTTACCATTTTTGTTCTGGAAATATGTGTGAAGAACGTAATGTTGATAATTTATGTTGCCACTGGAAAAAAATTTTATTGCCTGTTCTTCTGGGAAATATCATATTTTCTTTAGAAAGTCCAGAATGGTCTGTGAGAATGGATTCTACAGATGGACTGATATTGTTGAATTGTTCTGTGTTTATTACTGGAAGAGCCAAAGAAATAGTGATTCAGATAAAATTATATGAAAGCCAAATAATCTGTAACCTATAGAATAAAAAATACTTTAACAGGAACTTTTCTTAAGTGGATAGTATGAAGATAGAGAATCCTTTAACAAGTTGTTTATTGATTTTAACTTCACTTTTTCTCTCCTTTAGGGTGTGGTGAGGCCCACTGGAGGATACGCTGTCATGCTAAACTGGACAATGTCTTCTATATACGGACTTAAACCTGGAGAGGTGATCCCGGTTTTAAATTCACATTACATATCTTCCCTCTGATTGAGATGTAATTATGCATTTTATTACCTTCTTATTGTTTAGGTGTGGTGGGCAGCTTCTGACTTAGGCTGGGTCGTTGGACATTCCTATATCTGTTACGGACCTCTTCTACATGGAAACCCAACGGTTTTATATGAGGTAATAATATAGAATTAATACCACGTATAAATAATATTTATTTTACCAACAGTTTTTGAGAAGTAGTCCTAAGTAGGAACAGAAAAATATGGATTGGGGCATGGAGCATTTTTATACCTTCTTTCAGTTAAAAGTATGATTTCATAAGAGAAAGGCATATATAGCAAAAAATAGACAACTGTCTAAATTGTGTTGAACAAAGCTATAGAAATTATATTCTGGAAAAATACACACTAACAAGTTTGATGTCTATCCCTTTCTAGAAACTATTATTGAACTGATACTGATTTTAGAATCTTACAAAACAGCCATCATAAAACAAACAACAGAATTCACCTTTTTGTATTCTTGTAGGATTAATGGATTTTCAAATATATGTTCTTGATTTTAGCTAAATATTTTTGGTAGTTTCTGATGATAGCTGTACGTATAAGGGAGAGAATAGTAGACTGACCAGATTCATAGCTGAATAAATAACCACTTTAAGATTCTGTTGCATAAAAAAAAAGATTCTGTTGCATGGACTGATGTTATCCAGGAATAATATTTTTGTGTGTGTGTTAGAAATCTCTGCTCTTACGCCTATTCTATTTAATTTTATCAATGCCTTGTACAAATACTTAAAACACATACATAGCAGATTGTAGGAGATCAAAATTTGAGAAGGACAGGTGGTAGTTTGCTAAATCAGTATATGAAATGATCTTGGACTTTTGGGGCAAAACACACAAGATGGGAAAATATAGAAATCTTTACAATCTTATATTTATATTAAAAATAATTGCAGAAATGAAGTAAAGGAAACAGGTTGGTTGCAGTTTATGTGGTTAAATCCCTGTGTTATTATAATTGTCCAGAGTTCAAACACGAGTGGTTGGTAGGATTGCTTTAAAAAAAATACACACCATGTGCAATGTTCCAATCTTATTTTTTCACCTTTGGAAATTTGTGTTCAGTTTAATGTGGAGGAGGAAACATCAGTAACTTACTAGAAAGCACCTGGATCAAAGGGACTAGGAGGAAAATGTCATACAAGGAAGAGATGAAGGCATTATGAATGGTTAGTCTGAAAAAAAGAATATATTTAGTGCCCATATATGGTAAGATATTTTTTGATATTTAAAGAGTTGCCATATATAAAGGGAGTAGTGTAGTACTATGGAGTTCCAGAGACCTATATTTTGGAAATAATCAGAGAAAATTTAACTGTCCTTTAGTAGAATAGGCAACTTCTCAAATAGAAGGCTCTCTTAGTGTCTCAACATCAAGCAAGGAATTTGGAGAAGGGAATTTTGTATGTGGGATGTGGATAATAGTATTAGATGATGTCAACGTTTTTTACTATCTTAAAATTCTGCAACTCTATGATTCTGAAAAAAATTAGAGACTATTCTTGGTCTTCGTGGGAGTGTCCTAGTCCTAGTCACCGTTTAAGGCATTAGCGTTCCTTCATTTTCAGCTGACTGGTTTTCTGTCTCTGAAGGCTGAGAGATATTAAAGCAGACTTTGACACAAGTATTAAACCATCAGGCACTACTCCACATCTTTTACACTATGCCTTAGTCCTTTGTAGACTCAACATGCATTGTAGTGTTTGTAATAATTAAAACATAAAATAATCTTGACAAGTCTGTTCCGTACCGAAGTCCTTGCAATAGAATAACTATTTTTATTAAAGCGGTAATTCCCCTTGAAGTAAACAAAATAAGCCTCAACACTGAATGTTTATAATGAATTGTGATATTGCTAGCACAAATGTGACAAAGCCAAAGGTGTCATTATATTCATTAGTATTTATAAGTATTAATCTGCCTGTAGAACTGAAGTACATATAATTTTTGTGCATTTACCATTGGCCTATTATTGTTTATCAGGTTTATTACAAACATGATTTTACCATAAAAGAGGCTTGTTGTTTGTCTTGATGTGCTCAAGAACAGTGTAGATGCTCTATAAATATTTGTTGTACAAAAGAGTGATTTTTTTTAACTTTTAAACCTTATCTGTGCACCTTGGTTTCTTTCCTACTATTTGTAAACATCTTTAATTCTCTCTGATCACAAAACAAAGCCTTTTATTTAGACTTTTGCACCTTTCTGTCTATCCCATCTTTATTTTCTTCTCCAGTAAGCTCCTTGAAAAAACATCCTTTCCATACTGTCTGAACTTTATGTTCTTGCAATTACACTCCATCCCACTGAAGTCCAGTTTCTCTCCACATCACTTCATAAAGCTGCTGTATCAGAGGTCAACAGTGACTTCATAACTGACAAAGTCAAAGGGCCTTCTTCAGTCTGATTTTATTTTCTCTCTTAGTGGCATCTACCTTGCTGACTGTTGCCTGCAGGTAATTCTCCCTGCTCCCTTGAGCTCCTGGCCCTTTTGTCTGTTTCTTTTGTCTGGCATGACTTTCCCTCTGTCTTTGTCTGGTTAATTCCTACTATCCTTGAAGACTCTGATTAGATGTAATCATCTCTTGAAAATTTCATTCAGTATAATTTCTAGATTCATAAGAGCTATCTGCTTGAGACAATCTATGTTTCATCATGGAAGCATACAATGGATATTTAAATAAGATTTTCTTTTCTATCATAGACATACAGCTTTACATCTTCAGGGTAAAAACATATTGGAAATCCTGGTTGTCTGCTTTGGTTTTAGCTTCCTGAAAATTACCAAATTTTCAACATAGTCTTGTTTTTCTTATTAAAACAAACAAACAGCAACCAAAAAACCCCACAAAAATCTTTGATTCTTTTATCCCCTTGCGGTTAAAATACCCTCTCTTCATCTTTGAAGGCTTGCCTACACCCAGTAGCTCCATTTTCTAACCTAGAACTTTGCAATCCTGTCCGTTTGGCCTCTGTCATCATCACGTCATCATAACAGATTTTGATAATCTCCCTAGTGATCTCTATTTCTTCAAATGCCAGTGGACATTTTCAGTCCTCACCATACTTGGCTTCTCAAAGTTTGAAAGTGTTGCCTATTCACTGTATCTTAGTCACTTTCTTCTCTTCTAAGGCACAACAGGCTCCTACTTTTCTGGTTATTCTTGTGCTCATTTCTTGCCTGAAATTTGCCCATCTGTTGCCTGAAATATGTTCCTCTTATCCTTTAGAGCATAGCTCAAGTGTCCCTTCCTCAGGGAAGCCCTCCTTGACCTCTCTGACTAGGTCAAGTCTTTTTGTAGTCTCTCTTAAGCACCCTGCATTTTTCCTCTGTGGCTTATGTCATAGTTGCTGTTACACATTAGTTTATAGGCTTCTTTGATTTATTCACTTCTCTCTGCTCTAAACTCTGAGAAGGAGGGAATTATCTTAGTGTTTTTTCATCATCACTTCTCAACTCCTAGCCTTGTTCATGACACATATTCAGTTCTCAATAAATATTTGTTAAATAAATGCCTGAATGAGGATATCAGAAAAAAAACACACTTGATTTGTGAGTACATTCTTTTTACTCTAAGAGAGGAAAAAGTAACTCTAATATTCTCTTTACCAGAGAACTTCATAAACAAGTAATATGTTATATATATTTTAATAAGCAAAGATTTATTTTTATTCTTTGAACTGGCTGTATTTAATGTATGCAATTCTGGAAGCCAAATTGGACTTACCAATTAAAATATGCAAAGCAACTCTGAATAATTCAGTTCTCATTTTTGAGAGGAAGAAAAAACAATACCTTTCTAGAAATTTATTTTATTAATAGTGTGCTGACTGAAACAGACTTATCTCCAACAACATATGGACAAAGACATATTTGGTAGAGCAGTTTTGTCAAAGAAGAGGAATGAAACACAGTACTTTAATATAGGAACTTCAATGTGTAAACAAACTTGGGAATCTGGTATGTATATGCAGGCATGTTGTGTGTTGGTAAATGATGGTTATACTCATATGTTTTCTAGCCTCTCTCTTCTATTTTGTATCTGCTTTTTTTTTTTTTTTGCAAAAGGTCTACCATCTGCTGAATCAAAATCCAACCCTTCTTTTCAAGGTCAAACAAATGTCCCTTGGCCCTGCCTTTCTCCTTACCTTTGCTTAGGTGCTAATGTACAAATGAATACGTATTTTAATTATATAATATAGTGGAACTCAGGCTTCCACAATGGCTTGATGTGGCTGAGCAAGAAATCAACTTAGTTGACAAGCATGTCCTCAGAGTAGTCCCTTATGATTCTTTTATTATCTGAGGCATCTGTTATATTGTCTTCTCTTTCATTTCTGATTTTATTTATTTTTCCTCTAGTTAACCTAGCTGAGGGTTTGTTGATTTTATCGTCTCAAAAAACCAACTCTTAGTTATAATTTTTTCTATTGTTTTTCTCTTCTCTATTTGATTTATTGCTACACCAGTCTTTACTATTTCCTTTCTTCTCACTTTAGGCTTAATTCTTCTTTTTCTAGTTCCTTGAGGTATAAAGTTACTTTATTTGAGATCTTTCTTTTTTTTAATGTCAGCCTTTATCAATATAAACTTACCTGTTAGTATTGCTTTTGTTGCATTCCATAAGTTTGGCATGTTGTGTTTTCATTTTTGTCTTCTCAAGACAACATTAAAAATTCTCCTTTGATTTCCTTATTCATCCAATGGTTGTTCAAGAGTTTTCATGTAATTGTGAATTTTCCTATTTTCTTAATTTTATTGATTTCTAGTTTCGTTCTACTGTGGTACTTGGATACTTGAAAGGATTTCTGTCTTCTTAAATTTGTAAAGCCTATTTTGCGACCTAACATATGATCTATCCTACAGAATGTTTTGTATGCACTTGAGAAGAATGTGATTTTTCTGCTGTTGTGTAGAAAGATGTTGGCCAAGGGGTACAAAGTTTTAGTTACTCAAGTTGATTAAGTTCTGAAGATCTGATGTACACCAATGTGACTGTAGTTAGCAATACTATATTGCATACTTGAAATTTGCTAAAAGGGTTGATTGTAAGTGTTCTCACCACACATGCACAGAAAAAAAAAGAAAAAAGAAAATGATAATTATGTGAGGTGATGAATATATTAATTACTTTGATTGTGGTGATTATTTCATGATATAAACATATGCCAAAATATCAAGTTGTACACATTAAATACATACTGTTTTGTCAATTACACCTCAGTAAAGTTGGGGAAAGTTATGTAAAACTGCTCGTTTATAAAAATAACACAAAAACATATTGTACTTTAAATAAAAAAAGAGAAAAAGTGATCAATTTGGAAAAGTTATTACCTAGGATAGAATATTAGTTATTAGTCACTTTACATCTTGGCATTAAGTTATAAACTGATTTTCATACTTGACCTTAATATGGCAATTGTCATATTTATGTAATATCAATCTCTTTGAAAGTCTTCAAGGAATGAAAACTTGCTCTCATTTTACATCTGTTTGCATTTCACAAATTATTTCATAGCAGCAAGCTGTTTTAATAAACTTTTTGATATCCTTACTAGATTAACCAGGGCAGATGGCTGTCTATTAATAATTCAACAATTAACTGTGAAGATATGTGCTACATTCAGCCTTCTCAGGCAATAAATTAGTTAGTGGAAGTAGAGGATTTAAGACTGAATTGTGTTGTAAGAGCATGGTTGCAGGACTAAAATACGAATATATGTGTTATTTAATCTTACTCTGCCTTCATCCACCTGTATGACCTTGGACCAATGAATTCAACCTCTTTGGAATCCATTTCTTCATCATTAAAACTAAAAGGTTGACACGTGTACTCCTAGTTCTGCATTTCTGTGAATCTTCTCCAAGTCAGTTGTTCTTTTTCTAGGATAAATATATTACTTGGTCACATGTTTTAATTGTTTAACTGTGGAATTAATTCCAGTTTCTTTTCATAGTGCTTGATGCTGACCTTCCAAACACATTTACTGAAGAAAGACTTCATTCTAATTTAGTGAAAAATTTCAGTGTTTGTGTGGAAGCACAGCAGTTGAGACTCTGATAGGATGATTCCTGAAACTTCTATAGTGGCCTCAGACAAGTTAACTGCTCTCAGCCTCAGTTTTCTCATCTCTAAATATCACTTATTAATAGTATCTTTCTTGCGTGGCATTAAATTGATTAATCCATTAAAAGCCCTTAGGAGAATTGCCAGGATATAATATTACAATAAATTCTGGATGCTATAAGCTACTGTTATCATTCAAAAATATGATTTTTTTTTCTTTCCCAGAGTAAAATTCTACACTATAAACACCAATTATTCATTCCCATGCAATCTGGTCATTGTAATGCTTGAATTTTCAGGCACCCTACGTTTCTTCTTTCAAAGGCTGTTGTCCTCCCAACCCTGAAGCAGTCATCAGAGCACTGGAGGCAGCTCCCTTTGGAGCCCATTAGTTCTATTCTAAGTACCGGGCAAAGGAATCAGCACACAGGGCTGTGTTGAGCCTGCCATGACCAACTTTGAAGAATAAGCAGCAGAAGAATGATCTGTAAAATAACCCAGTGGTCTTTCCCCTCAAGAATCTGTCCTTTAGGGTAGAACCTGTGAGTGAACTGAGAGTGGCCTTGAAGTCTTTCATCTGCAAATAATACAGTACATTTCATGGTTCGTCATTATCCAAACATTTATAACCCTTCACCTCTGTTTTTTGATGGGCTTTATCATTACTAATTTTTAAACTACATATTTTTGAAACTTCAGAGTATTCAGCTTGGTGATGTCTTACTGAATGCTCTTTTCCTGAATATACAGCAGGAAGGGAGAATTGAGATACCGCTCTCTTTTCTTTACAGAATGATTCGTGTAGAAATGAGCTCTGCACTGTCCTTTATTCGTATAAAAATCAGATAAGATAATGTAGTGAAATCAGTTTGAAAACTTCAAAGAAATATTATGATATGTGTATGCATGTATGAAGTAGGACAGTATATGCAATATAAATCTCTTAAAATATAAGAAAATATTGTAACTTTATATACATGGATAAAAATGTTAAGCCATTTCCCAGCATAAAAGTCGCATGTTTGAGAATATTAAGGATATTCCTTTGAACTACTTTCAGATTATTTTTGTATTGATCACTCTTGTTAAATCATCCCCAATGTTTCTTCACTGTGCTTGTCATCTAATCTGTGCTGCACTGGATCTGTAATCTCCATGAAGATATCCTGTGATGTATTTTCTATACGTGGACGTTCTGAATTCTTAGCCCCTCCCAGGCTTTATTTTACCAGTGTAACTCTTCCTTGCATGTACAGAATTATCTTCTATTTACAGGAAATCTGTGCATTCACCTATGTTCACCTGTTTTTCTCTATTGATTATTCCTTTTTCAAGGACAGAGATTTGCTTCTTTCAAGCATAGAGTATGTTACTTCTTTTAGGACTAGTAACCAACATGTTGCTAACTAATACACTCAGTAGTCACACATCAGAGTCTTTTTTTAATTTAGTGGAAAATGACCTTTTTCCTTGTTTTAATCTAGTATAACAGCAATGTCCTTTTATGTATGTTTGGAAGGAGAAAAAGATTCAGCTATTGCTCTGATTCAAGTTACCTAATTAGATCTTCTCAATTGGAAAAGATGGTAAAGATGGTGACAGCATCCTCTAGGTCTCTCACATGACTAGTTGTTAAGAGATTTTTATTTTTGAGTTTATTTTTTCCTGTGTGTGCCTGTGTTTTATGGTAGAGCAGGCAAGTACAGCTATCGTCGCAGCTCCGTCAACAGTATTTATTGGTGCCTATTGTGAGCTCAACATCTTGCTAGAGTTGATAGGGAGACAGAGAAAGTATCAGATACACTCCTCGCACTAAAAGCACTGGCAATATAGTCAAATAATTAAGATTAATTTAAAGGACAGAAAGCAAACAAATTGAAGATGATACTACCTAAGAAATTTCTTACAGCATATAGAAGATATGAAAGCTTTTTTTCAGAAACTACATTGAGCCATTGCCAATGATAAATATTCTACGTTTATTTCTTGCACCAGTTTTGATGCAATTTTCTGATGATAGAACTAAATGAGGATCAAAGAAATTAAGTAAGTTGTTTCAGGCCACGTAGCTTGTAAAAGGCAGAGCTTGGATTCTATCCTGAATCAAAAATCTGTCCACTAGTCCCTTCAGGGAAGTTAAGGACTAGAGTAGATGTGAAAAGCTTTGTGGAAGAGACAGTACAGGCAAAGATAATAGCTGCGATGGATTGAGTGTTGGGTGATAGAACCTCTTCTAAGCACTTTATATCCTATGTCTTAGTTAATTTTATCTATAAACCCATCTGGTAACTGTTTTGCATTCCTGTTTACAACTGTAGAAACAGGATCAGAGACAGTAAATAACTTTACCAGTGAGTGGTGCAAGCATGGGGGAGCTGGGATTTGATGCAAGGTTTTCTGGCTCTAAAGGCAGGGGGTTCTAGTCGTAATTTAGAGACGAACAATTGGGAAACTGTTGAGTACTGCAAACTGTGTGACCAGAACTAGGGGATCAGTGATCTGAGCATTAAGGGGAAGTCTGGGTATTAGGGTGTCAGGTGGATATTGTAAGACAGAGGTGAAAAAGGGAATTGAAAATAGCTTTTATGTCTTCAGCTAGGACAACTGAACAATGGCAGTAATCCACTGAAATACTACAGTAGGTGCAAGGGCTCTTGTGGAGGAGAAAACAGTACTTTTAGTTTTGGTAATGTAGAGTTTAAAGGAGCTACTCAGACGTTTGTAGAATATTGGGAAGTCAGGTTTGAAATGCAGAAGAACTTTCAGAATTAGAGGTGTAAAAGAGTTAATGATTTAAGTCCCTAAGGTGATTAAGATATGCAGAGAAGTGAGGATTGAGAGAGGGAAGCTATATAAATTGAGAATAAGAAATTGGAGAGGCAATGGGAGAATCAGAGAAGCGAAGTGTCCTGAAGAACGTGGAGGGGAGGCTTTCCAGAAGATGAGGGATCAGCAGTGCCAAATGCTACAGAGAAAGGTCTGGTAGGACAGTGACTGAAGAGAGATTTGGCAATTACGATGTCATTAATCACCCTATGAGAGCAATTTCATGGGAAAGCTTGTGAGTTCATTTCAGTTTTTAACATGGGGAATATGAACATGTTTGAAGGTTGTTTATGGTAAATGAGTGTGTGTTATGGAGGATTCAGGCTTTGTGCAACCTCAGGTTGAATTACAGTGTATACATATGGAATAGCCACACTTTATTTTCTGGGTGGAAATCTGTTAGTCTAATAGACCAAGAAGGCATTTAATTTCTCTGCTTATAGAAAAGTCTGACTATTCACTATGAGTAAAGAAAGCTTTAATTTGTTCCTCCAGTACAGGAAGTACAGGATAGCAGAGTGGTTACTCATCAGCATGGAGGAGTTTAGAGGTGAAAGTAGCCCTGCCAGAAGCCTTGAACCACCAGCTAGCCTACTGATAAATGCCCTCTCTGACTGCCGAGAATGGTAAATATGTCAGAGTCCCGAATTAGTTCAGCACTGGGTCTTCAGAATTACCAACTCCAGTGCTCAGCCTCATTTACTTGTTGTTAATACTGTTGGAGGTCAGCCTCTTTTTAGTACTTAATGACCTATGTGAAAGCAATGGTTTATTCATGGGGGATGGGCTCATCACCAGACTCAGGATGGTCAACTCTCAGAGCTGGGAAAAGGCAGAAGAACCAAACCAAAAGGGATAGATCTATTTGTAATGTTTTTGAACTTTACTGAGGTATAATTGACAAATCAGACCGTAGGATATTTAGTATACATCATTTGATGTATGCCTATATTATGAAAGGAATCCTCCCATCTGCTTAATTAACACATTCATCACCACCTATGTTAATCTTTTTTTTTTTTCTATTGAGAATGTTTAAGTTCTACTCTCTTGGCAAATTTCAATAGTACAATACAGTGTTATCAACTATAGTCACTATGTTATACATTAGATTCTCAGACCTTCATCTTATAGCTGAAAGTTGGTACAAGAGGGACAGTTCTAGATGGAGTTATAGGTAGACATACACATCCTTGATATAGTCATGGAGAAGTCTTACTTTTTCAGGCTGGTAGCTAGAGCTTGTCCTGAAGGAGAGGAAGGACTCAAGCCTGAGGCGTTGCAACTCTGTAGTATCTACCACAGGAGATAGTGAAGATGGATTGTCAAAATACCATGACTGTGGAAAGCATTAATTTGAACTATGTGAAACTGCTGATACTTGACTGGTTTTGACTTAACAAAAATGGCAGATTCTTACCATCACAGTAATAGGAGGGAAAAGAAGACAGGTTGGTTGGGGACCTCACATATGCCACTAAGTTTGATTTTTGAGACTATCTGTAGCCCTTTGATAGAAGTGAATTAAAAGGGTAGTACAAGGGAGACTTCTCCACCCTGTGGAGAAGAAAATGAACAGATGTTATGGTATCTACCTGTCCATCTGCCTTCTAGCTTCATCCAAGCTGTTTCCCAGAGCAAAACAGAAACTCTTTGAAGAGATTTTACCTAGAAACCTACGTATATATGTAGAAACCTTTTGGTTATGAAAGGGATTTCAAACTCTGATAAAAGGAACGTGAACATATACACATTAAAAAAATACGGAATATTTATGAACTCCCCTGAAGTTCAGGTCAGAAACCCTTCGTTTGAAAGATAAAGATATAATCCTTTCAAGCAGTGACACAACCAAAGTAAAATCCTAAACTAAGACTTAATTTTCAAAGGTCTCTGGGCAGCACAGAAAAAGCTGCTGGCCTGGGGACTAATGCTTCCATCTTTGGTGATAAGGAAGTTGTACTTAGGGAGCTAGGTCTTACAAATCATGATGTGTATGTCCTGTCTGAAGTTTGACTTACAGATGGAGGCATAAAGAATTTAGAGCAATCAGGCACCTCTTTCCAATTATTTTCTTGGTTAATGGCCCCCTGTAATCAAATTTCAGTTATCAGTATATTCTTTATTAATACTCTGATTGGCTCATTTATTTATAACAAGTGGGAAAAGGCAGCAAAGCTTAGCGTTAAATTCCAGGCCCACGCGCTTGGGTAACCAGGCAGGTGGGTATTGGAAATAGCCTAGCTTCGGGTGATGCTTAATATTGAGGAATTTGGCATTGGTTCTCAAACCTGGCTGTGGATTATAATGATTTAGGGGACCCCTAAAACATAACAGCTTCCAGCCCCATTTAAAGACTGATTAGATCAGAATCTCAAGGAGTGGGGACCAGGCATTGGTACATTTCAAAAACATCCCAAGAAGTTCTAATGTACATTTAGGGTTGACAGTCACTGGTTTAGTGTAAAATTAGATGGTGGTAAGGGTACCATGAAGGAAGGCAAGATGGCAGCTTATTCTCACAGGTGAGGCCCATGGAACGATGGGAAATCTCTAGCAAATAATCAAGAAAGTCGGTTGATATAAATTTGTAGTTACCAAATTGTAGTTTTAGGTAAGTTTTAATTCCTTAAAAGGGAGTGTGCTGTAGTAACACAAGATCCAAGGGCTGAGGGTCTTAAGCAATTGTCTCCTCTGGATTTAAAGCAGCAGTGATGTTTTCAAAAACTGGGACAAGATGAGTTATCAAGAGCGAAACTTTATGGAAGAAAAATCCATTTGTAAAAAGGTTGGTGCTTATTTCAAAACTCACAAAAGAAATAATATACCCTGGAGAATTGCTCATGTTTTAACAGGTCTCAAGTTCAGATGTTGCCTGCCCAAACTCTCATCCCTTGATAAAGGCACCAGGCATGCAGTAGGAACTCAACAAATGCTATTGCCAATTTCATCACTCTTCCAAAATAAATAAGCCAACATTGCTGCACCTGTCTGCTGAAATGAAA
Source organism: Camelus bactrianus (assembly GCF_048773025.1). Classification (NCBI taxonomy): domain Eukaryota; kingdom Metazoa; phylum Chordata; class Mammalia; order Artiodactyla; family Camelidae; genus Camelus; species Camelus bactrianus. Next base: position 49,321,385 of record NC_133550.1, on the reverse strand, counting down.
ATCAGGACTAGTCCATAAGGGATTTTGCTGTCTTCACCGTAGAAATGCAGTAAAAACATGCCTTCGGTGACATTCTCAGAAGCAGTGTTCAAAAAGAGAATCCAAAAAAGGCAAAACCTACACTTGGCTCAAAAATTTTATGTCAGAGTCTGAGAAATCACAAGCACCCTTGACCCCAAGCCTTGAATAAACTCAAATCATAAGATTAATAATAAAGACAGTGCGGTTTGGGTTTTTTTTTTTTTTTTTTGTTTTGTTTTTTTTTTTTTTGCTTAAAGATGTAACTATAATGCTTATATCTTTTTTTTTTTCCTAGTTGCTGTATTTCACTATTTTCTGTGTTGAAAACTTAACCTCAGTGGAAATTACGTGAGAAGCTGAGACATCATATGATTTTCTGACTCTGAACTTGTATCTGTGGTCTGCTAATATTAACACAGGGAAGCATTAAGTGGTAGACAGTTACAAGTGCAAGTTAATTTTATGATATTTGGTATCGTAAAGAGAACTGTCATATTCTCTGTGCTTTGTACCATCACTAACTGCACTATAAGTATTAACAATTGATATTTTATAAATCTCTGATGTTAAAAATTCATGATTTATAACAGCTGAAAGCTCATAATCCCTGCTTTGCTGTTTAGGGGTTTCTTTCTGCCTTTGTTTTCTGGGCAGTGACTAACACTGTGGACTTTAGTTTAGAGGAAGGGGATCAAAGCAAATGGTAATGACATCGATTGAGTTTTCAAGAGATTGTAAGTCATTGTTACCTTTTACCTGCATCACTACTTTAGGTGTGTATGTTGTTTGTTAAAAATCCCTATCATCTTAGAGTCTTCTCATTTGAGAACTGAATAGGTTTGGGGCTATTGCCCTTTACTGAATATGCGAGTTCTGGAATCTGTCAATTTTTCCAAGCAGGTCTGCATACTTAGTGTTTTACTGGTTACTTTTAAAAAGCATTGTAAAGGGGTTATATTGCTTATGTGTGTGTGTGTACCTGTGTGTGCCCATGAGCCTGTGATGTGCAGGAGGGCAGGAGAGAAGAGTGTTCAATCAAATCAATAAGCCATTGAGTCATTTTCATTTAGAATTCATGATGAAAGAGGCCTATTGGCTTTGCTTCAGTTCTCTGAAGTTACTAATGGAGATAGGTGCTAAGAACATATAGGTCCCATATTTATTACCACAGTCCTTCCCTTTAGTAGGAGCAAAGTAGCTTACAGTATCAGCTGTGTAATTTTTAGTAATATTACTGTGCACACCCCCATAATTACTAGAGTATTAGTTCCTTTAGAGCAGGACCTTACATGGCTTGTTCAAAAAAATTTTCCCAGAATTTAGAATAGTGTTGAGCCTATAGTATCTGGCCAATAAATATTTATTAAATCAAAGAATATATTAGCACTGCCTAGTGTGTTATGATTGTTTGTATGTGAACAATGGCTTCTGATGCAAGATCTGCTTCTGCGCTGTCTTCTGTTAGCTGAAGTGTTTACATCGTTCAGATCCTAATGATTGTGTTAATCAGTAGGCTGTTTTGATGAACAGTAATTTCTTTGATATATCGTAACTTATGTTTCAATTAAGATTTGAGATCAGTTAGACGTTTTAAGAAAATAAAAAATAAAGAACATAAGTATTAAAGTAATTCCAAAAAAGGGAAATATCATTCATTGCTTCAGACAGTCTTCTGGGGAATGGACAATAAAATGCAAAACAACGGAACCTTTCTTAGTTCAATTAACTTACAAAAAAACATTGTGAGCTTTTATGCATCACTTCTATAAGTGTCCTAATTGTAATGCCATGCTATCATGATCTTTTTTATGCTAAATAAGTATAATATTGATGGAAATTTGTTTTGTGCAAGGTCAGAATTGCAACAGTTCTAATTTTGTATTATCTATAAAAAGTGTGGTACAGTTTTAACTAAAATATCTAATAAACTATCGTTGTCATTATCATTAGATATAGTTAATTTGAAGGCACTGTAAAATACATCAAGTTGTGTCTTATATGTAGGTAGTCATTATGGTGTAGCATTTTCATTATAACACTAATATCACTCTTGACTGAGTATATTATTGTCCCACGACACAGACATTGTAGTGGAATTAAACTCCAATTGGCTGTGAAATATTTCATCAGTGGAGGTCAAACCACTTTAAAATGTTATATCAGTGCTTTTAGCTTATTGAAGAGATATTGGCAAAGTGATTTATTCTTATTTAATAGGCAGGAAAATGGCAGCAAAGACAGGGCAAGTCAATTGACAAATCATTTTTATGTGGATGAGATCAAGTTTCTAAAGTCACAATCCAGTACACAGGGTAATGAGTGCCTAAGTCAGATTAAAGAAGTAAAAAAGTCAAATATTTACCTCTCTTGATTAGAAATAATAAAGTTTGTGCTGATGTACTCAAGACTTCAAAATTTGTGAGTCAAATTATATGCATGAATTGACAGATTGTATTTGGCAGCTTTTTAGACTATGCCATTGTGTTCACCTATATGAGGTAATAATGAAATAAATTGAAATCAAGCGTTTTGGGATAGTTGTGATAATAAAAATAAATTTCCAGTTGCAGCATATATCTTCTTTGGTATTAAAAGAGCAAGAGAAAAAGCAACAGAATATAAGAGAGAAGTTTCTTTAAAAAAAAGAATATAATTGTATTCAAGAATATTAAGGGCAACCATTAAAAAAATAAATGTAAAAACCAAATAGCGCCCTAGCAAAGATCCAATTAGAAGTAGATAGTGAATGTAAAATATTAAACAGAGCTATGGTCGACCTCATGTTGTCATCCACTCCTTTATTATTCCTTGTTTAGGGAGACCTCTAAGTTTGCTACTAGCAAATTCTATCCTTCCTTCCTTCTTTCCATCTCAACCATTCCTCCCTCCCTCTTTCTTTTCTTTTTTTTTTTTTTTAATACCATAGTTTAGTGTTTCCCAAGTGTGTTTTCCAGAATATAAGACCTATGGAATGCTTAGATAGGGGATGTGGACAGAGAAGTTTAGGAAATGTTACATGGAGTCACTCATCTCTTAGAAATTCCTGATGTACTTTAGCACTTTTTAGTCTTCAAGAAATGGTCCAAAATAAGAAACCGCAAACCCTTCCAAAAGAATTGGACTGTGAAACATATATATATTTTAACATAATATATATGAACATTCCAGGCACCTGACCTTAGAAACAAAGGAAGAAGTACCAGTGATGAGAATGGATTGAGGAATGAGCGCCTATGGCTGATAGATCTTATGGGACACTTCGAATTTTTGCAGAATTACTGATTTATTTATGCTGTGCTTATTTTCCACTTTGTAGAAACATCAGTTAAAAATGCTTTGTGTCCTTTTGAATTGTAGTTTGTAAAAATTGTTATATTCTTATGAGTGGATTGAACATGTGTAATGTCATTTTTGAGGCTGTGGAAAACCTACATTTTGAGATGCTTTATTGGATTTTTCTTTAAATTCATAGAAGTTGCTTTTTCTTGGAGTGAGACTTTTAATTGAAAAGGTTATTGCTCAGAAATCACTGTGATTTTAGGTTTTTCTGTCTTCTCATATATTTTGAGAATTGCAATTATCATTTAAAAAGCAATCACATAAAAAAAGTTTAATATTAGAAATTCATAGCAGCACATTTCTCATTTAGTCTGCCACACAAAACAACGTATTTAATTTCTTGGCAAGTAGAAGACTTTTTTTGTTACTAATTTGAATGTGAGATATATATATATATTTCCTGTCCTTTTTCTTTCAAAACTTAAGGAAGGAAAAGTTGCATTTTGAACAGCTTTTAGGATGCAGTTTTGGAGCAAATGCCCTCTCTGATGTCTGGGCATTTGGTTTGTTTTATTTATAATGGAACATGGGAATATTTTAAAACTACAATATGTTGAGAACTCCATTTTGTTAATATTGCTCTGTTAAATGTGTAAGTATTGAACTGTCAATGAAATATGAGACGTTTTACCCAGTGACATTTTAAATGAATCTCGTTGCAGGGGAAGCCTGTGGGAACACCAGATGCTGGTGCTTATTTCCGTGTGCTGGCGGAGCATGGAGTTGCCGCCTTGTTTACAGCGCCGACTGCAATTAGAGCAATCCGTCAACAGGATCCTGGGGCAGCCTTGGGGAAGCAGTACTCTCTGACAAGGTGAACGCGAGATGCACAGGGCAAATTACATTAAAAACTGCAATCAGAATGAATAACGGAACCTTATATAGTTTTTCTGGCACTGCAATACCTCCCTCATGGAAAAAGCCAGAGGTTCTGAATGTTAACAATGACTGTTCTAAACGTATCTTTGAAATATTTGGAATTTCCACTATACTGTGGGTATTTTTAAATATCATACCATTTTTAATTTTTAATTTAATTATAATATGGTATCATTTTTATATCATATAATTTCTTTTCATTCAAAACTTACCAAAGTATTTCTTTTTTAAACTACCCTGCTTATATTTTCCTTAAAGTAGGGTGCTAATTATGATATAAAATGCATTTATGTATAATAAACTTGTTAGCATCTAAGTATCTTTTGAAAATAGAAGGAAGTCCTAAATAAAGAGAAAATATTATTTGATTTCATATATACAGCTAAAACATGGAAATTATAGTCCAAATTACTTTTGTGGAAAGAGTGAAGGAAATTATTTTTCTGTTGTTTTGTAATAATATGCACTGAATAGTTTATATACTTTTGTGCTGGTTTATTGACATTCATGTTAGTTTAATGATATGTATATCCCAAGATAATTATAATAATTTGTGTCTTCAAGGCAATTTCCATTATCAATTCTTATTGAACCTCTTTGAAATAGGTCACTGCTAGTATATACTAAAAGGATTTTGTAGTTTCTTCAAGTCAAAAATGGGTTTGAATTAAGTCAGTTTGAATTTTTTTAGTTAAATGCCAGATGTTATGAATTTTGTGCTGCTGTGCCCCCAAGAAGGAGTTTACAGTTATCATACAGCAGTTGCAGTTAAAGCAAGAAACTTCCAATTTGGGCAGCATCAGTGGTTTTATTCCTTTTTCCTCTATTTTTTATTTTATGAAAGAAATAATCTGGATTTACATAAAATGAACATAAAATGTGTTCATAAAATGAATCTTCCATTATAATATTTCTGTTTACCCTCTATTTGTTCTTTTCCTTAACTGCATTTTAATTTAGTTTCCTCCATTTTTAGTTGAAGGATAGAAACATAGATTTTGGTAAAAACATCTTGGGCTATGTATAGTCTTCATGTGTTAAGACAATTCCAGGGGTTTTGAAGAAACAGTATCTGTAGGTTTTGCAGTGTCTCTTTACTGACAAAAACATTCTGATTACAGTGCTTGAGTTGTGTGACCAGCAAGGTCTCCTATTTGCTGCATCCTCTTTTCCCATTTGTACATGGGTTTAAATGTTTAGAAAGGCAGAAACCATGTCTGATTTGCCTGATGTATAAACCATCAAACAATACTGAAGGAATACCCATTAAATCACTGTTCTCTCAAACTCATAGGTATAGACATGGAGTATGAGATTTTAGGGTAAGAGAAATTGCAGTAAGTTCCTCCTGGTCTTCCCTCTTTGTCTTTAGGCACCTAAGTTATTCATGATGATGGGCACCTATGTTTTTAATAAACCTTTAGGAATGCAGACTCTGCAAGCACCCTCAATTATTCAAATTGCTGCTATTAATAAACACAAACACTTGCTGAGCACCTCCTATGTGCCAGGTGTAAGCAGTTAAAGTCTGTTATCTCATTTAGTCCTCACAATAAATAAGGATTGTGATTATTCCATTTTACAGGTGAATAGATAGGACCAGAGAGTTTAAGTAACTCTTTGGAAATAAACTAACTCAGGCCATCTGAATAGATCCCACACTCTTAACTAAATACCATAGACATATTCTTCCTGTGATAGGTAAATTAGGAAACTAACTTGACCCAGGGAGTTTTGTCATTCATGGAATAAAAGCAGCTTTTGCTTTTCATTTATATTCTAGTCTATGCAAATCATACCTTCAACTGAACTACTTTAATAGATTCTCACTTGTGGACTAAGAGAATGTTAGAAACAGAAGGAACCTCAAAAAACCCAGCTATCTCCTTAGGAAACTGAAGACCAAAAAAGTTAAGTTTGGGAGAAACATAATAAAAACCGGAACCCATGTGTTTTCATACAACTACACCTTTAATTTTATATTTGGATTCCAGACATTTCATACTTACTGAATGGGTATTTTGCTGGGTATTATCATTGCAGGTTAATGATTAATTTACAGTTTGCTTCTCTCTCCTCTTACAGAACATTTTAAGTGATGAAGTTTTCTTTTTAAAATGTGTTAGGTACCTCAGTAAAAATTATCTTAAATATATATTTAATGATTTGCCCCAAATTTCAGCCCCCAAAGTTTACGAGGGATACTGTAAAATAGGGAACTAACCAGAACTGTAAATTCATTTTATCATAGATGACTAGAGTTTGGAAAAATAGATGAGAAGTCATCTAGTGTAATCACTTCATTTCACAATAGAGAAGACTTTGCCACAGAGAGGTGAAATTACATTCCCTGGATTACATAACTACTTCGGGGCAAAGCCAGGACTAGGCAGTATGGTATGGTGGTTTAGATTCTGACTCTAGAGTTGAACTCACTGGGTTCAAATCTATCATTTACTTACTGATTGTTTGACCTTAAAAAAATGATATATTCTTTCTTTCTCTCTTTCTTTCTTTCTTTCTTTCTTTCTCTCTTTCTTTCTTTCTCTCTTTCTTTCTCTCTTTCTTTCTTTCTTTCTTTCTTTCTTTCTTTCTTTCTTTCTTTCTTTCTTTCTTTCTTTCTGACTTTAAGAACAGTAATTGTACAAGATTATAATGAAAATAATAGATACATAATCCATGCAAAGCACTTGGAACTGTTCTTAACATACTAAGTCTTAGCTATTATTACCACCTTCTGCTTTTTAATTCACTGCTCTTTTTATCACATTGTAGTGATTTATTTTCCCGTGATCTTCTAGTTCAGTTTTAAGAAAGTTAGAAAAAATTCTGTACTGAGATTTGCATTCAAGATAGCACACTACCTCATACTTTGATGTAGCTTTTCGTTTCCAACTACAGAGCAATGAGAGATAATACAAAAAAGAAGAAGCAGAGCATCAGAACTGAGATGAAAAATAAACATTTTTGTGGATTGGAAATGGATTAGATTTGCAAAGTGGTAAGGGTGGCTGAAGCCAGAGACTTGCTAGGTGTACAAGCAGGCATTAGAGGAGTAATAGAGACTCAGTATTGCCCTGCTTATTCAGGTCATGGAGTCAGAGCTTGCTTAGTGATTGAAGGTGGGCTGGGCTGTTACTCGCCACTCAGAAAAGGAGGCTGATGTTAATGGCTGTAAGTTGTTTTCTGGGACTGTGACATATAGCGTGCTTTGGTCTAGGGTTCTGAATGAGGCAAAGAACAGCCTAGCAACCAGAGACTGAACCAAACTACCCATCTGTCATCCTGGAATAGGATGTGTGACATTCTGAGTATCACTGTGGGTTAATAATTCTGAGCCATCATTATGGCATTGGACTTCTAGAGGATAATTGTATCACCTACAAACCTTCAGAGAAGGAGAGCATAGGAGAGAGAAAGAGTTAAAAATAAAAACAAAGAACTTCTTTTTTGACAAGAGAGTGAGAAATAAAATTCTAAACACACAAAGAACTCTAATGCTAATAAAGTCAACAGTTAGAACGTGGATTCATTCCAATTGAGATTATTTTTGTAATATAGTCAAATCATACTTGACAATAAGTCTGTTAAGAATAATAAGTCATAAACTAATTTTACATGAAATTATTAAATATGTAATGGGTATGAAAAATAAAAAACATTCAATGGATAGTGTAAAGCAAATAAATAAATAAAAGAAATAGATGGGCACAATCAAGTAAGACTGATTAAAATTACAAATACACAATACAAATAGAATTGAGGATATTATCCAGAATGCAAAGCAGAGAGAAAAAGCAAAAAAATCTGAAAGAACCATTTAGGGACTTGGAGGGAAGAATAGGAAACTCCAAATATATCTAGTAGGAATTTCAGAAGAAGAAAATGGAAACATTATTAAAGAAATGACAACTGAAGAGCCAATAAATGAATATGTTACAGAATTGAAGAAAGATGTGGCTCCCAGATGGAAAAAGCCATCCAAGTACTAAGCAGGTTGGATATAAGTAAATTCTCATTGGACAGGTCATTTGAAAACTGCAGAACATGAATTGTAGCTATAGATTAAAAAAAAAGAAGAAGAAAGAAAGAGAGAGAGAGAGGGAGAGAGAGAGGAAGGAAGGAAGAGAAAGACAGAAAGAAAGAAAGACAGAAAGAAAAGAAAGACAGAAAAGAAAGAAAGAAAGAATGACAGAAAGAAAGAAGACAGAAAGAAAGAAAGAAAGAAAGAAAGAAAAAGAAAGAAAGGAAGAAAGAAAGAAAGAAAGACTATCAGAGAGAGTCAACAGAGCACTGAAAAGGAAAATCCAAACTGATGCCAACGGATGCCAGATGACAAGAGGGAAAGGTCTTCAAAGTTCTGAGGGAGAACTGTCAAACAAGAATCTTTTATTGAAGACTGAGGCTAAAATAGAAACATGTTCATCCAGACAAAGCCAAGAGAACTTAAAATCCAAAGGCTTTCCTGAAGGAAAAATGAACATAGGGGGAATGATACGAGAGACAAAAACAGCAGCAGCAAAAACTGATGAATTATGTTGTTGAATTTATATGGTCTGTTACTCTTATAATGATAATTGGATATTGTGTTTAAACGGAAGCCAAACAATGCAATAAATAACAGTAACAAATGGTGGAGAGTTTTTTTTTTTTTTCAAAAGGTAGTTTAAATTTTTTTAGTGGGGATCAATGGAAGAAATAGAATTAAGGAAAGATGGAGAGAACTACAGAGACCTTGAGGGCAAAGATAATGATGCTCTGTCATGTGAACTAGAAGTTGACGAGGTGTCACTGAAATAATCTATTTTTATTTAACTTCTGTTGGCACAAGTGAAGAGTAATTTTCTCTTGTTTGCTAGTTTATGGACCTTGAAAGAAATACTCATTTTACTTTTCTTCTACCCCTACTTTATTACCTGAAAATTCTTCACCAGAATTTATCTTTAGCATTTTATCCATTACCGTGCAGCTTTTCTGTGTATTTTGGAATAAAATTAGCATAACCATTTTTCTGTTTGCCTTTTTGCTTAATTTTCAACTTCATTTGAGTCTTGAATTGTACTCAGTTTTATATAGAATTGAGGAAAGGTTTATAGGTCTCATTCCCGTTATTTCTACTCTGGGTAGTGTATATTGTCATTCTGTTTATCCTTTTAGTATACATTTGGGAGTAGATTTATCTTTCCACGTGTTACCATCGTCAGAATATCTCCCATATATTGAGTGAGTCTGGAACAATCTAGGGCACACTATCCAGTAAAACCGAACTCTGTATTAGTAGGTACTAGCCACATGTCCCTACTGAACTACTGAACTCTTAACAAAGGGTAATACTATGAAGAAATTGATATTTTTGGTTTTTTTCAATTTTAAATAGCCACAGTAGCTAGTAGCTACCATATTGTGCAGTGCAGATACAGGATATATGTAACTAATATGGATAAATTTACCCTCCAGAGAGTCCAAATCACTGTGAAAAAAATATCTAATTTTCACTTTTACAAAATATATTTTTAAATAAAAATCCATTTTTGAATTTTTAAATATGAGACATTTATCTCTTTGTATTATTAATAAAATAATGGCAAGGTCCTTAATGAGAGATTTCACTGTTGAAAATATTTCTATTCCTTTTTTGCAATCCTGAAGGACTAAATGTCCTTTAAAAAATAAGAATACACTATTGCCCTTAGGCATGAGTTTATCTTTAAATTATATTTTTCAACTTTAGATTTATACTAAGATTTTTTTCAGTAATCATTTGATTATAAAAATTAAAAATTACATAACATGGTGTTATTTATTGTGAGGAATTAAGAGTTAAATAATATTTGATTGAATAGTTATTAAAAGATTTTAAATTGTTTCATTAGTCATCTTATTCCTAAACTTGTCTTTGTTTATAGTATGTTTATACTCAGGTATATCAGAGTTTGTATTTTTGGCTTGTTTATTTGTTGTTGTTGTTGTTTTTACAATGACATACAACTTATTTCTGAAAAGCTTTCCAGGGAAATGCAAATTGTCATAGCAGTAAGTCCTGCCACTCAGACCTCCTGGACAACCCCCCATCTCCACCTCCACCTTTTCCCCCGGGGAGGGGGGGCTGCCCAGGTTCCTGTCTCACCTCTTCTCCATGATGGTGACAGCCTCCAAAGTCAGGCCCCTGGGCTCCTGCCCTGACCCTCCTTTTATCCTCCACACCTCTGCCAATGGCGACTTCCTAAAGCAAGCATCTCATGGTGCCACTCTCCTGCTTAAAACCTTTAATGGCTTTAATTCGCTTCTCATTGCCTTCATGATGAAATCCAAATTCCTTAGAAAGCCCTACAGGCCCCTCCGGGACAAGGCCCAGGCCTGCCGCTCTAAACGACTTCACTTGCTCCTCGTTTACCCTAGAAATGCATAATATTCTTAATCATGGAAGTTTAAAAAAATATCAGGAAGCTGATTGTTTGAATAAGATAAAAATAAAATATGGCCATATTTTTCAGCGTTAGGATTATCAACAATATGGTGCTTATATTTTTATTTTGTCTTGTCTTTACATAGCATCTAAAATCATAGCTGTATCAACCTCATTTTACATTTTAAAACTTTACACTAACCATTATACTTGAACCTACTTTTAATGACTTAATGCATTTAATTCATTCTGCTCTAACGTTTCTGTCTGATGAGGACATAATTGATAATCCAAATTTTAATTTCAAGCAAGTTATAAATGAATACACATTTGATTACATAAATTTTACCTCAAATTGCAAATATATATGTAGTTTGTTTAAATGTTTAACTACCTAAAATTCCCAGGTATTTTGATTGGTATTGCGATCATAAAGATGAATGTTCCTAAGAAGCTCACAGTCCATTGTGAGAAATAGGCAGCAAACAATTACAGAATAGATACATGTTTATAGCAGAAACAGGAAATGCATGTTCTTGGAGCATAGAGGGGAAATATTTGAATCTTCATGGGCTCTTCATGAAATGATGTAAGTTAAGGGAATGGTAAGAAATATTCTGTGGCTCTATTACATTGTTCAGGGTAGGTAGGGTTTATTTGTTTGATTGGGTTTTATTTCGATGATAATGAATTGACTTTTCATATGTATATTCTTTGTTTTGACAGATAGGCCATGGGGCCATTGATAAGGGGAGAAAAATAGTCATTCTCTTAATGAACCGCCAGTAGTGTTAACCAATTCTGGTTTTTCTATTTCATCCTTCCTGTTCTGTGGCATGGTGCTCTCTGCCAAAAATTGTTCATTCCTTAGTAATCGTCTGTTCCTTTTGATAAAAGCCTTTTTAACCTGGAAAGCCACAATGGCATTTACTTTTTAACTACCTATCTTTCCTATCTATATCCTTGGAATAGGAGAAATATGTGTTGAAATTAGAGTAATCTTTAGCAAAGTAACTCAGGAGAAGGATCAAGTGCATCATATTTATGAGCATATTTGTTGCCTTAGCTGTTACTTGAGAGTGTATTTCTGTGTATAAGCTGAAGTAGAATACAGCAATCAAACTTGGAGCTAAAATTAGTAGCGGTAATGTCAAGGAGGAAAAAGGTTTTTCCGTTTTGATCATTAGGTGAATAAGACAGATAGATTACAAAGCTCAACTTAGTTGCTCTTCTCAAAACTGAGAAGCTATAGATGTGAATTCTACTTTTGAAGCATCTCTTTCCAATGCTATGATATGCATGTAGTCATATTTGGGTCAAGAAAAATAATGCCTCTGACCATTCTACAGTGTGTTATACTGGTGGTATGACTATTTTCCTCTGACAGAATTAATGCGCTTGGATTGTACAATGTTTAAAAGAAGGTAGATGGAATTCTTTCAGTTTTTTTTCAGGGAATAATTTGAATTCACTCACCCTATTATATTCAGGTTCAAAACATTATTTGTGGCTGGAGAACGATGTGACTTGGAGACCCTGGAATGGTCCAAAAAAGTCTTCCGAGTACCCGTCCTAGACCATTGGTGGCAAACTGGTGAGCATTTTCCAAACATGTGCATAACTATTGCAGAAATGTTCAGAAACTCTGCAAGGATTGGAGGAAATTCTGAATCATGATGATCAGGCACAGACTCAGGAATCAGGTGGTTCTGGTTTCATTAGAAATAAGCAATTCTTTGAACATCCTTTTGTTAAAAACATCTTCATAAATGACATTGATGCTACCATCCTCTTGGTCCTTACGTATAAAGCCCCAGAGACCTCTTTTGCTGCTGCTTCTCTTTGTTTCCCATATCAGGTGAGTCCCTGAATCTCAGGTTTTCCTTTGAAGTGTCTGTTGGATTCACTGCACCTTCAGTGCTCCTATTGCCTTTGAGCTGCAGCAGCTACCTTAACATCTGCCCTGATTAAATTATCCTCATCCCCCATCTCGGTCCTCTCTGCTTCCCTGTACACTGTACACGCTGCTCCCAGAGTACCCTTTTTTGGAAAGCACTGTTTCTTTAATAGGATTTCCTGTGGTTTTCTGGCTCCCTTCTGATGTTCAGACCTCTTCTGCCTAGCACTTAAGACAGAGAAATTTATTTTTCACCAAAAGACTACTATATATGTAATTTATTTATTTACTTATTTATTCTCTATTATCCTTCCACTAAGTGATCCTTGGGAACAGCTTGTCATATTCAGTGGTTAGACTAAAATTTTGGTACAGATTGAAAAAACCTTTCTGCTGCTTCTTTTGAAGGATGATTGCATACATATGTGAAAGTAAGTAGATTATCTGGAATCTGTTTTCCTCATCACTGAGTCTGGTGATTTTGTTGGCTTTACCATTTGGCCCACTGAGCGTAGCTATGAGTTATGGGGGCCTTGTGGCCTTCATATGTACATATTTCAGTTCAACCTTACTTGGTTCAACTTATTAGGTTAACAATTGTGTATTAGCCTTTTCAGAATTTCCATCTCCTGAGCAATTGGGGCAGGATATCAAATTTGGATTAAAAAATTAATAAAATTTCTTAGCAAAAATTAGGTCTGATTTTTAGAATGATTATTTCTAGAAGATCGAGTGGCTAAAACTGAATTTCAGTGTCTAATATTTTAGAACTCTGATTCTAATAAATTATACTTTTTACATTATTTTCTTGGATATTACTCTTTTAGAAAAACGTGTTTTCTATATCATTTGTAATAAAAAATATCAAATGATCAGAACAGAATATACATGTTCCTTAAGTAAGGTGAAAATCAGAGTTTCTGTTTTCTCATATATGATTTGCTAAGGGAGAAATTTTTTAATCTAAATTCAGATTTGTAGCCATTTGGGAATAAAAAAGATAAGATTGAATTTGGAGAAAGAGCAATGCTATGTGTAAAATATATAAAAACGAGTGAAAAATTATGACCCCTGCAAGGAAGAGTATTTATAGAATTGATGCATACCCTGTTCACCAGGAAAGTTCTAACACTTATTTTCCTGGGCATAAAGAGGAAACTATCTTATCACCTTTAAGATATTTTCCAAGATGCTTTTCCTTTCCTGGTCAAAATGGAGAGTTGTTGCCAACACATAAGTGACCTTACACAAATGCTTGTAGAAGAGTTTTGTTTCCCCCCTTTCCTCCTTAAAGGTGACTATGCTAAAGCTTGTTGAAGGAAACCAACACATTAATAAATAAAATTATGATTCTTTTACTTTTTCTTACTGATGTCTTTGCAGATTATAGCCTGTGCAGATGTAGTGCATCCAGGCTTACAAAAAAACGAAAAAAACCCAAAAAACAAAAAACTCACTGAAGCCTGAGAAACAAGCATATGAGGTCTCTAGTGGGTACTGAATTCCATGTGAATTTGCAATTTTTCTTTAATGTGTTGTTCAGAGGGAATTAATAGCCACATTATGTCCGTGTGCTGTCACTTTAATCAGGCTTGAATGGCTGCTCATTACTGTGGAAAACATAGTGGATTTCTACTCAAAATGACTGATTCTTTCCATCTGCACATTTAATTTTACAGCATTGATATTGTGTCTGATTAAAGTACACAAAGACATACACATGGATAGGTATGTAGGTAGGCAACTAGCTAGCTGGATAGGTCGGTGGTTTTGTCCTTATTTTTATAAAGGAAATTTATCCCAGGTGGTGCAGATGTCTGCTACTAACAGAAAATTTAGTTAGAGTCTTTATTTGCATAGAAGAAATCAATTTGCTGTTTTCAAAGTTGCATGTTGTGGTAAATAATTGCAAAGTGATACTGAAGTTTAATATTTGCAACTGTTCAGCTTTCTTAAGGTGATATCAGATTAATGGGGGAAAAGACAAGTACTTCATGAGTTATTAGTAACTCTTAAAAACTGAGAGAAAAATTTGCTATTTCTAGCACGTTTATGAATTTCCTAATACTTTACATATCAAATAGATGTCGGTGCGCTTCCCCAAGAGGTATGTCAATAAAAAATCTGATAACGTTTGAGGGAAGGTTGAGCTTTGCCCAAAGGAATATTTTTCTTTACTTCAAATTTTCTACAAGGTTGCTCTTACTTGTTATTGACTTAGAAATTGATAGTATTTTATACAATCACACACTTTTATGAACCTTCCATACAATGGATAATTTATGAACGTGCTCTCTGATTACATTAATATACGTGTACAAATGAGCTGTTAAGAAACTATGATGTATAATTTGGAATTAGTGAGGAATATATTAAATAACTAAAATGTATAAGTGACAATTGATTAATTCCTGGGACTTGAGTTATAAGAAGCCACTCTGCAGTCAATCCATTTATATTACCATGTTGTTTTTGTTACCCAAGTGAAATTTGTATTAGCAACAACAGATCTCTAGTGACTAACATCCTCTTTGATCCATTAATATCAACACTCTTTGATGTCTGATTTAAATAATACCTAAGATTTAAAATTGAGAACTAATCTGTGGAAAATCCGAGAGCAGATCAACTCCTTACAGAGATTTTAAAAAAGAATCATTGCTGTTCAACACCACTGAAGCATTAAACCCTTGTTTTGGATTGTAATGAAGTAAATGTTTGATGCTCTCATGAAAGCAATTGGTTTTGCCAAGTCTAGGTAGGAGAGTTATATGTATTTGATTCATAAATCTGAATAATAGATGAATTATCTATACCCAGATGCTTTATCTTCACGGTAACTTATCTGTAATATGATTAAAAGCACTTGGATTATTGACTGAACTTTTTTAGATAAAGGTTGAGAAACAGAGGTGCTGCAATTATGATTTAAAAAGGGAAAATTAAGAGAATTGATAATTGTTCCCTTAAGACATGATAATCCATGTACAAAACTAAGCAACCAGAACTTCGTTATCTTTCAGTTGTACAATCACCGGATAAAACACTGTACTGTTATGGATCATTTTTAGTACTAAGATGAGCTTTTCCAGAAATCAAACTGCAAGCACGGTTTTACAAAGGAAGAACTGTCAATGCAGGGCATGGTGTCCTTTGCAAGATTTCTTTTCTTTTTTCTGACTTAAGATTAGTGTAAAAGTACTGTTTTCTTTATGAGTGAATCACCTAGTACAAAAAAATGATCTTTAAATTTAAGCAACCAAGCACCAAAACCCAAAACATAATAGACCTTATTTCTTTTTGAAATTTCCCCTTTTCTTTTCCCCTTCTTTCCTTCCTTCCTTTCTTCTTACCTTTCTTCGTCTTCCTTTTCTTTTCCCCTCCCTCGTTCTTTCCTTCCTATTTATTTCCTTCCTATTTGATACTAGTTTAGAAATTATTGTGACAAAAAAGCTTGACATCCCACTCTGTAATGTTATATAATCCTGGGTAGAAACACTTTACTCTTTTGCTTGCTATTGGTCAGTTAAATAAAGATGAAGACTGCAAGGTTAGAACACTCGAGTTGCACTATGGCTTTTATAAGGGACAAGGGTTTAGATCAAAAGAATCCATGGTTCTTTCCACCTGCCGGCAGAACATATATATGTGGTTTCCATCAGAAGATACAGAACTTACGTTGAAAATGTTTCAAGTGTCCTTATGCCCCGGTCGTGACGAAATACTTGAAATGAGATAATGATTACCAACTTGAATGGCACTGGGTGATTTTGGTGTTTGTTTTGTGTCCATCTCTTTAATGGAGGAGTCAGATTCTTTATAGAGTTTTTAAAACCCTAAAGAAATATTTCAGTGAGAAAACGGTAGTCTCCTAATGTATTGAGACATTGGTGCTGATTGAAGTTATTGATCTTACCGTATCTGCCTTGAGCCACCTTTGCTGAGTTATTATATCTTGGAGTAATCACAGCATTTCTCTCCCTGTTTGATTGAACTGCCACAGTTTTAATTGCAATTGCAAGTTCTGAAGTCACTACATTCTATATACAGCCTGAATCTTCTTCCTTTGAGGAGGAATCTGATAATTCTGGATTTTTATTAAAGTAGACCCACAGGCTCCGGCAAACTTCAGTCATGCCGGTTCTTAAATCAAAACCATTGATCCTAAAGGCACACACACCCTAATACCATATTATTAAAATGTGTCAAGGCTGTATCACGATCTGATAATCCTTATTTTTGTACTGTTTGGTGGTTTGTACTTCCTGAGAATGGACAACAGGGACAAGGATTTTAACCACAAAAATGGGTTAGGCTGATCAAATCCAGGCCCAATGCTTAGGTATAGTGAGAGAAGAGCCACTAGCCTAAGATTTTTTTAAAGGCAGTGTTGCCAGTAGATGCAACCGGTGTTCCAGGTTCTTGTCCCGCCCCAGAAAGAATTCAGAGACAGGATTTGGAGGTTAAAAAAAGTAAAAGTGAGGATTTATTAAAGGATGGATAGCACACTCTCAAGGGGAGAGCGGGCAGGCTCAGGTGAGCGGCTGCCCTGAGTTTGTTTGGCAAGTTAGCTACATAGGGTGCAAAAATGAATGGGCAGAATATCATTGGGTTTGGGGTCATATTCCCTGATTATCATCCCAACTCCACCTTCCCAAAGGACGAAGGGATTTTTGTCCTTATTTAGTCTGGATCGGAAGTGTCATGGCGTCGGTGCATGATGGGTGCTTCTGATCTGCAAGGCTAATTTTACTGAAATGAGGGCATAATGAGCAAAAGGTTACATTTGGACACTGGAAATTCCTGCCTTTTCTCACCTTTCTTTGTTCTTCTCCAGACCACTTGTCACCCCAAAAAGCATGATCCCTTATCAGCCCAAAGGTTCCTGCTTTTCTTTCTCTGCCTAGGGAACCCTGCTGCTTACATGATGTGTGGTTTCCTGCATTTGGCTTGTGCCCCTCCTTTCTGCCCAATTCCTGCCATTTGGTCTGTGTCCCCCTTTCTCTGCTCATATCTAGCTATCTGCCTGCTCTAACAGCAGCAATACATTTTATTTACAACATGGAATAATTAATTATACTTCAGTAACAGTCATTCCAGCCTGAGATCTCTGTGAGAAATGGTATGGGCTCAGATACAGTAATGACTCATTCCTCCTTGGTAGACTGATTACAAAACCCACAACCAGGATTGGAGACTGCATGGGGAGAGGATCAAAGTTGAAGCCACGCGTTTTTCCTGGATTGCCCTCTTCCTCGGTTACCTTTGCATTCTCACACATTCCACTTCTGTGCATATGAGTTGATACATTTATATGCAGAGGGATTTCAGTCTGTCAGACTGTGGTTCTGAGTTAATCTGTGATAGGGAAGTTTCTTCATCCCTAGAATTGCACAATGAGAGTTTTATGACCCTTGTAATGTATGCTTTTTTTAAAAAAACATGTTACAACTATATGGTAGATGTGTGACTTTCTTCCAACTTAAGCATACCTAGTCTGTGCCCTGTGCAAAATCCTGTATGTTTTTCCTGTTTTTTGGGGCCAAGGGATAAAAGGCTCTATATAGTTGACATGACAGTGAGGAAAATATCTCTTCAGTGACTTTACCTTGATGACTCTATTTTTAATTATTTAAAAATCTGTTCTCTTTGGTTTGGGTACCAGTAGCCACTAGCAAACATTCCTTTGGTTGCAGATCTTGAAGTAAAATATTTCTATGTAGAATTAAAATGCTGCCTTCCCAGGCTTTACTTTTTAACTATCATTCCCTGCTTTCTGGGTTTTACTTAATATTTTCTGAGCTCATCAGATTTGGGCTATAGTGATAGTTTTTTTTTTTTTTTTTTAAGTACAGACCTATATGTTCAAAGACAATGGATTGAACTAGACTTTTGAAATACACACGGTAGAACTCAGAGAGCTGATTTGGACTGGACTGGCAATGCCACTGCCCCACGAACTGGGTGGTCCCATATATATTCCCTGTACTGCTTTCAAATAGTACAATGCAGAGTCTTTAGTAATATGAGTGAGTCACCACTGTCTGGTGCATTTTTGTTTTTCTCAAAACATTTTTTTTCTCAAAAATAAATTCGTCTCTATTTTTTATTCATGGGAAAGAGATTTTAGGTAGTTTGACATGAGAAGTTATGACTGGGGAAAAACAGTTATATAGACACAGTGTCATTTCAGCACTGTTCAGTGAGTGATGCTGTGATGGTGTTCATCTGGTAAGAGACGAAAAATATCTTGATGGCATCTTTGTTGCCTGGCAACAGAGTTTTTTCCTCATTTAGAGCAAGCCTTCATTAGTCTAACGTAGGTAATTTTTACTGATAGTTGGAGAAGCAGGGACTTAGAGCTAAGCTACGTGAATTTGGTTTGTGGAAGGAATAATCTTTTGTCAAATGTTAGGCTTGGTGAGGCTTTCTCTTTCTGAAAGTGAATAGCTGTTTACTGATTGTTAATCCATCTGAAAGTGAATACCCGAGTTAAATAGCAGTCATTGAATCACACATTTTCATCTTTATAGCATTATAATGTCAGAAGAACACCCACATTACAGTTGGTACTTTTTTCAAATATGATCCATGAAGTAACTCAGATGTGTAAGTTGCTTTTTAGAATCTCTGTGCTCATTACTATGCTAGTGATAATGTTTTGATAAGAGAGTAAACACTAAGAAATTGATTAATAATATAGTATTGGTTTGGTCTTTGAAATATCATCTATTCTAATTCTCCTTCCCTTTGCAAGAATCACATTTAATCCCCTCTAGAAAGGCGAAAACATGTCATGTTTTGGTAGATCTTTACAAGAAAAAGTTCGTAAACCCTCCCTTGACAAAACCTTCTGGTCTGGAAATTTGATTTCCCCTGGTGCATGCAATTCTCTGCACGGTGGGCCCACTGGCCCCATAAGAGTAATTCCCAGTTCCTCTTTTGCTGTCAGTTCTAATTTGGAAAACAACAGGTGACTAATGCTCCTTGGAAAAGCAGTGTGGGCAGGAAAAAGTGACGCTGACTCCCAATAAGACCGTTTAAATCCTGGTTTAGTTACTTCCTTCTGTAGCGGCTGACAAGTCCTTAATTGTGTGCCCATGGGTTTTCTCACAGGCTTGTAGAAAGCTTGAAATGAAGTGAAACAGATATGTATGAACAATTCTGCAAGTTCCTGGCCTATAGAAACACTCAGTAAATGTTTTTCTTTTCCTTTCCATTCTATGAATAACCCTGCACAAATATAAAGACCATCTTTAGCATCCTGGTCTGTAGATAGTCCAGACTCAAGAAAACTTAGAACAAAGGGCTCAATTTATACATGAAAAAATTCATCACAGAGAATTTAATTTCCCAGAGTCAACGAACGAGTCAGGATTAGAACCGGAACTGTCATTGCTCTGTGTTGTCCGGAGTCCTTTCTCCATGTGTTTTATCTTACTCCTTCGTTAGTCCAGCATTTCATATCTAGTTCAGCTCTAAGTTATTTATGAGGTTCTCTAAGGTAAGAGGCAGTGTGCTGGTAAGAGACCCGGATAAGACCAGTGTCTCGCAGCTTGAATTAATGGTCTGCTTCCAGTACCAAAAGTTAAGCTGCTTTGAATTAAGTATTTTAAACTGTAATCGCACCATCTCGTGAACACAAAGATTACATTGATTTTCTTTCACCGGTGTACAACTCGCTGTTTCTGCTTTCTTTTGGCTACCACCATTCAAGTTATTTATAGCTCACTGTATAGATTTAGAGGTGTAGAGAATGGTTTCTTTACAGATTGCTTCTGTGCCCATCATGATGCTGTGATTAATACGACTCAGCGGCCCTGGGCCACTGAATTGATTTATTTCTAGGGTTTTAGCTCTCTGTATGGGCCACCAACTTCTGAATCCATATTGCTTAAATGTTGTGTTTCTAGAACCACAGTGGGAACCCACTGGCAGATTTCCAGATACAGCTGGAGCTCTTATTTATAGAGCTGAACCTGCCACCATGTTCTTCCTCTTAAGCCTGACTCCCATCTCCTCTTCTTTCTGTGTTGGCTTTCATCTGTGAGCCAGAACCCTGGGGCTTGTCCTGGATTTCTTCCTCTTGCTCTGTCCGCATATCCCAGCAATCACCAAGCTCTTCCGATGCTGAGTGTAACTCACATTCGATCTCATCATCTTCTACCTGCGCCTGCACCAGACCACCACCGTCCAATTTCTTGCTCTAGGTTGGGATCCTCAAATTAGCACTCTAGTTCGCAACTGAACAACTTTTTCTAAGTTGTAATTCTGAATAAATTGCTTCTGCTACAGCCCCCGAGTCCCCCAGTGTTCCGAGAATAATATCCAAATTCCTTAATGTAGTTTGGGAGACACTTCGTGATCTGCCTCTGCTCTCCATGCACATTTTGTTCTTTATTTATTATCTCTCAGTCCACCCATCACCCCCACGCTTTGCTCTACTAAATAACTTGGGGTCAGTCCCTTGGTGGTCTAACTGCTCAACTTTGTTCTTGCTACTATTTCTGTTAGGCATGTCTTTCCACCTTTAACACTCCCTTCTTGCCAAAAGACATGCATTCAGTACACAGGGTATATTCAATAAATATTTATGGAAGGGCTGACCTTTGAATATCGTTCTTGGAATAAGAAAAAGATCGTAACAGAATTACAGCAGTAACATACAGTTTTTTCCCTTTCCTGAGTCCTCTGTTTCTCTTGCTCTCTGGTTCATTTTGGGGTTGCATTGTGTGATTTGCTGTTTATTTTTTTAAGATCCCTGTTCTTAATAATGGGAATCAGAACCTAAAATTATATAAGGATGCATTTACTAGTCAGCGAACATTTTCTGAGCACAAAATGTCAGGGATTGGACGGTGTTCGGTCCTGCTGATACAAATGATTCTCAAAGCGCACTAGAAGAACCTGATTTCAGCTGTTGGCTAGGGGGATGTTTTCATATAATTACATGCACAATTCCTTTTTGAAAGATTTCTGTAACATTTTTAATGGCAAGTATTCCAGTGTCTTTTGCTGTGTAACAAACAAACAAACAAACAAACAAACAAACAAAAAACCAAAAAAACCCCAAAAAACAAAAACCTCTAAAACCTAGTGGCTTAAAATAGCCACCATATCTCAGGATTTTATGGGTCAAAGATACAGCAGAGATCAGCTAGGGATTTAGTACTCCAAGTGTTGTTGATTGAGACAACTCAGGCAGTATTGTGTGGTGAGTGAACTAGTCTGGAGGGTCCAAGATGGCTTCACTGTCATGCCTGGGACTAGCCGAAGGCTTGACTCATCTAGGACTCTGTCTGGAATGCTTGCTAGTGGCATTTTTAGCTTGGAAGACTCAGAGTAGCCGACTATCTTCTGTGGCGGCTCACGGGTTCCTGAGAGTGTTCTGGTTTTCTTAAGACCGACCTGTGCCTAGAAACTGACAAAGTATCATTTCCACTCTTTGCTGTTACTCAAAGCCATCAAGAGATGACCCAAATTGAAGTTGAGAGGACATGGAACCCACCTGTAGGTAGAAGGAATATCAAATTGCACCCACCTTCAGTCTTTCACCATGGACAGATTTAAAGGCTATGGATGTAGCCTTTGAACTCTTGAATATAATTTCCCCTCTGCTCCCCATTCAGAAATGGAGTCCAGAAATTCTGCTAATATTTTATATGTATCTTGCCAAGATGTTTATTTTGCCCAATGTATATTATTTACAAAAAATTGTATCATGTTGTACATTTTGTTTCATAACTTTTATCTAAACAGTATTTTGGTGAGAATCATTTCCTATCTTGGCTGGACATTTTTCTATGGTGTTTGAATGCCTTTGCAGTATTCCTTAATATGGAATAATTCCTATTTTTTGGACAATCTTTTAAACTCTAATATAAATAATACTATGACAAACATCCTTGGCACTTGATATGTGTGAACTCTTACGAATATCTCATTGTTCACATCCCTTAAAGTGGAACAACTGTATTAAAGGCTATGAGGAGGCTTTAAGGGTTTTTAGAAAAATTGGCATTTTTAAGGCTTCTTATAAGAATTGCAAAATTGCCTTTTAGAAATGCTGTATTGATTTATAGACACACTAACACTTATATAACAAAACTGATTGTCTTCGGTTTGTGTGGGCAGGCTGTCTCCCATCTGCCACCTAACTGGGCTCTAGTCTTTTTGTCAGTCTAGTGAATTCTCATGTGAATGGGTTCCTACTTTCAGGAAGACAGGTTCCTGTCGTTACCCAACCATTCCAAAACAGCTTCCACCTGTCCATATTTCCCCCATATCTCTCTCAAAACCCCAAATAAAATAAACCTGATCATAGAACCTAAATGAGGCTTAACTATTTAAGTAAATTTTATTTGCATTGTTATGGTTCATCAGCTTCTTTGTTCAGAAGCCCTCATTAGCTTGCAGAGTCACTCAGAAGAAAAACTTAAGGTCTTACGAGGACTTTGAAGTAGTTTTATGCAATCTGTCTCCTGACTACCTCTCTGATCGTATTTCTTATCAACACTTTCCTCATTTGTTCTGCTTCAGTCACACTGGCTGCCTCACTGCTCCTTAAATACTCTAGGAATAAACCTACCTCAGGATCTTTGCATTTGCAGTTCCTTCCTCTTGGATTCTTTGTCCCTAGATATGTATGAGGCACGTGCCCTCACTTCTTTTAGGTCTTCACTCAAATGCACTTCTCAGGGAGGTTTTTTCTGGTCACCCAATCTAAAATTGCAATCCCTTCCCTTCACATCCTATATCCTGTCTGTGCTTTATTTTCTTAGTGGTTATCACTTTTTAACATGCTATATGTTGTACTTTCCTGTGTTGTTGTGGTTTGTTCCCCTAGTTAGAATGTGAGCTCCATGTGGGTAGGAATTTTGGGCACTTGCATTTATTGCTCTATCCAGTTTGAATGACAGTACCACATAATAGCTGCTCATAGACATTTGGTAATAAGTGTTACGTATCACCATTCCTTCCATTTGCGTGTGTGAGAGACTGGGCTCACTTCCTGTCACAAGGGTTTTTCTTTCTCTGCTGAGATGCGGTCTGGGTGAGTTCCATTTCCTACTCATCGTCTGTATTCTCCATGAGAACCTCACAAGGGACTCCTCATCTGTGCCATTGTTCTCCTTCTCTGAAAACAATGTGAAGCAAGGGAAATGGCTTAAATTTTCTATCCTAGGCCTCAGGAATTCTCATCTGGAAAAAAATAATATTTCCTTTTCTTCCTGTTGGCTTAAATGCAATAATATAAACAAAAAGCACTTAGCACATGGTACAAGGCATAATTCATATTTGGAAAAAATATGTGTATTAATTCTCTTTCATTTTCTTCCTTTGGAGTTAGAAGTTTTAAGAAAAATTCATTTAGGTTACAACTCACTAATGCAATAAGGTGGGGTGAGGCAGGAAAAATACTAAAAAAAAATAGTGAAGTGTCTGTATTAGCTTCTAACGCAGTGTGAATATAAACATACCAAAGTAGCTTATTCTTCGCAACCTTCAATTTCCTGCTGTCTGCCTCCCAGTTTTCTCTTCCCTAAGGAAATTATGCTGGAAAATTGCTGAATATTGTGTCTTTCTCAGGTTGGGCACCTTTGGAAAGATTTCTTCAAATGAAGTGTCCAGTTCTCCTCTTCAAAGAGAATGTTTTGGTTTGTTCAGTGTAGCTATTTCCCAGTCAAAACATGACATCTGGATTTCCTGTCTGCCTAGATAACTGCTAGCCGGTTAATTACAGCCTGGGCAGGGTGAGGCAGATGTTTTTAGAGCATCTTTGAAATGGGGCTGTGGGAGCCCTCTGAAGTTTGATTAAGGAGCGCAGCATGCCTGGGGCTTTCCGGGAGCGGAGCCTGCCCTGCACGTGGAGCAGCTGGAGAGCCGGGGGTTGCGCAGTCTGCGTGCCTGAGCGTGCGAGCGGGCGTCTGTGCGCCTGTGGCGCAGATGGATCGCTTCTTGGGTCTCAGGACGAGCAGAGGTATAAAGAGAGGAAGCCAAATGGCTGTCTCTGTAACAACCATTGTGGTCTTTCTCATCCCACTTTTGTCGCAACTGTGGCTCCTTAGATTGCTTAGAATCCTAGGAACTACCCTTTCGTCTGACTGTATCCTTTGTACGTGTCACCACCAACAGTTCTTTTTCTAATCCCCTAAATGAATGTCAAAATAAGGTCAACGAGATACTCAAATTGCATTAAAGTTCAAAGTATAAACTTACCTACTTTAAGTAACTAAATGGATACTGATTGTTGTGACTCTTTTTTTTTTTTTTTTTTTTTTTTTTTTGAGTAAAGGTAGATTTATTTGGAGAGATATGTACTACATAGAATGTAGGCTGTTTCCGAAGGTGCGAGAAAGGCCAAGAGGTGTGGGCGTCGGGTGCTCAGATTAGAGTAAAAGTGGATGGAGTGACAGAGTGTTGGCCATCTCTGAAGATGAGGGAGCGAGGGGCGGCCTCATTTTCATGACTCTTAAAATTCATGGTGGTTTTACGGTCGTAAACTACAACAAAACAGCTGAAGGCTGAAAGATTCTTAATGTGTAATCACTATACGACGATGCTTAAGAAGATCAGCTGAGGCAGTAGACACTGACCGCACTTCACTTTCTAGTGTCTTTAGCTTCATTTCATTCTCACTTCCCTCCTCCCAATGTTACAGGAAGAACAGAGTGCAGCGTCTTTTATAAGAATCCACACTGAGATGCGATGAAGCGGGGTGCAGTTGGTTTCATGTTGTGGGTTGTTTGTTTGTTTGTTTTAGGCAGCAGGTACCAGAACCATTGATAGGAATTAGAATCACCAGACGGTACATTTGTAGGTTCTGGAGCCGTGTGGTGACAAGTGGCTGAGAGGCCTTATGGTGTTAAGAAACGTCGAGAGCTTGAACTTTAAGTGATTGGAGTGCCCCTACTGATCAACTAAACTTGACAAGATATACTTTAAAAATAGCAGATTTACTTCAGCAGCTGCTTCTCAGCTGGGAGGGAGGGGGAACAGAACCATCTTGAAGGCGCTATCTCCTTTCTAACATGTCCTGGTAGCTTCTCTTTCTGTGGTCACCCTGTTTTATCCGAGTACCTTCCTCTAAGCACCTCTCTCTGCAGGACTGCTTCCTCTCTCACCACTGCTCTTGTCTCTCTTACCAGTTTTCAAGGCTAGCTAAGGTGTGGGCTTAAGGCATTTTCCCAAAGGCAAAGGGAAAAATGATGTTAAATTTCCAAACATGCGCATTTCCTCCCATGCTTTGCTTATGCTGTAGGGAGAATGCTCAGGGTGTCCCGTGGTTGTTAGAATACCATTTCACAAAATCCCTTTCCATTTTTTGTCATGATATGAGAATATTTGAGAATTCTCCATTAAACATCAGCTGCCTGCTCTGGTTACTTGCCACTTTTCCTTAGCGGTGACCATCTGGCTTAGCACGTTAAGCTCTGCACCGTGACCTAGGAACCATGTTTTAGTGTTCAAGAGTCCATCTTCTGTTATTGATGTCGGCTGAGCCACCATCCATAACATGGGGATAATAAACTGAACTACTCTGGAAGGTAAAGAACAGTAATAAATTCTTCTCATCACTTGAAAGTGATGTAAATATATGATAAATTATGGTGGAGACCAGACTGGAGGAAATACATTCTGCGTCCTTAGGAAGATAGATGTTTTTAATATTTTGGATTACTTTTGACCTGACTGGTTTGGCAATTAATCCCTTAATACTCACATTTATGTGTATAACATTAAGCCTGTAGTTATGAAACTTTTCACTGTCAGTGTTCTCTCATCCTGCCCCTCCACAAATACAAATCTCATATTTAAAATACTCTGTTAACTCCAAACTTGTTTTTGCTAATAATACAAATGCATTCCTTTATAAAAATTATCACTCTCAGAACTTACGATTATCATGTAATAGCTATTCTGTTACAACTTGAGACAGAGAAGACAGGTTTCACATTTGCATTAATCAATGCACGCTAATTGTGGATAAGTGTCTGGTCTTAAGGAAATAATCAGCATAGCATAAATAGCTTCCTTCCTATATTTTGGGCCTTCAAAAATCCAGGAGCAACAGATTAAGAGCAATTTGATAAAGCATTGATAAATTCAGCTTTAGATGTGAGGTCTCTAGGCAAATGTAGTTCTTAAAATTTAGAGTATGGTGTTTTCACATACTTTAAAAAAAATCTTTGGGTTACCTATTCCAGAGACTGAGCTAAAGGTTACAGGAATATTTTGCCCTTTGCTGTTATTGACCCTGATAAAATAACTTTAGGCAAATTAAGAAAAACCATCTTTTATAGAGATTTTTTAGTTTTTAACATGTGTTGTAAAACTCTCACAGTCGCATAATTCTCCGTTCTTCATGCCTGCTGCTGCACAGCTGGAAACACTAGAGAAGCCTTTCTTTTCTTTAACAGAAGCAGATACTGTATATATTATTCTGAATTTGTGTCCTTAAGTTTTAAAAATGTCGATGTTATATAAATTACTGGATTTTTTGCACTTTTAAATAGTACATTTGCACTATTTATCTGTTCCTCATGCAGTGAAATTCTGTGGAGGGAGAGGGGCAGTGCAGGCACTGAGGAAACATCATGATCTCGAGTTGAAACGTTAAATGATAAATAATATTTATTTCTCCAGAGACTGGATCCCCAATTACAGCGTCATGCGTTGGATTAGGTAATTCTAAATCACCTCCTCCAGGGCAAGCAGGAAAAAGTGTTCCAGGATACAATGGTGAGAAATGACCCTGATTACTTGAAATATATAATGTTAACAAAATATGGTATCTTTCTGTGTTTACTGTGAATCATATTGCTTGAAACATACTAGGTACTTAATAAGTATTTGACTCAGTGAATACCTTGTATTAAAAGTGTAAAACCTTTTATAATAACTTTTATTGTGAGCCAATTTGATCAAAAGTAAGTTTGTAGACTTCTAAGGACATGTTCTAAATGACTGTCACAATATAAGGCACGTTAAGGATATGGATGTGAGGTTAATATGTATGGAATGCCTGCTGGGTACCAAGTACTATGCATACATCATTTCAATTAATGCTGAAGTATATTTAATTTAGAGATATTATTCCCATTTTAGAGATGAGTTAGCTGGTGCCCAGAAAGACTAAATAACTTTCCTAAAGTAACACAGCTGGTTAGGTCCTAAAGATAGTGCAAACCATTGTGTTTTATTTTGTTTGTTCGTTTCCGTTATAAAATCTGCAGTTTTTCCCATTACATATGCTACCTTTTAATTTAGAGTGATGATAAGGCTTTTGAACCTTGTTAGCTAAAAAATAAATATAAAGAGTAAGGGTTCTAAAAAAGAAAAATAATTTTATCCATACTGGCACTATGAGATACAGTATCTCTTCCATATTTGTTTTTAAACTATTGGTAGTGATTATAATAGTTCAATAATTTCCCCTGGATTTCACTTCTTAGTTGTACATCTTGTATAAGGTGACTTGTGTAAGTTATACATGGTTATACAAGTCAAACGTTGTTTCCTTAGTTCTTAATGGGAATGATAATCTTTATGCCCTTCATAGGGTTGCTGTGTTGTGATGAAACACAATGAAGCATTAGCACAAGCGCCTGCTAGCAGGACTGGACTAAGTCTTACCTAGTAGTGTTATGAATATTTCAGAGAAGCCAGAGGGACTGACCTGATTTAGATTTACACATTCATTTTACAGACGAGGAAAATGAGGCACAGAAGTTATGTTATTTGCATAAGGTCACACAATTTAGCTTCAGCTCAGCTTTGGGAAACGGGATATGATTCCTGCATGCAGTTCCTATTTGCATGTAAATTATCAAATTTAGTGATTTGTCACTTGCTTCTCTAACAGAAAAATATTATATTTTCCTTCTAGGACAATGACTGGTTAAGGATCATTTGGTTTAGCCTAGCAGATACATTTATAAAAAGCCACTTAAGATCTTTTTTTAAGAGCAAAAATAGACATTCTGTGAAGTCAGTGACTTCACCAGGCATGGGGAGTTGAATCCAGCTTTAGTGAAATCCTCCTGAGCAGTTCGGTCATCTCCACTTCTTTGATCAGAAAAATTACTTTAGTGTTGAGCCATTTTTAGGGGCTGATGACTGTGGGAGATGTTAAATACATTTCCCTTTCAGTGTTTCAGGATCATTTTTATATCCAGTTGTAAGAAAGAGTTAAAGCTTTAATGCTTCATGGAATTTCAGTACAGAAGTTTCTCATTGTCTGAAAGCCATTGGTTTACAGACAGCACAGCTTAAACACTAGCACTAAAGTATTTATGACAAAGGAAATAATGACTTTATGACTCATGATTTTTATTTTGTGGCTAGTCAGAGATTCAAAAGTATAATGTAACATTTAATATTATAATAAAAAGCAGTATTCTTTGGGGAAAGGAAAGAAAACCGCTTTGGTGTGAAAAACACTCAACGTAATATAACAGTTAATTTCACATTCATAGAGTACCTTGTTCAAGGTCGTCACTGTATTTTTTTTCAAGTAATTACTGTACAACACTGTGAGGAGGGAATTATTTCCACTTTCTAGATGGGGAAATCGGAGGGTAACAGAACCAGAACGTGTTCAGGGGCGCATGGTAAATTGGCCACTGTACTGGGCTTTGGGGAAACAAAGACGAATTATCATGACCTCCACCCTCAACGAACTCACAGCCTACTGAGAGACAGATATCTACAGCGTTCATAATTGTCAGAATAGAATTTTAAAACAAATTGCTCTGGGAACACAAAGATGGGAACAATTAATTTTTTCTGGGAATAATACTCTTCTTTCTCAGAACTTCTTTCAGTAGAAAAACTGGGACAGATGAAGTCACATAAAGGATCTATTAAAGCTTAAAACATGATGATATAGTCTCATTTCTGGTTTGTACTTAAGGGTACTGCATGCGGATACAAGCCTTGGTCTCCTAACATCTTTGAGGATTTTGACAGTATAGCACAGAAAACATTGGAATAATATTTGGGAAGGTTAAATTGACCTTTAAGGGTCATAAGTGGATATTAAGCCTTAAATCAGAAAAAAAAAAAAAGGGTTTTGCAGACTTTTAAATTCTTTATTTGTATTGCTTGAAAAAACTTTTGGTGTATTTTAAAACTTTGTTTTCTTTAATTTTTGGCAGGCTGAACATATATTTTTATATTTTTGACAGAATGGAAAGATATATTTGAATAGATATAAACATAGATTTTAAAATTACCAGCATGTCTGAAATACTGTTTTTATTGAAAGGAGGTTCTGAAGGAAAATTCTTTATCTTATTAGAAGTCAAAAGTATGTAGTCCTTATATTTTCTGTGATACATTTTAGCTTGTTTATATATGTGCATGGTCTCACAGGAATTAAAGGATGACTTTTTTAAGCTAGAATTTTGGGGGATTGAATATGGAAAATATGGCAACGTTTAAGCCTTAAGGTTGTTTATTTTTATTCAATTATTTATCTATTTATTTATTTATATTTTACTTTGCAGTTATGATTTTGGATGACAACATGCAAAAGCTGAAGGCTCGGTGTTTAGGAAATATTGTGGTAAAGTAAGCAAAATTTGCAATGCTGCTATTTACAAGAGCAAGAATTGGTATATAACATAAAGAAAAATGAGTGGTTGCAATGATATTGCTAGTGAGGAGGCTGCAGAAGAGGCTTGTGTGTTGTTTGAGAATATTCAGTGTCAACTCTTGTAATTTAAACATGGAAATCCCATAAAATGGAACCAATTAAGGTACAAGTTTTTAAAGAGAAGTCTTGCATCTTTAAAAAGGTTTCTGATCATAGGAGCAATGCATTCATGATGAAGGTAACTTCAGTACCAAAAATGTAAAGAAGTAAGTAAAGTTTCTGTACTCCTACCCGTCGGCAATACTGTTAACTTTGTAATCTATATAACTTTACATTTTGACAAGCATTTTAGGTTGTTGAAAAAATCTGGCTTACTCTCATGTATTCCTTTTTCTCCTTAGCTCTGTCTCATAAGCATTTCAAATTTTACTGTGTTGAAAATATTTATCAACCTCTTTTTAGGCCTCTTAGTCTTTTTTATTTATGATTATAAATAATGCTCTATTGAATATCCTTTTTGTGTTGTCTTTTCTTCTGATAATTACAATTGTAGAAATTTCTAAAAGTGTAATTACTGGGTCACATAGTAGCATAATATATAACCCCTAACTCATCAAGGACCACAGTTCCTTGCTAACAGTTTTCATCATTGTTCATTTGGTAGATAAAGGGCTAAAATTTGAAGTAAAAAATATTCCGGTTTACCTTGATTAAATCAATACTTTAAAACTGTTAAGCTAGTGGAAGCTGAAATGGAAGTTGAGTACATTGGAGACACACAGGATGTGACATTATTTTAATGATTGATATAGGGTGTTTTAGTGCCTCTGGTTAGCATAATATTGGCATCTTTACCAATATGTTTTAAGATAGTAGAATTTGCCAGAATGAGCTATTATGAATAAAGAACATTGCATGTGGTTTTAAAAAAGTTTTATTTTCCTATTAATTCAAAAGAATTCTTATTACTTATCATTCTCATATTGGTATAAAATTTTTCTCAGGTTGATAAAACATTGTCATTTCTGTGAAAATTAAATGAAAAACAGTAATTTTAGAAAGAGTATGTTTTTTTCAGGTAGAATTATTTAACCTTACAAAAATCTAATAGAGGAGATGCACTTCTCAGATTCTTATTGTTCTCAGTAAACGTGTAATCCCTTCATAATGTCTTTTTAATTTAAATTTTAAGACATATTGTTGGCAAATGAAAAAGATTAATACTGAATATGTCATTTGAATTTATATTTTTCTGACTCGGAATCCATATTAACATAGAGCTGGTTGAAATCTTTCCCCTGTTGGGGGAAAGGTATTGGGGACAAAGGGAGTGTTTGTTGAAGCATTCATTAAACTGAGCAAGATTGTGGGTGGATGTTCAGGGAAGCACATGGTTTGTAAGAGCTGTTAAAAGCACGCTCGGGGCTTACATTTTTATATAACCCCTAACTCTAAATGAGTCGTTTATTTCATAAAGCAATGTTTGCAAGATCCCAGAGGTGGCATTTGATGCCAGTACGGTTTTAAACCCCTCATGCATCCTGCCACTCACATTATTGGTGGCATCGCCCCACATCCATTCAAAAATAATAAAGCACATAAACTGTAATTTTTTCCTCATAGCCATTATTGTTACTTCAAGTACTTGAAAATAACACAACTATTGCCTTAAAGCATTTTGTGGTTTAGATTGTCACCAATTCAGAATGATTTTCTTCTCTCTCTGTTCCTAAACAGGGAATTTTATGGTACAGATCCAGGACTCTGAAATTTCATTATAAATTATTTGACGATCCAATATATTATGATATGCAGTGGACTTTGATTCCTCCCTTAAGTTAATAGTGAAACTAGGTATTTGAAACTAGGTATCATTGTATTCAAAAGGTACGGATTAGAAATAATTTTTTAAAAAAAGTTACCACCAAGATCTCTCTCTCTCTCTCTTTTTTTTTTTTTTTTTTTTTAAAGAGAACAGTCTTTAATCCTTATTTCAGAACTCATTTTTATCTGTGAGAGCCAGGATTTCCTTTTGAAACCCTCATCTCCAATAGCCATTCTACTCTGACTGGTTGACCTGAAAATTATTCATGCATCCCAATAGCTGCTTGAAGTACGCAGAGGATGCTTTCGTATTTAATATCTATCAAGAAGACTTGTTTGTACTAGTCTGTAGCGATTTTGTGTGCCTTGAAGGGGACACGTCATTCATATGGAAAATGGCTGATGGATGCTTTTTAAGAGCACATAAGACATATGTGTTTAATTGAGTTAAAGGAAAGGAAAAAAGCACACCCTTGACAATAAAAATTACTGTGGCTTAGAAAAAAAAAACAGTGTGTAATTTGAGTAGAGAATCATTTTTTTCCATGTAGAACATATTCTAAAGAAGGTCTGTGGTCTGAAAAGCAGCATCCTTTCCAGAAACCAACTACCTGGGGCCCTAGAACCACTTGGTGACCTGTAAAAGGTGTTTGATTAGGAATTATATACAGTGTCCAGGGTTCACAAAATATCGAGAGTCTGACCTTTAAGAATTGTAATGACCCCTAAATTTGAGAAATGTATAATCAAAATGAACATATATTTAATTGAATGAACATATATTTAATGGAATATCATAACAACTCCATTGTCCATTTAGCCTTCATAGTTTTTTCATTTTATCTGCAAATAATGTTCAAGTTTGATTCCTGAATCTGTACAATGATTGTTGAGAAATAATAACTAATGGTAAACTATGGGTGTAGTTTCTTTCCATATGTTTTCAAAAGCAAAAGTATAACCTTTTTCAGAAAAAGTTCAAGTTTACGTGGTGTATTGCCATATTTTACTATTTTTGCATGGATATGAGGTAAAACCACCAATAATAAGAATGACTCTGTCCATGAGGGGCTTAAAAGTAAGCTGGCATCAAAAGCTACCCCTGGGAGACACCAGCAGACAAAGAGATAGATGTCCATTCTTCTCAATTATTCATGCCCACACTTTTCCTTATTACTTGTATAATAATTAAGTGGACTGTTCTTTGAAAGAACAATATTCCCTAATGCTATTTACGTTCACTAATTGTACTTGTAGTGATTAGAAAGAATAAGGGGGAAAAATCTGCTTGGAATATTTGAAATGTTTGGGGCTCAAATTACGTTAAAATAAGTCAGTAAAAAAAAAATTATGTCTCATTGTTTTAATCCCAGATTTGTTTGCTTTCTGTAAATACAGCTAGAGCTTCTTGTTTCACTATAAAATCCATTAGGAATAGTGTAAATGACATTGGGAATTATCTGTCTCTGGCAGTTTCTTTAAAATCTCAAGCTGTAATCATATTTCCAAGCTTTACAATGTACTAAATGTAACGATTCATTTTATCACGTTACAGTTACTCATCCCCAAATCAGAAATAGTGGTAAGTGGTAATTTTGAAAAAAACAAAACAAAACAAAACTCTTGATCCACTCTGGGGTTTTCTTTAAAACTCTTTTGTTAAGCTTTCTAGGAATTCCTGCTTTGTTCTTCAGGGGATCCCTTAATTAGAGGGTAGACATTTTAGTGATTCCTAAACCACTGTGGACCCTAGGGTGTAATACACATGGACCCTGCAGTCCTCATAGGTTTCTTGCCTCCAAAGGATTTATCTTTCTAGATGAGAAAACTACCAAACTGCATGGAGGCAGCAAAGTCTTTTGATTTTGGAACTTACTGCGGGCAGTTAATTTAGCAGGAAAGTTTTGATATCTGAATTGCTATGAATACAAAATGTTCATGAATTTTAGACGGTGCTCATGTAATTGCATGCAGAGATCCCAAGAGCAGAAATAAAACTATGAGTCAGTAATTTCCAGGCAACACTGTGCAGGGCATGAGAGAAAATTTTAACTGCAATTGCCTTTCTCAGTCCTCCAGTGCTCACTGTTATTAAAGCCATAGGTCTCTGGCTCTTCCTGGCTCGTGGGCACACATTATTCTGTGACCAGGCACGCTTGTTGCTGTTGGAAGTGCAGCTTGTCTGCTTCCTGCTGTGTCCTGCTGGCCTGTCCCTGCAGGCAGTGATGGGGTCTGAGGGAGCTGGAGGGTGGTCCTGTCTGCGTGGCTTTCACCCTGGAGCCTGCCGGTTTCTCAGCCTCCAGATATTGAGCACTTGGTCCTTAATGATGTTTGTTCACATCTTTACAATTTTGCAGGAGTGATTCGGTCACTCACTGCGCTGCAGTCTTGGGGGAGGATCAGGACAGCTTTCCTTCACCACTTTATCCTTTGAATAACCAAGGATGGCAGGTAACTGTAATCCCGTTCCTTTCTAAATCTCCTCTACAGATTTTAGTAGGGTCTTTTATTAGCTTTACAGCAACACAGTGAACTAGGCGGTAGGACAGCTATTATCTCATTTTCGACATGGGAATCTAAACATCATTAGAAGTTACACAGCTAGAACTCACATTTCTTACCCTGTCTTGTGTCTGCCCACTGAGAAAGAAATTATGGCTAATCAGCCTCTTCTGGGGAGATGCAAAGTATATCTTCCTAGGAAGATCTCAAGCGAAGCCCAAAGACCTCATAGGAAATACTGCAAGTGCAAAGTCGGGATCTAACTCCAGAATTCTGTAGGGAGCAGGAATTAAATGTCTTCAGGTTATTTCTTTTACCATGGGGATTCCTGCGGGAGCAGTGAATGTAGGCCATCCTTTACCTGGGAATTCTGTATGTCACATGGAAGGAATGTTTACCTTCCACGGTGATGGATGTTCTCTTCCTTCATTAGCTGTCTAAGGACTTCTCAGCACTGTGATGCCTTCCCTTCCACACACACACATGCACAGAGGAATCACTGCTGCCTCTGTTTTCCTTCTTCCCTCTTAAGAATGTTCTCTTTGGAAAGGATACTTTCTAGGAAGAACTCATTCACAGCTGGGTGGGTGGTAATAAGACTCCCCTTTCACTCTGGTAAGAGTTGGAGCAGTATCACAGGGTGGTAACATTTGATCTTGTATTTGAAGGATGAGGATGGACATTAACCAGCACACTACTTGGTATTTCAACAAAATTTCCTCCCTTCTGCCGGTCCAATGATTTTTTATATTATTATAACTATAGAAAAAAAGTGTTTTTTTCCCTATGACTTCAGAAAAAGAGCCCCAGTGCCTTCACTACTCCAGAAGTAAAACCTTCATTTAATATAGAATAATCATTAGGATAGCAGCCAGAGAGGTGGTCATTTGGAACGCTGTAGAAATGGTTCTGCTCTAGCTCATACACACCCAACTCCTCTCTGGAGATTTGTTGCTTCCCTTCTCACATGTTTCACTCCATATATGTATACAATCACAAATACTTTCCATTCTGGAGCCCCTCCTTTCTGCTTTTCTTTAGGACCATTACATGGCATCTTCCAGGGTTCTTTCCAAAGTTGCTTCTTCCTATCTTTTCAATATTTAGATTAACACCTGCATTTTTAAAGATACCAGACTTTATTAGTGACGAACAGATAGCATTTTCTTATTTTATGCTAATGATTAGTTGGCCCCTCTTTAGTATTGGCAATTGGCCTTGAATTTCTCCTTCCTAATCTGCACTCTCTCCCTGGATCATATACTTGCTGCTATGTTATTCTTAACTCCCAAGGTCTATGCAGAGATAGGTCCAAACCTACACAGGCCTTTCTCACAGGGATGAAAGATGACATACAAATGCATACTTCCCCTGTTCTTCAGAAAATTTACACAGATATTTAAAGTTTCGTGCAACAGCTGAGAAAGCTGGTGTTCTTAAAGCTGTTTCATTTTTCCCCTGGAGGATGGCTACCTGTATTTGTAGTCCTCTAGACGTTAGTAAATTATAAGAATGGAATCTATATGTTTCTATGTTGCTACTATATGTATATAGTACTAATTGCTAGTACTATTTTTTTTAGGAAATAAAGTTATCAGGGCATCTTCTTTTAAGAATAGAGATTGCAAACTTAACCAGCTTCTGAGAAGTGAGAGATGTACCCTTTCTCTCCAGTAACACTCCTACTGGAAAATGCTGGGCTCTTGGGCCCATGTGCACACAGTGAGTTAGGTACATTCTAGGCCACCAGGAAACTCAACTCACATTCCACACACTAAGGGCTAACTCATTTGGATTATTGCTGGAAACACTCAGCAGTCTCTCTTCACTGTGAGGAGGCAGTGTGTGGACACTGATGAACCAACACCTTGGATTTGCGGTCTGTAAAATGCAAGAGCCACTTCTTTAACAATGTGCCCTTCTAGATGCTGAGCTCTTCGTATGGGCGATGGTATGGGTTTAAGGATTTGGATCTGTCAAGCGTATTGTTCTAATGGTATATTTCAGGAATAGTTGGCTTCACTCATTAACGTTATCTCTTCTGGCCCATGTTGGCTTTTGATTTGTCATCTCTTCTGAGTGTCCTCTCCATCTGTTTATCCTCAGCATCCTGACAGTGCTGCTAAATAGGTGATTTTTAGTGGCTGTAATATTCATATTGTAGTTCAGTATTTAGTGATGATTTTTACACGTTTTAAAAATGTTAACAATTAAAACAAACTGATAAAGTGAAATCATATACATGGTTATTTTGAAAGATTAACAGAAAAATTGGTTAAAAGGACCTGAAAGGGTTATCTGCGTCTGCTTGCTGCCTTTATGTAGGTTTAGTGCTGAACAGGAGGAGTAACACCATCAACAGCAACAACATAGCGGCATCTCTGTAGTTTTTTTTTTTCCAGATTAGAAAATGCTTTTGCATGCATTTTATGTAATAACATGAGGTCCACAAATGCTGATGTAGCCTTTTCCTTCATCTTAAAATATGACCAAAAGAGAAATATTACAAAATATTTTATTACAAAGTAAAATATTGCATGGGCAGGCTAGACATGGTGGAAATAGGTGATCACAGCTGACCCCACTTCTAATAGCATTTTCTACCTGACGGAATGTGAGAATACAACTCAGTGCCTCAAAGGTCTAATATTTACGTGGAGGGTGTGTGTTGTGGCCTCACGTTGGCAGTGACCACGTCTATTTCATTTTCAGTTTTCTCAGCATCAGTGCTGTGGAGTCACCACTTCACTTGGTATTATTTGTGACTACAGGAGGGTAGGGTTTTGAAAATCCTTAAGTTGTACAGTATCTAAATTTCCAAACTACAAAACATCTAAAAGAGTTCTATGTCCAGAAAATGCACTGAGTGGTTATTTTTGTTAGGTGATACTTCGTACAAGGAGCTGATGTGAGAATTTATTCATTTATTTATATACAGATAAATACACAGATAAAAGCTAAGCCCTTGTCATGTGTATAACACTTGTTTCATACTCTGGAGGCAAGAAGGAAACCTAAGAGGAAGTTGAGGGGGAAGAAGGGATGTACACCACTTCTGTTGTATGTGCTCACATATCTTCACGTGTTCATCGGGGTGAGAAATCACATGGATGGTCATGAAAAGAACAGAAGAGGGGACAATGGGAAGGAATTCCCAGAGTGGAGAGGCACATTGATTGTGAAGATAAGATTGTTCATGGGATGTTTAATTGGTACATTTTATTACACACAGAGACTGGCAAAGGTGTTACCTTAATACTTAAAAAAAAAAAAGTTTATTTGCCTATGGTAGAAGCCTATTTCTCTTAAAAAGTAATCTGATGATGCATTTTTGGTTCCTTTTTGCAGATGTTATGCTTCTTACTGAAACAATGATTGCTGCTAATAACGATTTAAATGCCAAGTGTGTGAGCCTTTAGTGCCCTTCCCAGAAACTACAGTCATCCCTCCGTGACTTTGCTATGTATGTCATGAAGTGGGCAACCACTTCAGCCTCAGTTAGACACCATCCGTCCAGCAGATTTAAGGGTTACAATTCAGTGTGGGATTTGAATTGTAATTATTCATCACAGTGGAAAATTATCTTTTCTAATCAATCTGTCTTTATTACTACTTTCATCATAATTCTCACTGCTTTGTTTTCGTATAAGGTTGCCATTACCACCTGGTGCGTTTTCAGGACTCTGGAAGAATCAGGAAGCATTCAAGCATTTATACTTTGAAAAATTTCCTGTAAGAACTTAATTATACTTTTTGCTTTTACCATCTTATGCACTTCTTTGTAGTTCTTGCCTATTAAATTCGATAACTCGCTCTTAGAATTCTAGAGCACAAAGCAACTTTTTAAAGATTATCTGGACCAGTTTCATGATCTCAGGGACGAGAATGCCCAAACCTCAGATGTCCAAATTAGTCATTTTTGTATTTATTTATCCGTCTCTGGACACTGAAAGTTCTCAGTTTCTCTTAGCAGCTTCTCGTGAAATTTAACAGCTGTTCATATCAGGAAAGTTTTCACTAAGTTAAAACTTTGGGGGCTTTCTGTATGCTTTCCTGCATTGGATTCCTCCGCACAGACTGAGAACACCTGGTCAAAACTGGATGCTGTCATGAGAACCTCTTTACCTCCTCTACTCCTGTTTATGTGAGCAAAATTTGGGTTGCCAGAACTGTATTTCTTTTATCCTTTTGCCTATTTTTGATGTTCTTTCCTGAGCATTTGCTGAGCTCTTTTTATTTTAAAATTCCATTTTAAAATACAGGTACAATATAGAGAGAGTGTTCTCATCACCCAACCTCCAGTGCCCTGGATAACAGGAAGTGTCTTCCTGTGTTCTTTTTGGCCATTTCCCCATTACTCTGATTCATGTAGTGAATCTAAACTCTGTCTTGTCACCCTGACCTCAGCCCTCTCATCTAAGGGCTTATTAACAACACGGAAGGGTTGAGTAACTTGCCCACAGCTTAGAAATAACAGAGCTGACATTTGGACCCCATATAGTCTGGCTCCAGTATCCACACCATATCGAGATTGTCTCTCTGACAGTAATTGCAGGAAGAGCTGCCGATTATTGAGGGCTCGTGTTGGGCCAGGGTCTGCCCTCCTTATACGCCCCATGCCATGAATGCTTCTCACAGCCTTATTGCGAGGTTCATCACCCCCTTTAATAGATGAGCATACTGAGTCTCAGAAAGATTAAGAAACACAAATAGTGACTCACTTGGATTTGTCCTGAAGCCCATGCTTATAACATAGGTATTAACATGACTCTGAAGCATTTGGGGAAATAATATTTCTTTTTACTCCTCGTTCTTGATTCTTCATTAAAGTGTGACTTCTGAATCAGTGAAGACGTGCTGCTTCTCTGAGTTGATTAAAAGTTATATTTTATACTTACTATCTAACTATATTTCACTGAAGCTCGAGTCCAATCCAAATGAGCAAACTAGTGGTCTCTTTTGTAATTATCCACAGAGAGCTTTAAAGCTTTAAAAAATTAAGACAATTAAAGAAGAAATCTAGCAAAGAATTGCTTTGCAATACCAAAGTATATTGGAAATATTGAGCTATTACTTCTCCATTAAAAAAAGAAATTGGGTTCATAAACTTTATAACTCTAGGTTCAAACACTTAGCTTGAACATATATAAGAACACTTTAATTTATTCCTGGTTGTTGGAGGAGTGAAGAGATTCTAGTAAGCTTTCAAAATCAAAAGCAATTTAATTTCATAGGCTAGTTATGAAAAAAAAGTCAAATGCATACAGTAAACCCCTTTCTATCACATTTTATATTTTACCAAGCTTAAAATGATTGCATTACCTAATGCTACATGCAAACCCGACATTATTTCTTCTTGTTTTCAGGGATACTATGACACCATGGATGCTGGTTACATGGATGAAGAAGGCTATGTGTATGTCATGTCTCGGGTTGACGACGTGATAAACGTTGCAGGTCACAGGATTTCTGCAGGTTCCATCGAAGAGGTATTGATAAATACTGGTCTTTTCTTCCAGTTTCTTCTCTGTGTTTAGGCACAGAGCTGAGCTGAAGTCAGTAATAATGAGGTTAAGTCACTGCACCTAGAAAATTGCCAGGCCCTTCATCTGCAGCTTGGGCTACAGTGGTTATGCTGGTCTCTCTCACCTCACTTTTCTCCCATGTGGATTTTCATACTCCCCACAGTCCCCCGATTCCTGCCTGGGTGATGGTGAGGAATGTTAGGCACTTACCTTTAATTTGTTATTTATGGGAGAGTTTACATACGTTTGTTTCCTGATACTTGCTACTTGATTGCTTCTAGCTTCTTGATTTGCTCCTCCTTGATAACTAGGTTTGCATGTAAAGTGGTGTGAGATTGAACATTTTATTGTACTCTTAAATCCGGAGAATTTTCTTCCAGTGTAAATTACACAAATTTCCCAGAAGAGTTTTTAAAAAATGTTTCCAACTGTTTGCCTTTAAATAGAGTAAAATTCACTTTTTTGTTGTTGTTGTATAATACTTTGAGTTTTTTACTTGTAGTATAGATTCTTGTAATCATCACCAACAGACAGGGTACAGAAAAATTTCAACACTGCCAAAGAATTTCCTCATAATGTCACCTTTGTATTTGGACCCTCCCCTCATCCCTAACCCCTGGTAGCTACTAATTTTTTTCCTTTCTCATATTTTTGCCTGCTCTGCAATGGCATATAAATGGAATGATACGGTATGTAACCTTTGAGACTAGGATATTTCATTTAGGAAAACGTGTCTGAGATCCATTCAAGTTGTGTATATCAATAATTTGTCCTGTTATGTTGCTGTGCAATATTCCATTGTGTAGACGTAGTAACCAGTTTATGTTTCCTTCACCCATTAAAGGATATTTGGCTTGCTTCTAGTTAGAGGCAATTATAAATAATGCTGTTATACACATTCAAGTACAGGTTTTTATGCAAAAATTAGTTTTCATGTCTCTAGGATAAAAACCTGTAGTGAGTTTGCTGGGTTATATGGTAAGCACATGCTTAGGCTTATAGAAGTTGCCAGGCTGTTTTCTAGTAGCCATGCCATTTTTCATTCCCACCAGCAATGTTTGAGGAGTCCTGTTTCTTCTCATCTTCATCAGCACTTGGAATTGTCATTATTTTTATTTAAATCACTCTAATAGGTGTGTAATGCTATCTCGTTGTGCTTTTAATTTGCTAGTCTGTAATGACTAATGATGTTGGACACCTTTTCTCATGTTTATTTACTATCCATATTATCTCCTTTAGTGAAATATCTGTTAAAATCTGCTATTTTTTTATTATTCAGTTTTGAAAGTTCTTTAGATATTCTGGATACAAGGCCTTTGTCTGATATGCAATTTGCAAATATGTATTTCCTTCCAGTCTGTGACTGGTTTTCTCATTCTCTTGAAAGTGTTTCTTACAAATCAAAAGTGTGTTAGTGTGTTTCACATTGATGAAGTTTAATTCACATTTTTTTTTTCTTATAGATCATGATTTTGGTGTTTAAGAATTTGTTCTTAATACAAGGTCATAAATATTTTCTCCTTTGTTTTCACCTAAGAGTTTTATAGTTTTACATTTAGTTTTATTGTTTTGTATTTCGTATCAGTTTACATTTATATTTTGAGGTGTTTTTTTTTTTTTTTGCATGTGGTGCACGATGTAGGTTGAGGATTTTTTTAATATGGATGCCAGTTCTTCCAAGTGTCATTTGTTACAAAGGTTGGCCTTTCTCCATTGAATTGCCTTTGCAACTTCCTCAAAAATTAGCTGATAATATTTGAGTGGGTCTATTTCTAGAGTATCTCTTCTGTTTCATTGATCTGTGTGTTTATCTTTTCACCAATACTATTCTGCCCTGAACTGTAACTTTATACAATGTCTTAAAGTTAAATAGTGTTTTTCGAAATTGTTCCACTTTTTCAAAATTGTTGTAGATGTGCTCGCTTCAGCAGCACATGTAACAGTGTTGTAGATGTTCTGGTTTCTTTACTTCTCTGTATATATCTTAGAATGAACTTTTATTTAGATAAAATAAATCCTTCATGTGTTTTGATTGGGATTTTATTAAATCTATAGATTGATTTGAGAAAAATTGATATCTGAACTATACTGAACTGTCCAGTCCCTGAACTTTG
The DNA here is from genome assembly GCF_048773025.1 of Camelus bactrianus. Classification (NCBI taxonomy): domain Eukaryota; kingdom Metazoa; phylum Chordata; class Mammalia; order Artiodactyla; family Camelidae; genus Camelus; species Camelus bactrianus. The sequence continues at coordinate 49,279,279 of NC_133550.1, read as the reverse complement.
TATGTTTCTCCATTTATTTAGGTTTTTCTGGTATGTTTCACTGACATTTTATACTTTTGCGTATACAGATTCTGAACATATTTTGTTAGATTTATACGTAAGTATTTAATTTTTTTAGCTATTGTAAGTAGAATTTTTTTAAAATTTTGGTTTGGTTTTCAAATTTTTATTGCTAGTGAATAGAAATACTGTTGATTTTTATGAACTGATAAGTACCCTCTGATCTTATTAAATTGACTTAGGAGTTGAGGGGTGTGTGTGTAGATTCTTTGGGATTTCCTATGTAGACAGTCATGTTGTCTGTGGATAGAGATAATTTTATTGCTTTCTTTTTAATCTGTCTTTTATTTATCTTTCTTATCTTACTAAATTGGCTAAAACTTCCAGTATGATTGAAAGTGACAAAAGCAGGCACCCTTCTCTTGTTTCTGATCTAAGGGAAACGTAGTCAATATCTTACCATTAAGAATGATGTTACCTATTGTTGTTTCTGCAGATGATACTAAATGAGGAAGTTCCCTTCTAGTCCTCATTTACTGAGTTTTAAAAAATTTTTTATCTTGAATGAATGTGAAATTTTGTCAGATACTTTTTTTTGCCTCTATTGATGTGACCATGTGGGTTTTCTTTTTAAGCTTGTTAATATGGTAAATCATATTAATTGATTTTCAGCTGTTGGCCCAGGCTTGCACTGCTTGGAGTAAACCTCATTTTTTTGCAGTGTATTATTGTTTTAGTATATTGACTTTTTAAAAAAATCTATGGTAATTTTTCTTGATCTGAAGTTGGCCTTGTGTGGTAATCATACAGCCATTCTAGGTTTTCTTAAACAGTGTTTGTGTAATTTATCTTCTTCATTCATTCCAAGAGTGCTTGCCCGTACTTTTTGGATCACAGTTACTGTGGGGTTTTTAGTATTAACTTTGTTAATTTTCCTGAGTGTGCAGTTGAGGAGTTCTGGGTCAAAGACATGTATCTTAGTAACAAGTGTGCCATTGCTCTCTTAGCCCAGGTCTTATCCCTCGGTGATGCACAGAGAGCAGATGGGAAATTCCCTACGTAAGTAGCCAGACACATCATAGATGAGAGACAAGGAAAATTATTTTTCTCTGCTTATAAAGAGGAAGGAGACAGCTCTCTTTCACCCCTCCTAAAGAGGTCTCCTCGGAAACATAATGGCCTGCAGCCAAATTCCAACTCTGGTGTGTATATAACATCTCTTTGATGTATGTCTCAACTCTTACAACCTAGTAATGCTTCCTAGTTCTAAGGCTTTATCTTTTTATGTAAATACCTAGGAAGGTAGTGAGCCAGTCTCTCCAGCACCTTCTGAGTTTCACCTAGGGATCTATCTAGTCTAGGCTGTAATCATTTGACCCTGCCAGAGAAATTAGAAAATTTTATTATCCTGTCATATCAGAGCAATTAACTAAGCAAATAGCTATAGATCAAATTCTTATGGCATTTGAAGAGTCTCAGGAGAATAGGGATTTTTACAGGAGCAATAAGAAATCTAGAAAAGTTTTATTCCCCTACAGATGTAATCGCTACATTAAAATATTTGTCTGATAATTCTAACATTTGGATCATTTGGGCTTAGCATCTGTTGATTATCTTTTTTCTTAAGAGTTGTTTAGGTTTTGTTTTTCCTTTTTGTGTCCAGTAAGTTTACATTTTATCCTGGATATTTTGACTGTTACATTATGAGATTCTGGATCCTTTTTAAATTATCTGGATTTATGTTCATGTGGTTGTTTATTTTAGCAAGTGGCCAACCTACTTAAGACCGGACTACATGTCCTCACCCACTTTCTGTGGACTGTGGTTCCAATGTTAACTGTGTTTTCAAAATCCTTACGGTGCTATTCTGGTCTATCTCGCTTGTGTTTCTCCCAGAGGCCAGTCTGAAACTCCAGTTAAGTGCGAAAAATCTTTGTTGTGTTGATTCTGGTTGGATTCATGCATGCACAACTTCCAGGTGGCTCAGGACTTCATACACAGATTTAAATTATCCTCTTCTCCAGCTCCTTCCTCTCTGAGATCTACTCTTCACTTTTTGATCCCCAAGTCTCCCTGTTACTGCTCTTCTCAGTGGGAAGTCAGGGCTTTAGTCTCCTGGTACCCCTCCAGGGGTCAGTCCTTCCAGGTTGACCTGCACAGTGTTCCTGGGGAAGGGAGGGGACTCTGTCTCCTTGCTAACACTTGCTAGTACAGGGCAGGGCAAGTCAACAGGGAACCACTCTCAAGGACTAGATGGCTGCTGGTAGGGAGGGCAGGTGACACTGTCTCTTTCCAAGCTCTCTTGGTGTAGAGTTGGGAGAACCCAGGGCTCCACCCCCAGGAGGCCACACCGTGATTGGGGGGAAGGTAAAGAACTCAGCTCTTTAGCTGGCATTTACCTGGTGTAAGGCGGGGAGAATCACGAGGTTGCTACAGCTCCAAGGGAAAGAGGGGCACTGCTGCTCTGTTGGTTTCATCCGGAGTGGGGAGGATGACATCAAAGTGATGCTGCCTCCCAGCTGCTCTGCTCCTTCTCCTGGACCTCTGGGTAGACACAGCAGGCCTTTCTTGGGGCTTTTCCTGCCCGCACTTATTGGCAGTTACTTTGGACTGCCCTGGAACCCAGGCAGTGAATGAATAAATGAAAGAAAATGCCTAAGGTAGTATGATTGATAATGCAGTGGGATAAAACAATTGCAGAATCACAGTTTAATTCCCTTTTCTCTAATTAAAAGTGGTCACCTTGTCTAAAGGTTGTCTTTACCTTCAGCAGCAAATTAATGACTTAACACTTCTTGTCACGTAGGCTTTTTTTTTCTTAGTGACAGTTGGTATGATATTGAGTAAAAGGGAAGAGAATTTTTATAAAATATTTTGAAACACATGACTGTTGCTTGCTACTATAATATTATCTTTTTAACCAACTGAATCTTGTGATAACCTGAAATTGAAATTCATGCTTCATGTATTTTGGTGTGTTGACAAAAGGTGGTTCTGGGTGCATGAACTTTTAATTTCTTGCTTGTAGGAGATTACTGCCAATATTTACCTGCATTTCTGGTAGACTCAGCTAATCAAAATACGGAGATTACATGTGCACAGCTCTTATTATCAGTCAAAATTCTTAGTTCTCTTTTTTGTTTTTAGAGTGAAAAGCGTCAACCTATTCAAATATATACTGTGCTTTAACATGTTCCTACTGACGTCCTTCTCACCATATGTAACAGCAGAGGGAGGCAGGCAGAAGACAGGCAGTTAAAATGGCAAAGTTGAAAAAAAAAATTGTGCCAGAATCCATGGCACCTATCAGGAATTTTGTCTCTGGGTCTTAGAGAACCAGCACACTCTTGAGAGCAACTCTCAGCCTTCAAGCTGTCTTGAAGTAAATGCCTCCCTTTATATGAATTAAATGATTAACTCTTTATTGTATATTTATGCCTAATAAGGAAATTCATATCTCATTTTGTACCAGGTTTGTCTTTTCCATATTGGAATCTGTTAGGGGATTGTGAGCCAGCATTTACCAGTATGATATGGAAAAGTTCCCAACTCCTAGCAAAATTGCTTAACAAATTGGTAATTCGTATTTATATTGATGGCATAACCAGTTTTTACTAAAGTGCCCAGACCTTATTTTATATGTTAATGCTTTATCAGGATTCTCAATAACGAATGCTGGGCTCCACTTTGACTTTTTGAAATGGGACTTGAGATTGTTACTCCATTGAGAGTCTTATTTGTGGAAAATAAAAATAGACTGAATGTTGTTTATATATATAGTGAAAATATCTGAGCTTTTTCAGATAATATCTGAGCTTTTCCCAAAGTAAGACTTGTGGATTTATTACCTTACATAAGACCAATTCAAGGAGAAACTATTAAAATTACTACATTAAAACCATTGCAGGAAACTCAATGTTCGGTTATCAACATAAGAAAATGGAGTCCTAGCATGAATGTTAAGTCCTTTTATAAATTTAAGAAGACAATATCCTTGAAGATCCCAACACATGTGAGAGCCTTCTGTAAATATTAACCATCAAATCTAGTTGAGCAGTTGGTTAATCGTTGAAAGCCTAGCATCTAGCTAGGCACTTGGGACACTCTGGTGGATGTTCAGGATATTCTTAAGAAAATTGTGCCCCAGGCCTGCCAGTTGCAGTCTTGTGAGCCAAAATCACTAGAAGTCCGTGTGGTCCTTTTGCTTAGGTCTCTTTCACTGTTGCGGGCAGATCTTTTCGTACAAAGACACCTTCAGGGGACAAGTTGGGCTCCCTGATTTCATTCTTTCACCAGTAGCTTAAGTTTTAGTTTGTTAAGGAATCCTACTAGTATCCTTGGGAACTTGGAAATCTGGTGTTAAAATACTGCACTGACAGCCTAGGGCAGTGTTCTTGTGTAGTTTGCCCTTTTGAAGGTTGTTCTGAACAGTGCATCACTGTTTTCCAACTTAGTTATTTTGCTCGCTGTTTTAGGAGTGCTTTCTTCAAGATTGAATATATTTCCATAAAGTGTGCGTTCAACAAAGATACCGTGCAATTTTGTTTTCTACCCAATGTTAAATGACTACTGGATTTAAACACTTGTGAAATTGCTGAATGTTTTCCTGGGCACTGATATGAATATTGATGGAGATGTGGAATCTGACAGTTCCTTAGATGACTCCAATGTCAGAGGAAATAAAACAACATTCCTCCTCTTCCCAGTGCAGAGACAATCTCCCACTGCAGAGTGGCTTCTTTACAGCTTATGGCTTATGAGGGCACTTGATTTAAACTAATTTTTCTGAAATTTGCATACTTAAAAGATAATTAAGAAACCTGTGTAATTCAGCCCACTAAAGCCATGAAAATATTAAAATCCATTAGAATTTACACAAAAATGGCAATACTTCAGAAACAGTGAATGACAGATATTTGCCAGGCCTGTTACCATACCATTTATATACTCACTTTTGGGGAAACAATGATCTTTTAAGTTGTATCACTTCTTTGGGTACTTGAATACCAGTTAACCACAGATGCTTCATGGATTTCAGATGGAAGGAATGTATGAATGTGGCTTTTGATTTCTCCCTGTAGGACATTTGGTTGGCTTCTGTCCCTCATATGTTGCCAAGACATATTTTAATGCTTTCCTTTTTAACAATTCAGTTATTGGACTCCTTATTTGGCATGCAAATGTTGTTTGTGGAGCCAACATAGAAGGCTGCCTCCCTTCCTTTATGGCATCTTTTTAACGCTGACAAATTAATATAATGTTTTATCCACTATAATGATGAACTTCATTTACAGATGGTCCAGCATTCTGGAAATGATCTGTCCCTCACAGATTTTTAAGAATTTATCTTCAGTTGCCAAAAATGGGAAACTTGGATATTATACAGAATTGTGTAATGTATTTCTTCTGATTTTAAAATACTCTCTGCCCTTATAGAACACCAGTTAGCATTTTCCCATCCGCTTCTAAGAACACTAAAACCGAGGATGGAAACATGGCAAAATTAAAATAACAAGGTGAAAACGTGGCAAACTAGAAGTTCTGATGTTCAGTTCAGTTAAAAGTACAGTCATACTGGTTAGCGGGCAAAATACCTGGACATACTTTTTTTTTTTTTTAAACAGTGATTTGAACAGATACCTTGGCACTTAAAAAACTCAAATTTAGAAGGCATGTGGCACCAGGAAGAACTTTAATAAATGGGTTTTTGACAATTAAAACTCTGGTTAGCCAGGTACAAGTGTTTTTCTCTACTAATTAAGGGAATATTAAATCAGAATTAAAGAATTGAACCCACCAAGTCTGTGTCCTATCTGCTGTAGACAAGGTCTTCTCTCACATGGACTGGCTTGGCGTCTGAGTACTAGCTACCAAAATAAATCCCTGGCAATAAATTTGTCTCTGCTCTCAACATATGGACCTGAAAAGTAAACAAGACCTTAAGAAATGGGAAAGCTGTTGGAAACATTTTGAGGGTTCACATTGAAGCAGTGAGAGAAGGTGGTATCCTGTGGTCTGTGTAGTAATTGTTTTGCGGAAGCTTTTAGTCAGACCCAGCTAATGGAAAGAAGGCATGGGCACATTTACCTCAGCAGTGAAGTTACTAAAACACATAGTACAAAACCATTTATAGAACATGTACTAGTCTCAGCACTGTAGGAGCCAAAAACTATGTGGATGGCAGCCCTGACCACTGAGGACTTCAAGTCTGATGCTCACAGTAGGCTGTGGGAGGAATCCTGATTTGCATGCTTCATTAGGGGCAGGGCGAGTTCGTACACTGGTTTGTACCAAACATGTGAGCAGTCCATCGAGTCTTCTAGGAGTTCAGAGAAGAGAAAGCTCATTTTCAACATGACTTAAGTTTTTTTTTAGAAAGTTTGGAATTTTTAGTGGCATATTTCAAATTCTGTTTTTCTCCTCCCTCTCTGGCTGTGCCTTTTTGGTTGAGTTTGTCAGCTGTTCCTTTTTCATATGGTCATTAGATGTTGGAGTTCTTTACAGCTTTTACCTTTCCTTCTCTTGTCTTTCTCCCTAAATAATTTCATCCATGTCCATAGCTTTCACTATCTTCTGTACATCAGTGACATTCAAATACACATCTCCAAAGTAAGACTCTCCTCAGATCCAAGTGCCTCAACTGGGATGTGTAAAAGGGACGTCAATGGAATAGCTCCAAGATGTAACACATGATCCTTCCTCCCAAGCCTAGCCCACAATCACATTTTCTGGCTTAGAAAATGACACCACTATCCAATAACCTACTCAAGCCAAGAACCACAGGGATCTTTAACTCTTCTGACTTCTTGCTTCATATCTAATTTATCATCAAATTTTCATTTTACCTCTAAAGAAACTGGGATCTTTTTATACCCACTACCATACCTTAGTCTACTATCATAGCCTCTCAGGTGGTCTCCCTGCGTAAACTGTGACACCCAGCTTCAGCAATCCTCTAATCGTCACACTGAGACGAAAGTAAGTTTATGCTTTTCAAAATCCATTCTTCAGTGGAAGAAGTCAATCTGTAAAGGCTGCATACTGTATGATGTCAACTATGTTAACATTCTGGAAAAGAACTTTGGAGACAGTAAAAAAAAAAAAATCAGTGGTTGTCGGGAGTTATCTGGAAGTGACGGATGAACAGGCAGAGTACAAGGGATTTTTTTGAGCAGTGGAACTATTCTGTAAAATACAATAATCATGGCTATGTGGCATAAAACCCAAAGCTTGTACAACACCAAGAGTAAAGTCTAATGTAAACTGTGGACTAGGGTGAGGATTCTATGTCAGTGCTGGTTTTTCAGTCCTAACAATGACCCCACTCGGTGAGGGATTTTGATGGTGTGCAGGCTGTGTGTAAATGGGGGCAGGAGGTGTATGGGAACTCTGTGTTCTCCGCTCAGTTTTCTGGTGAATCTAAAACCACTCTGAGAAGTAAGGTTTATTTAAAAAAATCCATTCTGATGATGCATCGCTCTTTACTTCCTGAAAGTGCTTTGTTGCCTTCCCAGTGCTGCTAAAGTAAGAGTCGGATGTCCCGAGCGCAGCCCTTCTCTCCCTCTGTAGCCTCATTGCCTCTTGCACCATTCTCACCCTTGCTCTCTGCTTTCCAAGCCACAGTGGTCTCTCTTTGACTTGAGTGGTACCTGCCCAGTCTCTCCACGGGGCTTTTGCTTTGCCCCTCGTCCTCGCTTAATCAGTGTCTATGCAGCCTTTACGCCTGTGCTCACCGTCACTTCCTAAAGGCAGGCTTCTCTGAGACCCATATTCTTCTGCTGCCAAGTTTGTTGCTTTTGCTAAATCTCTCATTTAAAAATCCAAGTTATTTCCCCAGAGCCTGCACTGCTTGTGTATTTAAACATCCATTCTAGTTAAATATTCATTATTATTAATATTGCCCTCCCCCACTAGACTGTAAGCACCATGAGGCAATACTCAGACTATTTTTGCTCACCGCTGGAGCCTAGGGCAATAAAGGAGGTTGGAAGATAGGAAGTATTTAGTGTTTGTTGAATGAATGAATGGAAGAAAGGATGCGGACTGTCAAGCTAGTTCTTGGTTACAAGTTTGCTCACTGTCTTCCCCAGCTGTTAGGGGTTTGGAGTCACTGACATATATATTAATCTCTCAGAAAAGAACCGTTTTAACATTCATTTTTAAAAGTTTCATCACAGCAGAATTTTTTTTAATTCTAAGCTTCTGTATTTCACGTGGTTATTCAAGTCGGTAGGTTCTATGATTCCAGACAGAAAGCTGCTTTGCTCTTTAAGACATTTAGAGCTTAGGGTGAACAATATGAAAATGGTTCCTCAACTGTGGTGATTGTCTGATATCTGGGCTTCACTTCGTGTCCAGCCTCTTCTCCATGTTGTGGAAAATCCTCTCTGGATGGGCAGTCACTCAGGAAAAGCTGTGTGTTCTGTTCATTGCTCAGGAACAGAGGCAGAAGTAAAATCACTATTTATTGGTGGGGCTGCCTTGGGTTCCTCTGTAGGGTATCCTTACGGTAGCCAGCACTAAGGCCACATCACTGTTTTCAGAAGTTCCCTTGTGGGTGATTTCCAAGTGGTATCCACTGCTTATTTTCCTTGACTTCATTAATAAACAATTGAGATGAAGAAACAATTCCCTTGCTTTCCAGGTAAGCTAAGCAATTGGTCTTAATTACTGTCAGCCCTTAGTGAGTGACCACCACGGGGAGCCCAGCCATTTACCTCAGTGATAATGATGTGAACGGTGAGGTGGTAGTAATTTTCACACAGGCAGCTACGGGTTTTTGAGTTCTCTGACATGGACTTTTTCTCCCAATTGAAATTATATATACTGTGTGTATATATTCATACATATATATATATATTTTTCACATATATTCTAAGTGAATTTTTTTCATTACAGTCTGTTCTTTCCCACGGCACTGTGGCTGACTGTGCCGTTGTTGGCAAGGAAGATCCTTTAAAAGGTCATGTCCCGTTAGCACTCTGCGTGTTGAAAAAAGGTGAGCGATCTCTGGTCCTCCCTGTTTGGGCCCTGAGTGATTCAGGTCAATTCAGAGCTTACCATCTGAACTTTCTCCCTAGATTTAAACACAACAGAGGAACAAGTTGTAGAAGAAATTGTGAAACACGTTAGACAGACCATTGGACCCGTGGCTGCTTTTCGAAAGGTGGTGTTTGTCAAACAGTTACCCAAAACCAGATCCGGCAAAATTCCCCGCTCAGCTCTGTCTGACCTTGTCAATGGCAAGCCCTATGAGGTAAATTATCAAGGATATTTAATGCTCGGTTCTGAAGTGTTTTCCCCTATTTCTTTGGCATCAACAAAGCTCTTAAAAATAGTTCTCAAGCATGAATTATATCCCTAACAAACACGTAATAGTACTTTTTTTTTTAATGTTAAGGGGGAAATTGCATACCCATCCTCTGTGTAGGTATGAGGGTTTTGGAGAGAAACACAGATTAAGACTGTGTGTTTTAATGTTAAGAACCCTTTTGTGAAAATATATTACTATTAGTAAACATGTCAGTTAAATTCAAACAAACTTGTGGAAACTCAATCTTATTAAATTAAAGATAAATTTCCCTTCATTGCAGTCATTAGTGACTATTAGTGAGAAAGCAAAAAGTTGAGGCTGCTATAGATATTTTAAAGGTGGCAATGGATGTATATACTCATTATATTTCTTGTTTTGAGTGAAAAGTATTTTAGGAAATTCAAGCATATGCATTCTTTCAATTTTGCGCACATTACACGTGCATAGATGTACATATTTTTAATCATCAAGATCTAATAAACAGTGATGTAACGAACAGTAAAGAGTAGTTGTATGAGCAAATGCAAAAAAGAAAATTCTTTCGACAGAATCAGCATATTGAAAGACCCATAAGAGAAAGTACCACCTAGGACCAATAGTTTTGCTAACTGAACCATTTCTTTTCTATAGATACATTTTAAAATTTAAAGTTCAAAGTTCCCTATTTTTGAACATTTCTCGATGAGTATGATAAGATATGGGGAAAACAAGATTGCACATAATTGTTTAATTGTATAGAAGAGTAGAAGGGGTTCAAGGAAGAGCCTTCATCTGACTCTTAATCTTCTTTCCAGGTGACTCCTACAATTGAAGACCCCAGCATTTTTGGGTACATAGAAGAAGTACTGAAGCAGGCATCATGACTTCTTTTGTTTTTTTTCTTTTTTTTTGAGTCACTTTTCTAATTAGAGTCAAGTTTTTGGAATTATTTCCCAGAAATCATTATTTACATAGAAATTACTTGCAAACTGTGAATTGTAAAGCTTGGTCTAAGAAAAATCTACTTGAAGACTGGTAAGAGACCTGTGCCTTGTATTTGATTAGACCAATTAGCACCATTACCAGTTGCCGGTAACATGACTCATTACAGGTTTTCCAGCACTTCAGTTTAAGAAAGATATATCCAAGGTATGATTTTAAAAAACTGTATCCCCCCCAAAATATTTTAATTGAAAATGACACTAATATCAAGCCACTTCCTGAAATTAGGACTCTGCATGCAGCTTTGACCAAAATCTAAAACTCAAGTTGAGTCAATTTTCTTATAGAAATTCTAATAGTTTCTAATATTCTTGAGATGCCCACATGCATGGTTATTTAAATGAAATGAATGAAATGGGAAGTTTTAGGTAATCATCTAGACATGATTTCCTAGATAGGAAAATCTATTTAGTCACACATTTCCTGAGGGAAGCCTGGGTACCAGAGTTCAGCCCTCTTTTGTCTTTTTGTTACTTATTCAAGGGAAATCAACTTGCCTGACAGAGAGCCTAGAAGTCAGTTAATCCAATCTCGTCAGAGAGATGAGGGCTCCTTGGAGCCCCTCCCTTGTCAGGTTCTTAGTTGACTGTGTACTTCTTAATGATTCCAGCTTCTTTTGGAAAGGGAATGATGTAGAAATGGGTACACTGGCAAGGAAACCTCCTAAGAAAGAAATGTCAACATTTTTACATAATGCTAAAGACCAGGAAGTGTTTTAAGAGAAACCAAAAATCCAAATGTTATGTGAAATCTCTAATTTTTAAATAACTTGCTAAAAAAATTGTCCCATCCAAGCACATCTTTTCATGTAAACGTCTATGAAACTATTGAGCATTAAAAAATAATAACTGAAAATGAGTCTTTGTTAATGAGCTTATGGTAATGTGCCAATTAAAAGAGTAGATACAGATATAAATTTGACTTACTTAAGGGTCTACATGATATCAGTTATCAAAGAATGCATTTAAACAAAAATATACCATACTCACTGAGTCCTTGATGGTTCTCAAAGTAATCCTCTTTCAGTCCATCAGGAACATTATTTTTAAGAGCAACTCTCCTAATATAATAGTCTGGGTGCATGAAAGATGTATGAGACATAATAGATAAGAGCTTATTTACTTACTTGTTTCATAAAAATTGCTGACAACTTGTATAAAGACATTCTGAAAATGTTAGGTTCTTTTGAACTGTAGGCTATAAAATAACTGGCTTCTCAAATTACAATGTTATTTGCTTAAATTGACTTTTTGATTATTACACCTGAAAAATATATTCATCTAGTTGTTCCCTTTAATTATTTTAGTAGCCTGAGTTAGACCATTTAGATAGACTTTCAACTTAAAATTTGAAGCTGTGGCATTCCTTAAACTCTCTCTTCTTTTGGGTACATTTTATCCATTATCACAATTGTAATCTTAAGAAATAATACATTTTTTAATGTCTTAGCATTTTTTTTTTTTCATTTAAAATTCAGTTAACTTGACATGGTAGATTCTTTAGCTGAATGTGTATCATTGTTCATTTGCAAAGTATAAACTCAGGCAGATCCAAGAATTGTGTAAAGGTTTTTACCTCTTTGATCCTCTTGCACATTTTTCCTGGTAATCAAATCTGAAGGGACTCTTGAGCAAGCAGGCTTGAGTTATTTTCTAGCTGAGTAGGACTGGAAAACAGTGCACAAGCCTGGGGAAGTGGCGTTTTCCTGTATCTGGCTGAGGAAATCGATCTCCTTTGCAGGGTCAGAGAGAGTACTGTTACTCTCATAAGAGTAAATGTGGAGCAAGAAAGACACAGTCAAGTCATCAGATTGCTTAAATTTTTGAAGGAAAATAAAAAGAATTTTCTATTTTAATACTTACCATAAAACACTTTCACTTGGTGGTACTTAACATATTTTGAATTATATGTGTCTTTAAAAATAACAATGTTACTAAAATGTAATCTTGCTAAATTTGCTGAAATAAATTCTGCAAGTTCTTCTTACAGTATTTTCATAGAATGTTTTACTGTAAGATATTGGAAAAATTAAAATATAAATATTTTCAAATCTATAGAAAAGTGTTTGCCAATTAATTGAGTTGTTTTGCTTGTGAAAATGCATTAAATATATACAAATGAGAACTGCTTTACATTTAAAAACAGTCTTATTTATAGAAAATTATATTTGTAAAGTCTCTGATTTATAAAAATATGAAAATGCATAAGGCTGATAGAGGGTCAAAAGGAAGAAAAACCAAGGTTCTAAGCTTAATCCATTAAATGGATATTAGAATGTGGCAGAAATGATCTTATACATTGAAAAATATTTTATGGTCTTTGAGGCAACTAGCTGGATCTTTTATATCCCTATGTGTTAGAGTCTAGTAGAAAAGATTACTGTTTCTTACTAGGTGATCTCTAAAGGAGAAGCACTGTTTCTGCAATTAATTTGTGCATAACAGTAGATGTAAATCTATTTTGTATTATGATGACACCATTGTTTTATATTAATTTCATTTCTGTAAGTAAAGCTCTTTCCCATTGCTTCTAATCAGGCAACATTTTTAGAAACTTTAAAATCACTCTTATAAGCAAGTTCAGTGCTCCCTCTTGAGGCAGACTCACTTTTGAAGACAAATATTAGATTGAGAATCACTAAAGGCATGATTTTCATTATAGTTTAAGTAATTTTTAAACTGGATGTGACTAGAAAACAAAGCTTAAACAGAGAACTGTAAGTATCTTTTTTTTTTATTGACAATGGAGAAGGTTTCTGTTACCATTACCTTTGACTGAATCTGTTAAACAAAAATCGACATCAAAAACAAATGTAATGTACGTGCAAACATAGCAAATTAAATACAAAAAAGGAATTACTAGTGACAGGTCTTGCGCTTAATAAGATCAACCAGCAGAAAATCAGCAGTTAGATAAATGTTGTTATTATTAAATAGGTTTTCCTTTAAGTCTCCCATATAAACAAAGAATAAACAACAGTAACACCACCAAATAAAGCCACAGGGAAGAGATTACTCCTCTATATTTTTGTACATTATATATGTTGATCATTCTGTCTTTCTTCTATTTCCTCTGATAAGACTGACTTCAGGGAAGTCACAAGGCCTTCTCAGCTAAAAGCATATAACGTTAGACATGAGTCTGGCTAATGCCCTGTTACACTGACAAAAGGGAAGGGTTTCTGGGTGTTTTTTTTTTTTTTTTTTTCCCAGTGGAAATGACCTCAGACTCTGCAGTGGTTGATATTCACTGAACAGTGCTGGCTGGCGGTTCAAGATGTTTGGATGGACATGTCGTTTTTAGTAAAGAAGTTTTTTTTTTTCCTTTAGTCCACAGGTAACAAGAGAAGATAATATTTTTTTTCTTTATAAATTCTTTTTTAATAATTGCTTTTGACTTGTAAACAGTTTGGCTTTGTTCTGTATTGAAAAGGAGATCGAGCCATCACAGTGCTATTTCTGAAGATATAGGACATCCCTGATTGCCTTTAAAGGTCTATTTTTGGCTCCAGTTCCAGGTTAAATCATTCTTTTTTACATGATCAGAGGCAGGTTTTCAGCTTTAAGGATTGACAGACTTGAAGGAGAAACATGTGGAAGCATAAGACATGCTTCCTGGAAACATCAATTTGACTGTTACAATTCAAAAACTGTAAAAATGGTGGAATGGTAAAATACAAACAGTACTTGGAATTGTCAAATGTTTGCACTCAAGACTTCATGAACTATATATTTTATTTCTTTAAAAAATCATATTTATATCCATTTACATAAGACTTACACATTTAAAAAGAAATACATACACAGTAATACATAAATGCCTAGTATATTACAATAAAACATGTAAAACGCGTGGCTCCATTTCATAAAAGCATCTGTTGTACAGAATTTATGATGTGGATGGTGCTTATTATCCAAATGACTTAAGTATTTTCTTACAATTGTAGTAAACTAATCAAACTTAATATCTGACTCCCCCCCACCCCCAAATCACATTTTCAGCTTAAATGAACCATGAGTTGTGGTTATTTCCTTAGAATTCAGTCTTCACAAAGGTTTTCACTGCTTGTCTTCTTGGACGGTAGTGCACTTTAGGTAGAGTAGACTGAAAAGACGACATCTAAAATACGTAACGGACAGCATTAGTTGACTGAAAGGTTCAGACAGGAAAATCTCCCTCTGCTAGTCCTGGTGCACCTCCATGCATCCTGCCTACTTCTGTCCCAACAGACAATGAGGAGGAGATCATCTCGGGTCTAACCAATAGCTCTATGTAATTAACATTTGCTCTTCTCCAATTTTGTGCAGGCGAGCTTCATAGATAAGATTTGCTCAATTTTGTCAAGGAAAGTGTGGCAGTGATATAAACACAGATAGATATTCACAGAAAATGTCAGCAGTCCTTCTGAAAAATGTCCAGCTTGCTCAAATGAGTTGAGTTGACCTATTCCATGGAATAGATTTGTATTCTAATTCATATATTTTAGAGCTCTTCAAGAGATACCTTTATTTAATTGTGACAAAAACATAATGATAATCATAACATAAAGAATTTGGGTCAGTGATGTGGTGTCACTGATTCCTTCCAGTCATAATAAATACACTTATGGAAAGATCGCAATTAGTATCCTGATACAAGAGAAATCATAAATAATGTGTTCTGAATTATTTTAATTGAAAAAAGTGCTAGTGTTTCATCAAAATATAACTTTGTTGTCCCATATTAACTTACTGGAAATAAATACCTATATCCCATTTAATGGTAAAAATTAGAAAATAGGAACTAGAATGCCATGCACAAAATACAGATTGCAAATAGTTAAAAGTCATTCTACCCATCAGTCAAGAGCTAAGAAGCAAGCACTACTCAAAATATTAAATAGTCATCTGTAACTTAGTGAAGTATTCAGTTCCTGGGAAATTATCATGTCATGTGTAGCAGCTATTACAAACAGAATTTTGGAAAGCCTCTTATTTAGCCAAATTATTACATACTTTTAGATTACGCCTAATGAGATGCCGAATCATATACCATAATTAAAATTTTAATGTTAGGATTTTACATTCTGAGATGAAATCTCTTATCTGAAAGCTTTTTGTTGTATCAGCAGCAGCTTCATATAGTGACCCAAATAAGGCAGCGTATCAGCTCCTGTATGAGGGTACAAAGACCATCCATAAACTGTGTGGAGCTTTTAGTTCAAGGCAATGAATAAACAGCACAAGATGAGCTGTTCCTCTCTCCATCCCTGTGCACACATTTGGTTTTAAATATTGCTCTAAAGAGTGTCTTTTTTTTCCAAAATATTAATTTGTCATAAATGTTAGAATATTTTGGTAAAGCACAGTCTTGGGTTAAAAAAATTTTTTTTATGAGTTCTTAACATTTATAATCTAGGAAAACAACAGTTTTACTAACACTGTTTTTCAACAAAACTCCATTTTCATACGGATTTGGAAGTAGATTCCATCAATTAATATTTTTCTAAATGCAAATGCCTTATATCTTATGATTATACAGCAAGGTTTTGTTAGTTCTGTCTGCCATTTTTATAAAGTGATTTCACTTTGTTCTTATGCCATAATACTTAGAATTCTTTTTCATTTTCAACAAATATAAATCACATTGATGAAAAACAACATACTAATAGCTCAGACTTTTCAGTTATACTTTTGATTTTCATATGAAATCATTTCCAAATCATTTTCCTGTCTCTGCCACTATTTGACTCTGTGTACCTGCTAGAATTCTGTCTGCCTATTTCAGCTTCCCCTACATAGAATACTCACCTAAAAGTGTATTACTCTGTAAGTGCCAAACTCTCATCAATAAAATGCTATGTGCATCAATATAAAATGCTACTAAAAAGTAGAGGCCAGCGTGGTAGCAGCCTGTTGACGTGTAATAAGATAGTGACAGGCCTCCAACAGACCTTAAACCAGAGCAGACAGACGGTGATCAGAAATCCTAGATGAAGAGTTACAATATAGATTCCTTTCCACCCTCGAGCAATTCAAAGGGGTTATCTCACTCTGTACTGCTAGGCCATCCCAAAAAGTCTCGTGTATATTACTAGTCTACGGAGGTTCCATTTTTTTGGCGGTTTGTATTTTGTCAGCCAAGGAAAGCTACTCACAGCAAGTCAGTGCTGCCTCCTTTGAGTGCCTTGTCAACATGAGTATGTGCGAACAGTGGAGCTGTCTAACCTCTGCAGTCTTGATGAGGCAACTGCAAACGGAGAAAAGGGCTTTAGAGGGACTCGGATGATTGAGTACAAAATTTCATATGAGAAAGATTTCTTTTTCCCTGCAGAAAGGGATCTAAACGTATTAAAAGACCTTCTTTCTCTCAGATAGAAGCCACTCGTCTTCCTTTTCTCTAGACCAAGTTACTAATGAAAATTTATTCCAGTGTGATTCAACTGAGCTTTCAAGTTGTACATTCCTCCTTGGATGAAATCTGTAGCAAGAACAGCTCCCCTGGGTGCTCTGTTTTTGAAGCAAAGATTGCTCTTCGAGAATTCGTTATGATGGATTTTTCCCCCTCCAATATTGAAAAGCTTCTACACTCATTTTAATCGTGTTGAACTCCTCATGAATTTTGCTAACGTGTTAATAATATTAACAAATTAGAAGAAATGTAGATCAAAAATCATGGTTTATATTGGAACCATGACAAGTATAAATGCCATGACAATATCACCGTGAAAAGAAAGAATGATTCTAGGTGACTGTCTCAGTAAAGAGAGTGGGACTTTTTTGCTTAATGCCTACCAAACAGAAATAACTTAGTGACTGCCATCTCAAAGTTGTCTCTCCTCCAGAATGGCTGTTTTCCTTTGTGACGTATATAACACAAGTCTAATGTCCACAGAAGGAAATACTAGTTGGGAAATTACTGTTGGTTTTGTGTTTGTTTAGTTCTCTTCTCATAGTTGTGCTTGTTTATTTAAGGCCTTCTGCCTTGGTCAGAGGTGAAAATATCTGATGAGTCTGAGTTTCTAAGATGAAATATAGAACTTGCAATATTCGAACATGTAGGGTGGCAGTGGAGTTAATTTCCATTTACTAAGGACCTTTAGTCCAAATTCAACTTCTAAACAAATTATTTACTTGGCAAATAGAAGAGTAAAGAAACACAAATCATGCAGATGTTTATTTTTCTTCCTAGATGTGGACATTAGCCAAATTTGTCCTTTGGGGGGGTATTTTAAATTATTTTTTTTAATGTGAATAAAGTGCCATGAGTTCATGCATTAGCAGTTTACAAAAGAGTATGGTCTAATGAAAGCAAAGTAAACTTCAAGCAGAGCAAACCAACTCAAGACAAGAATCAATTCCAGAAAGCTGTGCAAGATCAGAGAATGACAGCATTTGCTAAACAAGCTTTATACTTTATAAGCAGAAATGCAAAACTACTGTACCATCCGTTGTCATTTTCCTTGACTGCCCAGAAGTTGTGGTTAACCTAAATCCAGCCGGTAATGTTTCTGAGGACCCAGGCATCATGCTGATTCCATGTACTTCACGGGGAGGAAATTGCCTTCTCCAGGTCGACCCACGCCTGAAATTCTTGTTATCACTCTGCCAGTACAGAGTTATTATTTGATTCAATAAAAACAGGTAAACTAGCCCAGGAGCTTAAAACTGTGTGCTTAGAAACATGTAATATTGATTATTTGCATGCAGTCTGGAAGCTATACACATGAAATTTTATGCTTTCTTTTGAGTTCTAGTGATTCCAAAATGAGAATGCAGGAGACTTGAAATATAAATGTTTTTATTAAAAACTCATAAGATTTCAAATCTAAGACATATATAAAAGTAAAATCTTTTACAATCTAAAATAAAACCCTACAGTTTTTTCAAAAAGAATATTAGACGTGTTTTGTTCCACTTAATGCCAACTGGTTTTATGGTAGGAGATGATTTACTTATTTGAATAAATGTTGGGTAAACTCTATTTGACTTACACACTTAAATATTTCATGATGTTTGCTTTTATGTATACAAAAGATATATGTTATGGGAAATCTATATTTGAGACAGCCTGGCTCAAATGGGATACTATATCTTATATTTGGTGTAAGAAACTTAATTTGTCATTTGTTAGATTTCAACTGATAACAGAATTAACTTGTAATTTTTTGAAAAATCTATGCAGGCTGGTCACCGTCCTTCTAATAAATACATGTGCCCATTAGATGCCACTAAAAGCATAGTGTAACTCTGGTTGCTGTTTTACAGTGTGATTCTGGTTGCTGATTATATTATGTCTTAATGCTAAAAATTCTTCCCTCTCTGTGCATACACAAAGTACCTGCACAGAGGCAATTATTTTCTCTGGATTGGTAAGCAACAATATGTAATTTAGCATTTAACTGATATTATTCTCTGTATCTAATCTAAGGAAAATATTTATCATTCTATATAGATCTTCCCTTCTTACATCATACACATACATACATACATACATACATACATACATACATACATAGATTTCACCTTCTTATACCAGCATCTCATAATAGGACTGTCAGTTCCCTAAAGGCACAGCTAAGTATGCGTGGTTGACCCTGCTAGCTCAGATGACATCATTTTGGCATATGGACTATAGATATTCAGCCCACATTATCACTGTTATACATAAGTAACACTGTAAGGTATTCATCATCATAGGCTACTAATTTGATTAAGTAACAGGCAAGGTCAAGCTGGGAAAAATAAAATCATTTATGTGATTACATTTATCTACCAGGTTCTTTTAGAATCCTTATTATCAATATATAAATTTTGTTTAGATGTGGTAGCCATTTTATAGTTTTGAGATTTCTCCTGCTCCTCTTCTCAACTGCTGAGTTTTGCATTGCCCTGGACCTCCCACATGGGTACAAATGGAAAAAGGGAGCAGAATTTCACAGCTGTGGCTTCCCTGACTTCTTTCATCTGGGAGAAGTTGCTGCATGAACATAAATATTCTTCAGTACTACAAAACACTACAGTACGTTGTAGAAATGTGTAACTCTCAGAATGTGTGAGTTAAGGGCTCCAAAAAATGCCAGTAATTTGAGAATTTAAATCGTGATTCCTTAACTTATGCACTTTCAACATAATGTTGCAGCAAAAAGTTAATAGGAACAATAAGCAACAACATCACAGGAAGAGGTTTCGATGAGATGAGGTTAAAAGACACCCTTGCATCTAAGGATATCCTCTCAGATGAGTCTGCAGAAGCACCTGAGCACATCTCAAATTATTTCAGTGGAACCTGAATGTGATCAACCCCAGAAACAAGTCTCCTCTGGCTCTAGGCAAGATGTTTGGCTATTTTTGTTCACACTCAAAAAGCAAAAGCAAAAACAATGCAACAAGCAAAAAACTAAGACAAAAGAGACTAGAGGTTTTGAATGATGAAATCATGTGCTGTTTCTAATGATAAGAAAAAGACAGAAAGTCACATTCTGTTTAGACCTTTCTGCTCATTCATTACTTCCAGGAAGCAACACTGTAACCCACATGGACTTGCATCTCTACCCGGACCTCTATTTCAGGTCAGTCAGCATTTTAGAATGTAGCAATATGACAGATCTTTAATCATTTTTATTAAAATTCCGTTTCCAACTTTTAAGTTAGGAGAGTAATTGTATTTAAAAGTCTGTATGGGTTTATGCAGACTATCTTTTTGATTCAACAATTAAGAATAAGGATTCAAAAGATTATCAAACAAGATATAAAATTAAAATCAGTTAAACATTAATTTTAAAACATATGAATCATTATCCTGATTGCACAGGAATAAGCATTTACAGGAAATTAGCTGAGGTCAAGACTGTAGAGCATATATGTCTATAAAATCACCTCCTCCACCAAGGACAGCTTGAGTTTTGTAAAACTAAGCTTCTCTGCTCTGCCCATCTGAATGTGGAATTATTGTCTCATTTTAGGATTTGGGTTCATTCACAGAACTATTTTAATTCGCTTTTATAGCCAGGAAACACCTCATTATGCAACACAGAATTATGCATCTCTGTATTTTCCACTTCATACTCTGGTTTCCTTCCCATTTCTTCCAGAAAGACCCTTGAAAACCTCAGAAGGACTATTAAAATCCACAGTGTTTCTCAAGGCACAGAATGCACTAACGCCCTCTGTTTACTTACTTACCTACATGTTTACTATTTTCCAAATCATTTAAACATTCATATATTATGTTTAGAGATTCTTACAGCTTTCAAAGCCTATGACTACTAAAATGTTATTCATATGTTTTTAAGGCAAATTCAATATTGATATCTAAAATAATGAAAAGCTTCCCATTTATTGAAAGAAGGTTTTTCTCTTCATTTTAATATCCTAAAATTTCCTGTGAAGACATACTGATTATTTAAGAAATAAGCACATTCTTTATTAAAAAGTTGGATTTATCAAGACTAGTGTTATCATTGCTTATAATTTAAAAAAATGTTGCTCAATATTATTTTGCTGTCATAGCTTCATGAAAAAAGTCATTTCAAATTACTTCTTAGGGTTTTTAACTGCTGATATGATAATATTTATGAATTCATAAAGTTCGTTCTCAAATCAAATGAGTAATAAAATTAAATATTTAATACTGGGTAACATTCTAGATTTTATCCACAGAATAAGTCTCTGCTTAATTTCTCAGCACTAGTGATTGAAAGCCATATTAGTTGTACTAAGATCCCTTTTGAATGAGAGATAAGGACTTACTTCATCCAGTCGCCGTTCAGTTCCCAGAGCCAACAGGTTATTGTATTCCCTTTCAAGAATCTGCCTTGCCTGTTGACATCAAATTACAGTTACTATCACTGAAATCACATTTTGATTTAAAAAATCATACAGAATATAGTTACCCTAGAAAACATTCCAGTACCCTGTTTTATTTATGGAGTCTTAATTTTTTCATCCTCCATGTCTATAAGCCATTGTAAATTTTAGCTATAAATACAAGGTAGGGCAATTTTCTTTGGTCTGTGGACAGTGGAGAAATTGCCTCACATAAATGTCTGAGGTCAAGGGACTTTGACCTCACTTTGTTACTTTATTCCAATGAAATATTTTAATACATACTTTGAACCATATAAAAACAAAATAAAAATACAGTAAAGTTAGACTCACTTTTTTATCAAGTCTATGCAGGTAGTTCTCAAACCTGGCCAATGATCATCATTTGGAAAAACTGCAGCTAATTAAGATTCCTGTGCCCTCTCGATATCTGATTTCTTAGGCCTGTGATGTAGACTGCAAGCTTTATTTTAAATTTTAAGGAACTCCAGTGATTCAAATAATTATCCAGCCTTGGGAATCAATGGCATACCCAAAGCTCAGTGGCTGTATAATTCAGGCACGTAAATAGAAATGACTGCCCCTCAGAGACGCAGAGACTAAAGGCCATCTGTCAGGGACATTGTTTTGGGGAATCTGGCATTCAGGTGGGAGGTTGGACCACATAACTTCTAAATCCCTTTCTGCTTAATTTTATGATTTCGTTTTGGCTAGAAATCCAGTAGCTTGAAATTAAAGCCCCAGTGACCTCTTTCAAAGGTTGAGCTAAGTCCCATTAGGAATCGTGAATACATAGCCAACTTTCTTTTTTTTTCCTAAAACTTTACTCTGTCTTTATATAAACTAGGACATAGTGCAAATGCAGAACAGAGAGGCTTGCCTGGGTGTTCTGTGTTGGAATTTGCAGTAATAAAGCTAAGCTGCTGTAGTCAAAGTTCTCATCCAGTGCTATAAGGGAGCCATGCACACCACTTTCAAGAATATTATTCGCATATTCTCGAAGTCCAATTGCTTGTATCCAGCGAATAACTCGATCATTGCTCCAAACCAACACATCTAGGAAAAAATGTGCATCATTTTAGGCTGCAGTATTTTGCATAGTAAACAAAACTACTGGCTGAAATGAACCACAGGTGTCTGGTCAGGCCAGTATTTATGCTGACTTCTTTATCCACTTTGTAACGCACTTGGCCCCCTTGTGTTACATGCATTTACTATTCTAATAAAAAATCTTTTCTACTTTTAGCCCAGGAGGAAGTTGTCATTTTAAAATTGTGTTTGTAATCACTGAAATGAGAGCATTTCCATCACATGGAACATAATGGCTTAAAATGTTTCTTGTTTCCATTCTAGAGCTCAAGGGGTCTGGCTGACATTTAAGGTTTTTACCACTAGATGGGGACATTTCTTATTTGTGTCTTGATACACAGATCTTCAGTTAGGACAGCAAACTGAGAATCTAACCTGGTTCTTCATCAGAGTGTTTTTAAACTACCCCCTAAGTACCGCATATAGACTAGGAGAAACTGCTTACACCTGAAGCAGTAAGTCAGAAAACAACAGTAAGACAGAACAGACACTCGCTATATTAGTTCTGTCTTTAATATTAAATGGACATATAGATTTTTAGGTGAAAAGTCAGTTTCAATAAGCATTTTAAGGATATCATTCTGTTTTCCTCTGGCGTTAAGTTGTGGAGTCAGCTCTCCTGAGCATCTGAAATAAATGTGGTGTCTGCTCTGGAAGATTCTAAATTTTTTTTTTATTTTTTACTTTTTTTTTAACATTTTTTATTGATTTATAATCATTTTACAATGTTGTGTCAAATTCCATTGTAGAGCACAATTTTTCAGTTATGCATGAACATAATATATTCATTTCTAAATTTTTTTGTTGTTGTTTATTTATTTTGTCTTATTTTTGTCATGGTTTTTAGCAGCTTTACTTTATCTAGATGGGTTCTCCCAGCCCTTTTCTTCTGAATCTTACTTGGCATTCATAAAGTATCTTGAACCTGTGGCTTGTTGTTTCCATTCATTTTTTCCCCATAAATCTCCACCAGTATCTTTTGAACTATTGGCTTCTTCCTCATTCTCTCTTGCCTCTCTTTTTGGAATTCCTAGGCACGGAAATTACACCTAAACTAGACTCCTTGTTATGTCCAATGTCTCTAACGGTCTGTTTTGTATCACTCATCCTTTTGCTTCTCTTCCTGCGTCAGGCCAGATGTTTTCAGGTGACCTGTCACTTGGAATGCCAGGCTTATTTATTTCCCTCTTCTCCAGGATTTTGGTTCAAGGCCTGGAAGCTTTGGCACCTCTAAATTACAATTTTTCCCTACCCTGCTCTGTAAAACAGGGACAAGCAGTAGAGAATACCAGGCTCACCTCTCAACATGTTTCTCTTTACACCAGGACCATGGCCTCTCAAGGCCTAGGTGTCTCAGTTGCTTTCTACAGCCATCAAACAGCTGCTTACTGATTTACCTAGCTTTTCCATTTGTTCTTGGTTGAAGACTCGTCTGATTTAATGTATTCCATTACAGTCAGAAGTAGACATTCCTCAGAGTAGTCTGTGCTCTTTTTCATCTCTGCCCATCCACTGCGATGGTAAAGCATTTGTATATGAATCTGGAAGCCACATCTACTTCACAGCTCCCTACTTAATTCCTGTTGTGGCTTGAACAATCTTACTTTAAAGAAAGGCTGTAGGTCTTTCTTTGGATTTAGTTAATGAGAAATGTGAAGAAAGACTCAAAACGCCCATCTCCCTTGGTCATATCACTGGATCCTGCTCCAGCCAAAGCAGAATGAATTTCTTCAGGAAGTAGGGTGTTTACTGTCTCCCTCAGAGTTCTGGCTCTTTCGTTCCCCAGGTCTTCAGCAAAGCAAAGGACCTTTACTATGTACGGAAATTGTATATTATAGGTATTCACTGGGTCTCCCTGGGTCAGTTTAAAGTAGATACCTTGCTCTGAGTTTTCATTAGCTTGTCCCACTGAGGTGTTAGACCTCAGAAAATAGGATGTAAGTCAATTAGTATTGTATTTTGGTTATATTAATGAGCTGCTGGTGATAGCAACTGATGAGTTCTAACTACTGGTTTTACCACACACTTCAAAAGTTGGGCAAGTACGTTTGGCTGATAGTAACAGTTCTCCAATTATTTGTACAAAATGCAACATTTTTTAAAAGCTAATGGGACAACAGTTCAATAAAACTGTCCAGTTTTCTTTATGCTAAATGGATTTGTAAATAGGAAGTATCTGCTTTTTTCTAGAGCTGGAAATCTGTATCTATATTTTGATAGCCTATGATACATTATGTAGTCACCACATTTCTGTAAATATATGTCTATCAAAAATTCCATTGCCTCACCAGTAGTTATTTGTAAAATAAAAAATAAACAGTAATACATTTATTTACAAGGTGAAGGTATGTAAGACACTAATCCCAAATTTCTTCTTTAGAACAACATAGGTTTTTTTTTTCACTTTGTAAATCTGATCCCTTTCTATAATCGGTTTCCAAGCAAAATTTATGCCCTAACTTTAAAGCTTTGTAGGGATCCTCTTGACCTAAACAATAAATGGCTAAAGATCAGTGTTGACTGTTTCCTAGCAACAAATTAAATGCTTGTAGACTCCTGATTTTCACTTGTCACCTCACAGCAGGAAGCTGTTTATTAAGGTCAAGCTTAATTAACACTTCAGATAATAACAGAGACCCCTAGTCACAGCCAAGAGTTATTCCTGTTAATGTCATCAGGTCTGTTATAGGAAACGGGCTATTTATGATCTCACTCGAGCTACGTAACACATGGAGTTGTCCGCGTATAACCACAGTGAATCTGGTAGGTTTCTCAGAGCTGCACTCCAACTAGCAACTGCCAAATACTAATATAATATTTGACGTAGTGCCAAATGGGTAATTTCTCTCCTTTTCATCTATGTATGAAGCATTCCATGTGGTGAGACCAAGCACAATAAAATCTAATTCAAAAAACACTTCAAAAAGAAAACCACAAAGGGGTTATCACATGGATAAAATCTATTTATGTGCTACAGTATCTTTTGTTAGATCCAGCACAGACTTCCTTTTGGGGTCTGTCTTTGGCCAGTTAGTCTCCAAATTTCAATTCAACTGAATAACAGTGCTCTGAAAACAACTTGCAATTTCCAGGGTCCCCAAAATAAAGTGAAATCAAACAACTCAATTTTGAATGATGGAAGAACACTTTCTGGCTCCAAAGTAATGAGTCAAATGAAGTATTAGAAAAAAATCCATTGTGCGTCTGTCTACTCTCCAATGAGCCATATATAGAAAAATATTTTTAATCAATCACCTTCACAGGCATTCAAATCCATTCCACTATAACTCATCTACTGGCCAAGAACTACCAAAGATAAAAGTTATTTCTAACAATGTTTATCACAAGTGAAAATTACAGAAGTCTAAGATAGGTGATCTAAGTAAAGAATAAAACAGTGCTAAACTTTAATACAGGAAGGAAAGGTAGCATGTAATATATACTATTTTCATATATAAAGTAAGCCCTAAAGGAAATGAAGATGAAACAAAGAGACTAACTTTGAACAATTAATGTACAAACACTTGTTTCATTTGATGAAATGCTTCTGTATATCAGCTCCTGGGTAGTAGCAAACAGAAATAGAACTTACAAAGAGTTTGTTTTGTTTGTATGCAAAATTTTCCTTAAAAAATGTGAGCCCTTTTTCCATTAAAAAGTTTAAAGGAATGTAAAAGGATTTGTAATTTTTATTGAAAGAAATCCTGCAGATACCTACACTGAACAATTAAATTTTCCTTCAATGACAACAGTAAGAAAAATAAAGTGGTCTCTTAACAAGTATAGGATTTAACATATTGTTCCTTTTAAACAATTCTTTCCCCTGTATATTAAGGTATTTCTCAACATTTAGAGAGTTAATTATTAAATACAGTACTTTTCTAATAAGTCTGTAATAGAGTCTTTTCTTATCAATCAAATCAAACATTTTTGTACAAACGACAGTTGCAGCAGTTAGCAAAGCTTCTGAAATCATTCCTAGCTAAAATTAGTAGTGGGCTATTCTCATTTACAGGGGAAAAATTCCTATGTAATGTCTATATAAAATCCCTGTGTAATTTCTATAACTATATTACAAAAATAAAATTTCTGGGCACTGAAATAAAATTCAAATGATATAAACAGAAGAAGGACTGCTATAAATAAATTTTATGCCATGTTTCTCTGAGTCAAAATGAGAATGTCCTATTAAAAGTTTGACAAAAATAGCTACGTGGAGGCATCTTTAGGATAAACAGAATGTATAATTAATAGGTTCAGAGGAATAAACCTCAATTCAGAAAATCAAGAATATGCCTCAAGTGGAATATTCATCTTATAAATTGGCAATACCCTTTTCCAAGTTTTAATCAGAAAAGTAATGAGAAAGAAATAGTGACGACACTATGCCAGCTGAATACTTACGTTTACTTAGTGACAGTTGTGACACACACAGTATTTTAGGTTCATAAAAGTGAAAACTAAAAACCCCAGAAAAGAAGGCAGTTGGTAAGAAAGACATATTACCTTTTATTTCATGTTGGCTTGCTTCTCGTCTTCTTTCTAGTTCTTTTCTGTCATAATTCAACCTTTTTAAGCACATAATTCCATACTGTAAACTTGTTCTGTTATTAAAAAAAAAAAAGAAGAGAACACATTGAGTTTACTCAGTAGATGATTAAACAGAGTCAACACTATGCACTACTTCTTCGGGCAGCAGGTTAATAAATTACATTTGTAGTCAAATCCTTTAGTATTGGAGGGAAGTAACGATTATAGTTATTCTAAGCACACAATCTTTCTAAAGAGTAAAATATATATACATATATTTTCTAAATAAGAAAACCAGTCTTAAAAATAATCTTGGATCATGTTGTTCATCCATATGTCTTTGTCTTCCATTAGGCTATTTTGACATTATTTGAAGACAAGTGAACATTGTACTCATTTGAAAAAAAATTAAGGAGTCACTATTATGGGGATAAGAAAGAATTTATAAGAAATAGATACTCTCCTTTAGAGCTGAGGAGAAAAATAATATAAAGACACGAATAAGTTAAGTAACATCACACAGAACCAAATATCAAAATGAACAGCCACCAACTCTAAGTGACACAGAAGTATGCGAAAGGAGCAAGTCAGCAGACACTGAAACTCCGTGTGGAAGGGATATTGTGGAAGAGAAGAAAATCGACTGGTCCTTAAAGGATCAGGCAGAGAAACGGTTATTAAAGGATATGGAGCACCATGAACATAGGATTGCTGATGGAATGTTAAATGTGTGGTAATAGAGACACCCACTGTCCAGAGATGGAAATCCATACTGGGAAGTAAGGAGGAATATGATTTCATATGGAGAATGGGGTCACATTAAGGAAAGTTTGCATTCAGAGTAAGTGTGGAGTATGTCAAGAAGATAGAAAATAACTGGACAATTTTCACGGGAGGAAAAAAGAACAATAAAAGGTTTTGGTTAAAGCAAGAATAATCTGGAAGCAAAATAGGAGTTGGGGAAAATAGGTAATTCTAGGGGACATGCGAATTGGTTAAGGAATAAATGCTGTCAAAAAAGGATTATAATAAGGACCAAAAAAAGTGTGAAAAGAAAATCCAGAAAACAGAGATGTTCAGAGAGAATAAAAAAGCCTTAGTGATTGATATTACATATAAAGGATGTGGAAGATTATGATAGGAAAAAAAGAATCTCTAGGCTTCAAGAGTCAAGAACATTGATTATTAGTGATTTATTAAATGTTTAGAATTATAGATAAATATAGACACTGGTCAGGCTACCCTTAAGTGCAGGATGCATTTCTAAGCCCTGCATTTTAATAGGAACAATGCTGAATTCAAATATTTAAGAATCAGAGGGAAATGGAAAGAAATCTGCATTCACTGCTGTTATGGGCTAAATCGTGTTCCTTCATATTCCTATGTTGAAGCCTTAATCCCCTATACTTCAGAATGTGACTGTAATTGGAGACTGGCTCTTAAGGAAGGTAATTAAGTTAAAATAAGGTCATCAGGATAGGCTTTAATCCAGTATGACTGCTGTCCTTATAAGAAGAGGAAATTTGGACACACAGAGAAGCCAAAGGAGGGCACACACAAGAAAGAACATGTGAGGACAGAGAGAAAAGGCAGCTATCTGCAAGCCAACGAGAAGAAACCAATAATGCTGACAACTTGGTCTTTTTTCTAGATTCTAGAACTGTCAGAAAATACATTTCTGTTCTTTAAACCACCCATCTGTGGTATTTTGTTATCCTAGCCCGAGCAAACTAATTCAGTGGGGTATCAGATAATATTGATGTAAAAACCATCATAGACATTAACCAGCCTGAGCTTAAATCACTGGCTCTTGCCTAATTTCTGCCAAGTTTTTATATGTAATATAAAACTGTGCTATAAAGAGGATATATACTACTACAACCATGTCTGCGAGAAGAAAAACTAAGCTGTAAAGACAATGGGATATAGTACGCAGTTGGGCACTACCTGCTTTAAGTCAGATCGAAGCAGAGCGTAAAGATGAAGCTTGTGTATTTCCCAGAACAAAAAAGAACTCTGCCATTAGAGTAACTTTTATTTTTTCAAAAATAAGCTTGATCATTGGATTAACCATTTCCACTATAATAATAAAGCAATTAAAAGTTAATCTAGTGAAGAATGGAAAACAGGCACAGTTGTGTCATCAAAAATTCTAGTATTCAAAAGTCTAATACAACCACACAAAATCTGAGAGCCTAAATGTTCAGTGACCGGAAACTCACTACTTTACAATGCATAAAGTATAGACTAATTGAGAGTGATACAAAGCTGCTTTTCCTATTGAACATAAAACATGCACCCTAGTGTCTACAACTATTTGAACTAGAAAAATACATGTTCAACAGAGCAAATATTATTATTCTATCACCTAATGATATTAAAACACAAGAAAATTTATCTAAACTCTTCCCTTGCCCAAGCTAAATTTCTTTAATTTTTTTTCAAACTTCCCCAAGACTTTTCCTACTTCATCAATGAAAGTTTAACATTCATAAATTTATACAGTTTCTTATTGTCATCTTGCTACATGGTAGGACTTTTATTATGCCTACCAATAAACACTATCTAAATATGTCCTGTTATTAACTAGAACTGAGATTTTTGTGTCTACTATAGATCACTTATCTTTTTCACTTGAACTGCTTTTAAATCATGGACTTCCCATCCAGCATTTTAATGGTTTTTAAAAACTATGTTATACTTAGCTCTACTAAATTTAATCCAACAGTGTCAACAATTGTATTAAGATTCAAAATATCTTGATAAAGTTGATTGAAGAATCTCAATTATCATCTCTCTGTCCTAACTTTATGTCATCAACATATATGATTTTTATACTATTTTCATTTCAGTCAATAATTAAATATTGGACAGGATGTGAGCAGTTTCCCAAGCCAAAACTGTCTAGATTTATATTTATTAATTTATTCCATTAATCAACTATGCATGAAATAATCATAGTCCAGCTGATAATTTTGCACAAAAATTATAAAAATATTAGGCTACAATGTAACATTATGACATTATTACAAGCCTTTTTTATGCCTTAGATGATAAACAATTTGAAACAAGAATTTTTATTTGCGTTTTATTCATCTGTGTTCTTACCATTGTCTCATAACCCATTCAGTACTTCCCCCCCAAATTAATGTACAAATAAGCAAAAACATTAAAAGATTTATACAAAAACAAAAATGTTCTTCAGAGAATTTCTTCTCAAAATTTTTTCTTGTATAGCCCTATTATATAATTTATAACACATATATTTATGGAATTGAAATTGAACTAATTTATCCTTAATAAACAATTTTCTAATATAAAACATACACAGATACAAATCACAAACATGAAATTTCTTAAAGGTCCAGGGGGAAAAAAGATTTATGTTGTATGAGAATTTTGTACTACCTAGCTCCGCAAACTTTGGGAATGTAATATGCACCCAGCTCTACATTAGATAATCCCTGTAATTTGCTGCATAAAAATACTTTGCCAAGTAGATGTACACAGATGTTTTGAAGAGCACATTTTCTATATTTCTTAAGCATCTCTTTATGTTCAAGTAATATATATACATATTTATTGTTTCACTTTACTCACTCTTCGGAAAAAACCTACCGATGGAAACTATCCACCATTTTTAAATGGACACGGAGATCTTTTTTTGTTAGGTGATCTAACATTCTTGCATCTACCAAGCATTCCATAAAATAACTTCTGTACTGAGGTAACCCCAGGCTGGGAAGCCATTCGTTTCCAATCCACTCGTGGTTCATATCTCCATATGCCAGGGTCTGTAGAAAAACCGGACACTAGAACTGTTTTATAGCAGTCAAGTTTTTTAGCCAATATAATGAGATGGTAATTGGAGGGTAGTGCCTATTGTTACAACTGGTATTTAATTGCTATGATACATGTGAACAAAGCAGAAATAATATTCAGCCTCTAAGTATCTGATTTACTTTGGAACAGAATGGAACTCTGGGTACACGTATCACGGTACTTGCATTATTTTCCAAAGGAATCACATTTTATACAAACATGCCTTTTTAAATTAAAAAAATTAGAATGAATGGTATAATACAAAATGCTGAGCTTAAAGATCTTTTCTTTGTGTGGCTAGATTTATTTAATTTAACTTATTTTTATCTGTCAGCTAATCTCCATCATTTCCTTCTCTTCAATGCTACTATTACATTGCTGTGATGTAATGGCAAATCTTTATGTGAAAATAGAAACCTCAGTAAATGAACAGAGAAAGGCTAGAGAGACAGGATGTGAAGCTTTCTGTGGGCATTGTTGTTACCTAGTGAAGTATGCAGTCAGTAGTCCATAAAAACCACTGGAATAGAGCTTATTTTTAGGAATCAATCAATATAGACTCCGTACTTAAAGAAGTGGAGCATAATCAAAAAGTAAGACATAATCTAATTCTTTAATATAACAATATCAACTGATCTTACCAAACATTAGTCATAAAAGCCAAAATGAAAACCAAAATCAACCATCAACTCTAAGGCAATTTTTTAAAAGGACTATTACTCTCTATTGATAATGTTTTCTATTTTGTTCCTTATCAAACAACAAATTCACGCTTATAACATGTATTTCTAATGGAAAATCGAGGTGTTCTCTTTATTTTCTGTGTTCTTAAAAAAGATAAAATTCTTATAAAAAATGAAAATCTAATGCAACCCTAACTGACTAAATGTTTAAATGTAGGTCCTAGTAATAACTATCAAAATTTTTCTCTGGTCAAAGTTTGAATCATATTACCTATAACACACATTCATTCCTTGATTATACAACATGTGGAAATGCTGAAAAATGCACTGCTTCCTTGCAAACATAAATGTTCAGAGTACAGACGCTTGGTTCAGACTGCCATCTCAGTAAACAGGAGTGACTTCTGATTTGTAGTCACAAGGCTAACCCATGTCCCTCCAATCTCATTTCTCACACACTTTCCATTATACTTTAAAGCATCTGCAATTCCAGATAAGTTTTTAAAAATATCCCCCTCCCCCTTACTTATATCCAACATGAATGATTCCTCATGAAATATATTTGGGGGTGATTTCCAAGAAATTTAAGTTACAGTTCATTCTTTTAAAGGAGAAAGAAAATTTTCCTTTCAAAAGAGGCCAGGTATGAAATAAAAATCTATGGTGACTTTAAAAGACCTATGTAGTATTAAACACAAGAAATTCCAATAAACAATTAGCCTAATCTTATATATATTTTTATAATATTATAACATATAATTTTCTTACTTTATATCCTTATAGCCTACTAAATGATATTGCTGTAAAGCATATGAATTTCCTACCTGAGCCCAGCTTCCTTCCTCAGATTCTTTCTGTGTTAGCAGCAGGAAATGATTAATAAAGCAGATAAATACAAATTAATCTCAAATTAATGTAGTAAATTTTTTCCACTAAAAGCAAAATTGTTTGTTATTAAAAATGTTAATTAAGACATAGGCAGATAAACACACAGCTCCTTATTCAGATCCACAGTAATCAGTTCAGCACTTCAAGGGCAACTACCAAGGCATCTACGTAGTTTCTAGTCAGTTCTAATTAAACACATACACATATGACATATGGAATTTTCATGATACATTTGCTCTAGCCATTCTAAACCTTCTTCAATTCTTAAAAGTGGAATTTTCCAAATGTAATGAGTAATAATAAAAATTTCTGATTATATACATACAAACATACAATACACAAATGTGTATACATACATACATACATATGATGGAGAAATCTTACATAAATTAATGAAGTGGACAAAGTAACTTCTCCTTCTAGCAAAGATTTGTGGCAAATAGATTTCAACAACAACCAACAACAAACAAAACTAAACAAGGCAAAGACCATGCACAACAGACTAAACTAGAAATGCAATTAGCACATGACACTGGCATTTTTATTCATCAAGAGCTAGGCAATCGATTTTTCAAATAGGAGTACAACTGAAAGGAGATTAAAAGAAGTTGCTAAGAATAAAATGCATATCATGCCCAACTTCGTTACTTTAAATGAAAAATGACTATATACAATATTATACTTTCAAAAACTGACAATGACAGAGTCACCACAAATTTCTTTAAGCCTGTGCTTTGAATGTGAAATGAACAGAACACTTTGCATGGGGGTAGGAGGAGGAAGCTCTGTATCTGAGATGATAAAGTACAAGAAAATAAATGATTATATTTAAAATAAGTATTCAATCTAAACTTTCTATTGTAAGTTTAACTGGGCTTGGCAACATCATTAACTGTGAATATGTCCAATATTAAGTGATATTTGTTATCAAAAATTTTCAATGTTGCAAAATGGATGTGTCATTAAATTCTTATTATTTGTATATTACAAATTCTTATATTAACCATATCATGACAATCTACTACTGCTTCATTTAAAAATGTCTCAGTTCAGGGAAATAAAACCATAATGAAAAGTATTAGTTATCACTGCATATCACTATGTAAACGTAACTCCATTACTCTGATCTATCGTCAACAAAATAGCTTCCTTCATCCAAAGAGCAGCAAAATAACTTTTCTTCATGTTCAACAAAGCCATAAAGACTAACCGTTTTTGCTGGAGCTGCAAGATTTTCCATCTCTTCATGGGTCACCCAAACGTTGCCTGAAGGCTAGTGAGGAGGCCCACAGGGGAGCAGTGGGATCCGTGGGACGGAAGCAGTGGTAAAGAAGAAAGGCAGCACCACTGTGAGTTAGCACCACAGTAACACGACAGCTCTGGCTTCTACAGCATGCACGAGCGATAGCATTGCTGGTGTACTCACAGCTCCCTTTTCCTTCTACTTAAAAAGATTAAATAGAAAGAGGCATGCTGTGACACTCGTGGGATAGATTTTAAATGATACTTCTGTACTGCAATTATTAATCAGGAAAAAGCCTTAATCAAAATTTGCATTTCAAAGGTAAGAGGCTATTGGATCCATCTTTTTGAACCATGGAAAACGGTATAAATTTCATCTGTAGAAGAATGTATTTTTTTCTTCAGTAAACAAAGGTACATGTATTTTGTTGTGTTATTACCAATATGTTGTTCACAAAGTTTTGATTCTTCAGTGTCCTTAGAAAGAGAAAAATGCTTGTCAATACCCAAAGCGGAAAGCACTATTATAACCTGTCTGGAAACCAACATCAGCTTTTTGCACATGACCTCTTCCTTTTACAGTTCAGTAAATGTTGTTTTCCTATATTCTTATACAGAAAAAAAAAAGTGAAATGCTACTTTTGATTTCATAAAAGGTATTTTCCACTGAATATTGTCAGAAGTCAGAAAACCTGATTTTTCATCAGCAACCTACACCATTATAGAGAAGAACATGATGTAAAAGGAGATTTTCCCTATAGCAGGCACTATTTTATTATAAAGTGTCATTTGCTTATTAAATAAAACAACCCACAATATTTGTTTTATACACTGAATTACATACAATTTTAAACCAAAGTCCACTTAGTAACATACAGATCACTGGGAACCACTTTCCATGAAATTCCACCATTTCACTGGGAAATCTTTATGAACATTACAACGTTGTCCAAGAACATCGATCTATAGTTATGGTGGAATTTATATCTTAAGTATTGCTTGCTACTTGTTTTGTAAGGGGTCTAGTTTTAAAGAGTTGGAATAGTAAAGTTGATACCCTGACATAAGTCATCACCATAATTCTCTCTGGTCTTTTCTATTAACACATAGTAAGTACCATGTTGACTTATCTTCTATTATAAATAATGCAATTTAATATAATTTGAAAAATAACTACATATAAACTAAATTGACTATAGTTTAATATGAGATAAATCTCATGTATAAGAGAATTACTCATATATACATATATTTGAGTAACAAGAGGGAGTTGAGTGGTAAATATTCATAATTATAAATAAATCATATGGGTATACAAACCCCAAATGATAAACATCATACATTATGTATAGATTTCTCATTCTCCTACTGTTTTGGAGTTTTGAGAATATCTGAATTTTTCCTTTAAGATAAAACTGTGCACACCTGTAAAATATATTCAGAATACAGCAATCATCCATGTCATTAAAAGTCTCTCTCTTCTATTCTCAGATTCTGGAAATGGTGCTCATTATGAACAGAAAGTTGCATATGAATATGTGAATCATTAAATCATTTGGCAGAAATTGCTGTTATTGGCTTTGTGAGGAGTGCACGATGCTAAAGAGAACTTCCCACTCATCTCTCGTATCCCTCCATTTACACCGTGATGACAGTGCTTTGCCTGAGTAGCTGTAGTTTGTTCCAAGTGAGCTTCAGTGACTATTACCTGAGAGGAAATTCATTGAAGCCAGACTTGTTTTTTATAACGATTTCTCTAGATTCTACCTTGATTGTGAATCCAAATAATGAAGATTTCCTTTCTTCTATAAGTAAATTGACCAGTATTACCTCATACTGGAATACATATATGTATATATAATCTCTTTCATAGGTTAAAGTCTGTATTTGCTCGTCTGTCACCAAACTCTGGGGTAAGCAGAATGCTGGAAGCTAAGATTTTATCTATATCTTTACATGCAAAATGAGTATACATCCAGGGCAATTTTCTAAAGCATGGTTGGCAAATTTTCCAAAGATGTAGGTTTGTTGTTCACTTTCACTCTGCAGTTATACTTGTGAAAAGAACTGCCTGTTTTAGAACCTTGTAAAATAATCCATAGAATGACTTCCATACAACCCAATCAATTCAGCATGGGCTGAGGTTTTGACAAATTTGTTTTATAAGCAAGCCCATGTGTAGTAAGTCAATTATTCAGAATTCTTTCTTTTCACCACTAGTTTAAGTGACGGAACTTCCTGGGGAAGTCATTAAAGGGGTGATTTAGAGCATTTCAGCAAAGAGTGCATCTTAGAGAATAGCTGGAGTGGGATGCTGTGAGCAACCAAGGACACCGGTGCCTTGGGTCTGAGAATGAAGTGCAAAAAACAGCTTTGAAAAGCATAAAAGCCAAGTATCATATAATGTGGTTGTGGTTTTCTAAGAGCCGCTTGAAAATCATTTACTCACTGCCCTTGGCAGTCTATGCTGCAACCCCTGGTAGACATTTGTGTGTGTGTGTGTGTGTGTGTGTGTGTGTGTGTGTGTGTGTGTGTGTCAAATACCATCTGAGTCTAGCAGATGATTTCTAAAATTTTAACTATCTGGAAGTTTACCAAATTACAATCAAGAGGTTTGAGTTCTAGCAACACCACTTCTCAGTAACTACCCTAGGACATTTCCTAAACCTCTCTACACTTTAGATTCTACATCTGTTAAGTAGGCTAAGACTATATACTCCTACTAAGAACAATACTGATAATATACAGTTATGATGTAATATATTCTGATATGGGACTGGGACTAGGATGAGGTAGGTGAGGTGTTAAGGGGGCTAAATTTAAGGAAGCACTCACTTTCAGGACCATGCAAGTGCAAGATTAGTACTAACAGTGAATGCCTCCTTAAATTCTGTATTTGAGGGGCCCTGCTAGCCTCACCTTAGTCTCCATGAAGTAGAATATTCAGATAGTATTATCAAATGAAATCTAGAAGGAAAATTCCTAAAGGATGCCAAGAATTAAAGCACTTACCTAATTAAATCATTTTGGAGAGAGTTATGATATAAAAATAAATATTAAAAAGAGTTTAAGGGATAACTTCATGAAAATTTATTGGGGGAAAATAATTAACTCTCTTGTTGTCAGAAATACAAAATAAGTAAAGCAGCTAGACCTCAGAATAATCCTAAACTTCACCTAGCTGGAAGTAACTTCTGTTACTACATAGATCATTTTGAAGTATTTTTTACTTTATAATTGAGTTATAAAGTAAATTAATTTGAAATTTAGTTTTCATATTCAAAATAACCTAGACTCCACATTTCTCCCTTATCTGAATTTATGTATCTTAGCATAATAAGAGGAAAATTATTTCTCATTGTAATAAGGCTAGTTTTACACAATTATATTTCACCTTATTTACATTAAAGGTTGAGGCTTAGGAGGCTAGTAATAATGAAAAAGGGAACCAAAGCAGATTGGAAGAATGCTGGAAAAAAGAATGAAAACTCACAGAGTGTAGGCAGCAGCAGAGTGTACTTGTTAGGAGCATAGACTATGGGGCAAAACCACCTGGGGCTGTGGCATTAGAAAAATCACTTGACCTCTCTGTTTATCAGTTTTTCTCATCTGTAAAACAGGTATCATAAAGGTACCCATCTTATAGTGTTGTCATGAGTTTAAATGAGTTATTACATGTAAAGCACTCAGAACAGGGTCTGACACTTAGTATTCCACTGATGTTGCTGTTACCATAATTTCATTAGAAATTTTGTTAAGCAATCTCTACCCAAGTAAATCTAGTCTAATAAATGTTCTCTGTTTCCCCTGTATATTGTGCTCACACTTACCTTATGCCTTACAACTCTGCTCAAATTTGCTGAATTATATTTCCCAAAGATCATTTATATTTGTTCCCATTTATTTCCACTGTACTGTCTAAAATTAGGCTATTTAAATAAATATTACGTAAAATAAAAAATAAAAGAAATTTGGCTCATGTGTGAACACTAGGTTGAATTATTTGGAAAGACGAGGTCAAGGAAAATCTTCAACCACATTATCAGTGAGACACAACTTTGTCAAAGTTTGGGGAAGAAATTTTGAATACCCAGGAGGATTCCGCACTCACACAACTTTCCGAGGATCTTCAAGTTAACACTTTAAAAAGAAACTCAAACTAAAAAAGTTGAAGATGTTTAATGGATGAAGTTATCAAATAAAGATAATATGAAACTCCAGGCACTGGAGTTGTACTCAAAGAAAAGCCCCAGGTGTTTTATCTAAATTTGCAAGTGCCTGAACAGTTATGTATTTTTTACTTAAAATATTTAAAGAATTGACTTATTACTTATGACACCCCTCTTTAACTAAATCTTTCAATTACCGGATAGTGCCATCTCTATTCTGTTATGTAAGACGCCCTCTACAGTAGCAGTAGTTTAGGAATAAGAAACAGAAAGCTGCAAGACTAGAGCCGGCTCAAAGAAATAATAAATGTAAACATTAGATTTTCCTTTTGGTGGTTTAGTGCATTTCATCTAGACAGAAAAGGAGGCAGAATCAGAGTTCTGTTTAGTTTAAAACAAAAAAAAAAGTCTAACTATCTTGTTTTTTTCTTCTTAGAACTTGAGTGAATGAACAAGATATACTTGGTTTAGGAACTCAAACTCAAACCTAAACACACAAGACAATTCTGTATAATTGGAACTATCTGCAGTGTTCTAGGAGACACGATAACATTTCTTTAAAAAAGAAAAAAGCCCATTTTGCATTTGCAAAGTGTGAATCCTAATATATAATTTTAGGTGATGACTTTAAAATGTTTTAATCTTCACTTTATGTAGAGGATTAATTACTAGAAATTCATAGGTAACTTTTTTGCAAAGCAAATTAGATTTGAAATATATTAAAAATAAGTAAATGCTTCCAATCTTGATGGAGTAAAAGAAATAAAAAGTACTCAGTAGATAATTTTTAAAGCAAATAGAGACAACTTATCTCTTATGTAACTTGCACCAATATTTGGCAAAGGGCATATGTCCTCTGTGAACAAAGAGCTTTTACACGTTAGTAAAAAGATGATTATTCTTATAATGCTATAGAAAAATGGAAAAAGTTATGAATAGGTAATTCATTTAAATGCTAAAATAAATAAGCATATGAAAAAAATTTAAATTTACTACTAACTTTTAAAATGTAAATGTAAGCAATGGAATAATTAACACTGACCA
Source organism: Camelus bactrianus (assembly GCF_048773025.1). NCBI lineage: Eukaryota > Metazoa > Chordata > Mammalia > Artiodactyla > Camelidae > Camelus > Camelus bactrianus. Next base: position 49,240,713 of record NC_133550.1, on the reverse strand, counting down.
AGGAAAGAAAAAAGACTACACAATACAATTTGGCAAATAAGGTTTAAAAGTACTAAGACTATAAATGCCCTATATACAAATATTGCATGGAAATAACCACACTTAATGCAATAACATAACTACATGCAAATCCACTATGGTATTATAAATACAATGAAAATTATGAAATAAGTAAAATGTCCAATGTTAGGGACTTGGTTAAATAAATTATGGTATTTTCATTAAGGAGGTATGCAGTGATAAAAATGTCAATTGCACATTTAATAAAATGAGGAAAGTGTTTGTGCTATATTACTAAGTTTGAAAAGTACAAAATAAAATATTATGTGAAAATAATTCATCTTTATAAAATGAGAAAGAAAATCATATGGAAAGGTCTCTATCAAAAAGTTAATAGTGAAAATTTTAATAATTTTGAAAATTAATTAACAATATATTACCTGTCTTTCAAATGTTAATTCCTCTTTGAAGCCTTATTCAACCAGAACTGATTTCTGCTTCCTTGGAATTCCACCACACTCTGCTTCTATCTCACATTTAGGAATTAAACTACGTCGTCTTCTACTAAACCTACAGGTGAACACGTCTTCCTTTTCTTAGTACAGGTGCCCTCTCTGAAGTCAGGGCCATACATATTTCACATCCTCTGTACTGGTGGGTAGAATGACTTGTGCAGTCATGATTTTAAGATGCACATTTACTATCTACAATTTGCCAGGCACTGAATTAAGGACTGGACACTACGGAAAACCTGATAATATACCTGCTTGGCTTAGTGTGGGATGAATCAAGAAGAGACAATGATAAAATAAGTTTTATAAGTATACAGAGTGGTAACTTGGGAAGGGAAGCCAACCCAGACTTTGGGGCTTCATGAAGACTTTTTAGAGGAAGGACATTCAGGAATCACTAGATAAAGGATGGGTTGGGGAAGGATGGTGGTCCTGGTGTGAAAAGAATGTTCCAAGCAAAGGGAAGAGCAATTGAAAAAGCTCATAATCAACCAAAAATCATAGAAATCTAGAAAACTTAAAGTAGTTCTGCAATGTTGGGATCCTGACCGGAAGGAATAAAACCTTTGAGGTGAACTGAGACTAGATCAGGAAGAAGTTCATAGATTCTCCTCACATTTGAGAGTTCTTCGAACAACTGAGTGCACTCTTACCTTTAATAGTTTCTGATTTAAGTTCCTTCAGTTTGCTTAGACATTTTTAGAAAAAATAGTGCTTAATTATTCTATTTTCCTTTAAGAAATAATAGGTTAGGGTACTAAATAGAAACAATAAATTGTACTCTATTTTTCATCTTAAAGTTGAGACGTCTATTGCTCTTACTTCTCCAAGATTAGGAATTTTAAATATTTTTGTCCAAATTTGCTGACATAAACTAGTCATGACACTCTTACTTGGGAGTTATGCAGGAAATCCATCATCAGATCTGAATTCAGATTACATAAACTATTTTAATGACTTACTCAGTTTTTATTTTAAACATATTCTGAATTGTTTTTTAACGTTAGTAATATTTTAGAACAATATACATTTATATACATTTAAAAATGTTATACAAGTTATATATAAGAACTTGTTAAGTATGTATTTTTTCCTACATGTTACTTAGGAAGAAGTTAAAATGGAATTTCACAAGCAATATAAAAGCTTTATAAATTTGGCCTTGTATTTCTAGCATTAGAATCTAGTATACTGGGAAGGAATTTAAGGATATATGCAATAAAAATGAAGAAAATTCTCTAATTTATGTTCCATGTTTAAGACCATGTGTAAAAAGCTATACCCAAACTAGCTTTGTGCCTGAAAACTACAATACTTTTCTTTAATCTACTATTTAAATTTATCTCATTCTTCAATATTTTATCATTATATATAAGACACAGGAACAGAAAAATCCAGTTAACATTAGAAATCATATCCTTTATCAGCAAAAGATACAATTTGGGAAAGGAGTAAAGAAAGAATTAGTATTACTTAGGAGTTTTTCTTAGTGTTTGAATGTGTCATCTGGCATGCCTTTTTAGACATTTTGTTCTTTCCTAATATTAAGAAAAGGACAAAATTATGAGAGGAATAGGGATTTATAAAAGGTAAACAGATTTTGAAAGAAGGTATTCTACTTGGTATTTATAAAACATTAAATATCTATGTACTTTCATAATTATGAAAACTGCTTAAGAAGTAGTGAGTTTAGTATTATATCTTCAGCTCCAGCTCATCTCCTGAGATGTTGGATTACATTTAAAAAAAAAAAAAAAAAAAGGAGAGACATCCTAAAAAAGAGTAAACTCGTGGTCTTGTTGCTTGGGAGAAAAATCTGAACTTTAGGTCTAGTGACTAGTTCAAAGTCTATCTTGGTTGCAGCCTTCACTTCTGATAGGAGAATTAAAAGTAGCAGCAAGGTTAATGAAGAGCAAGCTAAGTCTCCTCACAATAATTCACACTGACATTGAAATGTGTGCTGCCACAGGTAAGCTCTGTGGACCTGGAGATGCTGCCATTCGCCCAGCATGGGGAGAGGGAAGGAGCACAAACTGACTCACAGTTCTGGATGTTGGAGGAGCCGAAGGACTGGTTAGGGAAACCATCTCCTGGATTGCTAAGCGGAGCTTTAAGCGATGCAGAGGATTGCTGATTCCAATTTCTCTCTGGATCTCGGTGTCTGATAAGGCAGACATGATGGCCCCGCTCTTGACGTTGGCTCGGCAGGCTGCCACGTACCAAGCAGGCATTCCCAACCAGAGCTGTTGCGTAAGGAACAAATCCACACACCAATTAGAGTAATAGTTGACGTTTCAGTGTCTCTTACGTGCTAGGTGTTATTCTAAGTACCTTTCTGTATGAACTCATTTATTACCACAACCCCATGAAAGCGACGCTATTACTGTTTTCCCCAGAAGAGATACATGCACAGAGACATTAATTCATTTATTCAAAAATGCCAGGTAGGCAGTAATGAAAATAAAGACTGGAAATCTAGCCTTCAGGGTCTGCAATTTAAAAACTAATTTATATTATTAGGGATAAAAAAAAATAATAGCTGCACCACACCATCACCTCCTGGGTTTGAGGACAGGAAAAACAGCCACAACTGCATTTGGTAAAGACGCCATCAGTATTTGTTTAATGTATGACTTCAATTTATAATTATCTTTTAGAATAGTGAGTACAAAGAAATTCTGTCACAGAAAGACTGATTTTGATCATGGGCTGTAGTGTGGTGAAGCCACATTTTCCATCTACTTGGCTACACTGTGACAGTCAGATGAACTCAATTAGACGCTTAATGTGAAAATAGTTTTTGGAGAATGAAGTGATGGGCTAATGGAAGAGGCTAACGTTATAAACATCTGGAAGACTTTAGCTAAAGAGAGTAACAAAATAAATCATGCGTTAGAACTTAGGGACTCCTAACTGAATCACTATGCTTTACACCAGAAACTAACACAACATTGTTAATCAACTAAACTTCAATTAAAAAAAAAAGAAAGAAACCAGGGTTTCTGTTTTTCAACCTTGCTGTGAGGCTCTGGAAAGACAACTGAATTGGTAGAGCAACGAGCACAGCACATGTCTGGCACACATCGAAGCACAGGGTGAAGCACCGACTCACACGCAGCGTGCTGTAGCATCTGAATTACTGACACTTAAATAGGGAACAGTCTTTCCATCCCTCCCCCTCCCCCACCACCTCATTAGCTTTGAGTAGGAAGCAGGGCACATGGAAGTGAGCGGTTCAGATCTTGGTCTTTAAATGTCCAAAATACTGATTTTTTTTTTTTTTTGGCTGTTTTATTTGTTGATATGAATAGATTGAGTAAAAGGAGAGAGAGCATGAGAGTAAGAAAAAGAGAGAGTAAGAGAACAAAGAAAAACTATAAATCGGCAGTATTCGATGTCAAGGGCTCTGGACCAAGGATCAAAAGGCCTGGGCTGTCTTTCCTTCCCAGTCATTGGTGAGTTTTACAAGTCCTCTAAACCTCAGGCTTACTTTCCTCGTTTGTAAACTGAAGGGATTCAGCTTTTTTATTTCTATGATAATTGTGTTAAGCCGCTCCCAAGCCAGTTCCCGATGATCTCACTTCCTGATAACCTGTCCTGCATAATCCTCTTCCTTTGAGTTTGGGCTGGACCCAGTGACTAATTTTAATGAAAAGACTATGATAAAAGTGATGAGTGTCACTTTCCAGATTATGTTACAAAACAAGACTGCGGCTTCATTCCTGCCAGTCCTCTCCCCCCATGTCTTCTCCGAGCTCTTGCTCCGGGGGAAGCCAGCTGCCACGTTGTGAGCAGTACTGTGAGATGCCCACGTGGACAGGAACAGATGTGTCTGGCCAGCAGCTCCAAGGAACTGAGTCAGCCTGGAGTTGGATGTTCCCTAGGCCAAGCCTTGAGATGACTGCCACCCCAGCTGACACTGTGCCTGCAGCCTTGGGGGAGACTTCGGACAGAGGTGGTAGCTAAGCCATGTCCAGATCCTGACTCACAGAAGCCATGAGGAAAATAAAAGCTAAGTTTGGGGATAGTTATTTATTATCATGTAACAAATTAACAGATTTTTTTTTAATTTAAAAAATTCTGCCATATTAAAAAGTTGTTTGCTTCTGAAGAGGAAACAAACAAAAGGCCAAATCTTTCAGTCAAGGTGGCCTGGGCAGTGACTGAGATAAGAAAGAGGAGGGAGGGTACCCAGGTACCATGTATGACTGAAGAGTTGACAGGATCCCCCACAGGTGAGGCACAAGGAATTGACCTTGTCATGACAGATGTGATTAGATATGAGAGAACATGGAACCTAATTCATAGTTTATAAACTCAAATTGTTCAAAACAACCAAACACCAAAATATACCTTCACCGCACCCTAGTGATTGTTGCCTTCTCTATGCTAAGAAATTTGCGTTTCCACACAGGTTAACATTACCCAAATGCTCGCCGATACATTGTTACCAAAGTCATCCTTGATTAGACTTTTTAAAAGTTTTTGATGTGGATAGATGGTGTGTGAAGCATCAGAATTATTCCTACACATCACTCTTAATGGGCTGTGCCCTCAAGAAGATGCTAAAGGAGGTGAAAGTTAAGAGCTCTCACTCACTGCATCAGCCAGCTCATTCATCTTGTTTATTCCATTTTATAATTTGAGTCACTTTAGGGAGCACATTAGGAGCAATTTCTGTGTGCTCAGGATAGTTTTAATTAGTACAAACTTCACTACCTGTCATTTCCTAGTCCCTGAACCCCAGTAAATCTTTTTTTTTTTAAATATAAAGAATGTGTTCATCACTTGCCAGAATAGTAGCTAACTGTCATTTCCTTCACTGTCCCAGTCTGCTCCTGCTGCTCAGGTATTCATTTTTCCAGACCCTTGTGTTGTGTAGGAAACGCTGAACGTAGTTCTTGTTTTATTAAAACATTCGGGTTAGACACAGAGGGAACAAGGAGATGTCTTCTCCTGGATTACTCCAATTGTCTAAACCTAGCTGGCCCCTAGGCTCTAGAGAATTAGGTTCAGGGATTACACTGCAGGCAAAGAAGTGGCTCTCTTGGAATCAGTTTGGCAGTGATATCTTGGATAACATGTTAAATACGGAGATGGCTCTTCTCTGTTAACCTGCTGGTGAGGAAGGACTCTAGACTGATGTACTGCGACAGATGTTTTCTTGCAATGACAGAACTGTCACTCAAAAATTGTTTCTTCTGACTTACTCTAGACATGAAGAAGATGGAATTTACCAAAATTTCTTTATATCCCACTGCCTGCTTCCTTCTACCACAATCACAAGAGAGCATCTGAGTAAAATTGCCACAATGCCCATGGGTCCCAAGTTAAAGTAAGTATTCCCTTTATAAGCTATTCCAGACTATTGGAAAACTAGGACATCAGGAACCTGTCTCTACTTGTCTCTAAAAACACTATCAAATTAGCAGGGATTGGTTTAAGAGCCTTTTGGTTTAATTATCTTACCTCTAGCCATGCGACTACAGTGGGACCATCCCACTGGGCAAAAGGTAATCCCTTCCTCCGAGCTTCTTCTAGAAGTTCATGCCTGAAGTACACAGCAAAGATTATGAGTCAGCTACAATGGGAAAAGATGGCAGTGATTATTTTTAATGACAGTATTTAAAAAAAGCCCATAATCCTTCGTAAGCTTTTCATGAATTAATACAGAATAACAGAATTCCTTCTCCTTTGAATAATACATGCAAATCATCCACTGATTTTATTAGAAATGAAATAGTGACATCTAAAAATAATTTTCTCCAACACGTATTCACTAAAATTCAAACATTAAATGTTAATGGACTAAGAAGCTGAATTTTATTATCAGCAAACAGCCCTTAAACAAGAAAATGGCCCACATATGCATATTCAAGCATGCCCTATGGGGTCTGCCTTGCCTGCTTCCCCTTATTATTTCAATAGTAGATAAAGTGCCTGTATACAGAGGCAGAAGATAAAGCTGGTCCTTTTAGCCCCATTCAAGTGATGTGCTTGATTTTCGCATGCTCTCTGGGTCTAGGGGCTATCGTAGGAGTCCATGTTTTGTCTCGACTACATTACTTCTCATTTGAAGAAAACTCCAAGGCAAGTTGACTTCCATCACTACAAAGCAATGTAAGGTGTAAAATTCAGCAGTACACTTAATCTCATTTATAATCACTACTGGTTTTAATGAAACCAAAACATCTCAATGGCAACCAATGGTTGTTTCTGAAAACAAGAAGATGTAAAGAGCCTTGACACATGCATCTTTAATCATTGTCCCTACTGCTGATCCTGACATCCATTTACAAAACCAGTATCAGATCACTCGTTACTGAACAGCAAGATTGTGTTTTCTTTGAATCTCAAATTGATAATATACCTGGCCAAGATTATATTGGAAAATATATTCCCTGTACTTTAGATGCATAGATTTTATAGATCTTACACACACACATTATATATGTATATAATGTATACATATAAATATACATAAAATTGTTTTATTTTGAACATGTGCCTGTCTTGCTTAGGAATCCATCATTAATATTATATATGAACTCCAGATGAAGCATTTGATTACTTCCTACTACTAATTGATTAATTGATTATTGTGGTGAGCTGTAATATGTTAAAAATACATAATAAAAATGCCTTTTAATCCAAAAGCTTTCTCTTTCCGTGTTGGCAATGGTTGTTACCAAAAATGCAATGTGAAAAAGAAACAAGGAGGCAAAACAAAAATTAAAGTTTTCCAGTAGCTGAGAGGCACATAAAGCAACTCCTCTTTCATTTGATGGGATAGCAAAGAAGCATGTGTAACCTGTTCAGCACCTGGGCAAGGGAACAGGAACACTGGTGCCCTGAATCCCAGGTGAAAACTAGAGGGGCTCCCTCACCTGGCTTGCTCTACCCCCACCCATTTGCTCAGGCTTCCCAATGACATTCCTTCACTGAAAACCAGATTTGAATAGCCTAGTCTCTCCATGACAGATAAAGTGACAGAAATGGGTTTAAGGGTTAAACAACCAACCATCAGGTACTTATTGAACAAGCACTTATTTTGAGCTGAGACCTGTGGAAATACAGACATGCACCCAGTTTTCCAGGAGCTCCCTGGTTAGACAGAAAAAGCAAACACATAAAACTGTCTAAGAACATAGAACAACGCACAAATAGAAGCTAAAACTCAGTGATGCACATTCTGAGTGTGAGGATTTTGGAGAAGGGGTTAGTAGCAAGGGAAATGATCAGTGAAGGCTTTGTAGCAACAACTGGCCATGAAGGGTGGGTGGGAAGGAGGCAGGGACTACGTCCCAAGCAGGATAAGCAGTTAGGGTGGAAGGTCAGAGGCAGGACTGAACACAGAAGACCTGCAGGAAAATTTAAAGTAGGCCTCCACAGAGCCGAAGAGCATTACTGAGAGTTGTAACATTATAACCATCAGGCAAAGGAGCACTTCCAGTATGTGACGGGTGAGTGGCATTAAAGAGGAAGAAACAAGTATACATTTACAATTGGTTTTTGGTACGTTTAGCAAAAAAAAAAAAAGCCAGGCAATAGGCAAAAAACACCTAGGAAGAACACAACATTTTCACAAAAGATAAACATGAGTTGTACGTAAGCCATTTTTAAAAGCTAGAACATTTTAATTGTGAAAATTCTGACCAGTTCCCTAATAAAAAATGCACCACACAAGCTGGAGAGATCCTGTGAAAATTTAAGTCAGAAAATGTGACTTCTCTGCTCACTTCCAGTTACTCCCTGTCTCACTGAGAGCAAAAGCCAAAGTAGCTGTTCCGATCTACCCTACCTTCTTCATCTCTCTGATCCAAATCCCATCTCAAAGAAATAGTGACCTGAACTATTTAGGCAATCATAAATAAAAAACTGACTTGGCACCAACAGGCATTTGGGATACACTGGTGTCTCCTGTTTGTCCAGTGCATGTGTGGAGATGTATGCATTCTCTCTGTATCCCAGAGTCCACCTTTTCAAAGGTTAAGTGACAGTTCTTCCAGAGTGATGTCATGGTCACTTTCCCCAGGACAAATCTGAGTCTAAAATTACTGTCTTTCTATTTAGGCCTGAAGAAATACTTTTGTCTTTCTTTTTTTCCCAGAAAATCTAATATTTAACCATCCTTTGCCCCCAGATCACTCATATATTACTACACGGGCACCTACACTATACATTACAGGTACTGACTTCTGTTTTAAGTTTTAGACCAGATTCTTAGAGGACATCAGTAGCACTTTCTTCTAGGGGAAGTTTCAGGCACAGAATTGTATCTGCGTGGAAACTCACACACACACGCACACACACACACACACACACACACACACACACAGAGATACAAGAAAAGTACTAATTATAAGGGAAGGTCACTTTTAATCAGAAAAGCCTCTGAGTCATTGAGGATTTTTACGAAACACATTCTCATCCACAGTAAAGAATGCCATTAAGATTCTCCCAAAGTCCTCAGACTCGCTCAGTAAGGGTGTCAGTGAGCTACTGTAAACGGGACGTGACACATGACGAAGGCCCAAGGCGTGGGGAACACCCCGGTGTGTGAGTGGCTTGCACGTTCATGCAGAAACGTGCAGAGGGAAGCTTGCACTTGCTGTGCCTGATCTGAAGACAGGAACAAGGCGCAGGCACCCTAGTTACGCCTGGACCCAAGGATTTCTAGGTCAAGGATCAAGAGTGTCTAAGAAAGGTAAATAAATCAAGAACATTTGCCAGGGTTGTGGTTTCTAAGTCCTAACCCAATTAATGTAAGCAAGTATGACTTTGCTTAAACGAGCCAATCCAAATGGAAATCCTCCTTTTTAGGTTTTATGACTTTAACTGTTTCAGCTTTGACCTCGTTGGTGGGGAATGCTTATGTTTCTAAGCTACGTTTCTTTGACACTAAATAAAGTCCACATGCCTTCCTGCCTTGTTGTTCCACTCACTTTATCTTGATTTTCAAGACACAACAAAAATACTTCCTCTCTGAAGCCATCCCACCCTGGACCTAGAGGCAATATTTACGACTTATTTTTCTAGGCTCCTTTGTACTAAGCAATTTGCCCAGAATATCTTTAACATTTTACTGAGTTAGAGCTTTGATCAATTTTATTTTTTGTTTGGAAGACAAAAACCCGACACATAGTAGGTCTCTAAAAATCCAATGACTGAATGCCTAACCTAGCCTCAGGGCATACAAAGTCCCTGTTCTCAGGCCCTTAGAGTTTGGAAGAACAACTTGTAAATAATAAATTCAATAAGATGTTAAACTCTGAGAACTGAAATTTGTTAGTTACTCAAAAATTCATAGAATGTGAGGGCAGTAAAGTCTTCTTTTCCAAATTTTTCCCAGTGTGGATGATTCACTGCTGTCAGTGAAATGAGACTTCATTCTCAGACCACTTCACCTAAGATGCTATTTTGAGACTGCCAATTTGTGATATGACTGTCTAAATACCATGCAGTATCATCACCCCTGTCACTCAGGGTGGCCACTTCAGTCACCTTCCATTTAATGCCTGTCAGTTTCCCATTCTTACTTTCTGTTTCATCTTCTTTTACTTTCTGCTTTCACTGCCACTGTTCTTTTTTCTCTCAGCGTTTTAATTGGCCCCACTCTCCAGGCTTCTTACCCTTCCAATACACTGCCATGAAAAAATCTGCTGTCAAAGCAGTGCAGGTAATACAGTGGGCTCCGAAGTCAGAACGCTTGGGCTGGATTCCTGGTGCCCTCCCTTCTTAGATCTGCATCCACAGACAAGTCACTTTACCTTGTTGTGCCTCAGTTTCCTCATCTGTAAAATGCAGCTGATAGCAGAACCTACTTCAGAGGGTTGGTATGAGAATTGGCTAAGAAAATATATGTAATGTGATTACAGAAGTGACTTGTACAAAGGAAAAAGTCAATAAATGTGAGCTATTTATCATCACACTGTCCTCTTAAAACCCTTTGATTGTTCCTGAAATGCCTGAAGAATAATCCTCAACCTAGATTACAAAGCCTAAAATTGGTTTAGTCTCGATTTTCCGTTCTAATCATCTTCCCTTCCTTCTAACCAGAACTGAGAACTGACATTGGCAAATCATTTGCAACATGAGTAATTCCATCTTTGCAAGTACCATTTTCCAGAGCTGGTAAGTGCTTTCTCTTCTTCTTTGACTATCAAAATCTTACTGCTTGCCTAAATCATAACACTTCCTTTTATTTTGTGATCATCCTAGTCCACAATGCCTTTTTTAATCTGGAAACTCATAGTGTCAGCATCACTCTTAAAGACTGGTGACGGACACCACACGCATAAGCTTCATCTCCCACCCAAGATCCTAAATTACTGGAGATGAGAATTCTTCCACTGCATTATACATTTTTCTTTGCATGATCTAGCCAAGAATACCTTTTGAAAGACTGCTATTTTGCAATGCACGAAACTCTCAGGGTTGACAACCATCTAGGATCCCTGATCAAAAGGCAATTTTTAAGTATTCTATGTTTTTGTTAAGATCCAATTACTTATTGAATCTTAAAAAGGAGTTAGAATTTTGCTTAGCAGTTACACAGATTGGCTGCAGAAAGAGATAAAAGTGCCCTCTCTAACATTAAATATGACATTTTGTAAATTGATCAAATACTATCAAAGCTTTTGTTCAAACTCTCACTTGTAGACATGGCAATGAACTCCCAGTTTGTCTTTCCTTTGGTACTCCCTCCCTCCTATCCTTGTTCCAACTTTCAGAAAGACCTTTCTAAGCACAAATCCTTTTGTAAGAGATGCCTCTTAGAAACGCCCCACTTGCCCTGAAAATAAAAGTCAAACATCTTCGCATAATTAAAAAGACCCTTGGTGATCTGGCCCCTGGCTATCTCCCAGCTTATTCTGTTCTATCAATACTGAAATACTTGCCGTTTTCTAAATACCTCATTCTATCTTACCCTCCATGACTTTGTAGATGCGTTTTTATTCTGCCTGGAACATCCGTCTTTGCATCATAATTGTGGCAAACACACTCATCTTTCAGACACAGTTTTTGCTTTATCCTTCCTGTTGAGATTCCAAGATCTTTCCCAGACAGAATTAATTTTCAGTTCTATACAAATATTATAACTTGTACATACTCTGGTTATTGCACTTACTATACTTCCCATTTAAAATTTAAAACTGTATTTAAATGTAATTAAATAAACTGCATTACAGTTGAATACAGTGAGGACTACCACAGAGCTTTATCTAATGTGCTCTCTTCTTCATCTGAACCACTTCATATTCTTCTGAGATATAATACATGGTTTGAAAGATCAAAGTTTCTATATGTAGGCAAATTAAGTTTGGACCCAAGATAATAATAGCTGACATGCACTTATCACTTACTATGTGTGAAGCACTATCCTAAGTGATTTATATCTATAATTCATTTAATCTTCACAACAATCCAATAAGACACACACTGATACACATTTGTAGATGAGGACACTGAAGAAAAGACTACTTGGAGCATAGAGTCAGTGAGCGCAGAGTCAGAACTTGAGCGCCAACAACCAGCCTGGTCAGTCAGCTCGCTTAACCCCCATGCTATCCTTTAGCTAACTAACCTCTCTGAAGTTTCCATAAAGTAAAAGAAGGATCATAGCAACACCTCTTTGTTAGAATTAAATGCAATGACAGTCTCCCACCTTTATTTCTCTTCTTGTTGTTCATTTATCTTTTAGAGATGGCATACATTTATTTGACCTCATGCTAATATAGATAGTTTTATCTTCTCACTATCACACATTTCAGCCCCCAAAACTATAAGAGGAAAAAGGAGCTATGATTTTCTTTTCTTGCTGTTCCCTATTGAAAACAGGTTCTGCGTCTTGGCAAGAGGAAGGTTAGCTCCATTTATACAGGCAGGATGAAAAAGCTGAATTTGTTGTAATCTGTTTCAGTTCAATTGATTTTGTGTTATTGTGATACAAAGGAATTCTCTGGTTGGAAAAATTATCTTTAGGGCTCATTTGTGTGCTGTGGCACACAACAAATACTTCCTTACTGATACGGCCAGAACAAATAAATACATGGCTCCATTAGAACCAAGAATGAAACATAAGTCAAAATAACTTAACAAATGAATCTACTTCTTAACACAGTAGCACAGAGAATAAATCTTCCCTCTATAATACTAACAGTAAATTTACACAGACCTCACATTATTATTAATTATAAAATGTATCTTGTTCCAATAAACTTCAACAGTCAGGAGGGCAAACAGAATATGATCTCCTCAAATTTGAACCAGACAATGGGCTATAATTCCATCATGCAATCTATATCTATTGGTTAATTCTATGAAAAACAAAATTACGTATTTCAGAAACTGTTTGAAATTCTGGTGAGCAAATGTGAACAAAATATGGTGCCATCTCAATTTTTTTAACATCTGTAAGCTGAAAATGTTATGTCTTAATTAACATAATTATTCTAAAGAGAAATGCATTACAAATTCCAATCAGCTGTTCCAGACATTGATTACCTAAATATACATATTTAGCACCACAAAATGAAGAGTTTTAAATCCGACATTAGCAAGGTTGACTTGATTTCAAAAGCACAGCGTACTGTGATTTGTCTGTGTGAAGTGCACATGTGTGTGTATCTGTGTATCCTGTTATGACACAGTTTTCACATGCCATGCATATAAAAGTCCACTGCACATTTAAGTAGTATTTCATTTAGATTCTCAATTTAAGTAGCATTTCATTTAGATTCTCAGAACACATGCTAGGTTGCTTGGAACTGAAATTATTTGATTACATAAAACCGAAGTTCATTCATATTGAAACCTTTTTACTGCCAGCTACTTGAAATGGAGGGCCTAGTCTCAGGAAATAAATTTAATTTATTTGTGAATTTGAGTTGGGATTTACATAATTTCATTCGTGACTTTATTTTGAATATAATCACTTTCAATACCATTAAAAAAGGTGTAAACACACAGAACCACACACAAATGTAATGGAACAATACAGTAACTCGTGCTGTTGTTGAAAACTAGAGGGGCTTGTATTACTTTCCAGTAAACAATTTCACTTTTGCAAGACCCTGTGGAATGTTGTTCCCGGTCCCTTCCTGATAGTAAATTGGGGACTTACTGAAGGAACACTGGTAATTTTTTTTGTTTGTTTAGTTGGATGCCTTTTAGACTAGATTGCTTTAGTAATTCACTTAGTTTTGAGCCCTTTGTAACTCAGATTTGAAGTTTATAGTTTCCATGCTTCTTAGGTTATTCCATAATCTTGTGAGTATTAGGAAGTTGACAGTAATATTAGAAAGTGTACACTATACAAGTCAGCCACTCAAAGATATGCAGCAAATGCGTGGGAAAGTTGGGGCTTAAAATATCATCTTCTGATTCACAATTCAACTTTCTTTCCCACATCTTTACTATGTTTGTACTACCTTCTCCTGACATTTTAATCTCCTAAGCTTTCTTTTAGCAATTGCATGAAGGAAATGATTTTGAGGTCTTAAAATGTTTAAATTTCAGGAGCACATGTGATAAGACAAGAAATTGAATTTTAGAATTAAGGTAATTATATCAATTTCTTAAAGTCTACAAACATTGATGTATTATGCATTTACTATTTTTCAATATTTCATTCAAAAGGGGATGGAGGAATGAAGTTTGTTCCTTGGGATTATCTTCCTCCTGAAACTTAAATATCATTAGAAAATAGAAGGCCAAAATTGCATGATAACATGAAAATAGTGTTTTAAAAATTCAATGTTAGAATATTGATTATTTTTTAAAAGTAGGAGCTTACAACTTGCATTTGGCCAGCATAGTTGAATAGTACCCTAACCACAGCTTGCCTTGCATTTTCAAGAACATGTACTAGGACTTTCCCTAATATCATAAGTTATCCCAAGTCAAGTTAGTACTGCATTGTTAAATAAGTTGGTAGTAGTAACTAGAACTTAAAATTAGAGTAGAAAAATATAACAAATATAAACCATACTAATGAACAAAGCACATGACCTTGGTACATACAATATCCATACAGCCAATCAGTGACACTCTCCATAGCTTCCTGAATAATTTGCATCTCATTGGAGCCATTTCCTTTACCCCCTCAAAATGTTTTGTTTTAAGGGTAAAAGCAACACCTATCCCCATCTAAAGTGTTTTACAACTAACCATGTTACCAATGCAAATGTTTACACCACGGTAGTATTCCATAATATTAAGCTCAATTTGTTTTACTTTGAAGCCCAGCTGGTTTTGGAAATAAATAACATATTCTAAGTTGAGTTCAAAAAGTAGGATTTGAAATTTGAAGCAGTAATTTGAGTAACATATATTTTTTTAAACTCTACAAATTAACTGGTAGTGTAGGAAACAATGGAAAGTAGACCCAAAACCAGAGGGTCCAACCAAAACCAAGGATGACTTTGGAATCTAAGCGTAGAAGTTCTGCTATGAAAGACCCAGCATTTAACCCTCTTCATCTAAGCGCAGTCCTAGTAGCTGACAAATAAATTTGTCTCATGAATATAATGCTGGTGGAGAACCACAAAGCACCAGGAAATATCCAGGTAGACTGTCAGGCAGCACCGTCAGAAGTACTCAAGTGACTGCAACGATTAGGCGTCACTAAATGTCACACTAACCCCTAGAGAGGGACTTGAGCACTAGGGGAAATGACATCTGGATTGTCTTTTGACATATGTCTAATAGAACCAAAGAAATTGAAGTGCCTGAAAGGCCAACTTGATTAATTTGAATGTGAACATTTCTCTGAACCAATGATTCCTTTTATGCTAAGAAAATGAATACACTTCACAATTTTCATTTTAGGTCAGAGGCAGTGCAGCTTGTGTTACAACTGAAAAGAGAAATACTAAAGATAAAAGAAAAAAGAAGATGGTGCTGAAAACAGACATATTCAGCAGCCATTGTGATTCAACTTACCCTGATGTGCTTTTCATGAGATGGAGAAGGACGGATGGAAAAGAAAAGCACACAAATGTTAATGGATACATTTCAATCCAAAGAAAGTCATGGAATAAAACAAGAGCATCATTTCAGATGTGCGGAAGCTCAGATACGAGAAAGACATGGTGTTTTGTTTTGTTTTGTTTTCACCATGACATACATACTCACTGTGTCCAAAAGCATAATCAGGCTGAAAGCAGTTTTAATAGTTGACCAGTAAGTCTGTCTCTTGAAAATGAGCCACTCTGAAACATGCATGACCACATTTTCCCAGCCTCTAGTAAACCCAGGGAAGAAGTCAGGCACCTTGTTAAAGAATATTCTTTATTTAAGGCCACTCTTGGGTTATTTCACAAATCGGAGCAGCAGTAACTTACTAAATGGTGCTCAGATTCTCATACAGATTTGTAAGTTTGCTGTTAGAGCTCAAGACAAATACAGCAGACTACTTGAAAGGAGCAGCTGGAAGAAAGCACTGGTTTGAGGGTCAGAATATCTGGGTTCTTGTTCCCATACACGATTTAGTCAAAGTCACTAGCAGGTTCTGATGTTCAATTTCCTCATCTTAATTTGACACAAGAAGAAATGTGTGCATTCCAGTCCCATAATTTTATTATTCTAACAAGTGCTATAACAATAATAATTATTATAAATAATTGTGTGCCAGTAATCAGAAAATATAAAAAATTCTATCACTCTTCTCCCTTTGCCATACTAATTCTTTCTCCTCTATTTGAACTGGCAAAATAAATGTTGAGCTTGTGCCAACTGAGTGTCTTTTAATGGAAACATTTATTTATTTGGACAGATGTTTATAAATGTTGCTCTGAGGGAGAAAATGAACTAGATTGGTTTACTAATGTTAGCAGAAACATCACAAAAAATTGATCTAAATGTAATGTTTGGAGTAGCCCACTTGTTCCCTGGATAGAGGAGAGGCGCTGGGAAAATATGGAATTTAAATAATTCAACCAAAAGCCATGAAAATATTATTTTAAGTTTTCTACACTAGCATAGTGGACTAATTCTTAGAAAAATAAAACTCTTACTACAGCTCATAAAATACATTCGATATAACAAAACTATGAAGCAGAGATTCCTATCTAAGCAATTAGTCAAGTTAGAGAATTTCCTTTTTTATTGCACAATTATTGTAAAGAAAAGCTGGACGTGCGACAGAACACCCTGCACGTGCCTCCGCTAAACGCATTCATTCAGAGAAACTGTGCATTTCTTTATGAAATGACATGTTGCAGAAATGCATGTCCTTTGACCTTAGCTGCAGAATAGCCGTGCCAAGCTGTTTAAATTTTTCACATAAACAAAAACATAATTGTCCATACAAATTGGCATCACAATGTCCTAAGAAATTTAAGGCGTATTTCTTACATCACACATGCAACAGAAAAAAAAAAATTAAGACCCAAAAAGATAAATTCTAGGTGGCTAAAATGGTTTTCCTATCAACATAACTGTGAACTCTTTGATGTCTAAAAAAAGGGCAGTTTCTGAGCTCTTCATGAAAACTGCCAGAAGTAGTTGAGACCAGTTATTACTATGGACAAAATTATCTTCCCCAGCCTACCAGCTAACTAGGAATTGCTCTTCAATAAAACAAGTTGATTAAAACTGCACACAGTGGAAGATTAATATTAGTCACATATTTATCATTTTCTAAAACAGGAAACTTGTACATATAAAAATACCTTAAATATAAAACCTAAAAGAAATTATGAAAATAAACAGGAAACACAAATACAAAGATACCACTCAAAAAGTATTGCTTAAATTTCTAATATATTTATTCTCAAGGTGTATACATTATCTGACTTCTCATAATTTTTATGAACTTTTGTCTCCTCCATAGTCAATTAGTTTAAGAACAATACTGAGCAGCTATCTCACTTAGCCCACTTAGAATATTAAGTATTTCAGCTCACAACTTTCAAAAAAATATGTTCTGCAAAGGACAAAAAGCCATAGTTGTAAATGACGCTAAGAGATTTTGTGATAATATATTATAAATCCATATCAGAGGTAATATATATTTGCAGAATTTTTTTTTGGTCTGGATACAGTGTTTAATTTGTCCTATAAAAACTGATACTCTTTTCCGCATGCAGTTATTTACAGTAACATGTAACCTCATTCTTTTTCTTTCTACTTCAGATTGTCTAGGTGATAATAATAGCAAGAAAGATTCTGTCAAGAATTAATGTTTTTTGCAGGGAGGGTATAGCTCAAATGGTAGAGCAAATGCTTAGCATGCATAATGTCTTGTGTTCAGTCCCCACTACCTCCTCTAAGAATAAATAAATACTAACTAAGCCTAATTACCTCCCCCCACCAAAAAATAAATTAATTAAATAAATACACTTAAAAAAATTAATGTTCTTTAAAGATCACTTTAACAATAGGCAAATAACAATTTTCATTGATCTAGAAAAAACAGGTTTTAAGTTACCTTCTAATGAATAAGATCAAAACCAATTATTGGTACAGTATCTTTCTTGGGGACATCAGCATACATCCAGACACAACAAGAGGACATCACATCAACTAACATCTGTCTTATAGTCCAAAACAGGATTCTTACATGTTTTAGTTGCCTCACTTTAATCTTCTAGATCTCCTCCTAAAAGAATAGGCCTTCTCCTGTTTATAACTAGTCAACTTCGAATGTAAAGCTTCATTTTAGAAATAATTTACTAAAGGAACTTTGTATGTGGAATATGGTTGCCTCTTGCTTCTTAAGGTTCAAGTTGGTGACTTAGCAATTTTTAAGATCAATCAACACCAGATGGAGGAGTGAACAGGTAGTAACTGAAGTGGAAAAGTGAGATGAAGAAAGGATTCCTTTAATGGGTGATACCTGACAATATTTAAAGGCTGATGGCCACAACACAGAAAAGAGCAGAATTTGACAGTGTAAGTTCTAGTGGGAAATTGGCAAAACATGGCTGAGAAAATGGGGAGGTATGGTCTAAAGAAGAGACTAAACTAGTTTTCTGTAATAAGGCAGGATGGGGGCAAGTGTTAGTGTGAATTTGGCAGCAAGTAATTCAGAGGACACAGATGGTGTTATTCTCTCCCTCTAAGGTGGAATGTGAACACATCTGCAGAAGATGCAGGGTGAGGACAGTGGAGGTCTTCGACAAAAGTTGCAGAGAGCAGAAAGAAGATTGGTGAGAGAAAAATATTGTTATTACTTGTTGGCAGTGTCGAATTCCCAAATGAAGGTGGTCCAGATTCCCCTGTGTTAATTTTCCCCAGCAGCACAGAGGTGCCCATGCAGACACGGAGAAAGAAAATTCACTGGTGACTGTGGTTATGACATGGATGTGACCAAGTGAAAGAGAAGTGATAGGATGTAGGAATGGTTAAGTGTGGTGAAATTCTGGATGTAGAATCCAAGCTAAGTACAGAGAAAGAAGAGGACAGAATGGGGCTGATGCACTGGGAAAGGACAGAAGTTTAAAAAAAGATGAGAGGAGAAGAAGTTGATCAAGCAAGTTGAAAGAAGGAGACTATGGTTAGGAAGGACTGATATGATTGAATTAGTAATTTCCTAATAAGAATGATTTGGGGGGTGATGACAAGATTCTGAATATAACGTGAAAAGTGTCTGACTAGGAGTAGAGAATAACACTGGAAGTGATAAAGCCATGAACTTAAGTTGTGAATGGTTGATCTATGTGGAGCACCCAGGGTGATGGCAGAAATTGCTTTGTATATAATGACAGATGATGGGATACAGATAAAAAATAAATAGCCAAGCATATTTCTAGTGATCCTTATAAATGAAAGAAAATGGTTAAGGAGTTTTAAATACAGTTCATCATCACACTTCTTCAGAAACACTTTTTCCTTTTTTAAGTTCATGTTGACTTCAAATAGCTTAAGTTTTGGAGACTCTTTAAAAGAGGTTAAGAAATCTTTAATTCTTCCAAGACTTTTGTTATTCATTTGCCTAGCCAATGTATCCCAGTCAAGTCCAAAATTAAAATCTTAATTATGCAGAATCTGAAATAAAGCCATTTAATTGTATGTTTGTATATATATGAGCATAAGATATAACATACATGCACATATTACTTACTTTTGAATGAAAAGTCTTTTGGTATGGAACTACTTTTTAAATAAAACCCTAGCAATAGGATATAGATAATTACTGCCCTTCTTAGAAATGTGGAAACAAGGGAGAGACGCTTGCTTCCTGAAAGGCTAATTTTAAATACTCTGGGGGAAAAAAGCACATCTTCAAAGACCTTAAAAAAAACACTGTACAGAGCTAATATAAGATCTGACATTTGTGGAAATAAATATGGAGAACACTTTCCATATTAAGATGTCAGTCAGTATTATATTTAAATGTACCTTAATTAGTGACTTTCTTCTTCTAATAAAGGGACTTAATTATCCTTGTTATTAGGCAGTGACTTTGAACATTTTACTGGGATGAGTAACATTAGACTAATTCAAAGCACACATTTAAATTTCTTACATAGCTTATGTATTAGTGATCATTACTAATCTTATATCAAACTTTGTGATATTATGTATGGCTAATTATATCAGAAAAAAAGCAACTTATAAAGCAACTACACCACTTTGAAATTACCTCCCTTCCCATTCTTAAAAAAGGTGTTTGATTTGAATACATTTGTTGCTCATTTTGAAGGATGGGTTGGGGTTGGATAAGAAACTAATTATTATCAATGGAAAAAAATTATGGTACTCTTTTCAAAGTATAAAGGTGAGAGATTCTTTGTTGCCTCTCTATGTAGACATTTAAAATTAGGTAGGGTACCACAGGTCCAGCCGAAAGACTGGGCTACATGCTCTCTATATTGTGACTTTACCCTCATATCCTAAGCAATTCAGAGAAAATGGGGCTCAGGAGGTCAGCACTTTTATGTACCACGGTGCCTAGAAAGCTGTTTCTTCATGTGTGGAAGGAAATAGCAGTTTCTACCTCAAATGCTTTTTGAAAATTAAGAGAGAAAGTACATGCCAAATGTGTAGAAAAGTGCCTAGCATACTGTAATTACTCAATGTAATTATTAAATATTTATTACATATAAAGTAGATCATTATTATCGTTACTACACAAAGGATGAGGAGGAAAATGGAACAGGAGCTTTGCACACACAGAGATAGTAGTCATAAACAAGAAACAGATATTAAGTACGGTAAGAACATAATGTGCAAGATGAGAAGTAGAGAGAGAAAGCTGGTGAGATACAGAGGGACCAGATAATGTAGGGACTTACGGGCTATCTAAAAGCATTTGACATTTATCCTAGTGATGCTAGGAAATGATTGAGGGATTTTAGGCAAGTTTAGAAATATGATTCAGATAGATCTCTTTAGTTGAAGTGTGAAGAATGGATTAGAAGAAGGCAAGACTGGAAGAACCAAGATTGTTTTAGCATGATGGCCTCAGAAAGAAAAGAAGAATATCAACACGTTTGAGAGATTTTAAAGAAATAGTACCTTGAGTGAAAGCATACAGAGGTGATGGTGATAGTGGATGAAGGTGTACAGAGGAAGAGTAAGGACAAGCAGAACGACGGGCAAAGATGAAGCCCAGATGTCTGGTTTGGTCATCTGAGTGGGAGTCACTGTCCTAGTTCCTGTTCAATATTCTTAAGTTTTCCTCTTCACCTGAGAGTTATTTTTCTACCTAGCTTCCACTCTTGTATTCAGTTTTTTAGAACATAAGTTTTGAGTACCTACACTATGCCAGGCATCTCAAATGTTTACAAGAGCAGAGGTTCTCTGAGTCCAGTTCTCTGAATTACGTAGAGAATCATAGAATCGCAGGGCAGGGACAATTTAAAGGGCATGCAATCCAATCTCTCAGCTGAAATTTGAATCCCTCACATAATAATCTTGCACATACACACGTTTGGCAGATATATAGTGGATATAATCATGAGGAACAACTGTCTTTCAAGAAGGTCAATTCTTCTCAGATCTGTGATTGTTAACATTTCTCACTTAGATGCAGCTCAAATTTATCTGTAACAACCTCTCACTTTTGGTCCAAGATCTCACACAGCCTTAAAGAACACAGCTGTTTCCTCTAAGCAGCTTTTGGATCTTGTGGTCCACACTCCACACATTCCTAATTACTTCTAGTGCTCCTTGAAGGCATGGTTTGGTATCATCTTGCTATATTGGGCATGTTCTTCTGATTATATATGGATACATCTTCCAGAAATTAACACAATATCCAGCCATGATCTGGTCAGTGCATAGCATTTTGGCCTTATCAATTGCCTCTTGGATATTGAAATCGTTAACTTCTTTATCAGGCATTGCTAATTTGCCTTTTTTTTTTTTTTGCAGAAACATTTTTTTTTCTTAGGAGCTGCAGTTAAATGATACATATCCCCCTATATACAAGTAATCAATATGTATGGTCATGAAATTGGAGGCAGATTTATATAAATGACCCTGCTAAACTTCGTCTTGTTAGATTTGCATCTCTCTGTAAAGGTTTTCCTTAAATAATTTTTAATTTAAAAATTAATTATGTCTTCTAGCTTCATGCTTTCACAAATCTGATATTCTCATTTAAATCAATTATCAAAGAGCTGAGTCCACCACCTTCCATTTCACTCAGGCATCATCAATTCTACTTGTTCAGCCCCTCTGATTGCAATGGTTCCATCAGTTATATTTCCATGTTGTTCGTCTCATTCCAAACTTATGTTCATTTAGAAAGTAAATGAAATACCATGCTAAACTCAATATATGGTACTTCTACAGCAGTTTTCCTCATCTACATGTGTAGAAAATGTTTGAAAAGTTCACGGGCACAGCTTATTCTTAAGGATATCCATTTACTCTTGGTGGTCAATAATGTCCCTTTTTATTGTTCAGAAATAATCTAATAAGTGTTTTACATTTATTTTTAGAACTAAGAGTGAGATGACCAGTCTTCAGCTTGGAGAACATCCTTTAAATAAGAACATTAGGTGGCACTTTTCTCATTCTGTTCAAAGCCAGTGACTTAGAGAAATGATCATGGCAACTGAAATACTTAACTGCAATAATTTGTTTTTCGTGACACTCTAAAATCTCTTTGAAGAATGGAACTGTAAAATTCAAGTATCAGTAGTTTCCAACACAGTTCTTGGGACATAATAGGTACTAAGTGAATGAGTCAAAAGTTATCATTACCATGTTCCATTAATCCAGGATTTACATTAATCAAGACAAACAGTATGGATTTGTTTAGAAAAGGAGGTCATTCTTCCAGTACATGTAACTATCTTGAGTTTTCACTTCCTGCTGTTAATCCTTATTTTATTCTTTTCATTTTTCATGGGCAGAAAATATGGACACTATACAGGGCTTCTGGTTCTACTTACTCTCTAATCTATTGACATTGTACTGTAGGCTCAAAACAGCAGCCCTGTTCCTTCCATGTTCTTTTCCTTCCTCCAAATATATATATATAGATATATAAACAGCACTTTTGTTTTCCTTAGATTCATTTTTCCTAACAAATTTAAATGGATTTGGGCCTTTAGCCTCTGGATATTATTATTTTTTAGGTTCAGGGAATTCTTAGAATTGTTCACAGCTGGAGTTTGGCAGGGCTGTCCATGATCAGAAAGCAAGGCAAGGCAAGCTCCAGCTCAGTGCAGGCAGAGAAGATAATCTCCTGGGTTTCCAAGTAGAAAATTGGGGCACCTTTTCCCAGATAAACATTGAGAGCACTGGATTTAGGTTCTGAAATATTCTACTTTATTAGATCTTTTTGAACTGGTTGCCCAGGAGTGTTCCCCTGTAATCACGTCTATACTAAGTGAACTCTTGACTACAACTAATTGATCCAAGTACAGATATCTCTGCCACATTAGGCCAATCAGATTCTTTCACCTAGGAATTCAAAAATGTGAAATAGAAAAGATGAGTTGTTGACAACACTCTAGGGAAAGACTTCACCATCTGTTAAAGGTGAAATTCTGCAGTTGTCCTGGCTCTGTTGCTTCTGCAGGCTCTGAGACACTAATATCCCACCGGTGAATTCCTCTTTTTGCTTCATCCAGCAAAATATAGTTCCTATAACATGTTTACAAAATATATTTTGTGGAGGAAGCAAAGACATTTCTCTTCCATATATATGATACTACTTACAAGGGAAAATCTATTCAAACCTTCTCACACATGTCTTCTAAATTAACCTCTGGAATACAACTTATAAGTATAACTTGGCACATAGGCACTTAATAAATATTTATTAAATGAAAGACTGTTGTGTAATCTGTGATACTTTTAATTATGAATATTTCCAGTGACATTTATTTTGCTTGGAGATATGCAAACTCTGAAACTTCCAAATGCCAAAGATTATAAGTGTCGAGTTTCAAAACACATTAAAGTTTATGCATTGAAGAAGCCCCTTAGGATTGCAATGGAAATAAATTAACTAAATCTATAGAGCTTCACTTTTATGCCTTTGAAGTTCTAACATAAAGATCCATCGGTAGTGATTAGCTGTGACTGTTATGCTCCAAGGATAAAACTGCTTCTCTGGAGGATGCTGCTGACGGCTAAGATGGAATGTTAATTTCACTTTAATGATGTTGAAAAATTGATTTCAAATATGAAATCCATATTCACTTAGCAGTGATATCCATTCAAGAGAACATAGCAAATCTAACATATATTATAACTAAAGATTGAAAATGATAAATTAATATGTTAATATTCTTATAGTATCTTTCAATTTAGTCTTAAGATACAGAAGATTTCAACATACATATATGTTTTAATAAAAAATTATACAGTGTTAAAAATGCAGGAGGAAAACATTAGTAGATAAAAATTGATATAAATATTTCAGAATTTATATTTCTGGAGCTAAGTAACTGTTCACTGGGTATTCTGTCAATTTTAATGCATTCACTGCCTATCAAGGACTATCATGAGAGTTAAACAGGTGTATTACTAGTGAAAGACAACTTCATCTTTAATCCCATAAGTCTCAGTAAAAGTAAGCTTCTTAGAATCAAAGTTAAGTCGAGACATAAAAATGTTTTAGGTCAATACTTGTAAGACAGTCCAGTCTAACAAGTCTTTAGACTGAAAGTATAAAGTAGAAAAATGAAATATATTCAAAAATGAATACAAATGTACTTTTGATATTTCTGAATCCCAAAGATAAAGGGAAAACTCTTAAGCTTTCTGAGAGAGAAAGGAAAAAGAAATTCTGTATGTCACACACAAAAGAGTGAGAATCAATTGAAATTAGACATAACTGGAAGCCAGAAGAGTAGTACCTTCAAAATTTTGAGGAAAAATTATTTTAAAACAGTAGTTTTACAATTGTCAAGTAATTTTAGGTGTAAAATATATTTACAGATCTCTAAGAATTTGGAAAGTTTGTCATAAACCTTATCAATACATTTTTAGAGATGGTGATATGGGAAATTGGAAATTAAATGTATTCCAGGAGGAAGAAAAAACCATTAGAAATCTGAAGAGATATTAATACAAGTACATTCATCGTTGATACTTCCAAAGCTCTTCTTTAGGCAAAGATGCTGATGACATAAAGTTTCATTTCCTTCCTTGTGAGTTCATAGTTCTTGATTCTAGAGTAACATATTTATGGAATCATAATAGTGTAGGCTCTATTTTTAAGGAGAAGTGAGTCTTACACTTGTACATCTTGGAAACCTGTGAATATCCTGCTCTTTCTGTGTCAGGTAACTTTATCTAACTTGGGGGTTCAGTTTCAGGAACACCCTTTTCCATATACTTAAATCACTGTCCCAACAGCAGTTTCAGTAATAAAACATTTTGATCTCTTATTGTCTGATTCCTTTGTCCATCTTCATATAAATTCTAAACTTTGACAAAGAACAGAATTTCTATTTATTGGGTCCTAAAATACCCACATTTAGATTGTAAGTGAGGTTTGGGGAGTTAGGGAGTTAAAGAACATTCAGAAATTGAGGTTTTTTTGGTCATCCAGACCAGGTACAATTTTGACATTACAATAGCTTTTATTATGATGTATAGTTATTTTTTGGGGTTGTGTAGTTGACTTTAATTGACCACCCTGAGCAAAGCTTTAAGGTTTAGCTTTAGGTTTTAGCCTAAAACATTTGATGGAGAGCTAAGAAAGAGAAATAAGTTCTTGAAGATCAGGATGACAGGTTTATAAAATAGAAGAGGTGAAGTTCTAAGGTTTAGTCTTAGAAATGGGAAAGATGTTCAGTTTGTCTTAAATCAGAAAAGGTGCCTGCCGCCCAATGAAATCAAACAACGGATGCTGGAAAAGATCTCAGATAGCAGTGACACATTGAGGAAACTGTGGAGAATCATAATGTTAATAAGGAGACACATATTGAGAAAAAGTGACTCAAATCCTCAAAGATTTGGCAAACTATACCCCAAGGCTACAGAAAAATTGGTCAAATTTTAAACGGGAAGGCCAGGCAAATTAATGTGAAGTATTCAAAGAATTGCAAGATGCGTTTCAGTTTGACATAATTACTGTAGGTATTAACTGTATTCTACATAAGTCTGCTGAAGAAATTTATGGAGTTGAAGCTTTAAAAAAATGACAGCAAAGATAAGAGGTGGTAAAAACGAACCTGGCAGAACAACAGTGGATTGACTTTAGGCCTTAAGGTTAGATGTTGTTCTGATGGAAGAATAGCACCTGCCTGATGATATACAACTCAGAAAGATAATACTCAACTCAAGAAGTTTTAGAACAGTGAGTGCTTTAGCAGATTCAGCATTGTTGATTTCCTATTTCTCATCATAGGACAATAGCTAGAAATGTAAGAAAAACAAATGTCTGCACCAGAAAGCAAAGTAAAAGTAGAACAAAGCAGGAACACACATCTAGTAAGATATTCTAATCTATGCATGTTTAATTTTGCTGGATGGTAAGTTTACCCCAAATTAGACCTTTGTTTGGGACTGCCAGCTTTGCAAATTTCTGAACTTTGCAAGGATCTGGAATGTCTTGAATGCTGCTCTCTGAAACTATTTCCCCCATATGGCTTTTAAAAATGTGTCATAAGTAACTTATTTAAAGAAGATTTCTCCCAATTAAATTTAAAATCACAGATTGTCAATTGTAGACACCTGATATCCTAGTAAAGTTAAAAATAAGATTTTTCTTCAGCTCTGCTATTCCCACAGAGACTAATGAATCACTAGTATGAACTCTGGGATCATGATTATAGGTCTAAATACTATGTCCTGTACACATCATTTGTCTTGGCCAGTGGGTAGAATGTAGAAAAGCAACTGGTAGGAAACCACAGTCATTGCAACTACGCATGTACAACCTATAGTGTTCACCATTTTGAAATAGTTTGCTCCATTTTTTGTGTTTTTTTTTTTCAATAAAATGTACTTAAATTTTTTTCCATCTAGAAGGTAGACAATTAAACATGAAATTTGAAAACAGAAAAGAGTATGATTCCTAAAGAAAATTGGAATCGTTTAAATAAAATTTTAAATACTTAAAAAAATTTGAGAACACATGGTTAATGCTGAGTCATAATTAATAATAGGTTTGATAGAAGTAAAATTTGAAACTATGTCATTTAAAAATAATTTATCTTGCTTACCTTATAAAACCCAATACATGAAGACACTCCACTCTTTGGTAACCCAGAAGCCAAGGCATGGTGCCACAGAACTTCTGAATAAATGTGAGCACTCATCTGTGTATCTTACAAATAAAGGCTCATACATATGCTTATGGGGCTCTTGCTATGAGATAGTCAGAGAAATACTTCTGACCTTTCATTAATTAACAATGCCTTGCATTGCTGGATCCATTTTAACCCAATACTATTATTCTACAGGAAATAGTTGGGCTAAGAAATGTTAGCCTTTGTTGTATTATAGATTGTGCTTAATATTCTTCTAAATAGTCAAATATTCTCCTTACTACATTTAAAAATTATATTTTGCCAAAACATATTGCAAAACAAAACAATAAAGTCAAGCATAGTAAGACCTTCAAACTAAATCAAACTAAATCCAGAACTAAAATTACTTTCTGACTATAAGGATACTTAGGATTTAAGAAATAATTCCATAAAATTAATATCAAGAGGGTCAATCCAATGGTGTGTAAAGTTAACAATTACAAACTTCAATTCTAAATATACGATTTTGTTAAATCATTGTATAATTGGAGTTTTTAACTTTTGTAGCTGTTAAAAAGGACATTTAACTTGGTCCCACAAACAATAAAAGAACTATGTGAGTTATTGCCTCAATATCAGCTTATATGCAATATGAAAACTGTCCAGGTTGCTATTATTTGTAAATATTTCATTGTGAGAAATATGAGAATTAACTTTTAAGGGAAATAAACCAAGTCCATTAGCCAGGCTGGGTTTGATTATTCTTATCCCTTTAGATGTAAAGTTATCTTAAACAAATTGAAATTCCTTTAGACTTCAAATAAATTTTAGAGTCTATCAAAGGAGAAGATTTCTTTCTCAATACGTAACCATAAAATATAACGTTCATTGATAGGAACAGACAGATTGTGGTAACATTTAAATATATTTTCGAGTTATCAGTAACTTAAGAGGAAATATTTATTAGTATGGAATTTGACTGGGCATGTAATTGTATTCCAGAAATAATGCTTTCAAGGTCATTTCTTCTTTCTGCACAGTATTTCTACCAAATTTGGATATTCGTCTAATTTTAGTAAGTAGAAAATTAATGAAACAATCAGAGTAGTGAACTCTTCCACAACTTCCACAACTTCATTATTAGAAAACATCTGCAAAGCAATTGGGAAGGCAAAATATGAAGTAAATTAATAGCCTAACACAACCACGTGCACGTGTCTGTTACAATGATGACTAGAGCAATGATCACTGTTTCATAGGAAAGAAGGTAAATGTGAAAACTGTAAACACAATGTAATAAATATTTGAGAGGAAGGAAAAGGAGTAACCAGCCAATAGATTCTAGAATAAAGAGAAATTTTTCGGCTTTTAAAGAACATTGTCTAAAGGTTCTATTTCATCATTGAAAATGTTACTATGCATTTAAAAAGTATGTTATTTATGGACCCACTTGCTTTCTAACAGCTGCTAAGACTCCAAGATTGCCAATTTTGCAAGTCATTTAAATGTTCCATATTATATGTGAATGAAAAATACACTGTTTCCTGACAGATGCAAAACAATCTGCTGTGAGCCTAAAATAAGTTTTTATTCAATCAGTCAGAGAAATGTTCCCCTTTTAAATACTCCATTTTAAGAGGAGGTCCTTTAACTATCATGAGAAGAAGCACAAAGTTGGATGGTATATTCTCTTACTTTATCATATCAATTCAGTACTGAAGTTAACATCAAATGGAATATTATATTATTTGTAAGGCTACATTTAAATATTTTAAATACATTTGAGTTTTGAAATAAATGCTTTGATCTTTTAGGAAAAACTGTTTATTTCAACTATGGGCCAAAGATTTTTATTTTAATAGTTAGCCCATCATAGCCATGAAACTGGGGCACTGAACAGTTTTAGGGAACACCAGGACAATATTGGCCTCAGTCTATGGTTTTGTTTCCAATTACTCTCTTTTTAATGCCTCACGAACAATGATAAAAAGCAACTAAAAGTTAGAAAAAAGAGGAAATAAATCTCCAAACCTACTTTTTCTTCAGTCTTCTATCCTTCTCAGCTTGAGTTCCAAGTTTGCCTAACCCCAGGGACTCCTGAGCTGCAGCTTCAGTCTCCATGAAGCCTCCTGTGAAGAAGTAACTATTCATGTTAGGTTGGATACATCGTGCAAATTCTGACATTAAATTCTTAAAAGTTTATAGTATCACACTTTTCTTCTTTTTTTTTTTGCCTGTTTTTGTATTTTCAATTCAACATGCAAACAATGGCATGGGTACATACAAAAACATAAACTGAGAGAATGAAAAAGAAAAAGGTACCTACTGGGATACCATTCAGTCCTACCAGGTAGCAAAGTAATACATGTGGCCTGTATACAGACAGACACTTGAATATATAGTCTGCAAGCTTCAAGGTCTACTTTTCTACTTTTTTTAAAAAAGAAAAATGAGAGCAAGTATCTGTGCAGTATGTGAGATCTTTTTTCAAAGTTTGCAACGATATTGCATATTTAATGGGATAAATGATAGCCCAATGAAGAGAAACTCAGGTACATTTCTTCAATTCCAAGTTGAGAGAATGGAGAAGCATTTATTGAGTTAAACCTTTTCCTATCCTGTTCTGGAACCCTCTTCCGCTTACCAGGCTCACTCCTATATCCCTCAGTACAAATCTGTCTTCCAGAACTTCCTGTGTTCTGGCAGGTTTGATTTTGTTTTGTAATTTTTATAATAATACCTGAAAAAAAAAACTCTAAATCTTATAGCACTGCCCAACAGAAATAAAATGCAAGCCACAAATACAAATTACATATGTAATTTTTAATTTTTTAGTAGCTATATTAAGTGAGAAGAAACAGATGAGATTTATTTTAATAGATTCCATTCAGAATAATTTATTTCATGTTGGCCCTTGAGATACAAATCTGTAGGAATTTCTGGCCAAAACTCACATTGCAAGGTCTCTCCACTTGTCCAGCAGAGTTCCCTGCTGATCAGTAGTTCCATCTTTCCCCCACTTGCTCTCTCTTCAGTATTAATCCACACCACTTGCTTTGATTTTAAGCACGCTAGAATTCATAAATGATTACCTAATTGTTTCATGACTGTCTGTTAGTTTCATGGAGAATGCACCTAGGCACAGTGCCCGGCTTATAATTTAGAAGGCAAAAAAACCCTTTTGAAATGCATTGCTTCTCGTATGCATTTAAAGAAAATTCACAAGAGTAGTTTTAATTTATTTTTTTACTCAAAAATATATGCATTTTTATATATCTGTAATTGGATATTCTGCCTGGATAACTTATATATATATATATATATTTTCTTTTCTGCTGTTTCTCATTTTCCCATAGCTTTCCTGTATTTTGATTAGTTCTCCATTCTTGAAAATCTCTTTGTCTTTAATTTTTGTTTCCCTCTTGCAATGTCTGTCAATGGCCTCTTTTCTTTATGCTTACCATTCACTGTTAATTAACATAAGTTAGGGTGGTCATGTGTGTTCTGTTCTTTTTTCTTTACAGTCATTATTATTAGAGCTCTCTGAAGACTTCGGAGAGCTGGTGTTTCCCGGGTAGTAAATGTGTTAAGATCACATGGACCAGATGATTCCCCTAGAAGTAGTAAATGTTTTAACATCACTACCTCTTCACACTCTATTACCATTTTTGTAAGCTGGTAAACTGCCTCCGAAGCCTCATACTTGATTGCTCTGTTTCCTTACTCTCACTTCTGCCTCGATACTTGACCCTGGAACTTAGATAATTTCATTTGTGTGCTGTGTCTTCTTCAAGTTGCTGCCTCCTAATCTCTGCATTTACAGTCTCTCCACTGCTGGAAAACTTGCCCTTCAATCCTTATCACTCCTTTTGTCTGATAATTTGGTTTCACACTCTGACCCCAGCTAGTACCCACTTCCTAACTAATCATAAAAAAGACCTAGGTTCCTTTCCATCATTTTTCCCTCAGAGTTTGTTCTTTCATGTGGCTTTAGTAGCCTTTTTTCAGAGATAAATTCTACTAGAAACTCGAGCTTTACACACTTAGGTGTTCCTGGTAGAATCAAACATATCCAGGCAAAGAAAAATTAATAATTTGAACTCTCCTGACATTATGCCTGTGTTTTCTTCTTGTTTTCTCAAGTATTATTTCCAATAAAGATCTTTATTCTTGGTTTCTCCAAGAGCTTTGATCTATACTTTGATCAGTATAGCTTCTTTATATCTCCTTAGGTATAAATTTTGTCCGTCTTCCTCAACAGCATTGTAGTCCTTGCTATGCTGCTGATACCGGCTTTGGCTTTGTTTATCTTCTACCTCTGTTGCACTACAGAGTAAAACAGAATTGCTAAGAGCTCAGCAATCTTCCCAGGTCTGTAATGTGATCCTGAATAACTATTCCTATTTTCTGACTTAGATGGAGTTGATAAGAACGTAATTGTAACTGATTCCCTTCTCATCTGTTCTGACATCGGGGCACACAGTCACTGAAAATAGGTAAAAAAACTAAGTTTCTATAAGGCTCTATATTTCTTTACACTTTATATACTGTTTTCCCTGATTTTGCCTGAATACTGTTAGAAAATTCTTAATGAGTCAGTAATTCTTCATCAAAGTTAAACATAAAATAAAGACGAAAATCTATGCACAAAGGCAATTAAATACATTTTTAAAAGGAAAAATAAATTATAGAGCCTAAGGTGAGCATGTGTTGAATAAGAATAAGTGAAATGATTACTATGTTAGCAAATAAATAATTAAAAATAACTACCCATACTATTATAAATTACACTATAATGTATTGAAAATGACAAATAATTTGGTAAGACTATATGTAGTTGTCAAATAAAATGACACAAATTTTAAAACTGTCTTGGCATGTACATTTTATATCCCCCAAATAATAATCTTCTCTTTTCTTTCCTCATGCAATAATATTTTTTTATAGCCTAGGGGGTTCCTCTCCTGAGAAATATAAATCCAGGGAGGATTTAATTCTGCTGAGTAACACTCAATCACACAACTGACTGCCCATGTGTCATACACATTGGTTTCCAATGGCTTCTAATGTTTTGTATGGGTTTCACACTGTTGGGAAAGATATTTTTGAATAATACAGCAGTTGTAAATCTGGAAATATAAATATTATTTCAGGAAATTCTTGTGGTGCCCTTGCAGGAAACTAAGTCTGGGGGTAAATAACCACTTCTTTGAGAAGCCAAAGGGAGTGCTAAGAAATTTGTATCATTCTGTTCATCTGTTGTTACCATTGGAGGTAGGAACTAAATCCTTTTCCCCTCTAATTTAACTCTAGTTATAAATTAAATAGAAGGAGAAAATAAAAGCTATATATGACAAACTTACAGCCAGCATAGTACTCAACAGTGAAACACTCAAAAGCTTCCCACTAAAATCTGGGACAAGACAAGGATGCCCACTATCAACACTCCTATTCAACATCGTCTTGAAAGTCCTAGCCACAGCAATCAGGCAAGAGAGAGAAATAAAAGGGACCCAAATTGGAAAAGAAGAGGTAGAAGTGTCACTATATGCAGACGACATGTTACTATATATAGAAAACCCTAAAAGGTCCACACAAAAACTACTAGAGCTGATTGAAGAATTCAGCAAGGTAGCAGGTTACAAGATTAATGTTCAAAAATCAGTTGCATTTCTTTACACTAACGATGAATCAACAGAAACAGAAAGTAAAGAAACAATCCCCTTTAAAACAGCACCCAAAGTAATAAAATACCTAAGAATAAATCTAACTAAGAGGGTGAAAGAATTATACACAGAAAACTATAAAACATTGATAAAGGAAATTAAAGAAGACTTTAAAAAATGGAAAGCTATCCCATGCTCTTGGATTGGAAGAATCAATATAGTTAAAATGGTCACACTGCCCAAGGCAATCTACAGATTTAATGCAATCCCTATCAAATTACCCAGGACATATTTCACAGAACTAGAACAAATCATAATACAGTTTATATGGAGCCATCAAAGACCTAGAATTACTAGACCAAAGCATTACTGAAGAGAAAGAAAGAGGCTGGAGGAATAACTCTCCCTGACTTCAGACAACACTATAGAGCTACAGTCATCAAGACAGCATGGTATTGACAAAAACAGACACACAGACCAATGCAACAGAACAGAGAGCCCAGAAATGAACCCACAATCTTTGGTCAACTAATCTTCGACAAAGGAGGCAAGAATATACAATGGAATAAAGACAGTCTCTTCAGCAAATGGTGTTGGGAAAACTGGACAGCAGCATGTAAAGCAATGAAGCTAGAACACTAGAACACTCTCTTACACCATACACAAAAATAAACTCAAAATGGATCAAAGACTTAAACATAAGACAAGATACAATAAACCTCCTAGAAGAAAATATAGGCAAAACAGTATCTGACATACATCTCAAAAATGTTCTCCTAGAACAGTCTACCCAAGCAATAGAAATAAAAGTAAGAATAAACAAATGGGACCTAATGAAACTTACAAGCTTCTGCACAGCAAAGGAAACCATAAGGAAAACAAGAAGACAACCTACGGAATGGGAGAAAATGTTTGCAAATAAAATTGACAAAGGCTTGATCTCCAGAATATATAAGCAGCTCATACGACTCAATAAGAAAAAAATAAACAACCCAATCCAAAAATGGGCAGAAGACCTAAACAAGCAATTCTCCAAGGAAGAAATACAAATGATCAAAAGGCAAGTGAAAAAATGCTCAATATCACTAATTATCAGAGAAATGCAAATCAAAACTACAATGAGGTATCACCTCACACCAGTCAGAATGGCCATCATTCAAAAATCCACAAATGACAAATGCTGGAGAGGCTGTGGAGAAAAGGGAACCCTCCTTCGCTGCTGGTGGGAATGCAGTTTGGTGCAGCCACTGTGGAAAACAGTAGAGAGATTCCTCAAAAGACTAGGAATAAACTTACCATATGACTTAGGAATCCCGCTCCTAGGCATATATCCAGAAGGAACCCTACTTCAGGATGACACCTGTACCCCAATGTTCATAGCAGCACTATTTACAATAGCCAAGACATGGAGACAGCCTAAATGTCCATCAATGGATGACTGGATAAAGAAGAGGTGCTATATTTATACAATGGAATACTACTCAGCCATAAAAACCGACAACATAATGCCATTTGCAGCAACATGGATGCTCCTGGAGAATGTCATTCTAAGTGAAGTAAGCCAGAAAGAGAAAGAAAAATACCATATGAGATCGCTCATATGTGGAATCTAAAATAAAACAAACAAATCATAAATACAAAACAGAAACAGACTCATAGACATAGAATTCAAACTTGTGGTTGCCAAGTGGGTGGGGGTTGGGAAGGGATAGACTGGGATTTCAAAATGTAGAATAGATAAACAAGATTATATTGTATAGCACAGGGAAATATATACAAGATCTTATGGTAGATCACAGAGAAAAAAATGTGACAGTGAATATATGCATGTTCATGTGTAACTGAAAAATTGTGCTCTACACTGCAATTGTAAAATGATTATAAATCAATACAAAATGTTAAAAATAAATAAATAAATAGAAGGAGAAGAGGAGGGAAAATGAAGATGCAATCACAAATAACCAAGATGATGAAAAGAGATTTCAGGAGGAAAAATAAATATGTAGGAAGACACCAAAAAAAAAAAAAAAAAAAAAAGGGTGGGGTCTTAATATCATCATTTCAGGAAACTTACTTCACATATTCTTTTTGTTTTAGACTATATATTGATATATATTTATCTGTATATTCATCCATCCATCTATCCATTTATCTGTCAACCTACTGATGTATTTATATATTTACCTAGGGTTATTTCAAATGTACTGATCTATATTTGTATTCAATTAACCTATGATTAATTCTAACACAATCCCTGTTGCCCTATTCCTTCCTCTGTCCCCCCACCAACATGTTATAGTTTGTTAGTGGAAAGTTGTGATAGTGTAAAACAAAGAAATCTTGTCTTTTACATTTTAAGTACTTCATATTATAATGCTTTGACCTAAAAATATATTTTTTAAATTTTTTGTGGGTTTATGAATTTTTTCAACAGAAAAGCTTTTAAATTCACATAGCTAAGCTCTCATACACATCTATGCAGTACACTCAATGGTTTTAAGCTAGTTTTGAAACATAGCCCTATGATGAATGTTTCAGCTCTGCAAATTACTAATATATTATTTACTCATCAATAATTAAGGATGACAGTAATGACACTGGACTCAGAGGGTCCTTATGTCTATCGCAGTGTTAACATTAAATGAATTCTAGTACTGTTATTAACAGAGAAGTCAAAAGGACCAAAAGTTTTACAATATTCTTCCTTGAAACTTCTGTCAAGCATTATTTAGCTACGTTGGATTTAAAAAGCTGATTAAAATAGAAAATTTGTCAGCTAGGAAAAAAAATGAAATGAAAAACAGATGGATACTAAAAAGTGCGGAACATGAGTGGCAGTGGGAAGTCAAACAGAAGCACACTTACGGAGTTGCCCGAGTCGAGCTTTTTCTTTTTTACCAAACAAACGTCCTATTGAAGACTTGATTCCTTTCTTCTTGGGAGCTTTGTGAAGAGAGTCTTGGCTGCTGTTGGCACTGCCAAGCCCAAGGCTTTCGGGCTCAAGGGAGGCAGATAAACTACTGCAAAACATAAAAGAGGGCAAAATGCTTGCTTTGATGCAACATCCACAAGGTACACAAGACTTAATTCCTTTATAAAACTACAAAAAGAGGAATAAGTAGACTCTGAATGTTATTTTCTCCTTTTCTTCCCAGGTTTCTTCTTAAGCATATTCAAGTATGATTTCCTTATCCTGAGGGAACTGAGCTCCCAAATTTTCTCTAGAAAAATTTCTATTTTCTTCCAAATAATTTTTCCCTTACTTTTTGTACAATCTCAAACTAATCAATGGGCATAAGTTGGTTTATTAAGTACATGTTAAATGACCTTCTATAATTTAGCCCTTGACCCTTTACCTTTTTCTTTTTTTTTTTTTTTGAAGTTTTTTATTGAAGTGTAGTTGATTTACAATGTTAGTTTCAGGTGTACAGCCAAGTGATTCAGTTACATATATACATACATATATATTTTTTCTTTTCATATTTTTTTCCATTGTATGTTATTACAAGAAATTGAATACAGTTACCTGTGCTATATACAGTAGGTCCTTGCTGTTTATCTATTTTATATATAGTGATGTGTATCTGTTAATCCCAAATTCTTAATTTATCCCTCCCCCGCCCTTCCCCATTTGGTAACCATAGTTTGTTTTCTATGCCCGTGAATCTATTTTTGATTTGTAAATAAGGTTTATATCATTTTTTTAAAGATTTCACATATAAGTGATATTATATGGTATCTGTCTTTCTCTGTCTGACTTACTTCATTTAATATGATAATCTCTAGTTTCATCCATGTTGCTGCAAATGGCATTATTTTATTCTTTTTTATGGATCTGAGCATAACGACCTATGACAATAAATTTAATTATAACTAAGAAAGTTTATGCTTCTATTCTAGGTCATGGTTTTACTGGATTTTTCTCTAGCCATCTTTCTCTCTCTCAGTTTTGGGGCATAATTCATTGAATTTTAAATTACCTGGGTGGGATTTTGAAGAAACAAATCATATACCCCAGCAAATCACTGCATATTTTTTCTTACAGTTCTCAGGGGTTTTTTTGTGTGGGTTTTTTTTTTTTTTTTTGCATCCCTGGGTGGGCACAATCAGGTATTCTTTTAAGAACATGATAAGTTGAAATGACTTCCAGTTTGATTTAGTTTCTATTCCCTGCTGAATGTGTTTGACACTGTACTAATAGGACAAGTTCAATGATGTTACTGTTAGTTTTTTTTTTAACAGCTGTTACTTTGACAATATCATGATGAATTATTTGACTTTACTTAATTAATCTGAGTTCACATTCTCTAAACTCTAAAAGCTACTGCTTTTCCTATGTTACAATATAATTTACTCTTTTTTTTTTGAGAGTGGAGGAAGTATATATTTTGAAGCTAGAATAACCTTTTTTTCGCATTAGAAATCAAAAATAAACAAAACAGAAAGAAAAAATGTCTGCTGGAACAGAAAACTCAGCTTGCAAAAACGTTTGTTGTAAAACATACTTTTTAGAAGATAGAGTCTT
The DNA here is from genome assembly GCF_048773025.1 of Camelus bactrianus. NCBI lineage: Eukaryota > Metazoa > Chordata > Mammalia > Artiodactyla > Camelidae > Camelus > Camelus bactrianus. The sequence goes on along the minus strand of NC_133550.1, from coordinate 49,203,398 downwards.
ACTTAAAGTATTAATCATTAAGTCATTATGTTATATCAGTTATGTGTTCAGAGAGGTTGTAATTGATGACAGTGGACAAACATACATTTAAGATGTAAATTGCATGTTTAGATATATTTATGCCATTAATTACTACAGAGATCTGCTTCAGTTTTTTTTAGACAGTATGAAGAATTGCTATGACCAATGGGGTATTTCCCCACGTAAATTCATCTTTTCTTTGAATATTCTGGTGAATGTGTTTTTCCTTTCCAAGGAAGAGTTGTCAGCTGGCAACAGCAGCACCCGTAGGGTGACGGACACACATGTCTGTTTAAAGTAGTTGGGGTGGAATCATAAACTTTTCAGACCTTAATTATCCTTACCCTAGAAGTCAAATTTATTTAGAATCCCTTTAGTTTTTTGTGACTATTCCTAATAAGTCCTTCCTGTAGCCTGACTCCATTTTAATAGGAAATACCTGCTAAAAATAGAAAAGGTATATTAGCTAGTAACAAGACCATAAATATACAGTTAATTTTGAAACTAAGAAATTTGATCTCCGAATGAAAATTTTTTTTTCACCAGTGATACTGTGGAGAGACAGCAGGACAATAAATATCCTAATGGAGAATTATAGCTCAAGTTAAAATTTTTATATAAATGTTTAAGCAGTCTATTTGGTAACACTGAAAAGAAGAATAGTTTTGGAAGGAGAATATACAATGCGCAGTGTGCTGGAAGAGCCGTACCTCCGAGCCTCATTGTGGTAGGAAGAAGGGAGGGTGTGAGTCATCCTGACGGCTCTAGGGGTAGGGGGAGGAGAAGTTTCACATTTAATTGTTGCTTTATCCTCCCGACCATCTTCTTCTACTACTGCAATCTAGAAGCAAAAACAATACCTTCAGATGAACTCTTTCTAAATTTCAACTGAAAATGATGAAAATGGAGAATCATTACAGCAAAGCTATTTGAGTAATTCTAATAAAAATAAAACAAGAGACATGGGGGTGTATAGGTCTTTCATATATAAATTCACATTACTAAACAGCGTGAATTTCATAACTGTTTAAAACTGAATACACTGCAGTTTAAATACAGACCCCCCCACACACACATAAGGACTGACTACACAACAATATTATTTAAGAGTAAATAAACATCACAGATCAATATCCAATGACTATGATTCACGCTACCTTGGTATCCATTTCAATATATTAGAATGTAAACACTTTACAAAAAGTTATTGAACACATAATGGAGCTAATTCACTAAAAATTGCCAATCTAGGTTATCATAACATGAACAATTTTTAAGTGGGAGATTTTTGAACTGAGAAGTTGACAAAATATAACTTTATCAGATAAAGTATTTTAAATCAGGCTAATTAAATGTGTTTCAAGATGTTTAAAAAAGTTGCAGTTTATAGGGAAAAAGTCTTTAATTTTACAGTGAGAATAATAAAAGGTAAGAACATAATGTCTGCAAACTTTTTCATTTTACTACCTCTCATGGGCAAATTAACAAAGGCACACAAAACACCATTAAAAGACTGGATAGAAAGGATTCTTTTACAGAATTTAATTCAGAGTCCAGAACAATTCAGGATACCATAAATTTTGTCAGGGGTAGACATGTAGAACTATATTAAAATAAGACTTTTCAACAATCAAGTTGATTGTACAATCAATAAAGATATTTTTAAAAACAACACTGCATTTTTTTTCATAGCATCATTGTGCATTTGTATATATACATAAGTATGTGTATGTATATATATATATAGAGAGAGAGAGATTGTGGAAAGCATAGCTTAAAGATATATGGTTCTAGAAGTTCTGATGAAAAAGTTCTATGGTTATAGAAAAGTTATATGGTTATAGCTAAAAATTTTAAGCTGTGTTCTCGTCTTACGTTTTCACAGCTTCTTGTGTGCTTCTATATTAAGCTGTTTGGCATAAATGTGTTTATATATGATAAAGACTTCACGCCTTGAAGAAACTTAATGAAATTGTTTTTCTGGGCTCTTGTCATTCCAGCTTAGATTACTTTTAAAATCTTATGCAGGCATCTTAATAGGATCTTCTCTCTCCATTTCAATTAGCATAATGCCACCAGAAGAATATTTTTCAAGAACTGCTTTCAGCAGGTCAACACTATGGAAAACCCCTTCTAAGCTCACATCTTATCTAAATTCATAAAGTGTGTTTGTAACTCTTCCTAATATGTACTTATATTTTCACAGTTCCATGATCTAACCATGATTGTTTTCCACAATTGTTTCTGCTAGGCTCAATTACTTCTGTTTCCAGATTTTTTTTTTCCTGAAACACCCTCTTCTAAAATGCCCTCCTGTCTCCACACTGCCAGTCATATTAGGCCAACTTTCAAAACAACGGCTCTTTAAAAAAATCATACACAAACCATTTCTCTGAACCATTTCTTAGAGCTCACCCTATATAAACAAAGTAGAGGAGAAAGACTTTGGAATCAGAGATGGATGTGAATCCTGGCTTCTTTTATTTGTTGAACAATACGTGCTAATTACTTACCTGATCTAAGATTAAATTTCCTCAACAGTAAAATGGAAGTGATAATGCTTAGTTTAATGTGTTCTTTTGAAGTGCAAGTAAAATCATGCATGTAACTCCTTACCCTGATATACAACAAATTTTAGTTTGTGATCTTTCCGTGACCTACCTTTCTTACCAATCATCTATTTACTCCCTTAATTACCTAAGGCTATATTTCTGCACAGGACTTTTCTTTTTGATTTTTTTTCTTACACTCACTGAAATACTTTTACATCATCTACTCAGATTTATTTCTATATTCCAAGTCTAATCCTTTTAAGTGGTGGAGGAAGTCAAAGACAAATAATAACAACATTATACATGGTAAATTTGACAGTTGAGAACTAACTAGTAGTGTCAGGAAGATACTAAAAGAAGATAGACGGTGGCTCAGGGAAAGAAAAAGAAAATTTAAATGATCTAGGTCATGTAGGCATAATATGAATTCCCTTAATTTATAAAGAAAATATTCTCTCATTCCAGAAGTTGGGCATAGGCTGACTACCACATTTTGAAGATGCTGAAAAATGGACTGATGCATTGGATAGTAGGTTGAATCTTTGAAATCTTTCCCATCTGATATCCCATGAGTCTGAGCTCTGCAGTTCTCAATTATCTAACATGTCATTTTGTGAATCAGAATTGCAGTCCATTTTGTTTCCCATATCCAGTATTTGTTCTCTTGGCTTAATTCCAGGCAGGAAAAGCAGTATATTAATTATATTTTCTGTATTTTTGATGCTGTGGCACCTGGGGCCATGGAAACACAGGCGATAATGCCCCTCCAATAGCTAGCTAATTCATAGAGGTAGCACACTACTTTCCTTGAGTGTGCCTTCCATGTGCAAAGCAACCAGTCTGGACAAGTACTTCAAACCGTCTTCTCTATCTGGCTCTCAGCACTCCAGGAGGCAATATTCCTCTGCCTTAATCATTCCAGGCCAGGTATCAGACAACTACAGAAAGCCCCTATATACTAGGACCCACTAAAATTGTTCGAACTAGCTAATCTTAAGTGTTTACCAAGCCTTTTCTTTCCCACAACAAAAAAGATTCCCACCCATGCTTTTCCCTTACTCTTTCTGCCTCCTGACCCACCCTGGTTCTTCCCCTTGGCCTGGCCTAGCATGGCATGCCCCTCCTTTTGGGAAGCATGAGTAAAAGGTATGGTTTAGTTAGCAGTTGTTTCTTGATCTGTTGGTCTCACATATCTGAACAGTGGTAAAACCTACATTTTAAAACAAGCAGCATTGTTCATGTATTGACAGTAAATTAATTCTACCAACAGAGGTCTAAGAATTTTGTGGAAAATCAGGACATTTAGTCCCCATAGTCTAATCATTAATCTAGAAAGCAAAAACAATTTTATTTTGAGACAGTAGCTCTTACGATCATATTTAAACAATTCAAAAACACTTAAATTCTTTTTTATGTTAACACAATGCTTCAGTTAGAGGAAATACACTTTTAAAGCTTTCATAGAGAAAACAATATTCAATTAATAATCATGTAAAAGAAATGTACAGTACCTTTCTCCGATGTTTCCTTAGATCACTTGGCTGTGATTGGCAGTAATAAAAGCAACATAAAACAGAACTAATTAATGATTACCGTTTGACCATTTTACAAGTTTAAATAGTATCTATAATGTAACTTTCTCTTTTTTTCCACTCCATTATTTTCTAAGTAAATGTCTTTTAACCATTGTAAAAGCATTCCTCCAGGGAGTTATTTTAGAGAGGAAACTTTCTAGATGGCATGGGTTGGGGCAGGTCTTAATGATGGGATCATGTGTACATGAGATGTGAAACATGGATCTTAAGGAATACAGAGCTCATAAGGAGTGAGGGAGCCAGAGATACATATGGGACTATAATATATCCTCCTAAGAATATATAGACAGGAGTGAAGAAGATCATGTGTAAATGAAGATCCAATGCATGTGTATATAGTTTATAAACACTTTCTTTTAAATCATCTATGCAGGGCCCTGGGCCTCCTTTGGGCAGATATGCTGTTTGATATCTCTCTCTCTCTCACACACACACATATGCATACACACACACACACACACACAAACACACACACACAGATGTAGGCTTTGTGACACTTTTTATAACAGCTTCACAGCCTCCTGACCAGAAACACTATATACACTTCATACTCCACTATAGTATTACTAATTTCCCTTCCATTTGTTATATTTGTGCTAGATTTTTTAGTGTATAAAGTATTGTTTGACCTATTTTAAATTTAATTAATCTCTATCCCTAAACTTTTATTTTTAATTGGAATTTTAGTTTTAATAATAATAGTTTTAATACTCATTACAAAAACATAGAATTTTACCTCCATAACAGTTTAGAATATTTAAACCTTCATTACTGTTGTCATTTCAACATATTTCCAAGTAATCACAGAAAAAAAAAAGCCCCAGAATAGTATATGCTTTTCAGTTAGTGAATTTGAAGAAAAATCCAGTTCCACTTTATTAGCTGTGTTGAACATGGACAATTAACTTATACTTTCAACATTTCAGTTACCTCTGCTCTCTACTGAGATAATGCCCTAAGATTTTCAAGTGTTATCATGAGAATCAAATAACTAAACATTATAGCATTCAGTAGTCATCTCACACATATTTTCTAGAAGTTTTTCTATATTAATTTTTTAGCAAGGAGCACTTTGATTTTTTTCTCTATTATATTAAGGGTACTTCTTAATTTAGATTTCCAACTTTTAACCCCAAATGAAGATAAATAAAATAAAGAATAAAGAAGGATGAAAATGTTGACATGAAATTACAAAACACGACTGGGAAATTGCTACTGTTGTTGATAGCTCTTCTTCTAAAATTATATTATGTATATTATAAAATTATACCATTCTGCATTGATATGTTGAAGCAATTATTATAGATACTTCTTATATTTCATTTGTGTTAAAAAAGTCCAGTCCAAATTTATTTCATCAAGATATCATCAGTAAAAACGTGCTTAATGGTTTAGGTAAGTGAGATTTCTGACGTGATATTTAGATCTGCTCTTTTATTTATTACGTGACCTTGGGAAGTTCTACCTATGTAGGCTACATTTCCTCATCTCATAGCGCGATTATTATTTGTACCCACCGCACAGGGTTGTTGAGAAAAAAAGAAAACAAAACACACAGAAAGCTTTTAGACTAGAATAAACATCCAACACATTTTAGGGAATGTAGTATTAAAACTAATGGGGGCAACGGGTCGCTGGACATATCATACCAGTGTCATGACTCCCATCCGATCCATTTCCCGGGCAGGACTTCGAGGGGTGAGCTTTGGCGTTGAGTGTCCACTCGGGGGAGATGAACTGGCCAGCGAAGAAGCTGTAACCGAGGCAGTGATGGAGGTACCTGGGTGGACCCTCGCTAAATTCAGGCCTTCCAGACTCACACTAGCCACTCTATTCTCAATTTCTTCAGCACGTAATTCTGTAGATTCTTTTTCTTCCTGAATTAGCCTGAAAGATACAGTTTAATTTTGATACATTATACACTGTTATAATGTTAATTGGAAATCACAAAATAAATAAATAAATGTTTTGCAAACATTTTACATCAAATCTAATATTTTCTTTTTTTTTCTCTAGGTATTATAACTTTCAATAAATTCCAGAGGCTTCTTGGCTGAAATTTAGAAAATCCTTCTTTTCAAATGATATATAATTCCTCCCCACTTGCAGGTTGACCTCTTTTCTATATTACCCACCATTAAAACTCTTTTAAAACCTTGCCTGTCTAGTTAATTTCTGCCACGAATCCTAATCCTATATTTAAATCCAGGAACCAGTCAATGAGACTTTTAGAAACTCAAATCTCAACAAAATCATTGAATCATACTTCCTACCCATGAAAATGTATAATTGATAGAATCCTTGATAAATGCTCATTCATAATTATCATTTGGCCAAATAAAACCCTGAATCTTTTTCATCATCAATGCCAATTTAGCTAAGGTGCCTTTAAATAAGCACCAAGCAATTTAATAATGTGGAGATGATAGATAGTCTAAACTTAAAAAAAATAATGTTGATATAAGTGCTTTTGAGAAGACAAAGCACTATTACTCTTTTTTTTTTTAAATGGGGAGAAGCTTCAAGAATATGTATAAATTAGTTATTACAAAGACACAAAGAGTAAAGAACTTTCGCTTGGTTGCTTAAAGATCCTCTTTGAGTTGAACCTATACACATTTTGCATACTGTTACAATAAAACTGTGTATCAGTACAGTTTGTTTGAAAAATGGGGGTTAGAAATATCTTGAGATATTTTCCTCTTAACTACAAACGACTTACTGTGATTTCTTATGATATATAACGCTAACTTCAAGGATCCCTGCAAAGTTTTCTTTTTACATATTTACTTTGGAAAAATGTGGAAGTTTCTTATAAACCTAAACATATTCTTTCTATATAATCTAGTAACTGTGCTCCTTGGTATTTAACCAAAGGAGTTGAAAGCATATGCCCACACAAAAACCTGCACACGGATGTTTAGAGCAACCTGATCCATAATTGCCCAAACTTGGAAACAACCAAGATGTCCTTCACTAGATGAACAGATAAATAAACTGGAACATTTAGACAATGGAATCATATTCAGCGTTAAAAAGAAATGTGCTACCAAGCCATGAAAAGACATGGAGGAATGTTAAGTGCATATGACTAAATGAGATAAGCCAATCTAAAGAGGCTATGTGTTGTATTATTCCAACTATATGACACTCTAGAAAAGGCAAAACCATGGAGAAAGTAAAAAGATCAGTGGTTGTCACTGTTGGGGAAGGGGAGAGGGATGAATAGGCAGAGTGCAGAGAATTTTTAGGGCAGTGAAAATACTTTGTATGATATCATAATGATAAATACATATCATAATACATTTTATAAACTCATAGAATGTACAACACCAAGAGTGAACCATAATGTAAACTATTGCTTTGAGTGATATGATGTGTCAATGTAAGTTCCTCAGTTGTAACAAATATACCATTCTGGTGAAGGATGTTGATGGCGGGGGAGGCTATATACATGTTCGGAGCCAAGAGGAATATGGGAAATCTATGTACTTTCCCTCAATTTTGCTGTTAACCTTAAACTACTATAAAAAACAAGGTCAATAAAAATACTAAGAGGCATATCTATTCTTAATTATAATTTTTCACTTTCACAAAGAATATGAATTGTTCTTTGAAGTTTATTTTCATGGGTGCATTTTAACTTTACCAAAGATCAGAATCCCAAGGACGATTTAATCAAGTAACAGCACAACATCATTAATGTTTTAAAACACATTCCAATGGAAAAACTGCCTCCTCTTTCAAAAAAAAATAATTTTGTACTTTTAAAATGATTAGTGGGAAATGACTCCTTCAGAAAAACATTCTGTTGAGAAGCAACATAGCTCTGCTGTACAAAAAACAAAAACAAAAACACGTGGTTATTAACTCTAAGTATTCTATTAATTGTAAAGGGAAGTCAAACCTAGAGGAACTACTTGAGTAAATGGTAGATTGGAGTCTAATCAAATAATAAATCCAATGCTACCTAGATGTTCAGGTTTTTTTTTTTTTTTTTTGTAAAAATAACTGACTACCCGTTGATTTGTAGGATCCTGATGTTAACATGGAAGGCAAAGAAAATAGCAACAAAACATGTTCCTTTTAGTCCTACTGTGTTAAGAAGGAATTCCCTTAGGAATCACAGAGAAGGATGAAAGGACAAATAAAACTACAAAAATAAGGCAGGCAAAACAGTAGCTAACTATAGATGAACAGATGAATAAACATTGTGGTGGCAAATGAGCTTGAAGTAATGTGCATCAGTGAACTGTGAAGAAGCCAGAGAAGAGGCATTGTTTTAACAGTTAAATTTGTTCATGAGAAAAAAAAGAACAATCTTACCCAGAGGTAAATTCTGGTTGGTGTTAGCAGATCACCACAGCTTTTTAACAAGGTGCTTTTTTTTTTTTTTTTTTTGAGCATGAGTATGTACTCAAATTTCATGTACTTCTTAATATTTTACAAATCAGCCATATTAAATACATTATGGGAGACAGGGAGGAAACATACTGAAGGACATTAGTTTGAACACATTATCTGAGTATCGGTCAGTCTAGGCCAAGATTGTGACTGGGAATCACCACCCTAATGTCACAAAGCTAAGAGCCCCTGGGGAGATGTAGGTTGTTCTGGAGGGTGTGTGTATATGCTTTTGGTGAAAATAAATATCACCGAGATACACACTTGATTTCAAATCCATTCAATGAGTTTAACAATTATCTTCACAGCATTAGAAAGTGTTCTTTAGTTGGAAAAGATGTTCTATGTTATTTTTAATATGTATACAGTAATCAAATATTTGTGAAGCACTTTCTGTTTATCAAGCAAAATGCTAAGATTTGGAATTAAAACCATAAGCAAAACCAGATAATGTTTCTCTCTAATGATCTAGTGAAGGTAAAGAACTGAAGGACTGAAGGACGACAGTAAAATGAACTGAAGAAGCGATGGCAGAGCTGTTCGTGGTGGGTAAGAGTAAAGGTGGGGAAGTGTGTGGACTAAGGAGAATATTCCAGAAGAAAGGAACAGCAAGAGCAAAGGAGAGAGCATGGGTATTGGGAGAACTGGAAGTCACATGTAATGGGACACTGAGTCTGCAAGTGAAGGGGAAGAGAATGTTGACGAGGTGGGGCATTGTGGACCACATGAAGGACTTTGTTCTTTATCTAAAGAGCAACTGATGTGTTTGAAACAGGGAAATTATATCAGCACACTTGGGTTTTGGAAAGTCTGCTCTGACTGTGATGTTAGTTTGGACTAGATGGGGAGTCCATGTACTACAAAGAGACCAAATAGAAACTATTATGGTCATCCATTTGAGAAAAAATTGTAATATGCAATAGGGTGATGATAGCAAGGAACTAGGTAATCTGAATCATATTAAGAGGCCAACAGATTTAGCGAGGGCCAGAAAAAATAATAGGGGTGTTCAGAATAGTAAAAAACTTTTCATCAGTTTTAAAAAAAAGGAAAGTTGAAAACAGTTTCTTGATGTTCTAAAGAAAGTAAATCCACCTGACTCAGTTGGGTTCCTCAATGGTATTAGCCAAATTAATGACAGATAAAGACTATTAATATCATTGGGATTCATGAAAGTATTAAATTCAAATTGAAATCATCATAGTGACAACACTCAAAGTTTGAAATATTAAGTTATACAATTTCAACTCTATAATGTTAACTATTCTTTGGAAACCATCTATTATCCACCATCTAGTATGTATGGTGATAATATATTTTTTCATATCTACAATGAAATAATTCAGTCATAGTTAATTTCACTACAAGGTTTAAATACTTTTTAGGAGCTGGCAGCACATTAATTTGCATATTATTTAGTACTTTTACTGCAGGGTTAAATTACGTTAGGTATGTACCTTATCACCACAAATATCATTTAAACAGTAAATTTTTATTTTAAAAGAGCTTTAAAATTCATCAGCTACTTCCTTTACCTCATTCTTTCATATTTCTCTAATATCAATCATTAGTCTGTACCTTTTTCATGTATGTTTCTTACAAAGGCTGTCCTAATTTTATCCTGGAAATCTGTGACAATATTCTGATTCTGTAGCTGTGGGGTGAAGTGTGGAGTGATTCTGCAGTTCTGGTAAGCCCCACTGATGACACCAATGCTTCTGATCTGATGATCACACTTTTAGAATCAAGCTCTTCGAAACCCTTGGGACCATCAGCGATAACGGAACTCACCTGATTTCTTTGTTGATGGCATCCAGTTGTTCTTGAAGCATCATGGCGAGAGTCTGGGCATCAGAATGACCACTTGGAGAGAGAAGATCCATTGAGCTAAAGATCGTTTCTCTGTCATCATCGTCAATGTCAGACATTTCTGTGTCACTTTCAAAAGGGTGGCTGCTTAGCACTCCCATTTGCTGAGTTCTGTTCCACTCATGATCCCCAAGAGATTTCACCTGGATGGTAAATGAACAATTACAGTATTTATCATATTGCTTATTATCAAAGCACTATTCTGAAAATAAAAATTAAAAGCACACATAGCTTGCCTGGCAAAAGTACAACTGATTATTAACATTTTCATTTGTCACTTCAATGAAATAGTTTCTTGATATCTTAAATAATGGCAGGTACTAATTTTCAGCATAAACATCGAGATTTTGAAAGGAATAAAGATGATAAACTTCTGCATGATTTTTTAGTTCAACCTCAATTCAAGCTAGCAATTACTTTAAAGCATCTATGTCTGTAACATGTTTCCTCATTTCTAAATGTAACACTCTCTATTCACTTGTACTTAAGCATTTCCATCTCTTGTACTAATTAGTCTTACCTAGACTTTTTTATTATAGGCTGAGACTACAAATATTATCACACAACAAATTACACAAGAATTCTTTCCCCAATATTCTAACAAGGTATTAATAGAAATATTGCAAAGCAATTTAATTTCACCTCCACTGCTCTGGTCACTTAAATGCCTCATTGATTTCTTAAGCCCAAGGCATACTAATTTTCATGAGTATATTTTTTAAAATAGTATAATAAATCCTCCATGGGAATGAAAGTCTTGAATAACAGTGTTTTTCAAGCTGTGACCTGAAAGTAGGAGACGGTTTAGAGTAAGAGAGAGGCCCTAGAGTTTTCTGCTTTGTAAAAAATTGGTTTTCATATTCGTGATGATATAAAATGACTTCTGGTGGGACTACATGATATTTCCCTGAGTGTTTATTTAAGATTTGAGGATCTGAATAAGCAGTCGTGTTACAAATTGTTTTAGTGTTAAGCGCCCTGATTTATTTGTCACATACAAATGAGAAAGATTTCTTTGTTGCTATTCATTCTTCATTGTTCATTTATTTACTTATCCATTCAAAAAACATTAAAGGCCTACAATGAGGGTTTAATCTGTACATGACATGTAGGTGCCAATTAAAACACAAAGGGTGTCAAGAACCTGTACAAATAAGGACACGTAGGTTACCTAGTATTTTGGACACATAAAAGAGATTGAGGATAACAAACTATACTTAGGACATAAAGGAACAATATTACCTCTCTATGAAATGCAACCATAAACTTACTCAACACACATAGCTTATAGATTTTAAGTCATTGACTGAATGAAAGGCTGGCACTGCATTTTATCATGGACAGTTCTCTACAGACACTTCTCAATTTCCTCAAAGTGTTATTAAAATAGTAATTATTATTTAAATATTTACTTAATTGTAATTAACAATTATGAATGCCATTGCTTAAGTGCTCAAGCAAACCAGAAGTCCATTTGTTTGGAATTATGGCATAATGGATAAAACCACGGGATTTGAAATGACACCAATACAGGCTCAAGTTTTGACTCTATCACATTGCTGGCTGTGTAATGTTGAACACTTACAATTTCTGAGCTTCAATCTTTTCATATCTGAAATTAGTACAAAAATAGTACTCAATTCATAAGGTTATGTGAGTAAAATCTTGGGACATGCTGAATTCAACTTCTAGCATGTGGTAGAAGCTTCACGTCAGTTATAGTTTTAAAAATACATCATATGTTACACTTGAAATTTTGTTTTAAAAGTATGTCACGTGTCACACTTGAAACTAATACAAATGCTGGTTTTTAAAAATTCTCACAGTATAAAAATTCTATCCAGAATGAAAGTGTATTTACTTAACACCATCAAAGACTTAAAATAAATATTTAACCTTTGGCTCATCTCTCCGCACACCCATGCGGCCTCTCCTTGGTCTTCTTATTACTTTAGTTGTTCTGTAGTCAGACTGGCTGTCCACCAGGGATCCAACAGAATACCGCAGCTCAGCTGAGGTATCTAGATGAGTTCTGGAAAAAATCGAAAACATGAAATATGCCCAATTTCAAAAATTAAACTTAGCAGCACATCATTATCCACTGCTTAACTGGCAATACATCTAAACTCAAGGGAAAAAGAAAAAAACTTTAAGGAAGAAAACTGAGGAATATTCATGACTCTTAGAAGTCTCTTCAGAGGCTTATGTCAGAAATTCCAGTCTCAGGGTCATTCCAAAGGTCATTTATTTTCTCTTTTTAGAATATAAAAAACCTTTCTTTTCATTGACTATCATTTTTAAATGGAGTAGTACAATGAAATATGTTAAGGTTGACAACTAAGATCCACTGGCTTACATTTGACAACTTTATTTAGTTTGAACTATTTAGTAGATATTCCAAAATATGCTATTTATTACTGTATATACTTTAAATATTCCTTATTAATCTAATAGAAAAAATGTGTAAACTTTTTGGGTCCCAGAATTATCTATTTTCCAACATTACATTTTTTCAATTTAGAAAATCAGTGAGAAGGTTAAAATCAGATTGACCCAAGGTTAATAATCTTATTTTTTTTAATAAAATAGGATATACCACCAGAACAGTTTTTCAGCTTTTGATAAGACATTGTTTCAAAAAGATAAAAATCTTTTGATAAGTGTATTTAATTCCTAAATCTGCTTAGAGATTAAACAGTTGAAAAATTCCAACTGGAAAAAATAATCAGACTGATTTTCAAAAACATGATAATAAAGTACACTATAATCAAAGGGCAGTAAAGGTTTCTCCAGGTATGTTATTTATATATAGGTTTATAGAAAATTCAGTTCACTGCTACAAATAATGATGATGATAACAACTGCAACATGCTGTCCTAGAAAATGATCCACCATCAGTAGGAAATATGCTTAAAGCTGTGTTTTTCTCTTGAACTTGGGGCTCCTGCTGGTCTACTATGCTCTCACCCCTAGTTCTCTTTGTGTACAAAGACAAACATCTCCAAATATGTGGCAAGATTAGAAAAGGTTCAGTGAGGTCTAGGTTTCTGAAAAATTAGCAGACACCGACCTAACTGATGCAAGTCCTTGTTCTGCCAAACTGGACATTAAAGCAAATGAACGGAGGACTCACCCCCCAAAGAGATGACAGCTATTGTCTTTACAGCAGTGAACCTGAGACTTAATCAAACAAAATGGCTCTATTATGAATTAGTCACTTATTAAAAACTAACCAACCAGGCCATACTCATAAAATGGCACAACTCTCAGTCTTTATTTATAGCAGAGGGTATGTTTCATGGAGACAAAGATCAGATTTTAGTCACCATCATATGCTCAAGGAGGTATTCCTAGCATATAATAAGGACTTGATACATATCTACTAAGACAATGAATGAATGCAGTTGATTATAACACAGCCTGAACTTTCCAGCTCAGAACGTTCTAGGGACCTTTCGTCTGTGGCTGCCTAGGGTGATGCCTCTGTGTACATCAGGGTAGAGGTTTTAAAATATAACTCGTCATTGTTAGCAGTATTGTTTTCTTATTGTTTTATCTGGCAGTTCTAGATCATTCATAAAAGCATGAAACAGAAACACAGATCTGATGCCCTACTCAGCACCATCAATGCCCTACTCAAAACTCATCACTGTCCTTCCAAGGCCTTCTACCTGGGCCCGTCCTACTTCCCAGCTTCACTTCTAGTTACTCTCCGCCTTCTCCCTTCGTCAGCTGTGCTTTTATTTTCTTCAAGCTCACACTTTCTTTCCCTTGAACCTTTGCGTATGCTATTCTTTCTGCCTGAAATAACCTCTTCACACATTTATGTGGTTAACATTCTCAGAGTCGGCTTTAAAGTCTCACTGTCATATACTATTCTAACTCCTGATGTTCCCTCTGTTAGAACAGTCCTCAAATTCGTAGTCCTGCACTTTCCACCTGGAACGTGTATTCTTCATCACCATTATCACTAGATCTCCCATGTCACAGTGTCCCACAAGTAGCAAGTACCTAATCGATCTCGAAAGAACAGACTTGAATCATCACTAATTGCAGGAGAGCCCATTGCCTGTACTTCATCTAAAGCAGTTATTCTTCACTTCTCTCCCTTATTTAACTCTGTGAGCTCTCAGAGGCAATATTTCCATATATTTCAATTTTTAAATTATTCTTGTTATATAATATTTTGAGAGACACTTGCAGATATGTTACAACACAGTCACCGGTTCAAGGAAACTTGTAGCTTTCCCGCCCAAATCTCCTGCATATAATCTCACAAAAGAACTTCCATAGATAGAGCTAGTATGAATTTTCTTCGGGAAAGCCTGTTACCCATCCCTCTGCTTCCTGGAATGCCCTCCATTGTCCTTTCCAATCATCCAGGTCCTACCCTTTCTTCAGAGCTGAGCCAAATCAGGCCTTCATCCCCTTTCCTCTCAGATGAGATACTAGTAGAGGATGTTAGTTACTGATATTCTCTCACTTTAGCTCATCTCTTCCTGCTGCCCCACCTGTAAGATCAAAAACTAGTACATAAAGTTCTCATGCATTTTCGTTTTCTTCATTGTTTCTTTATCAATTGTGTGCACTCAGATATACGAATGTTGAACAAATGCTACTGAATAAATATTCAGTTACCTGGTAACTTACAAAATTAGCGATCTTAATAATACCTGTAACACTTGTGATGTGATTTACTATTTTTAAAAAAACCCTTTTTTACTTGTCTCATTTTATCTGCAAAATAAGCTTATGAGTCATAAAATATGATTTTATATACAATTCATGTAAAGTATACATGAGTTGAACTTACTAAGAAAAATTGGGTTCTCCAAAATCAAATAGCTAGTAATTGTATGTCTAAGACTTAGGAATGTCAGTCTTTAAATTTTCAGTCATGTTGTTTTTACTACAATCTGTTATATCAGAGAATAATTGTTCTGTATGTAGTTCCCAAGCTTCCCTGATGATCCTTAATTGTAGATAAATATCACATTGTTAAGCTGCCATGAAAACTCACCACAATGACAGACTTTTACACAACACTTCTACAACTCTGTATTTCTAAGACATAAAGTCAAAAAGACATTGAAATGGCCATTTTTTCCTATTAAAATATATTTCCTTTGTTGGTTAGATAATACTAGTTCTTTGTATTTACTCTGTTGATATTTGATCAGCTCTTTTATCTTTCTCCATCATTATCATCATCATGATATAAAGGCACATCACTGAATTAATAATATCAGTTCAGATATGTAAATCATAATAAAACATTCAGAAAAAAATTTTTCAAAATTAAAGACCTACATATTTAAAAGTTCCTTGGGTGTATTTATGTCTGCAGAACTGTGTTTCTTATAGTAAACTGAAGGTGGAAATACTCACAATACTGAATTTTGTTTTTATTAATACTTATATTGAAGAGAATGTAAGAACCTTTAGGATTTTTTTAAAATTAGGATTTTTTACCTATGTATCTGAAAAATGCTTTACCAGACATGCATTCATTCAATAATACCTATTGAGAATATACTTACTATATACCAAGTTTTTTTTTTTATACCAGGTGCTAAGATCAGAGTAATCAAAACAGACAAAAATTCCAGCTTTTGTGGCGCTAACATTCTTAGGATAAGCATAAGACCAAGAAAAATGGACCTCCAGAAGTCTGTGGTGGTCAAAAGTTTCAGGTAGAGGATATTGTGTTGTTTATCAAATAAATACTCAGAAGAGTGAATCCCTCTAGGGTTTCTTATTAGTTTTTAAAAAAGACCTTAAGCACATAAAATTATATATGAATTATCAAGTTTGATCTGTCTAGAGAGTAAACAAGCTTGTCACTTTTTTCAAGATGAAGTATTGAGTCAAAGTAGATGAGAATAAATACATTTACTTGAAGTTTTTTTAAATGTGTAATTTCTCCTTCCTTCTTTATCGCAATTACTTTAACAAAATAGGTAGATGCTAAGTGACCATAATCCATGATATTTCTTCAGTAAAGTTAAGTACTGAAAACATTCTGCATATAGAGAAAATGGCTGATACTCCTTTCTGGAATGAGAGGTAATCTTGTTATATACAGTTTTATTTTTTCATTTAAGGCTCTTTTTTATATATGCCCATCCATGTAATTAAATGCAGAATACAAAAGGTAATAATTTATACTTTAGTTGCATATTTGAAGAAAGGATTACTAAATTGGAGAATTATTTTTAAGTGTAGGAACTGTAAATCAGTAAGGAGCCAAAATAGGGCAATGCTTGCTGAGCAATAGGAGGTACTTATTTATTTGAGGAGATATGAAATCATAAGGAAAGTCATATTGATTTTCAGTGAACTAGAGATAAGTTTTCAATTTAATGTTACCTTGATATTGTGGGTTCAATTAAAGAGCCAGTTCTCATTTTCAACTGGTCAAGTTCAGATCTCAGCTTTTCAATTTCTTCTGCTAATCTTTCCTAAAAATCAAACAAGTGTTACTTAGATGATATGCATACGTCAATAGCACCACCAACACTTAATTATGATAAACCAAGCTACCAAGCTTAATGGCTTTTTAAAAATGGAAAACTGATTAATGTATTTTGTTAAAGATTGTTAGACATGGTAGTAAAATACATGTGATTTTCCCCTCAAAATGAAAATGTGAATGGCAGAAATCAATTTATCTACATTCCCTGACATTCACAAACCTAAATTTTTGCAAACATATGGGAAAGCTAAGGTCATGACCAGCTGTATACACATTATTTCAAAATGCAGAGTAGAAAGCATAGCAATATAAATAATAAAGAAAAGGTCTTATTTCTATAGTAAGTGAAGAATTTCTACTATCCTGTAAGGATTGAAGGACACATGGGTGAAGGAGAGGGAAAATTGGATTAAAAGGATGAGGAAAAATCATCACCTAATATGAGTTAGAATCATTTGCTTAATATTGGTACAATTATCTGTGCATCTGATAACCTTCTGATTGGATTATCACCTTCAGTCTGTAAATTTATGGAGATGGAGGTTATCTGATGGCCCTTAATTAAATGTTCATATAAGCATTTAATTTTGTTTTTATGATTATAAATTTTATAATGTTATAAACATTTAACTATAAATGATAACGTTATAGACATTTTCTACTGCTGTTGTTTTCCCCCCTCCCAGTGGCCAAGGCTTGACATTTTACTTGACTCATACGTCTTTTCTCACCACACTTCTTTGTCAGTGTGGCCTTTGCAATTTTTCTCTTATCTGCCCGTTTTATTCTTACTGTCGTCATCCTATATTACACACATTCTACCTTGTCCCTGAATTATTTCATCAGCTTCCACAGAGGCACTGCTACCTTCTCTCTTTTCCCCACACATTCCTCTGCTAGATGTATCCTTTTCAAGAACATGTATGGTCAAATAACATATTTGCTTTATATTATTCAGTAATTCCTTTTTGTATTTATTAATCCATTTGCTCATTATTTCCATAAATATGCATTGAGTATCTCTTGTGTCCTAGGCTTTAAAATAAAGTAGTGAACTAACAAATTTCCTGCCCTCATGTAATTTACACTCTAGTAGAGAAGACAGTAGACAATTTGGGTTGGTAGGCAGGAGAAAGTAGAGTCATGTAAAGGCTCTCCATTAAAGTGACATTTGAGTAAAGACCTAGAGAAAGGGAAGGGGTTAAAAAATACCTTAGGAAAAAGAATATCGGAAAAAAGGGACAGTAGGTGTAAAAATGCCCCTTAGTGAGTGTATATTTGGTGAGGGAAAGGACAAGGAGGCTGGTGTGGCTGGATTGAAGTGGTTAAGGACAAAGACTAATAGGGAATGGACTTAGAAAAGTATGGGTACAGGGTTTGGGAAGGGTAGTCTGGAAGGACTTTGTAAATCATTTTAAAGTCTTTGGGTTTTATTCTATAGTGAGATGGGAAATGGCTGGGGGATTTTTGAGCAGAGAATTTTTATGATCATTATGATGGCTTTGAAATGGATTCATGAATGGAATTGGGAGGCAGAGAAGAAATAAAATTATTACTGTTCTTCCAAAAACAGGCGAGAGAATTATGGCTTGGATAACAATGGTATTATGGGGAGAATGGCAGGGGTATTGGTTGTATTTTGAAGATAGAACTAGCAGAATTTGCTATTGGATATGGGGTGTGAGATAAAGGAAAGGATCAAGAATAGCTCTAAAGTTTTTAACCTGAGTAGCTAAGAGAAAGAAGTGATTTACTGAGAAGACAGCTGCTGGTGGTGACTAGGTTAGGTGGTGGTGGTGTTTAGGAGGTTAGGAAGATTGACTTGTTACATTTGAGATGACTATGTGTCCAAATAGAGATACTGAGTTGGCCCTTTGAACTCCCTCAGGGGAAAGAACTCAGTAGGTGATCTAAATTTAGAAGTGCTCAATTTATAGATGGTATTTAAATCCATGAGATCACCAGCAACTGAACTTAGAGAATTCCAAAGCTGGTCCTACGAACTTCAAATTTGAGAGATCAAGATCATAAAGAGACACATGGAGAGAAGACTTTGAGTATACAGAGGATTTTGCTAATAACGGATTGTGAATTACAAACTGAGTGGAAATTTGAGGAGTTACAGGAGATGTGGTTAGATTAGGAAGTGTGCTCAGCTGTATGGGATGACATTCAGAGTGTGACATGTGATTTGCTTCCTCTAGAGACTGACATGAACAAGGATGCAAAGCATGGAATGATTAGCATGGCCAGTTGCTTAGGCAGACTGTTGGAGCTACAAGACTTGGGTAGGTGGTTGGGGAGTGGGTTCTAGGGATCTTGCCAGAAGCACACAGAGCTTTGGATAACATAACATTCCATAACAGGATCCAGTCCAAAATTCACGATCTGGTCACATCCTGGTTCTTTAAACCCATACCAGTGACAGCAAACTTTCGGTGACTCAGCAAGTCAACCATCTTTGTTTTCTCTGCACTATTGCATAGGTTTTGTCCTCTGCCCTGCTCTTCTCTATTTGTTAAGATCCTATGTGTGTCAGTCATACGTATGTATACACATATTCCTTTTCATGTTCTTTTTCATTATAGGTTACTACAAGACATTGAATATAGTTCCTTGTGTTATATTGTATAAATTTGTTGTTTATCTATTTTGTATACAGTAGTTAGTATCAAGCTGTACACCAGAAACTGACATAACATTGTAAATTGACTATACTTCAATAAAAAAAATGGGAAAAAAAGATCCTATGTGCCTTCAAGAGACTGATAAAATGTCATCTTCTTCATGTAGACTTTCTGAACTATGTCAGAAAGAATTAGATGCTATATTCTAAGTGCTATATTGTGTTCTCTAGTAGTCCTATCTTTCAGAGGATAAGGATGTGTACACCCTGACAATGGGACTAAATAGTTATTTTAAAAATTATCATCAAAATATATATCATTCAATAGGGTTAAATGCACAATTGTTCTTTCTTTTCTTTATTCTCTCATCTTTTCCAGTACCTTCCATACACCATACTGTTGCCAGATCTCTCTCCCTCCCTCCCTCCTTCACTCCCTTCCTTCCTTCTATTACTCCCTCTCTCCCTCCCTTTTTCATTTCTATTCCTTCCATTATTTGTTCAATACACATTTATGTCACTTAAGTTAGTGATTGTATATTATTTCATTTACCTATGCTGAGCAAAATGAAATCACAAAATTGCTAACAAGAATTTTACATGCTAAGAAAGGAGGAAATGACATTAGCAATTACAGCTTTTAATATTTCATAATCTGGTCCTTATCTGCCTATTCTATCACATATCCTACACTAAGAATAACTAATTGCAGCTAAAATGTTATGTCCATTATTATTTAAGATATCAAACTCACTACTCACTCCCTCCCCACTCCAAGCAACTGTGATCATGGCACACGCATTGTATCTGAAAGGCTTACAAAAGTCTTACCTTTCCCTAAAGCTTTCTGAAGCCTTCTTTATAACAGCAATATATGGTTATCTGTACTACCTCTAATTCTTATCATCTACTTCACTCATTTAACACTTGGCATCTGCTACTCTGCAACTCATTGCTTTGTCAGATGTGTCAAATTCTTTCCTCAATTCAATTTTTTAGATTACTTTAGAACTAAAATTATGTTCACAAATAAATAGCACAATTCTAATACATAGTAGGTATTTAATACATTTCTGCTAAAATATGTCAAACTAGAGTACATACAATTTTATTCCACTTATATATAGCACAAAAAAAGTCAAAATTATTTTTTTTTTCTGTTAGAAGTCAAGATAGTGATTATCCTTTAGGATAAGTGTAGTGATTATATGCTAACAAAAAGGGGGAATCCCAGGATACTAATTTTTAGTGTGTTTGGTTTGTAAAATTTCGTCAAACTCTCCCTATGTATGTACACTTTTCTGTATGTATAATACAAAAGCTAAAATATTTTTAAATGATAACATCCTAAAATTATTTCTTATCAAGTTTGTTTTACAACAAAACATTCACCACTGTGAAATCGAAAAGTGGGGAAAATGTAAGCTTCCATAATACCTTATCATGTAAAGATTCTTCCAGATTCTTTCTGAAAGTTTCTGATTCTTGAATTAAAACATTCTATGGAAAAGAACAAACCAGAGAAATAATTAATAAATTAAACAGAAAATAATTATATGCATAGATTAATTTTTATCACTCAGGAATCTTCTTTGTTTCCTGCCTTGGTGCATCTATTTTTTGGTTTCCATGGAAACCAAGTTTCAATGAAATCTTTAAATAAGACACCTTAACATTTTGAGAAACACATAATTTAAATGGGAAATGTTATTTTGTAAACACTTGGATTGACAAATAAGATAAATATTAACTTTTAAGCTATTTCTGTCTGCCTCTTCCCAGTCTTTTTAAATTTGAAATAATTAGGTTACTTTTCAAATGAGAAAAAGTGAGCAAAAAGCAAAATGTTATTCAAAGCTGTCATAGAGAAAGAATTCAGATGAATTCATTTTTATTATCTGAAGAAATAAGAAATTATAAGATTATATTTTTAAAAAGTTCAATTTCTGGACTTTTATTTCAAATACAAAATTAGTGATTTCTAATAATGGTTAAATTATTAGAGAAATAAAAATAAAATTTAAACTATTTAAAAAACTAACGTTATGTGTCATGATGTGGAAATAACTTGCATCTTAAGTATTTTTTAAAATCCTTGCCATGGAAGTATCTCTGTGGTAAAAGTTTCATACTTTCCTTAAGAAGAGTACAACAAAGCATGATTTAAAATAATGAATGCTTTTCAAATTTTGGGGGTAAAATTAAACTTCAGAGTGTAGTAGTAATTGGCATGTATTTGGAGTTGAATATGGAAGAAGGCATGCCATATGACATCTTAGTGGGTAAATTAATCAAACTACTTTAACATTTCAATGAAACATTTTTTTCTATTTTGTTTTTTCCTATGGAGCAGGGGGCAATGTCTAGCTTAAGCAGTGATTGGCATTCAGTCTAAATTTCCAAAATGATTTGTTCACTGGGGTTTTAGTCCCTGATTTTCTACTATACTTTGAAATTGGCAAGCAGCTCACATAACTCTTGCTAGTCTGGTAGTCACCAGCTATCAATGAGACATATGTAATTGTGAACGAAACTGCAGACTACCCAGAAGTACTGTTTTGGAAACAGTTTAGCTGAAAGTACTATGATCTTAAACTCTGTGGTGGGATTGACACTAGTTCTATTGGTGATATAAACTCGCATTTTGGCTTTTAGACTAGTAGTAGATTCAGTTACTTGAAACATTTGAATGGCTCAAAGCAAGCCTCCCCACACACTCCAAAATACTAATTTTTGTCTTGCTCTTCTTTTTTTGCATACCAGGTGAGAGATATAAACAAAATATTTTTATCATAAAAGTATGCCACATTTTAACACATTTATCTCGTTATCATGCTAATGTGCAAGATTTATATACTATGTAACATTTTTATTTACTTAAAAATTGATGTTAAATGTTGTTACAGAAACTATTTGTTCATTTTTTCACTTTTAAGACTAAATCAGGTTTTTTTTTAAACTAAAGAAAGTAAATGGATCATCTGACCAATACATTGATTGCAGCTGAGCATAAAACAAACATATCACTAAGGACATGGCTAATGATCACGTGATGCTGCTTTTCCATCATTTTACCTTCTCTTCCAGAGCAGCCATTCGTTCCTTAAGATGTAGCTGTAAGCGTTCATTGGATTCGGTCAGAAGTCTGTCCACAGTATCGGATAGTCTTTTGTTGTGCTCCTCATTCATTTTCTCTCTTTGCCTAGCCTTACGTTCAAAAAATAAATAAATAAATAGAACATAAAAATCATTTTTAAAAGTATTTGGCTTTGTTTTTATGTTTTTCCTAGTTTAAAATTGGATTTAATTTTGTCTGTTTTGATTAAATTGGCAAAAACTTCTTTTTCAAATGCACAGGGCATATCCATAACATTTTCAATATAACTCATAATCAAGAAAGATGTTAAAGAAAAAAAGGACATTATGAACTCATCTACAAAACAGAAACAGATTCGCAGACATAGTAAACAATCTTATTGTCACTGGGGGACGGGGTCAGAAGGGATAAATTTGGGGGTTTGAGATTTACAAATGTTAGCCACTATATATTAAAAAATGATTAAAAAAGAAAGATATTCATTTCTTATGTGTAGAATATAAATGCATAAATTGATGCTTGAGATGGATGGTTCTTAATATACATACTCTTTGAAGTTCTTGATTTTTCTCTTCAAGTTGACCTTCTAGATGTCTCATACGTTCTTCAATGTTTCCATGTCTCTCTTCAGCCTGTTAAGAAATATGAAGAATGCACCTGACATGTAAGATATGGTTAACACTTTTCCTCTAAATAAACTGAAATAAAATGTAAAGCAAGCTACTACCAACTGCAAATGTAGTTTTCAAAAATAAACTTTCTTTAAACAGGCAGCTGAACAGCATTGCTTGAAATGTGTCAGCTACGAAGGCCTGTTACATCCAAGCATCAGCAAAACATTGGAGTTATTTATGAGCAATGAAATCAGCCAAATGTAACATGCAGACTGTGCATGGTTTGAACACAAACCTGCCATTGTCCAATCTTAAGCTTCTGAAGCACTGAACTGCACAGATGGTCGATTATCAATAAATAAAAGTAACATAATTTTTATAAATGAAAAGAAAAAACTTAGATGAATTCTATTTAGCAATAGAAAGTAAAGTCCAGTAGGACTACCTTCCTACGTATGGAGATCATTTCTTGTAGTTTAGCTTCCATAACATATTGATAATCATCAGATGAGGTAGAAGAGGTTGGATCAGACTAACAAGTCAAGGAAAAGGAGAGGGACAAAATTGAAAAATCAGAACTAAAGACACTGACACTGAACAGAACATAGCACAGAATGCTTAAAAGAAAAGTGTGACAGCAAATTTAATACTCTAATAGACAGAATTTTATGTAGAAAGAACTACACTGATACCTGGTGAACATGATGCAGTTGATGGTCATAAGTGGAAAAACAATGGTATGCTCAAATAAAAAGCTACCAACCTAAGGTATGGAAGGTTAGTAATGGCTGGCGATGAAAGACTACTACAAATGAATTAAAGCAACTCTGAAAGAGTCATGTAATAACTGGAATTATGGGAAACCAAACACTAGAATATGTCTCTGACAGATTGTTAAAAGTTTTGTATTTTGGTTCACTTGTTTTTTACCGTATTACTTACAAATCATGGGGAAAATGTACCTCAATGTTGAGAAGTAGACTAAAGTAAGGACTCAGGTGAAATAAATTTGGAACAAAATTCATTACAAACCCAACTCTGTAGAAATCAGAGAAAGAGCTAAGCGACGGGGTTATTATGAGTATTCTCCAATTCCAGCAGGATTGAGTTTCCTCAGCAACAGGGGCAAACTTACAAAATGACTTCTGGTCTCGGAATACACTTTATGGCTGCAGGTCTAGAACCTCAGCGCCTATTCTCGGATACAGTCTTAATTCGAAATTTTAAATGAAAATGATATAAAGCCCTCAAATTATCAAGGTGACAATAATGCTATGAGGACAAGAATCTATTTGTGAGCCCTCCTGAGTGACACTAGGGAGCACTCCAAAACTGTTGTGCATTGATTGTTGCTATGGAAACAAAATAGTGCCCTAAAGTGAACAGGCAGCACAGTGCCTTTGTGAGTGACTGTTTGCCCAGTGCCAAGGTTAGTTACATGTCTGGGAGGTGACGGTCAGTTACCACAGATGCAGAGTGTTCAACACATGTGACATTGCTGATAGCTGAATTGTATTAGTACGTTATGCACACATTACATGTAAAGTTACATCAACATTTTAAACATAATTACAAGTTAAATAATTACAACAGTGAAAATAACCTTTATCTAGATGACAAAGTTTAACTCCAGAGCATATTCTATTATATTTTATAAGTTTATTCTAAAACAGTGAAACTTACTTTATGCAAATATAGGACTATATATAAATATGTCATGCAGTACCTGAAAAGAAACAGTAACCTATTCATGTGTTGGTTCATATGCATATGTACTATTCTATGCAACAAATTCCAATTAAGTCAATAAAATATTTAATATTTAATTGGTGTGTTTATGCAAATTATAACCCAACATTTACACTTTGTAAGATTTTTCTTCTGGTATTCTTATTTCATAAACTGGAAAGATAATGCAGAAATAACAAATAACCAATTTCTTTCCCTAAATGTGTAGAAGCAACATAGAATGCTACCAACGTCTCCAAATGCCACAAAATAATTTTATATTACTTAAAACCTAAAATTCAACTAAGGATACAGTTAAATGGGTCAAAATATTGCTGAAATTATGCATTTTAAATTGATAAAGGTATCTATAATCTCTCAAAAGTTCATTTTAACAAGCCATGAGTGTTATGAAAATTAATCAGGTGACTGATTCAAGGTAGCTAAGGCATGAACATCTCAATTTCCAAAGCCCGTTACTTCAAGTATACAAGCAAAGTCAGCAGATCCTTCAAAGATCCTTAAAATTATTCCAGCTGAGCTACTGAAAACACACCAGACATTGTGAAAGTTCACTTCAGAGACTAAACAAGAATTCTGTCATGTTTAAGTCACTATGTTATTGTTGATAATTTCTATTGGTACTAAAAATAAATGAAATACCTTATGGAATTCAAGATGAATTAAGTCCTTGCTGAGGGAATATGCATTTAAATTAAAGAGGTAAACATCATAAATCATAAGATTGGGAGCCCAAAATCTTTATTAGTTGTGTATACACTCAACAAAGCCAAATTTTTAGTTTTATCCCTAGCCATTATTCAATACTTCTAACTTTCTAAAAGCCTCAAATGGTCTATTTTACTCACCTATCTACATACAAGCACGCACGCGCAAACACATACACACACACATACACACACACACACACAAACACAATAGAAGAAGAAAAAGACAATCTTCGCAATCAAAGAATAAATTCAGACATCATCTCTAAACAAACCTGGGATAAATTTGCAACTACTATTGATTGATATCCATCTTAACCTTATGAAGACTGCGATTGAAGCAAGTGGTATAAATACAAGAGTCACCCAAGACCACTTGGTATTCCTTGATGGGGTACAGGGCTTATTCCGGTTTCACCCTTCAATGTAACAAGGCGATTTTCAAACAAGCCAAATATTTAGAAGAAATTACAGACAGAAATGATTTTGAGAAGAGTGTGAATATGTTTGCAAATGGAGAATAAATTAAAATTAAAGAGAGGAAGTCCAACGAGAAGAAAAAAAAATAGGTAGCAGATAATAAAAGTAGAAAAAAATACATATAGGCTAAATAAAATACATGAGGGATTGTTAACAATACCATTCGAAATGCAGGAGAAGGGAGCCTAGGTTTAAATTAAGCCTAAATCATAAATTAGTAGTCAAAAATATTAAGAAATAGAAAGACTATGAAGATCAATAATAGTGAGATATTAAAAACAAATTGAATTTGAAACAATAAATAATAAAGCAGGTTCTGGAATCAGGCCCTAAAGATCTTGAGAACAGGAGATAGAAAATGGTCAAAATCATCTTAACATTAAAACTTGGAAGAACAAATGAAAGAGTAATCTTCACATGTTATAAAATGTTACAAGCAGAGGGAGTACATTGAGAATAAAATCTCGGCACCAGAAGAGTGTATATTGTGAATTAAATGACAATAACATAGAGTGTGTATTGTGAATTAAATGACAGTAACATAGAAGCTGTATTATCTGAAGTAGAGTTGTTGACACAGAACCAGTCAGAAGAGAAAGCAGTAAAAAGGACAAGCAGAGTGAATTCTAGCAATTTTGACACTTTTTAAGAAGGATAAAACTGCCAACAAATGAGGAAAGCAAAAAGTCTATGAGAAGTGTAATTTTAGGAAAATATTATTAGGTAGTAGTAAACTGAAGAAATTACTTTGGATGCATAAGTGAATATATATATCAAAATAAGATCTCAAGAGCATAAAAAGGAGGGCAAAACAGATGAGAACCTATTTCAAGCTTTTTTGTTATATTCTAAATTAAGGATACTTAGGAATATTTCATTTAAAGCCTCATACATCAAGCATTATATTTTAAAATATGCTTTATACTCAATCCATCAGAGGTTAATTTGGGGCAATTTTTTGCTAAATTTTAATTTCTGTTTTGGGAGTAGAGATCCCAGACTTCCTTGTATTTCACTCATGACAATATTGATGACTATTTTACACTTAAATATTACAAAAATTAATTTTATTATCTAGCCACTTGCCTAAGTCCCCCTAAAATAATTCAATAACTCTTTATAGAAAAGTATTTTATGTTCCTCAGATATAAAGCCTAAGTGAACCCATCTTAATCCATATTACAGTAATTTAAAATGTATTTGCAAGAAAATAGAATACTACTAATATATTTGCACTTTTATATAATTTCTAGAATATTTCTCAAATTAAATGATAATTTTATCTTTATCTTCAAAATCACACATTTTTGAAATTGCCAGAGCAGTTTATGCCGCGATCTGTGACTATAGAAGGATACAGATTGTAATGTCACCCTAATCAGGTTGTTTTATTCAGCTAGTTAGTCCAATAATCTATAGACAATCAACTGTTTCAAAGCTTTCTACTTTGTCAACTGTTTTTCTTTTCACTACCTGATTAACTACCCTATTTTAACCAACAGGCATCAGTCTACTGTTCCTCTTTAATTATTTACTTTTTCTGAGAAGTAACTATGTATACCTACTTTTATTTAGCTGCATCCATTGTTTTGGATACTCTTTAATGACAGAATTTATAACTTGAAGTTCACATATCTATCTGACCCATACTGCAGTGGTGTGGAAAATAGCACACAGTAATGACTGTGTGAACATCTAGTAAGAGTGCACATTTTTTAATTGATATTAAATGTCAAACATGTTTTAGTGACAGAATCTGGACTTTAATTCTAGTGACATGCATATACACTTTGAAGTAATGACATTTCCATTTGACTGTGACAATTAAGAACAGTCATTTTTTACATTACAATGGTTGCAAAATTCTAAAATATGCAGATAATTGCAGAATCTAAGGGCCATAACAGCAGATAATTTTGAACATTCTTCAGATTATTACTGATTTTAACCGGTTCAGAAGAAACTGCAACTATTAAAACCACTTTCTGACTATTTATTGGCTTTGCACTTTAGACTTCTACAGGTCTAACTTCCAATTTCTAACAAATTTTTTCATGTTACAGTTAAAAAGGAATCAACTGCTTATGATATAGCCTACATTTCTAATACACTACAATGTAAGTTAAGCCTACTAAATCATTATGTCTCAAGTATATCTATATTAAATATAATCATGTGTTTATATTTGGTGATTATTCTTACATGCAAATATTACCATGGAAAATTAACTATAGAGACATGAAATATGGTTTATTTTTATTAATGTTTAGATAGACAAAGAGATCATCACATTTATCATTCATCATATGTGTGATATAAAAATTTCATGTAAATAACAGACCAATATAATAAGATTTAATAAAATTAATTTTCGTAAAGTCTAAAGAAAATGTAGATTCCATTTTGATTACTAGTTATTCCTATAAGTATATCTAGGCTGACCAATTGTTTTATTGCAGTACCTTTGTCAGGGCTGCAATTCTCTGAGCCAGTTCAGCCTCTACTTCAGGTAAGGTCTCAGCTTTTCTCATAGTCTGCTGCAACTTTTGTTCAGCCAGCTCAAGACGCTCTTGTAACTGTCTGTTCTTCTCCTCCATCTGAAATAGGGATAGAAAAAGAGCCACTTAAATTGTCACCAGGCACTAGGGGCTGTGGGCGTTAGCTATTATTCTAGACTTAAAATCAGCTACTACTATCATGCCTACTGTGCAAAGAGATGATTGTTCTCGTATTTTCATATGTTTTTACTTGTACATAACCCTTAATAAAATTCAGCACATTAAAAGAAACATTTTACCTATGGCAGCAAAAAGAAGTTAATAGTGAGTGTTAACTTGGATACATGGAATAAGACTTCAGATGCAACATGATAGGAGTATACTGAAAATCATAGCACTAATTGGAGTAGGGGAAGGAATGTAGCATAATGGTTGAGAGTCTAGGCTCCAATGATTAAGCTGGCAAATGTTTTCGTGAAAGGCCAGAGAGTAAATATTTTAGATTTTGTATATCATAGTCTTTACTCCAACTAATCAGTTCTACTGTTGTAACACAAAAGCAGTCACAGACAATGATTAAATGAATGGGTATGACTATGTTAAAATAAAACTTAATTTATAAACCAGAGCCATAGTTTTGGCACATGGGCCATAGTTTGCCTACTCCTGCTCTAGATCTGAATAGACTTGGGCTTCCATTATTGACTCTGGCAAGTACTATATGTGTGACCTTGGGGAAGTATTCATGTCTCTGAACTTTAGTTTCCTCAGTACAATAACTTTACTTCACGGGTGGTGATTGGGTTTAAGTGAGGTAATACATTTAAACTGTCTAGCACACTTTCTGGTTAATAATAAGAAATAATAATAATAATAATAATAAAAATAATGACTAGATCCAAAGTAAATACTAGTCATTATTTTTATTATTATTAAGCCAGATTTCTAGATTACATATTGAAAATCACATCTATTTAGTTACCTCAATTCTAAATTTTAGACAATGATTGACTGCCAAGAAATACCATATTTTATTTATTTCAAGTTTTATGAGAATTGTGAGAATACACACATGAACCAGGACAAAACCAAGATAGAGATACTGAACCTGCCGTAGGATGGCCTCTTTATTTGCTAACTCATTTTCCAGCTTATCATTCATGTCATGTATGGAGGTAGATTCTCTCTGAGCACTGAGGTAACGCTTCTCAAGGGTCGTGATTCTTTCTTCCATATCCTCCTTCTGTGCCATGGCCTACAATTAAAATTATTTAAAAAAATCAAATCAGATTCTCAATTTATATACTGTCTTGTTATTTAAATAAAATAGTAAGATATTAAAAAAAACTATTGCTTTCTTGAGGTAAATATTCATTCCTTTCTTTTCATGGAAGGGATGCAAGATT
Source organism: Camelus bactrianus (assembly GCF_048773025.1). Lineage (NCBI taxonomy): Eukaryota > Metazoa > Chordata > Mammalia > Artiodactyla > Camelidae > Camelus > Camelus bactrianus. The sequence continues at coordinate 49,173,305 of NC_133550.1, read as the reverse complement.
TCATGATTTTTCTCAACTTATCTGTCAGAATTCTTCTTACGTCTTGGGTTAGCTGAAAGCTTTCTACCTCTGAGATGCAATAGAGTACATTTTGAAACTGCCCACTGTAGAACTGGTATTCTTAGAAAAGAAGTGGCAGATAAATTAGCTCATTACACATTAGAGATGAATACAATTATGGGCAGAGTTGCAAACCATAAAATTGGTGACTGTATTTCCGAACTGCAAAGCAATCTTCAAATAAGGATAACAAATATCTTCAGTATCCTTATCTTTACACATAAGTAAGAGTAACTGAATGATTAAAAGAGAAGGCAAAGACAAAAAAAGAAGTAAATTTGAATCATAGCCACAAATAAATTGACCAATCTACTTTAAGAAAAACATTTATCTTGTTACATATATCATATATTCCAATTAAAAAAGAATTGAGAAAATTCAATGAACACATATCTCTAGGGGAAAATTAACTATCAGTGCAAATGCCCCAATGTTCATAGCAGCACTATTTACAATAGTCAAGACATGGAAGCAATCCACATGTCCATTGACAGATGACTGGATAACGAAGATGTGGTATATATATACACAATAGAATATTACTCAGCCACAAAAAAGAATGAAATACTTCCATTTGTAGCAACATGGATGGACCTAGAGACTATCATACTAAATTAGACTGAGAAAGACAAATGTCATATGATATTACTTATATGTGGAATCTAAAAGATGATACAAATAAACTTATTTATTCATTATTATTATTATTATTAAACAGAAATAGACTCACAATCAAAGAAAACAGTTACCGAAGTGGAAAAAGGTGGAGGGATAAATTAGGAGTTTGGGATTAGCAGATACAAATTACTATATACAAAACAGATAAACAACAAGGTCCTACTGTATAGCACAGGGAACTATTATCAATATCTTTCAATAACTGATAACAAAAAAGAATCTGAAAAAGAATATATATATATATATTATACACACACACACACACACATATTATATACATAAAACTGAATTACTTTGCTGTATACCAGGAATTAACACAACACTGTAAATCAACTATACTTCAATTTAAAAAATACTATCAGTGAAAATGGAGTAAAACTATGGCATTAATAAGACTGTAAGCAATAATTTTAAACCATACAATTCATAGATAGCATGGAGATGATTTTATCTTCCTCATAGCTTACATGAGAATTTATAAGTAGGTAATCTATATTTTTGAGATGTTGGGAAGTCATCTACAGAGGTGATAATGTGTGACGCTTCTTTGCATAAGGATCCTGCAATCGAGGAGATAGTGGTGGCTTCCATATATTACTACTCAGATTTATTTGATCACTTATTCCTAATCAGTCTCTTTGTTATTCTCCTCCAGAATCCAGAGTCAATCCTGCCACACCCACAGAACAGATAAATTTTCTTCCAGTTTTCCAGAAATATTAGAATGGACAGGACTTCAGCTTCCTGATCTTCTCTCACCAACATCTACAAATTTAATCACATGCACACAAATCCTTAACCTCTATCTTTCAGTTCAGAACAGGTGTTCTACCTTCCCTCAAGTTTAGTCATTATCTGTATTCTGGCCTTTATGCTGCTTCCACTTTAGGGATCTTGGTCACTTTTTTCTCCTGGATTTTCATGGTGGTAGGAGACGTAAATCCCATAACTCTAGCTGAAAAGAATGAAACAGGCCTATGAAAAATTTGGTACAGATCTGAAGGAGAGGGCAGAAGAAAAAGGGATGGTTCAAAGGAAATAAAAGTAAGAATGATAAATTATCTGCTTGACCAATGTCTATAACTGAACCGAAATTATGAAATTTTACCAAACTGTTGGAGAGAGTGGGAAGGTTTACTTAGTTTTAAGCATAAGTAAGCAAATTAATTTATCAGGTAATTAATGAAATCCTGGAAAAACATAAAGCTGTACAAAAGAAAATATTATCATTGAAAACTACTCCTTGGATCATTTGTGAAAACTATTTACTTAGTCATAATAACTGTAACACTGAATGTGATTTTGAGATAATTATAGTGGAAGGTTGGGAGGAAGAGAAAGAAAGGGAGAGAATAAGAGAGCTAAAATCCTCATATAATAGAATAGCAAGACATAAATTAAGTTTAAATAAGAGAGAAAATACCATAAATAATGGCTAAGAGTGTTGAAATTAAGAATCTGAGGGAGGTGAAATGGCAGGTGGATGGAGGCTTTGTGTACATGTATGTGTTTTGTGGGTGTGCGTGTTTAGCTTTGTATACTCTTGATATTATTTGACTTGGAAAAATTATGTACATTTACAAAATTAAAATTAATTAAAAAGTCATATTCTACAACAAAACTCATCATGCTGTCCTCATTCTCTCTTGGTACCCCTGCCTTGTATTACTTGACTAAGGAATGACACTACTCTGTACAGAAATTAAGCATCATCCAAGAAAACTCCTTCACTTTAACTCCTAACTTAATAGCCTAATCTGTTGTCTTGCTATGAGTCTGTTTTCCTCCTTACTTATTCCTAACCTGTTGGCCAATCTGCTTCTGGGCTTAAATACCTTTGTTGTTCCCCTCCATCCTCAAAGTAAAATCTGAGCTACAGGGCCTTGAAAACAAGCAGCTTCATGGCCTGACACTTATCTGTCTTTATGTACTGGGTTAAATAGTGTCCCTAGCAAAATTTATGTTCACCTAGGACTTAGGAATGTAATCTTATTTGCGAATAAGGTTTTATAGATGTAATCAAGTTAAGATGAGATCATACAGGATAGGGTGGGCCTTAAATCCTGTGACTGGTGTTCTTACAAGGAGAGGAATATTTAGGGACAGAGATATATACAGAAAACTGCAATGCAAAGAGGGAGGTAGAGATTATCATACTGCCACTATCCAAGAACACCAAGCATTGCCAGCAGTATGTTAATACTGATGATCAAATGTATGAAACTCAATTAATCCATCAATTTGGCAAAAATTATCCAAACTAAATCTTTTTTATCAAAATTATATACATACTCCTAGCTTTCAGCCATCCAAACAAAAGCTACTATTTAAAAATCTTTTATTTTAAATTTTGAATTTTTCTATTTTTTATCCCAATGTGGTTACAGTTTTCAATCTTAGAGGATTCCTTCAGAGTTCTTACAATTGTTAATATTGTATTGTTAATTTCATTTTCATACAGAACTCTGGGAATGTTATGTCGGCTTTGGTAGCCCAAGGGAAAATTCTAAATCTAGCCTACAATAGGTAAACTTGTTACAAAATTATAAAATCAGTAAATCTGTTAAAGGTATACACATATTTCTTCAGATCATGAGCATGAAGAAGTGCATACTTGCTTTAAATCCGAGTTGTTGATACTTATTAACTCTGTTATGAGCAAATGTTGCTTAACTTTACTACATTTCACCTTCTTTCTTCTTTCTTTTTTTTTAGTTTCTGGTTGGGATGTGAACATCTACTACATAACATTGTTATGATATACTATTTGAAGTGCTTTGCATGGTGTCTCGTGTACAATACACACTCAGGAAATAATAGCTTCTGGTCTATCATTAATTACTATCATACCTATAATTAGCTGACCTGACTCTATGGCATACCTTACACGTAGGAGTCACTGGATGTGACTTCGGTATTGCATTTTTAATTCAGTGATTCATGTGGGAGATTTAGTTTTTAACTGCAGGCCGCATTGCCAAAAATAAAATTTGAATTTACAAGTTGGAGCAGTATCTTTTCCCTGTGTGTCACTTGGAAATTCTAAAACAGAAAGTTTTTTCTAGTTCCTGAAAACTGCTGCCTAAAAAAAAGGGGGGGGGGAGGTGGGAAGAGCTGCGTGAAGATTTAATTTTCTCTTGACCTGAAGTTTATGTAGAAACTGAATTTTATTGTCAAATGAATATCATTCTATAGTAAGTTAAAGTTAGTAAAGTGAAAAACGTAACTCCATGTTTCAGAAAAGACAAAATTGATACGTATTCATTCATTGAATCACCTAGTGAACATTCAAAGAGCTCTTAATAAGAAGTTGAAAAGAAAAGCTGATTTTATTCACAAAGCAAAACAGAATTGAAATACTTCACAGAAAATTCTAACTCTTTGCATATATACCTATTTCATGAGATATTATTATCCAATACCTAATTAGTGGCCTTCTTGATTAAAAGGTGGAGAGCTAAACTAAACCTCTGCTATGAGATGGACTGTATTTTGCAATATGTGTACTATGCCAAGCTTTAATCCAGCCCTCTACTCCAACAGGTCACAGTCAGTTGTTGGGGGTGGGGGGAGTGTGAGACAAAATTTCAAAGTACATTTTGAATAGATTTATTTCTTGACAAAGAATAATTACAATAATGTACTCTGAAACCATTAATGAAATATATTTGTAAAATTTATTTTAGATATATTAGACTATGCATATGCATAGCAAAAAGCATTTCAGTTTTTAATTATATGATCAGGTTTTCCTGTTCTCTAATTTTTCCCTTAATTAATTCAATACATATTTATTGCTTATGTTATACATAAATCATACAATGCTGGAATGTCATAGGGGAAGCAAGAACAATCACCTTTTTTTTTTTTTTCCTATAGAAAAGCTTGCAATCTAGTAGACTTTGTGTGACCACAGCCCAAGAAAACATTATTGTTCGAGAAAATAAAAGCAGAGTCTGGAGTTTTGAGTGTTACATGATACCTTTTTAACAGATATGATTTTCACATTTTCTTGCTTATTGGAAAGAAAGATCAAAAGACTGATTATTTAGGAAGGAGTCATAGTGCAGCAGCAGTTTTTATGAGAGTTGCTATCTCTGAATAAATGGTTGTATCTTGTTGACTTTAGAAACTGCTTGTAGTGGAAGAAGCACAGGTTTTGAAGTCCTGCTGATCCTGTATTCTTCCTGGTGCTGGGAGCGGTGAGGGAAGTGGTGTGCTGGGGACAGTAGTGGATAGGCCTTGGACAAGTCACTTTACCTAACCTGAGAAAAACTGGGGTAATTACAAGTACCTTCCTTAGAGGACAGAAGAAATTAGATAAATATAATGCACTTATAATAGTTTTCATGGTTGGTCCTCAAGAAATTTCTAGTAGCAAGCCAAGGTCCCACGGCCTGTGACCTGAATATTTTATTCGGCTTTCACAATGTCCCTAACACAGACACAGACACAGACACACCCAAACACACACACAAATGTGATGCATCCAGACTATACAGGCAGGCAGAGTAGTGCAGGCTCCTTGTTCGGGTCCTGTTAATTTTATCACTTCCTACTATGCATTTGGCACTTCCCACATTTATATTGCTTGCCTGGCTCTGAAAGCATTTGTGTTTGCATCCTCCCTTCAGAGGTGAATGATGAGAGATATTCTTCTCCTAAAATATAACTACACAGAAATTATAGACCTGATGAGAACAGTTATATTTTACAAGAATTCCTTGTGAAAGCAGAACACTTTACCTATTAGAAAGGATTCCTAATAAAAGAACTTCTGGTATCAGATGACTGATATTTCCCATCTGATTTAGCTGGTTGTCACCTACACCCAAAGATTATTAGAATCAAAGGGTCATTTTTACATAGGCAACAAGAAAGGAGAAGGTGGAGACACTGGGCTCTACCTGCAAATGACACTGGATTAAACAAGCATTAACAGAATAGGTGAGTGTTAAGTAAAAGAAAAACAGCTAAACCTCTAGGACTAAGAATGAAGAAATAGAAAATGAGCAAAAGCTCAAGAAATGGTCCTGGTGGTTTACTAGCCAAAAATTCTAGTTTTCCTTAACAGTGATATAGAAGAGAGATTAAACTTCATCTACTTTATAATTTCTCTGAGTTTCGTTTGTGGGAGGAGTGAAGATGAGAGATACTTCCATGACCTATTAATTCACATAAAGGTGTAGATCTAGAGCACACTACCATTACCTGTGCAGCCGTAGAACATTATGCATCATCTATCTCATTCTGAGATAGCAGGCTTTGTTTGGGTACATGTTCTCATTTCATCCAAGTCCATAAATATCCATTCTTTCAACAAAGGGTTTTGAGTACCTATTATATGCTCAATAGTTGTGTAGGGGATCAAAACAGAGTAATGAACAAAATGAGACAAAACAAAATATCTCAGCTCTTATGACTTTTTATGCACAGTGGAGAGGGAGGTATACAACTAAAAAGTATGTCAGTTAAGTACATATTGTGTCAGATGGTTGCAATTACTGTGAGATTAAAAAAAAAGAAAGAAGAGGGAGAGTGCCTGTGTGTAAATGCCATGGTTAGGGAACATGGAGCAGGCAACATTTGAGCAAAAGTCAGAAGAAAAAGAAAATGCAACAAAATAGGTCCGGCTTAAGAGGCCACAGTAAGTGAACAGAGTGGGCTAAAACAAAAGAGTAGCAGATGAGCACAAAGAGGTCAGAGGGTGGCAGTGGGGATCATACGTGGCTGTAGACTATGGCAAGGACTTTGATTTTACCGTGAGTAGAACAGGTCGCCACTTAAGTTTTAAGGAGAAAGTGACTTGAGCTGACTTACACTGTAACAGCTTACACAGACATCTGCGTTGAATACAGATTGTTATAATAATCCTATGAGAGATGATAGTTGTGTGGAATACCGAAGAGCCATAAAGATTGTGAGAAGAGGTCATATGATGGATATATTTTGAAGTTGGAAGTCATAGATTTATGGATGAATCAAAAGCAGTGTGTGTGAAAGAGAGGCACCAAGGACAGTCCCAAGGTTTTTGGTCTGAGCGCCAATAACGAGTTGCCATCAGCTGAGGTATGTAAGGCTGTGAGTTAAGTCTGGCTTTTGAGGGGAATATCAGGAAATTATTCTTGAGGATGTTAATTTTGAGATACCTATTAGAGATGTAGACACAGGCATCTGGAAATCAGGAGAGAAGGATAAGCTGGATATAGAAATTGGGAATCATAAACATGGAATGGCATGACTTTACCAGTGGAGTTAATGTAGATTGAGGAGGGAAGGCACTCCAAAGTTGAGGAGGGGAAGAAAAGCCAGTGAAGGAGCCTGAGATGAGGGTAGCAAACAAAAACGGAGGAACGTTAGGAGAGTGTCTTTATTGTGCTATTAGCCAAATAAAGAAGTACACCCGGGATGGTAATTAGATCAAAGGGCTTCAAAGGGCTGAGAAATAACACTTGGGATTTAGCAACCTGGAGGTCACTAATGCCTTGGATAAGAACAGTTTTGATGGGATTGTGGAGGCAAAAGTATGATAAAATGGGCTCAAGGGAGAATACGAAGAATTGGATACATAGAGTCAAATCCAATAACTAGTTAATGATGTACACAAGATAAAAAATAAAAATATGATTTAAAAGAACATGTAAAAATGAAACAGGTGAAAAGTCACAAAATATAATTTTCATAAATATAGATAATTTTCTTTTTAATTAAATAGAGTGATAAAGTGAAAAGACTTGAAACTTTTCACCTTAGCTGGTAAGATGATTCAGAAATGTTATGAATAAAACATCTCCTTGTAACTTTTGTAATAACTTCTAAGTACCCTGTTTTCAAACAGGTGAAGTGATGTTAAGTTTAGCAAGAACTGAATATATAAAGGTTCCCACTTTCACAGATATACGTTCACATTCATAAACACAAAATCAAAATAAGAGGGAAAAATTTTAAGTTATGTCTTTGAGTATTCCCATATGCTAAGAGTATAGCAATTCATTACTCATACCCAAATAATCTAAGGTTATTTAAAATTAACAGTTTAAAAATATTAAAGATTCATTAAAAACTGTAGATTTTATTACATCTAAGACTCGGTACCAACATTTTCTTTGCATACATATTTAAAGAGGTGATGAAGGAAACTATTTTTGCCTTAGCGAACAAGTTTCATGACTAATATAATGCATCCCAAATATGATCTTTTGAGAAAATCTGAAGAGTATGTGCCATTAGGGGAAATTATAGCAAAAGCATCTCAGAGGCAGAATTCAGGAAGCAAAGACTGAAAGTGTTACGAATCACTTACCTCCCTAATGTCCCTTTGATACTTAGTGTTCATTTCTTCGGTTTTAATGAGATCCTTCCTTGCTGTCTCTGCTTCCTGCTCCACCTCTCCCACGCGGGAAGAAAGGGCTGCTAAACGTTCTTTCATTTGGGCCATTTCATAGTTTTGTTTTTCAAGCAATTCTTGTAGCTCAACTATTTGACTTGTATCATCAGTGGAGTCTATAGAACCATTGGACAAACGCTGCAGGAAAAGAAAAAGAAATGGCACTTAGAACTTTCTTCATCTTTACAATTCATGAACTTAAAGAAATGAGACAGAAAAAGATTTCACACTGAGAAATGAAACTTCTAAGAGAACTCGCCTTAGAGGAAAACTAAGTTTCTGAGAAAACTCCTAATTGATATTAAAACATATAGGTAGATCCGTAATTTTCAAATAGGCTAATAGATGCATTTGAAGTGGAAGCTACTGTATGTACATTATACACAGTTTAGCAGAAAACATGGGTGTATCCTAAACATTCAATAAGTGGCAACTATTTTTTATCAATTATATATATATAATTTATTATAAAGAAATAATACTGTATTTATGTAATACAGCATATTATTACTAAATAAGGGCCCACAAACTATATAGTATTTTCGATTTTTGTTCAAGATCCTTTGTGTATTTGCAAGTCTCATTTTCAATGATACTCAGCAAAAAATCTTACACAGCACTTTTCTTTTAAAGAAGGTTATTCCTGCTGTGAATCTGACCCAGCTAGTACAAAGGTATAGCATAGAAAAGTCTCGATTTCTATATTGCTATCAACATAAAAGTCATGAGTGCACACAATCCAGAGGAGGGAGGCTAAAAGAGTTTAAATAATTTGAGATTGATTTTTCTCTTTGAAAGGGCTGCCTAGAAACCAGAGTGACCCATGTCTTCAGAAGGATGCACTACAGCCTAGGTGAACTGGAGAAGTTTTGCAGTGAAGACAGTGCAGCAACTAGGGAGAAACAGATGCTAAGAGAAAAAGATCACAATCAGGGAGAAACAGGAAACTATAGAGAAAAAGCAAAAAACAAAAGTACAGTCAATTTTATTAGGATGCTTGTTTGGAAAACATGAATTTGAAACATGATTGATACATTAAGAAATAATTTGAACATAATTTAACTTTTGTGTTTTCTTGTGTATGATTTCATTCCTGAGAATCAGCCACTGAACACAGAAAACTGGACCTAGCTGAATCAAGCAATGTAGGAATATACAAAATGCACATATGCACACTTCTCAAACATCTAATGCCAGTTTCACATTTCATGGAGAGCTCTGAGTCAACTCACCCATTTCTGTGTTGTACCACCTGCCTGATTTCAGATACTCCTCTTTCCACCACTCCACAATAACTCACAGCTATAATCCTTCTGACACCCACTTCCATAAGCAAAGTCCAGATCTTTTTAAAGGTAAAGAGTTGAATTTATATTAGCATTTATGTAATTCTTAACCATTCAACATGTGTAAAACTGTGCAATCATTTTATTAGTTTTCTATCTTTTTTAAAAAATTGAAGTATAGTCAGTTACAATGTGTCAATTCATGGTGTACAGCACAATGTCCCAGTCATATATATACATACATATATTCATTTTCATTTTTTATTAAAGGTTATTAAAATATATTGAATATAGTTATCTGTGCTATACAGAAGAAATTTGTTTTTTTATCTATTGTTATATATAATGGCTAAAATTTGCAAATTTCAAACTCCCAAATTTATCCCTTCCCACTCCCCTTCTCCTGGTAATCATAAGATTGTTTACTATGTCAGCACTATATACAATAGCCAAGACACAGAAACAACCTAACTGTCCACTGACAGATGACTGCATAAAGAAGTTGAGGTATATTTATACAATGGAATACTATTCAGCTGTAAAAAAGAATAAAATAATGCCATTTGCAGCAACATGGACGGACCTAGAGATCGTCATTCTAAGTGAAGTAAGCCAGAAAGAGAAAGAAAAATATTATATGATATCACTCATATGTGGAATTTTAGAAAAGAAAAAAAAGGAGGACACTAATAACTCATGTACAAAACAGAAACAGACCCTCAGACATATCTCTTTTTTAAGTAAGTGATAAAGTTTGTAGTGTTGTGCCTCAACACCTTTCCCCCCATGAGCTCTGTGTTTTTTATTATGCGGTTTTGCATAACTCAGTATTTTTAGGAACACAAATGTCATATTAGACAGAACTGACTGTAGAAGAAAAGGGGGAGAATAGAAAGCACCACAAAAGCAATGAGAAAGATAAAACAGAGAGAATGGGAACGCAAACTAATGGCAAGGGGTGTTGATAAATCCAGTCACCTAACATGTGGAGAAACAACTGGGCAAATCAAAATTACATGAGAGTCAATCTTGAGATAGTATCTTGAGATATCAGTTGGATCTGCAGACCTAATACTTTGAAGATACTACTGAATTTTTGTATTGCAGGTGATAAGCTTCTAATTACATAGTAAAAGAAGTATTACAAATAGGTGCAAATGTTGGAGAGGATCCAGAGATTGGTTGATCAGATCCTCCTTCAGTGTCTTGATTCCTCTAGCTGCTGGGATGGCCGCTTGCTGAGGGATCAGAGCCGAGAACTGGCCTGGGAATCACTCTTAGTGGAAGAGAACTGCCCTTGCAAAGTTACTCCTCTCCGCTGGGACGAGCAATACCACATACAACTCAGAGCAGTATTACTGTGAAGCTAATAAGGAAACAACATTTTGGACAGTTTTTGTGGACATAAATCTCAAAAACATTGATAGTGATCTTTATATACGACACAATTATCTGTACATTGAATTGAGAAAAGTCAATTTATATTCATTAGACAGCAACTGAGAACTGGTTTAGGGAGAAAGGCTAGAGCCAACTGCCAATCAATTATGTCCAAGTTTGGGATAACTGAAGAATGATATTACAGGGTTTCTGTAATAATAGCAAATACCTTCTAACTCTGTATACCACTCATGTGTAACAAAGGAAGCGTAAGCTTTAATAGAGCTTCTACCTCCTCACATTGAGAATTTTCTCTAGTCAACTAAAAATGGCAAAGTTTTAGAAACTACAATAATCATTAGAAAATAAATGTTTGCTTTGAAAAATGTTTTATGTGATTGAAAAATTACATGTAACATTTGAATCCTTAAGAACTTCAGAGAAACTTAAACTTAGGGAATTTCCATGAAGTTGATTTGAATTAAAATGCAGAATTTTGAAGTTCCAACTCAGTCCCTTTACCATATTACTTTTAATTGGAACATATAAATCAATAAGATAAAATAACATATGCTGTATGATATAGACAAGTACCAAGAACGTAGTGTGTGTATAGATATGTGAATATACATACATATGTATACATACACATATATGAATTCTACAAATATTTGTTCAGTGCAACTGAATGATGTTCATTTTCTAATTAGAAAAATGATTATTCTAATTTTGTGCACCTGAGGTCCATTAAAATCTAGTCTAAAAATTGCATATTTTTAATGGGCTCAAGGTAAGAGAAATTTAAGTAAATATAAACAGTAATGAGACAACTAAAATAGAACACTTTCAGAATGTTAACCTCTTCAATACCGTTACATAATTGATGTGTACTATACTGCATAATCTTTATGCTACTTTGGAATTTAGGACTATCCATGGAAAATTATGAACTCTCATTTTTTTCTGAAGTATATATTAATATTTTATGTTTAAAAATGTGTAATATTTCATCCACTTAAATCACTGTAAATACATTTTGTGGTGAGCTTAGTATGTTTTCATAATTTCAGAGTAGAACAGTCATATTAAACTTGTGATCTATATCTCAAAAAAAGAATATATAACTTTTGTTCCAAATCATTACTATTTTGATATGTCTTTAAAATAAATTATGGCATTTTAATCTAACTGGTAGATGAATGAATTAAAGGAAAACCCAATGCTTATTTTAAATAGCTTTATCGAGATCTAATTTACATGCCATAAAGTTCACGCATTTAAAGTGTGAATGTCAATGGTGTTTAGTAAAGAGCTGTGTAACTATCAACATAATCTAACTTGAGAAAATCCTCACCATCCTTAATAAAAACCTCATGCCCATTAACAATTACTTACAGCAGACCCCCAACCCCTAGCCCTAGGCAACCACAAATCTACTTTCCTTCAGTATAGGTTTGCATATCATGTACCTTTCACAAAAATGAAATCACAGAATAGTCTTTTGTGACTGGCTTTATTCACTGAACATTTTTGTTTTTGAGAGTCATTCATGTTGTAGCATGTTACCAGTATTTCATATCTGTTACTGCTGAATAATATTTTATCATGTGGATATACTACATTTTATTTACATATTCACCAGTTAGTAGACATTTAGATTGTTTCCACTTTCTGAATACTATGAATAATGCTCCTCTGAACATTTGTGTACAAGTCTTTGTGTGGACATATGCTTTCAGTTCTTGTGGGTAGAGTCTTGGGAGCAGGATTTCTGGATCATGTAATTCTATGTTTAATATTTTGAAGAAATATTTCCCAAAGTGGTTACACCATTTTACATTCCCACCAGTCATCATGACAGTTCCAATTTCCTATATCCTCACCAAAACTTGTTACTATCTTTACTCATTATAGTTATTCTTATGGGTATGAAATAGTATCTCCTTGTGGTTTTGATTTGCAGTTCCTAGAGACTAACAACGTTGAGCATCTTTTCATGTTCCTGTTAGCTATTTGTGTATCTCCTCTTGCGAAATGTCCGAAGTATTTTCCCATTTACTAATTGAGTTGTTTGTCTTTTATTATTGAGTTATGAGAATTCCATATATATATGATACAAGTCCTTTGTCAGCTATAGACTTAAGAAAAATTCTTTCCAGTTTGTCAGTTATCTTTTTACTTTCTTGATGGTGCTGTTTCAAATGTAAGTGTTTTTAATTTTAATGAAGTCCAATGTATCATTTTTTCCTTTATGTGCTTTTAGTATTGTACCAAGAAATTATTTTCCTAAGACAAAAGACTTTCATTTTGTTTCTTCTAAATTGTAGCTGGATACACTTAAATTGTTAGTTTTCAAATGTAATAAAGGCTCAGATGGTAAAACTTTTTAAACATATAATTTTATTTAATCAACAAATACTTATTGAGCACCTACTATGTGCCAAATGGAAGGTATTAGGTTTTAGAATTTTTTAATATGATGATATAATGCTGACATTAAGAAAATTTCCATCAAGTAGAGAAGTGGCACAGAAATAAGCAACAATTACGCACTGCAATGAAATATCACCACAGAGTTATTTTTTGCTTATATATTTGCATTATGGGAGCAGAAAGAAGATATTTTTTGTGATACTCTTTGAGTTGGTCCTTTAAAAATAGATAATTATATTTCAAGTGAAGTAAGAGAGAGGGCAATTATTCCAGGAAGGGGAAGCTACATGAGCAAAGGCAGGGAGGCATTCTCTGCAGGGGCATTATGAGTCATCCTGTGCACACAGCAGAAGACACGTGCTGTGGAGAAATGGGAGGATATGAGACTTGAAAGGGAAGGCCAGCATACATTAAGATGTCCTTAGGTTTTCATAGGAAATAGAATGAACTTTGTGTATTAAATAGAATGACAGAGAGTCATCAAAGGTTTTTGAACAGGGAAGTAACATGTAAACATTTGCTGGCAAACTGTTAATCTCACGATCCTGGTGATTTATGTAAAGCCCTTCTTAACCACCTGTAGTGAACAATTTACGCTTGCCTGCTCAGCATCCATTCTCCTTCCCATTTCCCTACAGATGGAGTGGCCAGATGAAATACAGAATCCTGAGTTAAATCTGAATTTTAGATAGACAATGAAAATTGTTACATGCAATATTTGGGTCAAGCTTATAGAAGGGAATTAATTATGGTCTGCACCACGACCCAGAATGAGAGCATAAATTATGTGCTTATCTGACAGAGGGAACAGAAAAAATCAAAGGTTGGGAGACACAAATAGATACAGAATTTTCAAAAGGACCATGTAGCTAGAATTGACTAGGCTACAGCAAGATGAGAGTGGGTGTGGATGGGAGGATGGCATAGATTCTTGAGATAAGGTGGGTTCTTGAGATCACTATAGGACTTTGGCTTTTACTCTGGGTGAGATGGGGACCTTATGAAGGTGCTGAGCAGAGGAGTGGCATGATCTCACATTTTCAAAGGATCCCTCTGCTTTCTTGTGAAAAACAGACTGTAGGGATCAAGAATGAAATTAAAGAGATGAATTACAGAGGTTTTTGTAATAATCCAGGTGGATGATAATGCTGGCTAGGACTAGGGTATTGGCAGTGAATGTTGTGAGAACTGGCCATATTCTTTCAATGGATTAGATGTGACATGTGACCAAAAGCATGGACTCAAGAATGACTTTAAGGTTTTTGGCCATCAATTAGAAGAATAGTGTTGCTATTTATTGAAATGGGGGAATCTTTAGGAGAAACAGATTTGGGATTAGGATGGGGTAAAATCAAGTACTGGGTTTTGGAAACAAAGTTTGAGATAACTTGTCAAGATGTCAAAGTGAAGATGTCTCATAGGCTGTTGCATGAGTCTTCAGTCAGGAGTAGTCAGTGCATGGATATTTTATATTAAAAATTATAACACTGGAGGGGACCACGATGGAGTAAGAGGGGAGGATCATCAAAGGTGACCAAGAATGTCTCTTTAAGGATCTCTTCAAATGTCACTTTATCAGAGAGGTCTTTTATTCCTTCCATGTAACATATATTATGTTTGTTGTCTGTCTCATCCACTAAAATATGTATTCTTAAAATTTTCTTTCTATTCCAGGCTTAAAGCTTAACCTGTATATTCTTGCATATTCAACTGCTACTCATTTTTCCTACTTAAATATCAAAACATTCCAACCAAACTAAAATTCAGAAACAAATTCCTGTGCCCCTTCCTCAATTCAATTGGTAAAAACACCATCTTTCCACATGCTTCCCAGGCGGAAAAGTTTGGAGTTATCATCAAATCCTTTCTTTATCCCCCATCTCTCACTGAGTCTATCAGGAAAATGTGTTTGCTTTACCTTTGCAATAGATCTAAATATAACCCATTTCATTCTCTCCTATTTGCTACCTATTGGGGAAGAAGTCTTCATGCAATCTGTCTATCTTCTCCGGGATTGTTCAATCAGTGCCCTGAGTCTGGAATACTCCCTTCCATGAAAGCTTCATGTCAAGCTATAACTTGGCCCCAGACTCTTTTTCCTTATAGGATAAATCTATCCTCTGTTCTAGGCATGCAGTGACCTTCCTTGTATTGCATGTGCTATACATCACCTGGCCAGCTCCACCAGTTTATCTGCCCCACTATGGGAAGGGAGCAGGTTGCAGCCTGAGAGGGATGCGTGTAGTCCATTGTCCTACCTCGACTATCAGGAGGGACCAACCCCCTGGCCATGGGCAACTTGCACATGCTACAGATGCTGATCCTGCTGCCTCTCTTCTCCTTTCTGTTAGTAAAGTGTTGTTCCAGTTGGAATGATCAAAGGTTGGGAGGCACAAATTGGTTTAGGATTTTCAAGAGGACCTAGTGCAGCTAGAATGGAATAAGCTACAGCAAGAGAATGGGATGGATATAGATGGGCAGATGATATGGGTTCTTGAGATCACTGTAGAACTTTTGACTTTTACTCTGGGTGAGATGTGAACCAGAGGACGATTCTATGAGCAGAGCAGTGGTAATCTATTAGAAAAGCATGTTTGCTTTACCTATGCACATTCAATATACATTAACATAAATAATATGGTCAAAAATACACAGCCTACATGAAGACCAAGTGGAATAAATAAAACCCCAGAAGTCTCACCATGTCACAGTCATGGTGACTTTTCTCATGAGAAGCAGCCAAGAATTTAAACATGTTTTTCTATACTATCCCAGGTTAAAAATGGAAATAAATCTCTCTTTGTATTTTATACTTTTTGGCAAAATGACCTCGCCATTAATATCTTCCACTCTACTTCTTGTTTCAGCACGTATTAGAGGATACTATGACAGGTTTGAAAAAACAACAATACAAATTACTAATGTGGTCATTTTCAGTCTGCATTTTATGGTCCCTTAATGGTTATTACTTGTTTGGAACATATATTTGTGGTCACATATTGCTCTTCTACCAGAGAATAGCAGTTTATTAAACATAATAATGAATAACTTTTCACATTTCTTTAAAGTCGTAAAATAATGCCTCTTGAGTGTACAGAATAGAGGGCATTTAAATTGTTATATTAAGATAACTTAATAATTGATTTCCCCCTTGGATAGACATTTCTTTACATGCTATTCCAGACAGTTTAGGAACTGTGTTAATTTTAAGTTTTTACAGTTAGATGGGTGCTACCCATACAGAATGAATATTTGGTTGATCTCAATCTTTCCTTTTTCTAAGAGCTATAATACTTGGCAGCTGATAATTTTCCCCAGATTTATTGAGATATAATTGACATATAACATTGTGTAATTTTAAAGTGTACAATGTGATGATTTGATATATATATAGCGATATATAGATATACATATATATACACCACAATAAGATTAACCTACCCAACACCTCACATAGTTACCATTTTTATTTAGTACTGAGAATATTTGCGATCTACCCTCTTAGAAATTTTCAAAAATATAGTACAATACTTTTAACTATAGTCACCATGGCTGTCTAATAATTTAAACTGCCATATTTCTATACTTAAACATATTTCGGTACTTGATTTGTACATTTTTGACAACTCCTCATATTTTCCACATCTAAATCATAAATCCTAGACCAGATGATTTCTTATAGTTACTTTTCCATTAATAATTTTATTGTTCAACATCAAGATTTGCAAATTCATCATAACACAGTAAATTCCTGATAATTTTATTTAATTAAAACGTCTAGCAACAGAACTTTACTTGTCAGTTTTTTAGTTTAATTAATCAATACTGTTTTGTTAATAAGTATAAATAGATTTATTATTTTCACAGAAATTCTAAGCCATTTAAAAATATCCACCCAATTTTCAAATAATACTTTCATCAAGGAGTCTGTTATTCTGAAATGCCAATATTCTCATTTTAAACTAGAATACGTATCATTCACTATATCTGATGTGTGTCTTGATAGAAATATACTTCATTTTATAGTGTCTTAAAGCTAGATGAAACATGAGAAATTTCTAGTCAATGTTCTCATAATCAATGTTAGTAACATTCAGAAATGTAAAAAGCTATTTCCCATATTACAACATGAAAGAAATATATTTAATAATTAATGTGGAAAAACATTCATTTGTAAGGTTCTTAAATGATCTGTATAGTTAGAAAATAGAAGGAGATGAAGTGTGTATAAGGAGTATTTTTGTTTGCTTTTGTTTTTTATTTTCAGTTGAAGTTCTTCAAATGTTTCTTTGTTCAGATATAGAAATAAAGAAGTAGCACTGGAAAAAAAAGGAGCATATAAGAAGATCTTTTTAGCTAGAAGAATTACTAAGCAATTCTTTTAGATATGTAAATATAAGAAAAGTATATACTCCCTGACCCCAGAGAAAGAATATTTAATGGGACCTTTACAAATTGTCTCTTCTTTAGTGTCTTGAAATGAGATGAGGGTGCAATTTGCATAATTACCATGAACCTTCAGGAGAGAGGGGGAAAATGAGACTTCCAATTGCTTTCCTTTCAATTGTGAAGTTCAATATTATTCCAAATTCTCCTACAGACTAAGACAATTGACTGGATCAGAAAGATCTCCAAGAGCTCATGAGGAGAACCTATCATAAGAGAAGTAAGAGTAGTGACTAAGACCTGAGTCCACTATCCAGTGTCAGCAGTGGTTCCAGCTTGTTGCGTGGCTGAGTCTGGAAAGAGTTTCCTGGCTCAATCATCTTGATGCCTTTGGGAACTTAAGTGTAAAACTAAGCCTCAATTGGGTACAACTAGGAAAAGGGAAAACACTCTGTTAGGGAATGACACTACTGCTGGTGGAACTTCAAAACTAGGTCAGTGATTGGTATAGAATGGTTTCATTTAGTCTGTATGTCAGTGGGTTATTGCAAGGGTCCATGGATGGCACTTGATTTTGAGGAGCTACTTATTTTCAAAAGTGATACTTTGAAGACTATAAAGGTAAGGCATTCTGACCCATGCTATTCAACATTGTATTGAACCAATATATAAGAAATAAAATAAAAATTGAGAAGGAAGAAAAGAAGAGAGAATAAAACTCCTTATTTGTTTAACTACTTAGAGAAGTCCAACGGCACAGTTCTTGGAACTACTAACAGGTCAGCAAGTTTGCTGGCTGCCATACTAGTACTGGAAAGTCTATCACATCTTTATATGCCACTATTAATTTATTAGAAAAATGAAAAAGAAATAACAATCACAACAGCAACAAAACTATAAGTGCCTAGAAATAAATCTAACAATCTGAAAGACCTCTATGTGAATAATTAAACAGTTTTATTGAAGAACATAAAGCAATACGCAAGTAAATGGAGACTCAAACCATATTATAGATGGTAAGGCAATATATCATAGAGGTGGCTACTCTCCCCAAATTAATTTATTACTTAAGTAATTCCAATGAAAATATCAAGAGTTTTAAACTGGGCTTCAAAAGCTGATATTATAATTGAGCTCTAAGAATCAAGATTTAAAGTTATAATAGTCAAAATAATGTGGTATTCACTTATTTATTTATTTTACATATACTTAGTAGCCACTTACCATGTGCCAGGAGCTGTTCCAGGCACCTAAATCTCATCAGGAATCAAACAGAGATTTTTAACCCTCATGGAATTTAGCTGAGGTGACAGAAAATAAATTATAGATATTATAAATAAATGAACTATACTCTACATTAAAATATTTTAATGGTATTTTAACAAAGGCTTGATGGTAGTAACAGAGATAGCCATGCAGATATTTGGAAGGAGGGTGTCCTAGGCAGAGGGAAGACAAAGTCCAATGTCAACAGGAGACCAGTGTGGCTAGTGTGGAGTTGTAGATAAAGTCAGAAGATAAGGAAAGCCAAATCATGTAGAGCCTTGTGTAAATGGGAAACATTTGCAGAGTTTTGAGCATATGATTGACATGTTCAGATTTATGTTATAAAACATCATTCTGATTCATGCTATGTTAAAAATAGACAGTAAAGGCTCATGAGAAAGGCAGAGACTTGGTAGTATGTGATTACAATAATCTAGGTGAGAGATGATAGTGGTTTAGACCTGAGTGCTTACTGGAGGTGGTAAGAAGTGGTCAGATTCTGGATACATTTTGAAAGTAGAGCAAATAGAATTTCTTTACAGTTTAATGTGGGGTGTGAGACATAGGAAAGACTTGAGGATAGCTCCAAATTCTTTAGATTGAGCAACAAGAAAGGTGAGGTTTCCATCATCTGAGATAGAGAAGATGCAGTGAGTTTGGGAGGAGTAAGTTTCTGACATTTTAAGGTTCAATGTCTTTTGGAAATACAAATGGAGATGTTCAATAGGCAGTTAGATAGATGTGCTTGGTTGTAGGGTTTGAATTAGAGATAAAGCATTAGCTTATGGAGAGTATTAAAGCTATGAGACTGAAATCACTGAGAAAAATGAAGGACTGAGTCCTGGGTCACTCCAACATTAAGAAATCAGGAAGAAGACAGAGAATATAGATAATATTTTATAAGAACTCTAAATGGAGTGTAAACTATAAAAATATTGAATCACTATGTGTACATCTGAAGCTGATATTGTAAGTCATCTATATTTTTAGATACATAGATAGATGAAAGAAAGAAAGAAAGAGAGAAAGAAAGGAAGAAAGAAAGGAAGGAAGGAAGGAAGGAAGGAAGGAAGGAAGGAAGAAAGAAAGAAAGAAAGAAAGAAAGAAAGAAAGAGAAAGAAAGGGAGAAAGGAAGAAAGGAAGAAAGGAAGAAAGGAAGAAAGGAAGAAAGGAAGAAAGAAAGAAAGAAAGAAAGAAAGAGAGAAAGAAATAAATTGGATTAAGTTCTGACCATGAGAATATAAATTTCCTGGAATTTGGAGAAATCTTGGAGAGGAATTTCCATGGGATGGTAATATGGGTTTAAAGCAAATTTAATGTAACTCTCAGGATAAAATAATCTCATTGGACATGAAGTAAATATCTAATGCCTAAAAAAGGAAGTCAGGAAGAAGAATATGATCCAAGAAAGGACCCTGATACAGAGCCACTGGTGAGATAAGAGAAAAAAAAAAAAGAGAGAGAAGGTGGTTTCCTGAATTACAAGTGAAAACTGAAAGTGAATTGAGGAGGAAAGAGTGATCAACTACGACATCAACTCAAGAAGGGCTGAGAACTGGCCATTATATTTAGCGACAGTGAGTGAAGATGGTAACAGGAGAGGTTCCTGGGGAGTGGTGGAGCAAAGACCTTCCTGGGATGGGTTTACAAAGAATGCAAAGAAAGCAACTGGGGACAGTGAGTAAACAACCCTTTTGAAGAGTTTTGCTGCAAAGAGGAGTAGAAAATAGGGCAATAGCTAATTGTAGAAGTAGGAGCAAGAGAGGACGTCTTTTAAGTTGGAAGAACTTTGAATGTTAAAGGAATGAGATAGATAAGGAAAAAAAATTGATGACAAAGAACATAATAAAAATTGCTGGAGAAGAACACTTGACTAGATGATTGCTGAAGACATCAACACAAGTTTACTACAGTAAAGTTGCCAGTTCAAAATTGTATAGCATATCTTAATATTCTCATCCTGGAAATCCTTTTTTTGGGAGGCATGGATTCTGTAAAACTCCCATTAACTCCTGGGAACTAGTGCTTCATGAGAAATATTAAGATGGATAAACTGTACCAAAGAGAAAAATAAAATTAGGTCATTTGCAGAATATCTAAATGACAGACTTAAAAATTCTCCAGGATTGGCTTAAAGATCAGACAGATCAATATAAAGGGAAAGAAAAGTACTTGTTTTTGTCTAAATCCCTAAAAGAAGTCAGAGCCCTTGGCACAAAATAGACACTTAAATTATGCCAATAGGACAGAGATAAACAAACTTTCTGTCATACTCTTTTGAATCAATCAGCCTTTTAGAGTCTGAAACTAACCTAGTTCAGCAAAGATGTGTTTACTCTGCTTCCCTCAAATCTGGGCTAATGATATAAAAGATGTTAAATCTGTTATTAAAGATAGAGGAGCCAATTCCACTTTCATTTCCCATCTATTAAAGCTATAGCCAAAGCATAGAAACCAAGTCACTACATTCAGAGAGAGATTTGTTTTGAACTTAGGGAGACCCCATACACCAGGAAATTTTTATTTCTTATTTTTGCCATTGCGTATAGAAGATGCCTTTTGGTCATAATCTTACTCTTTAACTCAACTCCTATTAAACTGGCATGGGCTAGCTTCATGCACATATGGATGACCCATGAAACAGCTTAACCTTGCCCCTTCTGGGCCCTTTTCCAGCCCACTGTAGACCTCTAGGCCACTCCAGCCCCATATAGCTAGGGCTATACTTGGACCTTCCCTTTCCTGGGAGATGTGCCAACCCCAAAAGGGCAAATTCATAAACCCGATTCTCCTGTCTGGCTTCATTGCTTGAAAATTCAATTGAAGAATAAAAGAAAAGCATACCTTTTATTATCATGTTATTATGAGGAATTAGATCATTATACATGGGATCAATGCATAGAAGAAACTATCCTGTTAGGGCTATTCAGATGTAAATAAATTCAAATTATAATTATCTTTGATTTAGAGGAAAAATTGGGGCTTAATCAATAATATGTACAATTAGCCATAATTAAGAAAAAATGAATTTCTGGATGTATAGTTATGGCAGTAGTTGACATGTAGTGAGGAAGGCATACAAAAATGGGCAAAATACAGTTAACACACTGGAACATCCCTATGGATGAGGACTTTCAGCTAAAACGTAGCAGAGATCTTTAAAAGAATGGCATTTGTGATAAATTATGTTTATTAGTATTTTTAAATAGAAATGTGGTGTGTTCATAAATCCAACATTTAAAAGTACAGCTAACAGGTTTGTATGAGACTATGCAGAACCTGCATATTATGGTATTTCATAATATGACACAATAGCATGAGGAAATAAAATCCTTTTGTCATCACTGACGATCATATTGCTCACATAGATAAACTTTTCTAGGTCCCCATTTCTGTTATTGTTGGTTCAGCCTAAAATATAGCATTATATTCCTAAAAATTCATAGAACCCTTAATTCTGGTAAAGGCACATCCCATATTTCATCTTTTATACAACACTTCAGCTCAATGTCCTTCCTGCACAGAATCCTACAATGCAAGCATGAGACACTTAATTACCAGATTTTCTGATCTGAGAATTATTCTTGCCACTTAGTTTTACATGATTAATTTAGTTTCATTTCTTCATTTAGTTTTACATGTTTTTGGCCATAACCCTTTTGCCTATCTGGCAGGAATTCAAGAACTGGAAAAATGCAAACAAAAATCTATTTCTAATTTTGTATTTATTCAGCTTGTACATTAACATATTACTGTTGCTCAATTATTATGCTGCATTTCTTTTTAATTTAAAGAACAGTCACAAAGCAATGTCAAATTCTAAGAGGAGAGACTAACAAAAGCAACACTTTTGAAAAGGGAAGCACCAGCTCGGTTCATTCAGAGTACCCAAGTTCAGAGTCCTCCTCACCCACCTTGCACCTGCCCATCCATCACTTTCACTCCCTTGTATGTGCGTGTGCTTACTGCCTATGCCCTCATCCACCTTGTTCATCCTGCCACCTAGAATGGGACCAATTTCCTGGGGCCTTCAATAAGGTCACCACTAAATATTTATTGAGAAATGAATGACCATGAGAACACAGTATTAATAATTATTATAACCACACTATTTATTGCTCATAATCAGTGTGTCAAGAATTTTGTCATTCATAGTCAGTGTTTCTACTCTTTACAAGGAAGCTGTGAGTTAGGCATGACTATTTACCTGTAACTGATGCTCAGGGAGGTTATAACATAAGGACATACAGCTAGTAACCAGCAGAGACAGGATTCAAATCCAGGTCTACTGACTTTAAACAAATTACCATTCCATGTTGCCTCTCTGACACCTCCAAACAATTAATGTATCTGTCTCACCTTCAAACTCTAGCATCATTTTTGTCACTACTTTACTCATCATGTTTTGCAATATTAAATTGGGTAGATTATTTCTCACCCTAGTTTCTTAACAAATTTATTACAGGGACTGTCTTCTGAATCTCTACCACTGTCTAACATTCTGCTTATTCAAATCACTTACTAAACATCTGCAGTTGGAAAAAATAATTGGAAGAGCAAAATATATGAGTAAGGATTACTATAATCTCTTTTACAAGACCAGCATGTTTACGAAGAAAATTTCATGAGTCAGCTCCCCTCTAGAAAGCAACAGGAAGAAAGTTACTGATCCTAGTCCTGAACTTTTAATGAGGTAAAATTCAGTTTCTGAAAATCTGTATTATCCTATGACTATTTATGTTCTTCTAGAACAACTGATAAAATATATAGCACATAGAAACAAACTTATTTCAGTTAAGCCTATTTTTTCTTTTCAATTTTTTGTTTTTAAAATGTTTGTAATAATTACACAACTCTTCTATGAGTAATAGGCCTATTTCAGAGTGTGCTTTTATGAGACTATTTTTATCAACTATTTTGTCAACAGAGTTTTCAAGCTGCTGATGTAAATCATCTCCTGTTGGCAAATAACCTACCCTGACTATGTAATTTAAGTAACTTTACTGCCCTAAACAAAGGGTAATCCTTGTGACTAGGATTTACAAGTCACTTTCTGACAGTTCCATAGTATTTAACAATAGTTTTGTGTTTTTCTCCTCAAAAAACACTTTGCAATGTATGCATTAATACTACAGTCATTCTACACTGATAATCTTCATTACATAGACACTCCTCAAAATGATTTTCTCCTTTTCTTTGCTTGAATATACCTTTTAAACAGTTCTTAATAAAAAAAAATTAAGTGTTAAGATTTAAATTACAATCCTATAACACTTGCTATTCAGTAGTATTGATATACTTTAAAATAATCATGTTAGAGCGAATAATTTTGAAAAGATGGTTTATAATGTTCATGTATATAATTTAGCAGTATTTATGTAAGGATGATAAAAATAATAATTAGGATTTGTTTCATCTTTTGTCAAGAAATGTCAGAAGTTAGAAGATGAATAAGTTCTGGGGATTTAATGTACACATGGTGACTATAGTTAACCATACTGTATACCAGAAAGTTGCTAAGAGAGTAAATCTTTAATGTTCTTGCCACAACACACACACACAAACAAACACAAGGTGATGAATGTGTTAACTAACCTTATTGTGGTAATCATTTCACAATATATATGTATACCAAATCATCACATTGTACACCTTACACAATCTCATATGTCAAATTATATCTCATTAAAGCTGGAAACAAAAGATATGTCAGGCAAAGAAATGTCATATAAATAAATATATATTAGAATATATTCTATAATATATATTGACCTTCTTTTGCTTTTATATTTGAAAGAAGAAACATAAGAAGCCCCTCCATTTATTTCAAAATGGATAAATGAGGAAGTGCTCAATTTATTTTCTATAAGAAGTCTAGTGCTATTTGTTTTGTGGTCCAGTCACTTGCTCCTAATCCCTTTGTTTTAAAAATTATTGATATTCACAATGACACCAACTTAGCAACCTGATTCATGCAGTCTTGATGATTAAGGAGCTCAGTCATCCAAAGATATAACTTGTTAAAGGCAAATATCCAGGAGATTGTCTAAGCCTCATGCACAGAATGTGCAAATGCCTCTGTAATCTTAATCTGATTCCAGAACTATCTACCAGCAACTGACCTTCCTTGTCTTGTGCTGGGAATAAGCAGTTTAGTACAGAAAAGGGCCAAACAGATTTCTGGTTTCCTTGACCTGGACCTAAGCCCCCCTCTAAAAGAGAATCAATTCTTTTTTTAAAAAACTGTAATAAAAGTCCCATGACTTCAGATATTTTACTATGTAATTTCTCATTAGCAAGAGTACTGCGGGGGTTTTCCCAAACACATGGAAAGTACTAAGTCAAATAAGAGATTATCAAAACACTTTTGCAGTGATAAGTCACAGATTAGTCACCAATTATACATAATACCACTCACAAATCAAAGTTATTATTATTGTACTTTAAACAACCCTAGATATATATTATTAATGTATCTACATAGATATGTTTGCTCAATTATAGACATTTCCAATGGATATATAATTATATTCTTTCTAAGAGAATCAAGTTAAAAAGTAATGAGAAATGCAAATATATATGTGCATAAACATACACATATATTATTTTTAGGAGAATAAAATTAGGAGCAATTAATGATATGGGAAATCATGATGCATTTTTGGCCAACAAGTGAAAAAATAACAAAAAATGTTTATTACATGGATTTCATATTTCATATTCCTGTCAAATGATATACAGTAAGTAAACATTTCCATGTAAGAGCATGTCATATGTGTCATACCTTTTCATGGACCTTCTGGCCAGGTTCCATCCCTTCAAGATGTTCTGACTCTGTGGACCCCTCACTTGATGCCATTTTTCTTTGTATATGAACATTTTGTTCACGCAAGGCAACAATCTGCAAAATAAAAGCGCTATGCCTTTAAAATCTAAAATAGAGCGTAAGGTATTAAAAATTTGAGTTTACTTGAATGTAGTTAGGAACTAATGAATACAAACAAATAATCATTAAAACAAACACTAAACTTTACTCAATTATTTCAAAAAAATGTTTTTAAATCTAAGTTAGCATTTTGAACAATATTTATCATATTTATAGGAATGTGAAATTTACTTAAGAAAATATTCTCTAGTTGGAAAATGTATCTATCTTTTTAACTTTTTAAATTAACTTTTGAAATGTAATAAAATTTATATTGGTCTGAATTTTCAAAGTGTAAAAGAAACAAATGAAAAGATTGAAGACTGAAGACTCAGTATGAGCACATTAACTTACCCTAAGAGACAGCACATCTACAATTTAAAACAGGGCAAATACAAATACTGGAATTAAATCATTTTGTGCCACTATCATGAACACTTAGAATTAAATTGGTCTCATGGTCATTATTTTAATGGTCATTATCTTGGCTTTCTAGTCCAAATATAGTTAATTTACAAAAAAAATTCTCAGAAAGTAATTAATTCTAGCAAAGTTTTAGCTCAATTTTATAGACATGATACTTTAAACTAAGAAATAGATTATCAGATAGTGTAGTTTAAGTAATCTTAATAATATACAGAGTGGAAAATAGCATTCTAGTATTTTAAATGGTGTTGTAAAATATATTTGCTACAACAAGGACCTACTGTATAGCACAGGAAACTATATTCAATTTCTTGTAATAACATAATGGAAAAGAATCTGAAAAGAAAAAATACATATATATGTATGTATATGTATAACTGAATCACTTTGCTGTACACCTGAAACTAACATTGTAAATCAACTACATGTCAATAAAATTTTTTAAAAATATAAAATAAAGTATGTTTGCTATTTACACATATTGTTTTGAAAATATTTTATATTGCATTACGTTAATGCCATAAATTGTCTCTTGGCAAGTTTCATTACATTGTCAACTCAGATACTGAGTCAGTATTGGTTCTAGGGGAAATCAATGTCCATAGTATTTAGTACATAATAAATATTGAATCACATTAAACTTATATGTTGAAATTATGAGACCAACATGTCACACAGACAAATAATCACAATATATGTAAGAAATCAAGAGATTGTTTGTCCTGCTGCCTGCCACACCTGTGTGCCCAGATGACAACGATGTGTTCATGAGAAGTGATCTCGCATATGACCTCCAGCATTCAAACACACGATGTATCACTATCTAAGGGCGGATCGCCACATAATGGAGAACTCTTGCAGCAATGCAATCCCAAATAATTGGTCCCCTTATTCCTATTCGTGTCCATCTACAGTCTATTATCCACAAAGCAGTCAGATCCGTCTTTTAAACTTAAGTTATATTGTTTTACTCCTCAGCTTTCTAAAGCAGCTTTGTGTTTTCCCAACTTATTTAGTGCAAATTTAAACTTAACAAGGTCTGTACCGCCTACAAGAACCCTTCAGCCACAATGGCCTTCTTTCTATCCCTCAAATAGACCTGGCTCTTTCTCACCCAGAGCTGAGGAACTCGACGACCTTCCTGCCTGAAACAGTCTTCTCCAGTTCAGACCACCACTGACGCAATCCCAGTTTTTAAAACAATCAACTGAAAAAAATCACACTCCTCAGAGAAAACAAACGTACCTTGTCATTGTACTTACTATAATAATCTGTATTTATTTTTGTGTGTATGTTATTCATTACAATCTACTATTTTATTCCTCTATTTACTTACTTTGCTTGCTTACGTACCTAGCAGAAGTCCTAAGGAGATCTCATGGGAAACTAATTTTCAAAGGAATACCTTATTGAAAACAACAGTTTCATACGAAGCAGCACATCATATTATTATGTGCAGGGATTCAATACAAAATGTTGAATTAAATAATAAATGGATATGGAAAAACAAAGATTGAAAACCCACTCCATTCAGAAGCAACAAAAGATAAAGATTTAGAGTGCAGAGACATTCCTCTCATGTTAGTGTAGAAATGAATTACATCAAAGGAACAAGAACGAAATAGCCCCTGATATATCCTTTTCATATGACATTTTTAACATCTATCTCTTACATTAAGCAATGAGATTTTACCTTCAATACATCAAAATTTTTATTATGAATTTTAAAAAACTGAAGTAGTATATGCTGATTCCACTAAGAAAACATCTATGACTTAACAAGTATGTTAAGACAAAGGTAACAATAAATTTAAAAATTCTATGCGTTTTCTTTCATTATTTAACTTACTTAGAAGTGAAGAGAGATCTTTTTAGAAGATATTTAAGAATCAAATTTAACTCTCAGTTTACAGAATAACTTCCATTTGCTTAATAATTTGATAAATATTAAATACATTCTAGTACCTAAAATAAAGCAGGCCATCTATGAGGGTTCACTGAATGACTCAGTGAAAGGATGAATTAATGCCCTTAAAAAAAATCAAAACAAGAAATCATATGGAAAATACCTTATGCAAATATATAGTTGTGCCACTACGTTAAAGTACTACAAACTTCAAGTTTTTCATGAAGTATTGACATGCAGGCATTCGTTGACATACATGACAATTCCAAGAAAAACAAACTTTTCAGCCACTAACATGCAAACTCTACTCTTTACAAAAAATCAGTCCTGCAAATTAGATTTCTGAAATAGGAGAATGGATGCAGAAAACTCTATATTCTCTATCATTATTATATGATTTTATTCTGTTCTATTTTTGCCCAATAACAAATTACCATGGGTAGTTATGAAAGCAAAGCTTTAGCTTCTGATTTAATTCTAAGTGTTAATAAGCTTCCTTTCACACTGGGAAGTGAGAGGTTCTCTCCTGCGAATGCAACTTTGGGGGTTGGGCCTGCTCTTCAGTGTGTACAAAGGGGCAGAGAAGGTCACCTAGGAATCTGAAGCTGAAGGTAGCACAGGCCTCTTTAGGAAATTCTCTCAGCTGGCTTGAGAAGTAGTTTGCAAACAGCAAGTGGAATGAAAAGAAGCTGATGGCGTTAAAACATTCTCTGGGCTCTCACTGACAGAGAACGCTGTCAAAGGCAGGGCTCAAGAGACTTGTCTGGAATACCAAAGTAGGACTGGACCCCTCACTGCTAAACAGCGTGATCTACTACAAATAGGATGGCATGGTGGGTGGGAGGATTCCTTCTGGGGAGTCTCTGTTGCTTACCTAGTTGTTACATAACTGCAGGAAGGTACTGGAAATCCACTATATGCCAAGCACTGTGCTAAGCTATTTTACTCTGCAAATTAGGTCATATGATCCACATTTAACAAGTGATTAAACTGAGATAAAGAAAATTTAATGAGTACTAAGGAATCAAAGTCCCTTGCTTTATGCTTTATACTCTGTCACATTGTCTCACATGGCTTTGCATTTGGGCTCTATTAAGCCAGGGGAAGTTAAGGGTGGGTGGGCATGAGGGGAAAGCACTTCCTTTTCAAGTAATGCTACCCTCCAACCTCATAATCTTTTGTACATTAAACTATGGACTCCTCCCTGGAGAGATTACCATATAGGCAGAATTTTGCATACTTTCAGCATATCAATCCACTGAAGGCCCATGGATCTCTGGTCAAGAGAAACTTTCAATGATTATTTTAACTGATCAATCATGATTTGTCAAATATTTGTTGACATTTGTTTTTAAATGCCCAGCATTCCTTCATATTCTTTTTGGTGACAATATCTTACATTTTCACTGGGGAATTTTCCTTCCCTTTGCTAATGCTAGACAGACTGTCAGTCAGAGTCCAAAGCTCATGGCAAAAGGGCGGGCACCTGATCCAAGCCAGGGCAATCAGAACATTCCTTGACAGATATTTCTGGCAGAGGTATGGGGAAGAGTCTCTTTCTACTATGGAAGGTAAGATGGTAGGATATAATCAGGGTAGGTTTGCCATCAGTTCCTCCTTGGGAAGAAAGCAGGTGGAAAAGATGGAGCCCTGATGACTCACTTTCTTGCTGATTTTAGCCATTCTTAAATCAGCTCTATCCCTGGCATTTCAGTAAAATGAGCCAAAAATTTCCCTTTTGTGGTCAACTTGGCTTGGGTTGGTTTTCTGTCACTTGCAACTAAAAGCGTCCTTGCAAATATAGCAGGGACCATGGAAGGCAACACAGTGCATGCAATATCTAAGTGCGGATTTGCAAAATAACTAACAGTTTACCAGGGGGACAGTAGGAGACAACTTTTCAGGTAGACAGAAGAACATGATCTCTTTGTGTTCCTAGTACTACACGCTGTTTAATATTCCCGTGGCAAAAGTATCTGGAAGAAGATAAAAGAATGGCAGGTGACTCAGAAAGCTAGAGTACTTCAACTAAAATTCTGGCAACTGTGTGATCCTCGCTCTCTGGCTTATTGCCTTGCCTTGACCCTTCTTTGTGTTTCCTGATAGCTCATTAAGCTTCTGAGAGCCTGACTCACTACTTCTAGGCACTTCCAAACCCATTACATTCCCAAGGTAGTCTTCCAAGTTTTGTTCTTCAAACTTTTGCCTCTGTCAGATTATTTTTGGCTCTTATCAACCTCTGACAAGTTCTGACCTCAGACAGTGGACTAGTGGTGGTCTTAATGGCTGGTCTTCCAGTTAGGAAAATTCCCCACCCCACATTCCTTTTTTCTACCAGACTATTTCAGGGATCCTACCATGTCTTCCAACAGACTCTCTTCCATCCTCTTCCACTGAACAATGGTTTTCTTTGATGGCCTGGAAAGAGTCATTCCTTTCACGCATATTACTGAGTACTGATGATGTATAGGGTATTAGGAAAATACAATGAGAGGGGGAAAAGGCAGAAATTCTTGCCTTAATGGAACTTTCATTCTTGTTGAGGGAGAGAAACTACAAACAAAAATATGTAGAATACATTTTTTAAAAGGTGATAATTGCCAAGGGAAAATTAAAGTAAGGAAAGGGTGTTGTGAAGTGCAGTTGAATTAGGAATTAATTAATTTCTGAGTATAAACCCGAGGATGAGATGGAGGAAGCAATGTGTGTATCTGTGAGAAGAACTTTCCAGGCAGAGGGTTCAGAAGATGAAAATCATGGTTGAAAACAAAAGTTCGAGACTTATAAAAAATATTTTAGTGAATTCTTCATATGATGTAAAATACCTTCTTCAAAAGAAAGCTAAAACACCAGTGATAGTTGATGCCTTAGAATCTTCAGAGGTCAGGAAACGTACAAAAACATGTGATTCTTAAGAGAAATGTGATTTAGGAGAAAATAACAGAATCTATTTAATAGCTGTATATTCCCACATTTTGGGATTCCTCAAGTGTTTAAACTGTACTAATCCCTTTAGTCAAAAAATATTCATTGATCACTGTTCTAAGTATCATATGCCACTGGGAAAATGCAGATCAAATCCTCTCAAGGAGCTCACATTCTAGTAAAGGAAGGAAACAAAGAAATAAACGGCATGACAACAACAAAATAACAATCATTTAATGAGCTCTTACAACGTCCCCAAAACTGTTCAGTATATTACATAAATTTGCTTGTTTACATTATCTTTTCATATATACTATCTTTTTTTTTCCAAGTGCAAGATTTCTCAATAGCAGACTCTGAGACAAGTAATTGCACACAAGTAGTTTATTTGGGAAATAATTCCCAGAAGCATAGCATTTTTAAATATCCTTAAAGGCCTAGGATGAGTCCTGGCCCTTCCAGGTGTTACTGATTGTATGACTTTTGTACAAATTTCTTAACCTCAAGTTCATGTTCCTCTGCTCTAAAATGAGGGATAATAATATCTAGTGTGTTTGTACTGTAAAGTACTTAGTCAAATATGATGTATATTAAACATGTATTATGTGTAATGATAATGATGATCATTCATCTCTTCAACTTTATCTTATTCATACTTTATGTTCTAGCTTACAGAAGGACTTGTAGTCACACACAATCAAAATGCAATCTTGGCTGTGAATTTTTATATTCATTTGGGATGCCCTTTACGAGATAATAGAAAAAATATATATTGGTCTCTGCCCCAGTTTATGCCACAGAGCTCCTAAAACCCTTGTAAATTCCTAAGTGGTAACACCTCTCAGAGCACCTTCTGTTCTAATGGGGGACCCTGAATAGGTTCCTGGATGAGGGTCCATCACCAGAAGGACCAAGCCATGATTACAAGCCTGGAATTTTCAGCCCCATCCTTTATTCTCCAGAGAGGGGACAGGCACTGGAAATAAAATTAATGATTGATCATGCCTTTGTAATGAAGACTTCATAAACATCCCAAAAATACAGGGGTTGGGGAGGTTCCACACACCAGATCCACAGTGACAGGAGCTCCTAAGCTTGGGACCCTCCCAGACCTCACTCTCCATATCTTTTCATCTGGAGTTCATCTGTATCCTTTATCATACCCTTTAATAAATTGGTAAATGTAAGTAAGTGTTTCCCTGAGTTCTGTGAGCTGCCCTAACAAATTAATACAACCCAAGGAGGTGGTAGTGGAAGCCACTGGTTTATTATGTCCATTTAGTCAGATGCACAGATGACAACTTGGACTTGCAAATGGCATCCAAAGTGGATGGGAGTGGTCCTTTGAGACTGAGCCCTTAACCTGTAGGATCTAATGCTAATTACAGGTAAACAGTGTCAGAATTGAGTTAAACTGTAGGACATCCAGCTGGTGTTGCAGTGAATTGCTCAGTAGGGGAGAAAGTCCCACAAACCTGGTGTCATAAGTGTTGTGAGTGTGGCAGTAGTGTGAGGGCAGAGGAGAACCACAGGAGGTAGTTGAGAAGTTTTCCCTACACACCCTTCCTCCTTCTTGACTGACTGTCAATCATCTTTTAGGTCTTAGCATATATGCCACTCATTTGGGGATGGGTTCTGGGACCATCCTCCTCCCAAATATTCAGGTTATATAACTCCTTAGCATTTTCCAATAACTCCTGTCACACAAATGCTCACTAGGACAACTGGCTGTTAGCCCATTTTGACACTGAGTGCCTTGAGATCAGAAACGGTATCTGATTATTTATTCCCAGTTCTTAGTATACTAGCTGGCAAGTAGAAAGCACTCTAGAAATATTTATGGAATGCTGAATGACAGCAGACTATATGAATGGAAAAGATCTATAGAGAGTTGTAAAAACTGGATGGAAAAGTACTTGAGAATGTATACAAGGAGAAGAAAATTAGTTATCCACGTGGAAGACGGTATGAACTTGAAGTCTTTCCCAATGTTCATATTACATGATTCAAGGTTAAAAAGGAGCCCTGGGCATGGAAGAGCTCACTGGGGAAACAAAGAAAGAAAAGAACAAGACATATTGACATAGCCTTGTAGGATATTCATAACTCTTAGTGTGAGGAGACAAAGCAGAAGGCACAAAAAATTGTAAAGGAGGAGAGGAACAGGCTCACGGATGGGCAGCTTAATGAAAGTCTACAAAGGATATTCTGTAAGTATAAAGTGATAGGCAACTTCATTGTGTCTTAAAATATTAAAAAATATTTACAAGTATAGTGTACTCTAGATAATGATTCAGGTGCACTGAAGTATACACTGTGTTTATATGCTTTAGACTTAGAATAGATCGACATTAGATGGAAAGTGGAATTCTAAGGGTATCTAGAAATTTATTACTGCCAAGAAAGTTCTTAAAGTGGAAACAGCGAAGCAACATAAATTAGTTTAATTTTCATTTTGTTTTTCTCTCCTCATCTTTCTGAAAATGTTAATACAAGGTTCCATGAAGCTAGATAAGGAAGAAGACAAATAAACAGGAGCTTATAAATTAGATTTCTAATTAAGAACTGCTAGCAATAACAATAGTTGCTGTGTGTTGAACACCTACTATATGCCACATACATGCAAAGCAATTTACATATGTTACCTTATTTAATCTTCCCAATAACTTTATAGATTGGGTATTATTATTTTTATTTCACAAATGAGGAAACTAGTATAAAGGGAATAAGTAATATATTTGAGGTCATCCAGAAAAAGATACAACAGAGATAGGTTTCCAATCCAGGTCTGGCACCTTCAAAACTTATGGTTCTTAAGAATTATGCTATAATGCCTTTTGAAGATTAATGAAATGATTCACTGCATACAGAATGCAAATATTTATTTAGGTCAGGACTACAGTTCTGAGATCTGATGATAGCAAGGGAATTTACCTGCCCTGATCTGTCAAAATGATTTAGACACAGATGTCTTCAATTATTTTTAGGAATAAAAATCATGCTGTTTACATTATTTATCATTTTTATTTATAACTCTTTTGTGGCACAGGCATTTCAATTTACCTTGAAAATTTCCCGACTACTTTTTAAAATAAATCATGTCTACCCCCTCATGCTAATTCTCCAGGGATTTTCATTCTGATGTTTTTAAATTCATATTTGCTTTTACTTATCTAACAACAGCTTCCAGACAGTGCCCACATCTAATTAACAGATTCTTTTCATCTATTTTTACCCCAAACTCAATTAACAATTCCAAGAGTGAGTCTTACAGAAGTCTCACTACACCAACACATAATTTGCTTCTACACAGATACTTATTCTAATTTAACTGAATTCCATGCTTAGATTTCACTGAGGTTACAACATGAAAAAACAAAGAAAAGTAACTAGAAGAACAGTAGGGATTTACAATTTACGCTTAAGCAACTCTCCAGACACAGTAATTTGGATTTGTGTTGTTATATATTAATTGGGAAACCATAAAGACTGAGACATCTATACAAACAGAATTAGGGACACCAAGCCAACAGCTATGTCACTTTCCAACTCTGGTTTTTGCACATAAGATTTATAAGCATCACTGAAACATATTAAAACCAGTAAAGCAACTTCATGTAGTCTACTGCAGTTTGATCAGCTCATATGTAACATTCATTTTCAATGTTTTTCAGTGAGAATGGATAGACTTTGAAAGCTTGTGAAACTGAACTGGTCAAATGAATGATCAAATTGTCTTGATATGAGAATCAGAGGTTTGCACTGTAAGGATTCACCTCTTGTCAAGTTCAAAAAATGGTTATTTAATTAATGGTTTAATGAATGAATTCATCTATCCTAATGAACGGCCAAATAGCTCAGAGGTGGGAAGTATAGGTTCACTTGGTGTTTGTTTAGAATTTTTACCACTACACTATCTCTATTCAGTCAACAAGTATTTATTGAATGAATGAGAACACACTACATACCTTTATTTTTAATCTCCTCCACTTCGGCTGACCAGCCTTCCCAACTCACATTAGATGAACTGACTGGGTGCTAAAATTTAAATGCACGTCACCAGTAAGTTTCTGGTGACCCTTTGATGAAAAATATAGTACATGAACAGTATATGAATTTTGGCTATTTCCAAATTTTACATCTGAACTGATTTTGTTTATACCTAAAGACATAAAGTTACCTTGTCTGACCATGGAATCTAAGCTTAGTTTTTAATAATAAAAAAAATTCTTTTATAAGTAATATTAAAGATTTTTAAGACCATTCTTAAAGCAATAACTGGCATGTAAAACTGTTATTTTTAGTTTTAACTTTAAAACAATGGTTGCAAGAGCAATAAAATTTTAAATGTTTGCTTAGATTTGCTTTTATACTGGATGGTTATGATCTCTATTTCCAACATAACTATAACATTCAACAATAATAATTTCAACAATAGCTATATTTTTAACATGGTTATCAATACGTAATTCTAATAAAATTACAACTATCTACCAAATATCTCTATTTTGTCTATCTCATCAGGATTGCAGTCATTACATTTTTGGACTTCATTACTCTTTATTTTTATTTCCACTATTCAAACAGTTCTCTAATATTGTAAGTAATAATACAATCAAATGTTGGCATTTTCATTAAAAGCATATAAATGGCTTCAGAAAATACAAAACAATTTAAATTGGACAGAATTAGTGGAAACTGTTAAGGCTCATACTGCTATTATAGTGGATTAACAGCTAAGAATGGGATAAGATGAAAAAATAGTAAGAAACATGGCCAAAGGAAAGCTGTTAATGTGGTAAAGTACAAGAATTAATCCAGAGAACAAAAGAAAAATGAAGTCCTAAAAGAGTTTCCCAGAAGAGTCAATAATGGGAAAACACACACCGAACAAATTTTATTTTTCACTGCAAGAAAGCAAGCCTCAGTTAGAAATATAAATAAGCAAACAGATAAATGAGGAGGGTGGAAAATATTCATAGAGGTAAACAAATGACATTGAGACACGCAACACCGCGTGTCAAACAATAGCAATAATTCGGTGTTGAGTGCCCAGAATGGTGGCCACAATTTAGTTGAAAGTTTTGTATGTCATGGAAAAAGCACATTACAATCACTTCCATCACTCAGGAAGATGCCGTTGCTAGTAACTTCTCCCCTCCCCAAAGAAGACAGCAGAATCTTATATACAAATAAACTAAGTGTCTATTTAATTAAACAAGGAAGCCATTAGACTGAGGTGG
Organism: Camelus bactrianus; assembly: GCF_048773025.1. Taxonomy (NCBI): domain Eukaryota; kingdom Metazoa; phylum Chordata; class Mammalia; order Artiodactyla; family Camelidae; genus Camelus; species Camelus bactrianus. The sequence continues at coordinate 49,137,004 of NC_133550.1, read as the reverse complement.
CTCTAAAGCCAGGGTGACCTACAGAAGCAAACCAAAATCTAAGCCTGAAATGCCTCAAGGCTGGGAAACCAAAACGCTGGGGGCAACCAATCTCAAACAGCCAACCAGGCTTTCAGCTATAGCCACTCAAATCATTCCTTTTCTTGGCTTTTGCAGAGTAGACAAGGCTTTCCTCTAGCTCCTACGGCAGAGCACTCCTGACCACTTCTGGATTGGCATTGCTTGATTTGAATTGACTTTTTTTTCAAATAATCTCTTACACATTTTTAATATGCCTCAGTTTATCTTTTAATACTTTTCTCACAATCAAGAAAGCAAATAGGACTTAGGAAAGGTACTGATTATGATAAAGTACTTCTTGACAAAGAACAAAGGCTTCCTTCCTCATAGTGACTCCCCTCAACCACTGCTGCTAAACCCCTTACTCTCTAAAGTCAGAATAATCAGAATATGCTAATTTGGTTTGGGCTTCAGCTAAAGGCAGAGGGACAACTGACTGCAGTAATTATCCCTTCTCCTCCAAATAAATAAAAAAGAAAAGCACAATAAGGAGACCAAGTTAGACTGAGAAGAGGGTCACAGCAAACTAAACAGTCTAATGAGACCGTACATGATCAGTTTGCAGAGTAGCAAGTACCCTTTGTGACGAAGAGTCTCTGTCTTCAAAAGTCCCAATGTTTTTTTTTAATGAATTATGCTAAGACATGAATAAAAGTTTCTTCTTTAGTTACTGCATGTTTTGCTAAGTAGTATTAAAATTCATCAAGCAAATACTGATTATCAAATTAATAAAGCTAAGTCTACATAATATTAATCACATCTCTGTCATCTGTTTATTCAAGCGCAGCCCATCGGCTGTCAGGAAATTTGGGATGTTTTGGAATTGACATTCTGTTTTAGTAATCCAAACATGCTATAATTCCAACAACAAATATTTGAATCTTAAAATATCACATTAAAATTCATCTCTGTGATCTGAGTACTAACCAGGCTTAGGCCCTGCTTAGCTTCAGAGATCAGAGAAGACAACCGGTGCATTGGGGGTGGGGGTGTGGCAATGGGGAGTTGTGGCTCAGTGGGTATGAAGTTTCAGTTATGCAAGGTGAATGCGTTCTAGAGATCCACTATGCAACATAGTGCCTGTAGTTAACAGTATGGTACTGTGGACTTTAAATAAGTTAAGAGGTGTTGAAATAACTTTCTAGGCCCAAGACAGAGCCACATCAGCAAACCAGAACGGAGGTAACTTTTGTGTCCCTGTAAATGCCCTGCTTGACAGAAAAGCAGTATATGCAGTCTGCCCATCCCCAAACACCAACCTAACTCTGAACCTTCTTACCCCAAACAAGGTGAACAGTGTGGCCCCAGCCAATCAGATAGTTTCCATTTTTCTCTTCCTTGTTCTTTATTCCTTATCTTACAAAAGCTTCTTGCCTTCCATTCCAGTTTGCACTTCTCTGAAAAGAGACTGTCCACTTCATGAAGTGTTTAAAATAAAGTTGGTTTGTATCACCTAAATTGTTTTCTTTAATAATTTTTTAATGGAGGATAGATCGCATGTAAGTGTTCTTATGACAAAAACAAAAATAAAAACAAATCAACAGAAGAACACAAAGATATTTTTGGAGGTAATATGTATGTTTAGCACTTTGATTGAAGTGATGATATCATGAGTGTATGCATATGTCCAAACTCATCAAAATGTATACTTTAAATAAGGGCAATTTTTGCAATAACATATAATGGAAAAATAATCTGAAAAGATATATATGTATGTATATGTATAGCTGAATCACTTGGCTGTACACATGAAACTAACATTGTAAATCAACTGCACTTCATTAAAAATTTTTTAAAAATAAAAATAAAAATAACTTGAAAAAAATTTAAAAACAAACACACTATACTAAAATCATGCTTAAAAGTCAAAATGGCCAACAAGCATATGAAAAAAAATAAAATTAATCTCTTTGGGGATGGACTATACTGCCGTTGTAGCATGTAAGATTTCACCTCCTCAGCCAGGCAGGGGTAACACTGTAAGTACACGCTCAAGGCCTTGTGTTTTTTTTTTTCCCCACTCCAATCAAGGCAGAAGTGAAAAAATTGTAGGCTGTGTCCTGGAACAATTCCTTTTAGCTCTGTTATGCTAAGAGAAAGAGTCTTAAAGGAAAGAAAAGCATTTTAAAGTGCTTGAAAGTACTTAAGAAAATGTAGAAGGCAGAAACAATATCCATTAGTCACTCTTGCATATAACAAAGCAAGCCAGGGCAATAAAAAGGATTTATCCACTTAGCTCCTTCCTTAGAAATTACAAAAGCAGCACACTAAACCCATTATTCTGAACAATTTCTTTTAAAGTAATCCATGTGCTAGTTTCTAATGGTAATAATCTTAAGTTATATTCATTTACCCACATTCCAATTTTATTTTTATGTGATTTTTTATATGTGTACATAGTATAAAATGTCAGAATGGGAAGGACCAGAACTTACATGCTCTTTATACCTTATGGTCATGGGTGAAGGAAAGGAAGTTCACAGAGAATGAATGATAAACCTTTTCCACTGCCTAATAAGTTACCACCTAGTCAGTCCCCCTCGGAACCTCAGTTCAATCATCTTAAAAATGAGTCAAACAGTATCATGGTTAAAAAGATAAACGTCAACATCAATAACAGTAATATTTACTGAAAGATATGTTGTGCCAAGCACAGTTTTAAGCACTCTACATATATTAACTCACTTAAACCTCACATCAACCTGAGGAGGTAAACTCTATCAGAGTTGAGGTAATTGAAGCAAAGAGGTCACAAGGAAATGCCTGTAGTCACAGGGCTAGTCAATGGCAGAATCTCCCCTGGGTGGAGATTACAGCGCCGGTTTGGCTTATTCCTTTCTTTTCTTGTCACCCCCACACCCAGGGTAGAATACATCCACAGCACCTGATTCAGTAATCTACACAGAATGAGGATTTTGTACTTGTCACTTTCTCCCCAAGTGCCCACACTAACTTCTAACTGCTCTTTACTGTCCAGTTTTCACAGAACATTTCATATTTTTGCCTCCTTCTTTCTATTGTGATACATATCTCACTGTGTTGTAATCTACAGTGTATTGGTTGGTTCTATGTCCTACATTTATGTCATATTTAGATCAAGATTCTTACTAGCAGTTCAACATCATCCATGATGGTTCTTAAAAATGCAGATTCCATTTTAATGAATCTGAATTTTAGTGCTTTTCCAGGTGACCCTTATACAACCCTTCAGTTTGAAGACCAATGCATATGAAGTCTTCACATACAGAAGTTTTTTTCCTTGTCTATTGCTATTGCTCTCTGCAGGCAGAGGCAGCAGCCCAGGGAAAGGCTGCTGAAGGCTTGTGACGGAGCACACAACCTAAGTGATCATGGCGCCCAGGGGTGGCCAACTAAGCCTGTCAGGCTTGCAAGCTAAAAATAGTTTTTCCATTTTTGAATGCTTAGAAAAAAACCAAAAGAAGGATAATACTTTGTGACACATAAAAATGATAAGAAATTCAATTTTGAGTGTCCATGATTCCATTTTTATTGGGACAAGGGCAAGCTCGTTCATTTACATAGTCGTCTGGTCACTTTTGCTCTGCACTGGTCGAGTAGTTGCAGTAACGAGCTTCTAGCCCACAGAGCCTAAAATATTTACCGGCTGGCCCCGTAGAGAAAAGTCTGCTGATCCCTGGCGTAGTGGCTCGTATCCATCCGCCTCTTTCTTTAAAAACTTTTCAAGTGGACGCAGTGAAAGTCAGAATTGAACTCTACTTCCTGAGTTTTAGACTCATTCTTTCTATCTGCTTTCACATATTCTTTCTAATTTCATTTAAGTCAGTAGAAACATAGGATAAATTGTCCCTGAAATGCAATGACTTAATGAAGTGAATTTTTTTTTCACATACTCTTCGGTATACATGTCTCTAAATAAGAATGTCTTAGATAACACTGGTTAGTAATATTACAAAAGAACAGAGAACAGAAAGAAAAAAAACCTTTAAAAATAAGCGTGGATTATACTTGCAATACTTTCTGTCCATAGCTCTGTAATTTGTTTTCTAGAATTTTTCTACACCTAAAATTATTTTTAAATTCATAAATTTTCCAGTATAAGCCCTTTGAGGACAGAGAGTTACTTCTGACTTGGTCACTGGCATGTCCTGAAGACCCAAAATAGTGCTTGGTACTGGTCCAGTAGATTATAGAGAGGACTAATTAAGAGCATGAACTGTGGAGTAGAATTCTGGTTGTACCGCTTTCCTCATCTCAACTTAAACAAGTTATTTACTGTCTCTGGGCCTTAGTTTCCTTTTCTATAAAATGATAATGTTTGTAAAAGTCATATAGCTTATAAATGGCAGACTAAGGTGTCCACTCATGTCTGTCTGCCTCAAAGCCCATGATTTTTCTCTACTAAATCCTTACTCTCATTCTCAACTATAGGCTCAAATCAGAATCAAACTATATACATAATTTTTTAAGTGTAGATAGCCAGGTCATATGCTAACAATGAATCAGAATTTCTGGATACATTTGTGTTTTTCAAATGCTTTACAGGTGATGTGGTGTACAGCCAAGATTGAGAATTATTGCACTATTGTGGACTACCTCTCTGTTTCTCCTCTTTGGTGAGAGGCTGTTGTGTATAAGAAAGAATCATTTTTTTATAAAAGGATTTCAGTGGATTTCTCTTTTTCTAATACTGAAATATTCACTTATTTTCCTCCTCCAGTCCTTTTTATTCTTGATACAATGGAAACAATTGCAAACCCATCCAATTCCTCAGATAGAAAATAGCTATACCTCGGGAATCATTGGGAAATAATGAATACCTTGTGAAGAATTTTTAAAAGGAGGGATTTGAAGAAATGAATAGACTCAACAGAAGAGCAGTTGCTCAATTATTTGCTAGCTGTGTATTTCAGGTGAGTTACTTCAAACTTTAGAACCATGTTTTCTGCATCTTTAAAATAGTGACAGGCCATATAAGGTGACGAGGCAACAGCAGGATCTCAGTATATTCTCACTGCTAATAACAGGGTTAACTCTTGGTGTGGGGATCCATAAACCTGATGGTGAAGAGAGGTAAATGAAACAGCCTGGAAGTGTGAGAAAATGCAGCACTTAAGTGCATGACCTGGCCCAGTGCCTCAAAACAGTTGGTTCCCCCAAAACATTTCTGACACTATAATCTAACTGTATTGCAATTTTCTCTCAAGAACACTGTATTTTCCCTCTCGCTCCCACCATGCATCTCTCTCTCTCTCTTGCTCACGCTTTTTAAACTGATTTTATAAAACTTCCTCAACACATTTCCTGATTCCACTTACAGGTTTTTTCCTCCTTATCTCCCAATTACAGTGTTTTCTGAGTGTAAAACAACATATTGGCTTTATCAACAAGTTATTAAACAAGGAGATATTATCAACACTATGTGTTCATTAAAAAATCTTCACTTAGGGTAGACAGTTAAGATGATCGGAAGTAGTAAAGAATTCGGCTTTGCCAGAAGAGAGGTCAGACCTTTGCCTTCAGCTTCGAGGAGGTAATCTGTGTCATACCTGATAGGAATGTCTTTGTTTAGGATGAGGTCTGGCTACAGTGGATCTTCGGATGGGGCTGGTCACACTGAATAGTCTTAAATTGGAGACTAGTTATTCCAGAAAGACCAACCATATGATTTAGGAAGCTTTGTGTTAACCTGGATGGCAGCTGAGCTCAACCAGGTGGACAATCAATCAATTATCCTTATGGAATGAAATTTCCATTAAAAACTCTGGACACTCAAAGCTTCAGTGAGCTTCCCAGGTTGGAGAATTATCACACATCAATTCTAGGAGAGTAATGTATCCTGAGGACAATGGAAGCCTAGCATTTGGAACCCTCCAGGATTCTGCCCTATGGATTACTTTGGCTAATTTTGATTCCTATCATTTCCCCTGTAATAAGCCATAAATGTGACTGCAGTAGCTTTCAGTGAGTTCTGCGAGTCTTTCTAGTGAATTATCAAAACTGAGAATGGAATTGGGGACCCCATAAACTTGCAATTGGTGTCAGAAGTGAGGCCAGTCTTGTGAAGAACTGTGCCCTTGGACTGTGCAGTTTGGCTAAAGGCTAGTAATAGAGTTATGAATTGAATGTTTATGTCCCCCTAAAATTAGTATCTTGAATCCTAACCTCAAATGTGATGGTTGTAGGAGGTGACACCTTTGGTGGATGATTAGGTCATGAGGGTGGAGCCCACATTAATTGGATTTAGTGCCCTTATAAAAGAGACCCCAGAATCTCATTCACTCAATCTGTCATGTGAGGACACAGCAAGAAGGCACCATCTACGAACCAGGAAGCAGGTTCTCACAAGACACAAACAGGCCAGGTCCTTGATCTCTGATTACCAAGCTGCCAGAATTAAGAGATAAATGTTGGTTGTTTAAACCACTCAGTCTATAGTTTGTTATAGTAGCTCCAAAAGACTAAGGCAAATATATAGTATGTGATAAATACCAGCTGATCAAATTTGTGATGTTTTCTGCTAACAAGTTTTAAAAAATAAAATCTTAAGCAATCCAATTACTAATTACACACACATTTACTCATACATACTCATACACAAACAGAGAAGAGCAGTTCCTGCATCCTTTCTGTCCATACTTTTCTTTTTAGTCTCCCAAAAGTTCACCTATTTGGAACTTCAAATCTCTCAGCACTTGAGATGCACTGTTCTTCCTTGCCAAAATGAAATGGGAGTAGAGACGTGCCGCAGAAATCCTCTCATTTTGTATAACTTGAGATCTCAGAATTTCTACACTGAAAACACAGGGACCAAAACAATGCTCTCACATTGTTTACTTCAGGTCTCTACGCAGTTGCTGATACTGAAATCTACACCAAGGGAAAACATTTAGATGCAAGGTTTAAAATCCAGTAAACAAATTTATCCAAATAGCTGCAAATGGCATCTAGATGTTTTAATGTATCTTTTCTATAGAGTAAAATATTTAATTTCAATCCAATATTTGGCAATTTAAAGGGAGGCTGATTTAATTAATTGACTTAATATGTCTTATTAATTAAGTTAACACCTGTTTTATCTGTTCATATAATGACCCTTAAAATAATCCACAGAAATTTAACAAAGAGGTCATGATGAATTCAAATACTGGTAGAAGGTAAACTGTTGATTTAGAGACACAGATTTCATATATAGAGAAATGTTATTAAGAAAAAGACCAGGCAGCCTTGTGGGATACTGTTATACACTCAAATTTGGAGTCAGATTTCCTGGCCTTCGGTTCCTGCTGACTAGTGATTACATGCAAAACAATACACTTGGTTCCTTGAAGCCTCAGTTTAGTTTATTTGCAAAATGCTAGTAATAATTACATTTTTCTCATAGGTAATGAGTAACTGAAAACTGTGTGTGTGTGTGTGTGTGTGCACGTGCGTGCGTGTGTGTGTGTGTGTGTGTGTGTTGGGAGGGTATGTATAGTACTTAGCATCGTGCCAGACACACAATAATCTCCCTCAAAATTGCAGATGCTATTATTTTTACAAACTGCATAAATAAGTGAACTGAAAATTCATTTTAAAAATGCATGTAGTGCTACAGAAGCATCCTATGAACAAATAAGGTATCTGTTTATCTAATGGAAGGAACTTTAGTTGTCAGTATAAAATGAAGTACTGTTACATTGTTTTATCATCAAGTCCAAACTGTCCACAGAAGAGTGTTTATCTACTTAACTAATAACTAGCTGATATTCACCTTTTAAAACTAATAATAGCAATACAACTTCAGTACTTCAAGTTTACGAAGTGCTTTCTCATAAACTATTTCACCTAAATATCATGACTTCTTTGAAAGAAAGCTTGGTCCAAATTTATTAAAATTCCATTTCACAGATGAAAAAGCCGAGGTGCAGAGAGGTTAAATAAATTATTAAGTGATAAATATAGGACTCAACTCAAACTGAAATCTTTTGACTTGAATTTAATACTCCTTTTTCTTTACTATGTGCCTTGCTAAATCTCAGTATTCCATTTAATTTTTTGAAAAGATAAGTAATCTTTCTCAAATTTTTAACTTTAAAATTAATGAGAATACTCTAGTAAACACATGGGTAAAATGATATGGGTCAATTTATGATGCTTATTATCAAAATATTACTATAAAGCATAATCTTGCTATTAGTAGAAAGAGAAAAAAACCGGTTCATAATCTCCAAGTGCAAAGGTAAAACAACCAAGCCTCCTATTACAAGAAAAACAAATCTTATACTTTCGTCAAAGAAAAAATTCTAACCAAAACAAGAAAGAGTCTGTAAAGATTTGCAAACAGATTTCAAACATTTCATACACAACAGGAGACAATTTTAAACTATATTTTAAACAACTGCTTCACACAGGTCTTGGAAATGATAAAAATAGTGGAAGTAGCAAACAGCAATTTCTTTAGCTCTTTTTCATTGTTGGGTTTTAGCATATGCCGTTGTAAGACATATTGATTTCCTTCCATTTGGGAAAGATTCTTTGTACTGGAACAGTACAATTATCAACGGCAAAAAAGACTTTTTTATTGGTGATAATAACGAGTAATTTACAGTTTCTATACTTATCTTTATAACGCGTATCATCGTAAAGGAAATTCTAGAGGTATAATAAGGAATTGGAGGCTTTTGTGAATAACTATGGGTTTGACAATGCTGAAACTTTGAGCTTATCAATATAAAGCAAAAAAGGACATCCTTCAACTACAATTAAACTCTTCTATGAAGTAAAATCAATTAAAAACTATACAACTTTCTAACCAAAACTGATACAATTCCAACAGGAAGAGTGGGTTCTTAATGACTGGGTTTACTGGAAACTCGGAACAGTTTTCAGCCAAGCTAAGAACATCATGTCAGAGAATTTTAGATTGTCTCCAAGAGATTTAAGTTAGAAGCTGCAAGGATGCCACTGCTTTATGCAAACACTGTTGTCATTTAAAAAATACTATTTTCTGATAAGTTTAGCCATGTGACTTGCTTCAAATGCTAATAAAACACGAGAGCTGTATTTTACTTTCTGTTGGAATGTTAATTCAAAGTTGGTCATGGAATTTACTAATAATGAAAATAGTTTCATTCATTTACTAATGATGAAAATAAACTAATAAGCTGAATTAGGATATGTGGTACATATAAACATGCAGGAAAAGAAAGCTGTTGTAAGATCAAACATTTTTATAAAAGCAGTGAGAGACACTCTGCTTTTATCTCATAGAACTGGGAAAGAGAATTAAAAGAACAAAAAATGAGTAATTGGCAAAGGGTCTATTAAATTAAATAGTTATCAGTTTTAGGATTCTGTAATAATTAAATTCAAGAACTTTTTTAGTGGTGTCTTTTTCTGTATCTGGACAGTTTTTATTTGAAGAGAAAAATTACTTGGTCATTTCATTAATTCTGCAAATAAGTTATCCTATAACTTTACATGAATATTGCTATTAGTTCCCCCAAGGCAAATTTTTCTAGTAAGTACTACTCAACAACTTTTCCACTTTCCACATGTTTTTCTGGTTCATCTTCAACTATCAAATTTCCTTCTAACTAGTTAAATGTAACTGAGATTATAGAAGCTTCCTGACTTTTATCCACGTCAAATTTCAGGGAAACATTTCACCTCTGGGTCAAAGTTGTTGTTACTTTCATATTTATAGCTCTTCCTTTTAAATTATGGTGAATAACAGAACTTCATAGATTTAGATAATGAAATATCTTGGTGAATCCACATAGTTTCAGTTCATAAGTGCTTTATTTAATTTTCTGGGGTAACTTAATGAGAACTTCCTCTGGGTCTACCATCCCACACTAAAAAAGCCTTGCTTAGTCTTATTGGCTCTTTGCCATATTCTCCATTACTTTATTTTCAGTCTTCCTAAACTGTTAGAAGTTATTCTGTTCTCACTTCCCTTAGCAGATAACCCGTTTCCTTGGGAAGACCCTGATATAATTCCTATCTCTTCTTTCCTTTCCAAATCAAATCTTCATTCATCTCTACACATTCCCTTCCCCTTCCTGCATTTCTCAGCAGAAGGAGTTCTACTACTTGGCATTATCCTCTTCTGTGTTGCCCATCAAAATGATCCCTTCTCCTTTGCTTCTTCTTTCTCTGCATTGGCTATAAGCATTTCCAATAGGCTGTCTCTCAATATTGCCAACTTGTTTAGCTTTTAGCCTCATCTCCCCTTCATTGCCAAACTTCTCAAAGGAGTATTACTTACTGTCTCCCCCTTTTAGACTTCTAATTGATTCAAATTCTTTCCATCACAGCTATACTCCTGTCATTATAGTTTATTGTTTCAATAAACTGTCTTTGCAAATATTTTCAGGGAGCTTCTAATTGTAAATCTCATCACCTCATACTAGACATAATCCTACATGCCTTCATGAAACATTTGACACTATTAACCACATCCAGTCCTTACACTTATAACTTTCTCTCTCTCCCTCTCTCATCCTCTGCCTCCTCCTCTCCCGCTTTCCATCTCCATCTCTACCTCTATATCATTTTTTTGCTTCAAGGACTCTTAACTCACAGGAGTCTCACATCTCCCTTTGCTCCTTCTCAGCCTTTTACTTGCTTTTTGGGGGTAGGGTTCCACCTTTGCCTGTATCTATCTTTTCCACATTTCCATGGATTCCACAAAGTACTAGTTCTTAACCCAACCCAAAGGATGGCTGTGATGATTAAATGCATAATGTATTTAAAGCAATGGTCATGTTGCAAGGTCTTATAAGACCCCCAAATATGAATTTGCTACCTCTAGCTCCTCTCATCATTCTGATCCAATATTCTTCTGAATATTAATAACAACTGATTTGCCTATAAATGTTCTTTAATTTTTTTCTTAGGAAATTAGACTTCAGGAATAAGGCTGGTTTTAGATGAAGTAACATGAAATGCTAATTTCCTTAAGAAAATTCTAATTGAAAGTTGATAAATTCAGTAGTTGGAATAAACATAGAATGAAAGCAACATAAAAAATATAGTTCATCTAAATGTGCCAGTTCTTTTTATTTATAATGCAATCATGTGAAAAGCTTTTAAAATAAGCACACCTGTGTATTCACTGAAAACTAGTCTGTCAATTGAATTTTTACTGTAGCTCCTGAATAATCCATTTTGTCTGGTTTAATTAAATAATGTAAAAAGTATATGGGCTTCTGCTAAAGGAGAACATATTGTTAGGATGTAATCTATTCCTCTTTGCACATCCCTTTACTGTACTTTTTTTGTGGTTTTCCAGTTTTAAGCAGTAACAAAAATATTCTGCAAGAAATAAAGACTTTATTGTATTTTCTGTGTCTAAATATGCTGAATTCACTTTTTTATAACAATGTCCTGGAAAATGTATTTAATGTTAACAATATAATCTGCCTGTGGGGAGCTATTCAAAGAGGCATAAAATGACAGCAAATTTTTCATTATGTATATTTATTTATTGACAACATTATTTTGATTCTTTCATTTATATCTATATTTTTCATTACTAAAGAACATAAGAAATGCCAGACTGGGTAATGCCTCTGTTCTACAGAGCTCTGCATTTTGCGACACTAGTCCCATGTTTGTTTCAAGAAACTTGATTTTTCACAAATCTGAACTAGAAACACGGTACCTTGACTATCATGATATATCATATCACATCAAAAATATCATTTTGTCTTTAACTTTTGGACAAAAATATCATTTACCTTTAACTTTTGGAGGTGCCAGTGGTCTGCAAAATTAAAAATCTGACTATATCTCTTCCCTTTTAAGAAATCTTTGCTGACTCACCATTGTATATAGGATGAAGTTCAGGCTCCGGCCATCCCTGACTCAGACCTGCCTTTCCCTGAAGCCTTGTCTCCATCTCTACCACTGCCTGCTTCCCTTTTCTTCCTCCAAATCCACCTCTTAAGATCTTTGTAGTCACCCATCAAATTTTAGGTAATTTTCTTTTTCCCTAGGAAGATTTTAAACTATCTTTTCTAGCTTTATTGAGGTAAAATTGACAAATAACATGTGTAAGCTTAAGGTATACAATGTGAATGTATATGTATATATTATGAAATGATTACCACAATAAGGTTAGCTATCATATCTATTACCTCACATAGTTAACGAGGTTTTTTGTGTGGTGGGAACGCATATGACCTACTCTCAAAGTAAAATTTCAAGTATAGTATACTATACAGTATTGTTAATCATAGTCACCACACTGTACATTAGATGCCCTAATCTTACTTTATAACAGAAAGTTTACATTCTTTGACAAACATCTTCCCATCTTCCCCAACTCCCCACCTCTCCCCAGCCTCTGGCAACCATGAATACACTCTGTTTCTGTGAGTTTGACATTTTTAGATTCTGAATGTAAATAAGATCATACAGTATTTGTCTTTCTCTGTCTAACCTATTTCACTTAGTATAATGCCCTCAAAGTTCATCTTCATTCATGTTGTTGCAAATGGCAGGATTTCTCTAAGATTTTGTAACACCATCTACTTTTCCTCATTCATGCCTATACAATTAATTACTCTCTTTTATAATACTACTAAAACTTATACTTTTTTCATTCATTGTGGTAAAAGGTGTATAACATAAAATTTACATCTTAACCATTTTTAAATGTACAGTTAAGGGGCAATAAGTACATTCACATTGTTATGTAACCATTACTGCCATCCATCTTCAGAATTTTTTTCATCTTCCCATAAACTCTGGATCAATTAAATAATAACTTCCCATTATGGTTACTTTTTACCATGTCTGTTTCCTATAAGAGACTTGAGAGAAAAACTACTACTTTATGAATGTCTGAGTTTTATTAACATATTTATACCCAGTACTTAATGCAATGACTGGGAAACAGAAAATGCTCAATAAATGTTTGTTGAATTGATGTGTCATGATCAGAATCACATATCAGATTATTATGTTAGCTAGCCATATCGGTCGACTTTCCAGCTCTACTCTATCCTAACCCCACACTTTACAAAAAGGAAAAAAAAACATATTTTCAGTGGTTTTCAATTCACCAAAACAAAACTCAAAACCTAAAAACAAAACAAAACAAAACTGTACCTTCAGTACTTTCTCATTTCATAAATTCCAAATTCTGAGCATGGTATTCAGGGTTGTCAAGAACCTGAGTCCTTTCAACCTCTCTCTATCTTCCTCTTCTACATCTTTTCACATCTTGATTCTTACCAATACAATATCATCAATTATTTTTGAAACAGGCAATTTCAGTTTTTGTTTTTGTTTTTTTAAATCATAGTGTTTGCTCAGCCCAGAATGTTTCCCTACAGTTTTGAAACCAAATCACCCTTTTCCTTCGAAGGGCAAAGAGAATGGCGAAGCCTTCTCTGACCCTTTGGTTCAGAATAAAGACCCTTCTTCTCTGCTCTTTTGCACTTTGTTTGGGTCCCTGTTTTGTACTTACTTAGTTTTGCACTAAATTACATCTTACTTATATGTTTATATGTCTGCCTCCATCACTAGAGGACAAACTACATAAACATTATGCATAATATTTCACCTATCATTTTGTTTTTTATTATTTTTTCCTGTCAGAGACAGAATTTTCTGCTCAATAATTATATTTTGAAAGAACAAACATTCTGATAATTTAACGCATCTAATCAATGTATTGCTGTTTATTGAGCATACCTAAGGTTGTTCAGACTATCTATTAAGGGACTAGCCAAGGAACAATGTGAAAACACTGTATAGAATGAACTCTATACAATGCAATTTGACAGACATGCATTGATCACAACGCTCATATCACTGTACTGAGTTAAACACAAGTGAGCCAGACATAGTCCACTTTCTCAGGGAACTTAATCTAGGCTTAGATGGGTATATAATTAACTCTAATACTTGTTGAACAGTCATATTAAATGCTGAAGCAATGCGATTAAGTAATTTAAACTAAGAAGCAATAACTTCTAATAATAATCATAAAAGATTTCATTAAAAAGGTGATGTCTGAACTTGAGTTTAAATGAGAAAGAATGTTTTCAAAGGGTGAATTGAGGTTGTAGAGGCATTCCAAGAGAGAAATTAGCGTAAGTAAGATTTGAGTCAGGAAAAATGTTGCTCCTTTCAAAAACAATGAATACTATAATTTAACAAGAACTTCAAATGACTTAGGGCAGTAGGAGTAATGGGAATTAAAGATGATTTTTAGGTTAGGACTACTGAAGAGGTCCTCAATAGTATATTACAGGTCTAGTAATAAATATAATTATGTTACTAGCATATATAAATTATATCATTGTGTTATATATACCATATATTAATATGGTATATATTACATTACATATCAGAAAATATTATTTAAAATAATTAATACAATTAGAGCCTTGCTTAGCAGGCTTAACCTTGAAGAATTATATAGCAGAAAACCTATGATAATATCTCAGTTGAGAATAGTGAAGATCTGAACTATGGTGGTTTTAATGTATAAGAGAAAAGATGAGAGTAAATACACGTAGGGTAGACTGTGGACATAGTTAAACGTATGCATTGCAACCACCTGAATGTAGAGAGTTAAGACAAATTCAAAGATAATCACATTTTCAAGTAGGAGAGGACAGTGGTATTTTAGGAGAAATAACTTCTCTGGGCTCACTTGTAAAATAATAGTAATACTTAACTTTCAGTATTAATCAGCAGACAGATGTATATTTAGCCTGGAGCCTAGAGATTTTAAGTACTGAGTAAATATTAGCTGTTGTGATTATTAAGTAACCAATAGAATAATCTAATATGAAAAATGGCATCTGACTCTAAAATATCTTTATTATTTCATTTGTTTATAAATATAATGAAATTTTTTAAAATCAAACACTACTGAAATATATAGTACATATACTTGCACATCAAAGACAAGTAATAATAACAGTTTGGCATTTATACCTAAATTTTTTTTTCCTAGTCCCAGAATAAAGTATTATTATTATTTGTATTTGTGCAAGATTGGGAGCATTCTATGCAACTTCATTTTTTTTGTATAGTACAACGTTTTGGATCTTCTCCTGAACTGAACAGTTATCTCATATTCTTTTTAATAAGGCTGTCTATTTCACTGCATTTATGTGCCATGGAGAATCTAAGGGGACCCTCGGGAAAACTAGGTGGACATCCAGGCCCATCAGCACATATGGTGTCTTCTTGTAAATGAAAAAAATTGGCCCCTGTAGGAGGTTAATGTCCCTTTAATGCAGGTCTTCATTATCAGACTCTAAACTGGAGTTTAATCCTCGATTAACCCCTGCTGGACACCTGTGACAGAGAACAATCTGTACGACCATTAGCAAAGCCCAATGTTTAAAATCGTTTGTGGAGTTCAGAAAAGAGCACAAACTCTGAGCTAGAGATTTGGTTTCTTTTTCACAGAAGTCATGGTAGAAGCTTTGGATGGGTGAGAAATGGATGAAGTCTCCCTGGGAGAGCTTTTATATACAAAAGTGTTAAAGGGTGATAACTCCAAAACTGTGTGTGAGAGCAGGATAAGGGGTGAGAGAGATACAGGGAGACAGAGATGGAGATGGAGATAGAGGGAGACAGAAAGAGAACAATGATACATAGATGATAGAATAAACTCTATTAAATAGTATACTTATGGTAGAATAAACTCTACTGGATCATCTTTCCTCTCTACATATGCACACACATATATATATATAGATGTATATATATGTATGGATGAATATATCAAGGTATTACTTGCAGTCCAGAACTCCTGCTTTCTGATTACTCCTTTATGAATCTGGAAACTGAAATAATTCAGAAAAATGTCTGAATAAATTCCTTAGTGTCTGAACTATCATTACCACTAGCAGAAATTCAGGAATCAAACTGCTTCTGACAATGTGGATCCCTCACCTCCACATTTGCTATACAAATTCAGGAAACAAGTAGATTTGATACATTTTACATGATACATGAATACATGAATACATTTTAACTTTAATTTAAAATGTGAACCATGAAATAAAATTTTCCACAACCCTTTGCTTAAATACACATATGCAGGACTTTTGCTGGTACTGAATTGTTTTTGTCTATATTACATATTTTGGTTTGGTTCTTAAGAATGTGCTCTTAAATCATTATCATTTTTTTCTCCCAAAATTTGCTCTTTATTTTCTAAAATGTTTTCTTCAGTTACTTCCTCTATGATCCACATTCTATCTAGTTCCCTTTCTAAAGCTGCAAATGGTATGAACTTTTCTAAACTTATTTTGTCAGGATTCTAAATGTATCTTGTTATCATCAGTACAAGATGACAGAGATTTCTTGTAACAATTGCTGTTACTGTAGAGAATCAACTCAAACTGCAGGTGTCTTCTGATTTTTTTATAATTCATTTTGAAATACAAATTTCATTATGAAGGAAAAGTTAACTTCTGCCTATGTACTCTCTTTTTAAAAAGTCACTAATTATTTATAAACAATTTATTATTAGAAAGCTCAGGTTAACTTTGGGTTTTTTTTTTTTTTTTAAGTTTTTTTGCTGGATTTTTGATTTCCTAAATAGAGATTTGGGTTAAGCCACATGGGAATTTATTATAATCAACAACAACAAAATATATTAAAGTTAATATATGCTTACTTTTATACAGTGATTTAAAAGATAACTGAAAGCATTCAGAAAGGCTGCAGTAGCTGCACTCATGTTAATGATTCAAAATTTATTTAATCTATGTAGAAGCAGTGAAATGTACCATACTGCCTACTAGGGACTACACTAATATTTGAGGGCTAAACTATATTAAAGACAACAGTCAAAAATCTTTCCTCCACTTTTGTTCTCCAGTTTGTTTCCACATTTTAAGTTGAATTGAATTCTTTAGTTGCTGTTTCTGGAGCAAATTTTCAGAGCCTCACTTAACCTTATGGAACATTTTTATTTCAGCACTTTAGCCAAGGGGTCTCGACACTTTTGTTCATGACAAATAGAAACTTCACCACTGCCATATTAAGCGAGGTTTTTATATTAGTGGTCACCAAACCTTCTGTTTATCTTTAGCAACAACGTATTTCAAGAGATGCACTCAAAAGCAATGTAAACATCCGGGAAGATCAAAATTAACAATGACAAATACAAAATGAACCAACATTTAATGTTTTTCTTCCTGAACATTCCAGGAATAAGCATATCCACTCTGTAGATAATTTATCTGTTCTCTTTCATGAAAGAACTGAGTCCTCCTTGTCAATACTCATTATCTCAGCAGTTTTTCTCTTCTGTGATGACTGAGATGTACCAATCTACCAATTTCTTATTTCCATTTAATTTGTTTTTAAGCCATCCCGTTTGCTAAACTGATTTGGTCACCAAAAAAGCTTTGTCTCTCTGTCTCTCTCTTTTTTTGGCAGGGTAGGGGGAGAAAGATTATTAGGTTCATTTATTTATTTTAATAGAGGTACTAGGAACTGAACCCAGGACCTCCTGCATGCTAAGTGTGCACTCTACCACTGAGCTATACCCTCCCCATCTAAACTTTCTCTCTTTTTAAACTGCTGTATTGTGATGAATGCTTTTAACACTGCTAGCCTTTAATTCACATGAAACCCATTCTTCCTGTTGTTAAAAGTCCATTATTTCTAAAGTTTAAATTGTTAAACCTGGAACAAACAAAAGCATTATCTAGCTTATCTGACTCATTAAATTGGCCTACCTTATTTTAAAACACAAGGGATTTTGCACTAGATAACATTTTTTAGCATGGTTGAGAATGCGTATTTGTGTGTGAAATGTAAATGTAGGTATTATTTTGTTAAGAATCCTTTGGTAAGACTTATAATTAATGACTTTAGCCTCCCACTTCCTTAATTATTTAAAAGTAGGAAGATTTTGCTAAATAGTTTTAGTATGTCCTCTACAAATAATATCTGTAATTACATTCCTGGGATAAACTTCTGGAAAAAAGGTAGCCTTGTAAATAACTGTCAGAGAAAAGGAAAGAGAGAGAAAAGGCTAGTTTAGTGGCCTAAACACATTTAATTTGAGATCGATCGATCGATTGATCGGTCTGTCTGTCTGTCTGTCTATCTATCTATATCATTTATCTCTATCAAGTCTAATGACCCAAGTTCATGTATATACAAATAACGAAAAAGTAAAATCTTCTAGAGAAGAAAGCAACTCTTTAAATATCATAGATGATTATAAAATACTTCCTTAGAGTCATGAATGAGAGCAAAAGAGTAGATTCAATGATGCCACTAATCACAGACACAATGCTTTTTTAGAAGACAAGAAAAATAAGGACCTAAGGGAAATATATTTATATCTCAAATGAGTTAACTTCATTTCAACACTTTGTAGATATAACAGATATTTGACATGTTTTCCAGTTTGGGGGCTGTGTTTTACTTCTCACAAGGACTGGCATTCTGACTGCAGTCTTTCTATGTCTCCCATCTCCCTAACTCTCATGTTATTAGCTCTGGATGATTTTCCTTTCATCTCTGGATGATTTTCCTTTCATCTCATTTCAGTTCTGAATCACTAGGAATCAGAAAACATGACTCTGGCAACTAGTTTCAACAGTCCTTGTTCAGGGCATGTACAGAATGTAGTTTATTTTTTGTGACAGTTCTAATAAAAGTGACGTGAAACACAAGGGATAGAATGTTAGCGATATTGCACCTCAAAAGAGGAGAAAGTTTGGTATGTTACCTCCTGATTAGCAGCAGCTAGTTCTTCTTCCAGTGCAGAGACTCTTTCTAAAGAAACCCTCAGTCGCTCCCTTACCTAGAAGAAAAATCAAAATATGTGCAGTAATGTACATCCCATACATATTAAACTGTGCTGAATCCATTAACATTATCAAAAGTGGTCACATTTGGCAAATTATTAAAGTATTTACAGCCCTAAGTGCTCAGGAATACTAGGACTACATTGTCACCTCATAGTATCATTGTATCAAGGGATTTTCTTGTAAGCAAGTCCTTCTAGTGCTTCAATGACAGAGTTTCCAAGGGGGCTGAAGATCTGAATTCTGATTCATAGTAAGTGGAGGCAAAGTTCAAAAGTTTGCTATGAATTCATCTGAAAAATAGTCACTGATTAAGCATGAGACACAGGCAAAAACTTTCTACTTCTCTAAAATAATATGTAAGTTTTCCTTTGACATTTAGTATCTAACTTCAAAACTCATTTGTCTAAAAGCAAAGGATTCTTAGAATATGAAAAATGTGATCCATTGCTCACAAAATTAATTTTGTATGAATTAGAGGTCCACATTGTTATTGAGGGATTGGAAAGTACTTAATCACTCTGGAATTCTTAACTACTTTTCAGATACCAAAGGTTAAATCATTATATTTTGTGGAACTAAAGACTCTGCACCTTTAGTTTGAAATTAATGATGATTTCCAAATGTTTCATACATAATTGAAACTCAGAGAAGTTTTCCTTTGATCTTTGTTTTCTTAGAACTTCTAAAATTGTTTTAGCTATTATATGTTCAGATCTATAGATAAGCTCCATATTAAATTTGTCAAAAGAAGAAAGTTCAGAGAAAGAAATTGGGATAAATGATTACAGCAGTTTAATTGTCCTTAAAAAAGTCAACAAAATTTATAGCTTCAACTTAAGATGGAATTCATGGTGAGTGTTAGATTATTTATGAATTAACGTAGATTTTCCATGAGATTATTACAGTATGCATTTTAATATATAATTATATAAATAAATTATTAAAGTGAACTTCAGTTTTATTAATTCATTAATAGTATATTTTAATTAATAGTCCTTTTCTTTTTTTGAGAGATTTAACTGGGAATATAAGTTAAATACACAAAATATCTAAAAACCTAGATACATAATAATTTTAAAGTTGGAGTTATTTTCTAGTTAGCAAACAAAGAAAAAACAAATGATAGCCTATGAATTTAGAATCTAATTAGAAATTTTTAAAAATCTCAATTATTTTAGTTGTATAATTATAACTGAAATATATTCAGGTGACTGGGTGTACTTAACTCCTGAAATACATCTTGAATAAAAAAGAATAAATGCTTGAGTGGTGTTTTAATATTAATTATACTTAGCTATGTTCAAATCCTCTGAATATTAGTAATACATGCATAAATGCACATTTGATATCAAAGATAATCATATATGTCTTTCATGATATATAAGTATGCCAGATGGGCAGCCAGGTGCCAGTGCTGTTAGACAAATATCCAATTGCTCACAAAAATGCATAAAGCTAATGCTGATTAATAACTGAACAAGAGCTACACAGAAGGAAATCTTTGATGATATGACTTAAGGCAATGCTTTTTTAGAAATACTTGGATACATGCAGACAAAGCAAATATCCCAAAGGCATGAAAATGAGGAGGACTGCTGATTGTGGACTGCAGATACCAATAAAGATCTTAGTATATGCACTTAATATTTAACAGGGATGACTATAAAGTTTTATGTCCATTTCCTAAAATACTGGCTATAAAATATGGGTGTTCTGATAAAAATCTAGAAGTCCTAGTTGATGAGAACAGCAATATAGAAACAGTGTAAATGTAAATTAATCTCAACATACACAACGCTAATCAGATCACACTCAGACTGCAGTAAAGAGGTTGAGATACCATATTTTAAAAGACATGCTGAGACACTGAAATGTTCCAAAAAGAATCATATAAGCCACGTAAGGAATGGCTGAAACAAGGCTATATTGCAGTTTAAATGCCCTCCTTTCTTTGCTAAACTGAAAATCATAGAAGCAGTTCCAAACTATTTTGTATTTACCAAAAGTTAAGCATGTATATTCTTATTATATTGAGCCCTGGAGAAGTAAAAATTAACAAGCTTTTCAAACAATATGAAAAATCACCCATCAATAAGTTTATAATAGCATTTACAACTTGAAATTATATTATCCAGAAAGTACTGAACCTAAAATAAAAAATAAAAACAATTCCTGAGTGTATTTTGAATTTATGCTATAAAAGAAAAAACTGAAGCTGCAAATATCAATATATTTATGATAATGAATGCTTTATTCATATTTTATATGACAATGAAGTGTTCTCTTTGTATTTAATTCTTGGGTAGGACTCAGATAAATGAAATGAATTTGCTTCATCTTGCACTAATCTTTGCCAAACTTGATAAGGAAAAAAAAAAGTGAGGATTCAAAGGAGTAATCTTTTTAGAGTATAAAGAATTTTAATATTTTATCTTGTCTACATAACTGGAATTCTATTGGTAGGAAAAAATAGTATCTCTGACAAGCTTTGTAGCTTTTTGTTCTACTGAGCAGCACCAGCAGAATGTCATAATTACCTTTATTTTTCTTGCTGAATTTGGTGTTCTTTTGAAGGTGTCTAATATGCCATGAAAAAAGTATGGTTTTAATTTTTTCTCTAAATATACACAGTTGATAGCCTTGGCTCTATGCTGAACTTTTTCTGACTTTTCACTGTTTAGTTACATTCTATTGTTCATATAGTTTTTAAGCTAAGATATAGTGATTGCTTGTTTACAGAGCTGTAGTATAACCCTCCAAATATATTTATGTCCATCTAGAATTTTTAATTTCTAATTTCAAGTGTTACTTTTCTTCATAATGGTATGAAAAATAATCAAAGAGAAGTTTTTTCCCCCAAAAAAGATGTTTCAAGGCCAGAGAAATATTATCCTTGAAGATTAAAATATCTGTCCCTACAAATGATGAATATGTTGTTGGATAAAGAGGAACTTTGGTGGAAGAAGCATACATTTCAAATTGAAATTAAGGTTTGGCAGTGATTTATTTTGGAATGATCAATTCTGTAACAAAAACCATTGTGAAGAAATCTTAGATCAGACCTTCAAGTCCAGTTTTGGCACTGTGATATTAGATCACAGAAATATATATGGAGGGTGTATACACACACACACACACACACATATGTAGCATGTTTTTGGTTACATTTCCCATGCATGTCCAATATATCTTTTAAAAATACTCAGTGATATCTGAATGATTGAAAAACACACGCATAACTTCTCATTTCCTCCAGCCCACAGAATTGGTAAACATATTGGAGAGTTAGGTCAAAATTACTGCTAGCCTTAGCTAATTGTATAAATTCTATCCTACAACTCAGTGGACATGTAAATAAGTCTCCAACGATGAAGACTGCCAATCATAGTAACGGTCTGCAACTATGATGGATCTTTTGCATTTTATTTAGCTTTTCACATGTTCCAAACCTTCTGCGGTAAAGTTGGTAGCTTCTTGTCCTCAATATGATTAGCTGCATCTTCTGATCTTCCACATGTTTTAACATAATATCCATAGCACTTAAAATAGAATATTGTAATTACTTGTTTATATATCTGTCTCTTCACCTCTCCTGATCTCCATGAGAAGCTGTGAGCTATTTTTGGTTAGGAAAATTATTTTTGAAGGTGCTTAGGCACATATTAACCCCTCAATAACTAAATGAAATGCTAATTTAAACAAGCCTGTGGATCAACAGTGATACCAACATCTATACTTAGTTTGAAATTTTTTGTCAAAGGCTGAAATTTATTGATATTAATTATAACATTCATTAACATTTACTGAGCATTTGCCATATGCTAATCTTTGGCTAGGAGCTTTGCACATCAAGCAACTCTGCGAGGTAGGTATTACTATTCTCCTCAATCAAAGTGGAGGAAAGAGACAGAGAAATTAAGTTACTTGTCCATGTCTAACTCCAGCATCCAAGCTTATACTAGTTTTCCTTCAGGCTGTTTAGTATTACTTAGTTGATCATCAGTTCAGTTGCTCCTGGACTCACCAATGCCCAGGGTACTTCTCGTGAGTTATTAAGTCCAATTACTGCTCCTAGGGTCACAGTATGAAGTACTTCATTTAGTTATGCTAAGCTCACTGAACATCTACATAGTAAATCCCTTTTAGATTTTAAAATGTATACTACCATTTCTTCTTAAATGTACTCACCCCAATTAGGTTATTTGTCCTAAATGCTGTTCATTGCCTTCTAATTCTTTTTTTTTTTTTTTCATAAAAGCATTCCTTATGTAAGTGATGTGGGAATGTATCTAAGGGAACATCCCAAATCACACATTCTCAAGTTCCTCATTCAAGTCATTCAGAACTGTTAAATCTTCTCTGAATAGGCCATGCTCTCTTTATAGCTCTGGGTTAGTTCACACATTGATATATTGCTTAGAGCATCTTTATTTCTCTGCTTAAAAAACCCTTACACATTTTTTAATGCCCAGATCAAACGTTACCCCCTTTGTGAAGAAATATTGACTTTCTCATCACTTCTTCAAGCAAAATCAGTTACAACTTTTTTTGTGACTCTCAACATTCTCTGTTATTGACATGTAAACTCCAACATTAACTATGAACTCCACATTTGTGAGGAGAATGTCTTATTTATCTTCCTGTGCCAAACATCTGCCAAGGAGTCAGACATATAACAGATACTATATAAAGTCTTACAAATTCTTTGTAATGCATTTTTGTAATAAGAAAGGGAATATAACGTGAAAATAAACATTAGATATATTAAATTGTTATTTGATACTTGATATTAGTTGATATTATATTTATCAGGAATTTTTATAAGATATCCATTTCTGTTTTATTCAAAATTACTCATAAACTAATTTCCTCTCATGCTAAAATTAAAAATAAGATACAATTTCCTCTTAATAATTTAGAAGACAGAATTATACTTATCCTTATGCACACACACCACATAATCCCCTGTGCTGAGAACATCTGAAAGACCAATGATAAAAATAAATATGTATATAAATATTAAATAGAGCAGAAGTGTCTGTATGCTCAAAACCTATATATAACTGAGTAATACTCTCTAGTTTGGACTTTAATGCTCCTAACTTGTCAGATACTTTACAATAAAGTGCCCCAATTCCCACTCTAGAAAATCCTAGAGCTTTATTAATTTTAAAAAATTCATTCTTTGAAATTTCACAAAATTGAAATCATGTCATAAGCTTTTCTAATCTCCAAAGGATATTGTACTCATATTGGCTTATTTATGTCCGTAGAACTTATTTGAGTAACAGCTAAGAGAAACTTACAGTTACTTTTAAAAAGCCTAAAGCAGATTTTCCTACTAATATCTTATGCTGCTACATGCAGAGACTCTTAAAAATGTGTGCTCAAAGCTAAGATATTAGAAACCCCCAGAATAAAATTGTATGACTCTAATAGAAATCTCTAAAGATAAAGTACATCCAATATACACTTCAAGATATGTTTAATTGTCCATTAGCAGTGTCCTATGTTGGTATGTGTAGCCATGCACTTCAGAGGGGTAGGGAGAAGAGAGACTGTAGGGTGGGCAGAGAAAAGAAGAGAGAAGGAGAGAGAAAGGTTGAATGATAATATTAAATTTCAGATAGCCATCTGGACTAGGACTATAATATGTCATAATAGAAGTCTTGATTAACCATAGATTTAATGGTATTAAAAAAGATCATGTTTATGCATAGTACCAACATACATGCAACAGTCCAGTTGCATTTTTAAAAACGATTTTTCCTGTAACTCAAATGTGTCCCTCTGAACTAACTTACTTCAGAAGTCAGCTGAGTCACGGATGAAGACAAGGAGCTTGATGCTAATGACAAAAGTACAGTTAAGCTTGAAATCTTTTGTAAATACTATACCTTCATTTGTCAGTAATTAAAAAAAAATCAGCTTTATTGCGGTATAATTGACATATAAAATTGTAATGATCCTTTCACAATACTGTACCTTTTCATCCAAGGCTTTGTGGTGCTCAAACAAAGATTTCAGCGCCTTGAGAACTTCAACTTCGCTGGACACTCCCGAGGGGGACTGGGCTTGTCGTTTTACCACCGTCATTCTTAGTGACCTTTCATGCCGTGACACAAGGCACTCCAAATGCTCCAGTAACAGCTGTAGGGTTTAATAGAAACTGTAATTATTTTATGGATACATGTCACTAATACATATAGATGACTTCGATCTTAGTAGATTGCAGGTTTACATAGTATTTAATGATAACCTCATTACACTACGGGTAGCATCAATGAAACACAAACCTTAATGCATGAGCTGTATTAGAAGTACACTGCATTTCTATCACATAACAATTGAATGATATAAAATATAATGTAAATTACACACATTCTTTTTGAAGATTTAATCATTTCAGTTTGGATTGAAGAGAACTATAATACAACATAATACGTACGATCCAATAGGGATAATTTCTGAAGAACATTGTACAAGGCATGATGATTTCATTAAGAGAATAGCACTGAAAGTCAAAATTAATTTCATTTATATTTGATCATTTAAAAATTTTAAATAGAAGGAAATGTGCATAGTCATCATGTTGCTTTAAATATGTTTATAGTGATAGTCACATGTTGCTATAGCAATTATAGCAGTAACTAATTATTTTATTCACAATTAATTCTTAGATTACATAATAGAAAAATATGTGCAACCAACTGGAATATAATAACTGAGACTAGCAATAGTCATTTTAGGAAAAGAGGTTATAGAACATAATTTTTAAAGTCTCTGGAACCTACATTTGCCCAGAGTAGCCTCTGGTGCCATGATAGAGGTTAAGGAAACATCCAATGAACAATGTTTCAGTCTGCTTCAGAGTCTATGCTCTGACGTTTCCCAGACAAATTTTGCTTTTAAATGTTTTGTGAATTGGGAGTTTCTCCTTTGTCTCATTTTATAAGGCAGTTCTGCCACTGAAAGCAAGGATATATGAAAAGAAAATAAAAAACTTATCAGTTATTAAAATTTTACTACTGAAGATCAATATAAGACTAATAAAAGGAAAGATTTTTAGAAGACTAATAAAACAATAGGCTGACAAATAATGTCTTGGAAAATAAGCAGAAGTTACTGAAACAAAAGAAGAAAATGCAGATATAAGATATAAAGAAGTAAAGAAATAGTATTCTTTCAAGATTTTTCCCAAAGCGTATGAAAAATTTTGGTTTTCACAATGCCACTGTTAATTTCAGTGTCACATATTAGTATCACGTTTGTTAGCACTTAAGTTAATTTTTATTCATTCGCTGTCACTAATTATGGTTTAAACTGTCAGAAAACTGCCATGCTTTTAGCACAAAAGACTAAACATCTGAGATTCTAAAGGTATGTAGATCAGTAGGTAGGAGTTATATTTAAGGATCAGAATAATACTAATAGTTCTTCAGTATGAAGATGATACCATTAATATTTTCAAAGAGCTTTTCTTTATTAATCTGATTATATTCACAATATTCTACTATCTTGAATTCTATAGATACATGTATACATTTATTAAATGATGCTATTTCATATATATATATATATATATATATATATATAGGTTATGGAGCTTTGCATGAACTTAACCCTATTTTTCCAACATTATCTGGTATTAAGTCTTTCTCTGGCAAACTCTGCTCTAATCACACCAGCCTACTTTCAGTTCCTCATACGCCAAGCCTTTGGATATGCTGTACGCTCTGCCTGGAATACCCTTCCTTTGGCTCTTTATTTGCTCAGTTCTTTCTATTACTTTAAGTCACAGTTTAAGTATCACCTTTTCAGGAAAGCATTTGCTTACTATTCTATGTCAAGTGGGTCTCTCATCTTCTAAGGCCTCATAATTCTCTATTTCATTCTCTTGCTTCATCTCTTCATATCATGTCATGATGTGTAATTTCTTAAAAATAGTTTTACTAAATTTCATTACATTTCTTCACTGAAATATAAGCTCCATGAAGATACGCACAGTATCTGTCTTGATTGTCACTGTATTTGGGTGTTGGCCCAGTTCCTAGCATCTATACACATGCAAAAATATTTGTTGGACGAATCGGGGAAAAAATGATAAATGAGGTAAATTATCCAGTGTACATTCTGGCCTATATCAAAGCTAAATCTGCAGCCATGGTTAACTGGCATTATTTCCTAAAAGCTTAAGCTAATCAACATTGCTATGTATATATGTATGTTTTAGATAGATGATACACTTACAAAGAAACAAGACTTATAATGCAATGTAAACTGGCTTCTCTAACTATAAATTACAGATATCTTGATTTATACAGTAATCTAGTAACTATTTGAGCATCTAATATTGCATGGCACTGGGTAGGAAACAAATTTGTATGAGACATAATCTGTATCCTCCAGGAAAGAAATACAGTGTGAGTATTATAGTGAAGCCATAAAGGACATCTGTTATTGGAGACTACCTAAATCTTTTGATCACACTGTTTACATTTGGCAAGTTTCTCACAATGTTCATCTCACCTTCCCTACATAGAGTACAAAATACTATAATTCTCAGTGTTTGGTGCCATGTATGTTCTATTAATTACACACATGCAAGACATGAATGGTATAAATACGTTATAAGCCATATAAATAAGTTGGTGAAGGCATCTATTTTGCTCAAGGGAAGGTGGCAAAAGAATCATGATTTTATATGAAAAAGGGGAAACAATCCCCTTATCAGCTTTGTAATGAAGTTATAAAATTTTCTTCTGCAAGGTTAGGCGACAGACTGTTTTAGGTAAGAATTTCTTAATATCCATTAAGTGAGTGAATTCTGTTACTGGCAACTAAAGACGCTGTGACACTCAGCACATCCAGTCATACCTACTGCTACCTTTCCTCATAATGGTCCTCTGCCATGCTCTGGGTCACTCTCCATTGCTCCCTGAGTATGTTAGCAACTAGACCATTGTCACTCTTTTCAATGCTACCCCAGCCATAATTTTTGGTGATTTTTATTACTCGTTTAGATGATTTTTCCAGCATGCTGGAATCTAAATTTCTAGACTGTGTTCTTCCATGGTCTCAATTTCTACTCTATTTCAGTAACTCACATTTATGGTTTCACTATAGACACTACTGTTATCAATAAATGCAACTCTTCCATAATTGAGTTTTTATTATGTAACTCACAAATCATTACAGTTTAGTTAAGATATTTAAATGCTCAAACTGTAAAGATACTTGCACCCTCAATCTCTTTATCATTGAATTTATTACTGCCTTTCACCATATTCATTCCCTCACTTTCTTCTTACCCATCTAAAATTTTATAGTTCATTCTCTAAAATTAGTCCTTTCCATATTCTTACAACTTCTAGACTCTGACCACCTGCCACTATATCCACTGCTACCACCTGGGTCCAAGACCCAACATCTCCCCTGAATTATTACAATTGCTTCTTAACTAGTCCTCCTGCTTTCATCCTCCTATCAGGCTATTTCTAAAACACTAAGTTAAAATGTAAGTTAGGTCATCCATCCCTCTGCTGAAATCCTCAAGGTCTTCTTATTTGGCTCAAGTAAAAACCAGAGTCCTTACAAGTACAAAAGGGATCTAAATTCTCTGAACTCATCTTTTATTCTTCTTGCTCATTCCAGTCTAGCTGATTTGGCTTCTTTGCAGTTTTGCTATGTTTTATTAACATATCCATCATCTATGATCTCACATCAGGGACTCTGTGCTTGTGATTTTTTTCCCCTAAAACATTCTCTTCCCAATAACTGCATGACCATCTCATTCTACCATCTCTTTCATAGTTTTCCTCAAATCTCACCTTTCAACAAGGCTTTTCCTGGTCACCACCTGCACTAAATATCCCCTTTCCAGTTTGTTTTTCCTCCTTAGCATTTGTCTGTATCTAATGTACTATTTATTTTATTCATTTATCTTTTTATAGTCTGTCTCCCAAAAATAATGTAAGGTCCATGAGGAAAGGAAGAGCTTTCTTTTGTTTCAAACAAACAGGAATCCAGAATATCTGACCCGGATAGATTTGACAAAGTAACAATTAGATTAACATTAAAAGAAGAGGCATTGTCTTCCATGGTACATAAAGGCGACGTAGTTACTTAAATGGCCCCCTGAGTTCTCCTGAAATGGGGTGCCTCTGAAAGCAAGGCTTTGATGGACTGAGTCATAGCTACCACAGACCATTTTGAAGGGCAGGAAGAATAGAAGGACAATGAGGTCAGCTGGAAGCTTTGAACTGCATTGAGGAATTTAAAGAAAGAAAATGACAAGCTTAAGGTTTTAAATTTTAGGGCAAGGCTTGGAGAACCCAAGAGTGGCTATGGCTGCTCATAACAGCCTCTTATTGAGGCTTTAAGACATAACAGAAAGAAGATGAAGAGCCTGATCTAGGAGAGGTCATTGAATTACAATGTAGGATGAACTCAGAGCCTTTTTAGGTGTCTTATGTGGAAATCTTGGCACTACTCTGAAAATAAAAAGGCACCCCAAGGACTAGAAAAAGGACATTTAGAAGGATTCAGATAAGTCTGAGTTACCCTTACCCACCAAATCTTCACTGCTTCACTGAAGAGCCTCATCTTGTTTGTCTTGCTGACTATGTAATGACTGCACTTAAAGCAAGCTACCTTGTAAAACAAAGCTGCTGCTTCTCATGTCCCTCCCTTGAAACCCTTTCTTGCCTCTAGGCTTCTACCTGGAACACCAAGGGATGAATTACAAAGTCTAACCTAAATCAAGACTTGTATGATTTTGCTAAATTGCAATCTCAGAAATCTGGAAATACATGTAGAAATAGATGCTACTATAATTGCACTGGAACAAGAAGGGAGAAGCAAAAAATTCAGTCTGGTTAAAATAGTAAGTCTGACTATATTTATCAGAGAATATGGATTCCACTTTGATGTCAAGCAACTAGGAGTGGTTGTAATCGTTTGCTCCCCTGGCTAACTAAAAAAGGAAGTCAATGGTGGCCTAAAATGAGGCTGTATTAGAATATGTGAAGATGAGAATCCAGAAATTACTTGGGTATAAGGTAGAAGAAAGAAACTAAGGATTTCTGGAGTCAAAAATGGAGAATTTTGCCTACCGTTTAACCATTTCCTTTGAGATGAGAATGACGCTATTTTCACTCAGCCATTAAGAAATAGACTAGTAGGAAGAGAGCCCAGAACCTATGAAGTCCCCATAGCAGTAGCTCTGTACTGTCAAGGGATGAAAAATGAGAGATGCTGGTCCTAAAATGGACTCTTAGATTCCCCCGCAGATGACAGAATCCGGCAATAGCAGAGGCCAAGTAACGATACGTAATCACCTGGGATACAGTAAGTGAGGTTACTGTAACAGGCAGAATGGTTGGATCCACTGGCATCTTTGGTGATGGTAATTCGTCATAGAATCCCTAACAGGCCAGTGAGGACCAGACTGTATTAATAAAGTGATCATATTCATAATTAATTATTAGTTATAGTAGCTCTGTGTCTGGAGGGCTGAGTCCAGACTTGAGTCAACTGACAAAGTGTCTTGGCCTTCTCCAAATCTCATACCCAAGTCACTTTACAGTTTAAATAAGGTGAGGTTGTATATTTTTGGGGGGGGGAAAAAAACACAAGTAGCTGCTGTAACTCTTTATTATATCTATTCGTGATGATTTAAAAAAAAAAAAAAAAGGCCCAATTTCTTTGGCACTCCTGCTAGTGAGAGGTGGAGTCCATGTTCCCTCCTCTTGAACTGGTACGCCTGTGGCTGTTTTGACCAACACAGTATGATGGAAGTCACAATCTGTGATATTTGAATCTAGATCCTAAAGGGCAATGCAGTTTCCATCTAGTTCACTGGAACACTTGCTCTTGGATCCCTGAGCCATGACGTAAAAACCCACTGCTCTGAGACCACTGTGCCAGGGAGGTCATATGAAGGCTCTGGGATGTAAAGTCCCAGTTGAACCTGCCTGTCCTTCAGCCACCCCAGCCCAGGTGCCAGACATGAGAGTAACAAAGTCATCTCACAAGTAGATCTTTCAGCCTCCAGATATTTGAGTCACCACCTGCGAGTCACATGCTAAAGCTGGCCCATACCATCCCGTGGGAGATGACTGTTAATTTTCAGAAATCATGTGAGCTGGTAGTTAAACAGTCATTGCTAAAGCTTAAAGTACGTAAGCTTGTAATTAAATAGGACATTTTTAAAAAGTAGTAAACACTCACAATGTATCACTTCCTAATTATCTTACTGTATTTTACTATTACCTGTGCCCACAGTGTTGTATGCTCAATTGTATTTGAATGATAGAAACACTACATAATGGTTCACTACTGTGTATATTTTTTCAACTCTGCATTCAGTGACATCATGTTGGTAGCTTGAAATAAGCTACCGTGGGAGTATTTACACCATTGAAATTGACAAACACCATATTTCAGTGCTTTTTTCTTTTTCTGATAAAGAGAAATCATTTACCAGTACGTCACTGTCACTAGCCATTAAGTCATCCCAGCTGACTTATGGAGCAGAGAAGGGCTGTCACCATTGTACCCTTTCTGAATCCCTGACCCACAGAACTAGGAGTATAGTAAAATATTATTTGTGCCTTTAAATTTTGGGGTGGTTTGTTATGAAGCAATAATCAGAAAATGTTCCCTAAAGGGAACTGCAACCATGTAGCATGGTAACAACTAAGGAAAAGAGAATACCAAAATTTCTTGGATATTAGCTCTAAGCTAGGACTATTTCTTTGGTACTCACTGGTGTAAAGGCTTTCAATAATCTGGTAAGAAAAAAAAATATTTATCTTATAGGAGTTATTCATTGACCTGAACAAATGGGCTTCTCATCATTAAAGCTGCTAGGATTACCACTACAGCTGAATGGCCATCAACCTTAAACCGCTGACATAGTACAATACACCTGGAAACCAACTATCCATCTTCAGCAAGCAGATTATATCAAATCCGTTCCATCAAAGTGGAGTCAGCTGTCTTTTCTTTCAGTAATAAATACTTTTTTTCTGGATAATGGACTTGCCTTCCCTAATGGCTATGCTTGTACCAGTGACACCATCCTACTAGATTTTCACTTATAGTCTTGTTATCATACACAACATGACTTCTGCCCCCCCAAACTCAAGTTACAGTGAAAGAAGTAATGAAGTCGACTGATGCTCCTGGCCCTGGTTTCACCAAGCTATCGCATCAATCAGAAGCAGCTGATCCTATAGAATGGCTAGATGATCCCAGGAAGAATCTGTTTTAAATAAAGCAGAGAGCTAACACATTGCTAGGTTGGGGTGCTATCATCCCGGCATTAGTATACACTCAGAATTAGTGATGAAAGTAAGGTTCAGTTTCTCTCAGAATATATATCCGTCTGCATACATAGGTCCAGGGATCGAGGTTTAGAACTGGAATTTATAACTGCCAGTAGGACTTTTTGACTAGTTAGTTGGAGAAAAGAGGATCTTTCTATTTTTATTGTATCATATACATAATATATATTAAATTATTTTCCCATTTTTCTTGTTACATTTTTACCCTTTTACTCTGTTTTATATTGGGTATGTTGATTCTGATGAACATTTAAAGTAGTCCATAGGTTACAGAATATTAAGAGAAGAATGAGATTTAATGAGAGCAAGAATGTACACCCTGGAGAACCCTATACATGAGGCTGGACGTAGCAACTAGAGATCATAAGCCTTCTTTTTTGAGAAAAGGTGATTTTATTTTTGTCTAAGAGGTATATTTGTGTTGTTGGCTAGATACATATCAGTATTGCTGCATTTTGAATTTTAATATGAAAAAGGGTGTGATCAAATCTGGGTAATAGTGCAGACTGCCATTTCTGGCTGCCCCAAAGCTTCTGAATATACCCTCCATGTTTGATAGGTCCTCACATTCTGAATGCCACCTGCCTAATGTAGGAGCCAAGAAAGAGTTCTCAGCCATGTCTACCACTAGGTGGCAGAAATGTGACTTAAGAGTCAGCTAACCAGAGCCACCAGGGCAGGACCAATTGTATGGGGAGCATAAGGCGTCCATTGCTGGCACAGGGAATAGCAGAGGCTGCATGTTTCTGGGACTTGGGGTGTAAGAAAAACTTACAAGGCTAAGAAATGTGGTCCTAGAAATTATGCCTGGAAGCTCACTTTAGAGATTTCTTACATGCCTTAAAGCCTTCTTGATTAAAAACAGCTGAACTGTACTATTTTGTGCAATTAGGAACTGTCATCCATGTAACAATAAAACCAACTGTGCTTTATTAATATAAAACAGACTCCTTAAGGGCTTAGCAATTTAACTTATTCTGAACATTCCTCAATGCCTAGGAAAATATTCTGTATGATAGATGCTTGGAACTTCCTTGCTGAGCGGAAGCAATAATGATTGTAAATTATCTATCTTGGAGAATGTGGCCAAAAATATTCTAATCTAGCATATATCTATGGTTTTTAAGCTTCAAATGAAAAATAAAGAGGAACTTATCTAAGATGTCACTTACAATCTACTAGCTGTATAACTTATTTGGGAGCCAAACTTTAGTCTCATGTTTAACAAATCTTGCAGAAGGCACTATTTTTGATATACTACTCAAAGGATTGCAGGAACTATGTGAATGGCTATTAATCTATGTTGGAATTCCCTTTAAATGATCACAGCTTATATGTGTATACACACAAATACATCATATGATATATGCATATATACATATATTGCCTCCTTGGGAATTTTTCAACTAAATTTCTAAAACTATACATCTTTCTATTAGATCTAAACTCTATATAACCTTGTGTGCAATTATTTTCAATCACATATGGCATTCAAGTAGTACATTTTGCTCTGTAAACTAATTTAGCTTATGTAGTATGGTCACATAACACAATACTAAAATCTGAAAATGAAAACCTTCCCACAGGTTGCTTTTATCATTAGTCTACTCAATATCCTCTAGTCTCAAATATTGTTAGGTCCCCTATGTATCTGATGTGCGTGTTTGAGTCTCACACTGAAACAGCTGTTTGGAAGGCATATGTCCTTTCTTATTCACTCTTATATTGTATTCATCATATACTATCATAGCACTTACATAAATATGGATACATGAACCCACACACACCCACACATGTATCTTCATCTGCTTCCAACTGCTAGGGTCTTCCTTTTCTCAACTGGATTGTACTTTCTATACATTGGGGAAATTTGTTTGGAGGGGTTTTGTTAACTTGCATAAACAGAGGTTTGTCAGGAATGGGAAGCTTTTCTTAAGTAACGGCAGGTGTCTGATTGTATTGGAACATTTATTTGGCATGGCTCTTTTGGCTCAAAACAAAAGTAAGGGCATAGGAAGGAATGTTTCAAATTCAGTCTTTAATTTGAACTAAAGATAACTAAGTCTTTTTAAATTGTTGACCCATGAGATGAAATTACAGTGTTACTGTCTATAACGGACATTAAGACTAGCTCTTGAAACCGTAACTTCTTTTTCAAAGTCATATGACAGCTGCATTCCAAAACACTGTTAATAATATAAACAATCCTTTGAGATCTTCAGCCACAGAAACAGTTGAAATAGTTTCAAAACAACAATGAAACTTCTCTACTCTGATATCAAGAAATAATGACTATATTAATATTTCTAGTTTTCCTTTACCCTTCCATTAATTCAGATAATTCTGCCAAAACATGATAAATTTGAGCAGTCAGTTTGAATATGCTAAAATAATCGCAGGAACGCTATTTTAAGTTTAACTTGCCTGCCTATGATCAGAGAAGAGTAACAAATTTTATTTCATCATTTTTCTACTTTTTGTCAGTGTGGAAACATAAAACAATAAACTTGTTTGAATGTTTCCGTAAATACCCACTACAATTTTTGAACTTTTCATACAATCACAACATCAGGATGCTTTTACTTGGATGTCCTCAACTTAATTACTTGAAGCAGTTGGATTTAAGAGCAACTCTAGTGAGTACTTTGGTTTTTCTCATTCACTTATATTTTTGGGCCAAGGACCAGATTTATCTGTATCAGTGATAAGTGGTCACAGCTTTTACCTGTGACATCAGAATAAATACCTAGTACATTACTTTTCATACAATTGATGCAAAATAAATCACTGAGCAGATTGGGACTGAATTACCAGGAACTGAACAAACTCTGCTCTTACCTAAATACAATCCCTTGTATCACATATGGCTTGTGAATGACAAAGGGATGTGATTTCTTAAATATATAGCCTGTGGTTAAGCCAAGGGGTGGATTCCCTGATGTGTCACTCATAAACTGTGTGGCCTGGGGCAAGTTACTTACTATGTTAGTTTTCTCAACAGTTAAATGGGGAAATGGGATTGCTGTAAGAAGATTCTAAGTTAAACATATAAAACATTTATTTAGAAAGATATTTCACATTCAATTAATATAAGTTACTATATTATTAGTATTATTTGTTATTATTGTTTTATTATTATTATTATCACTTGACATATTAGATAAACTTTATTCATTCATTCCCCTCTGAAAAATTGATTTTCTATTTAGGGGTTGATATAATTCATTCAAATATCATACCTTCCCGATCTGTTGTTTTTGATGATTCTCAAAATTAACATGAAAAACTCCATCCACTCATGAATTCTCTTTGTGAACTGTCTTTTCTATGTTATTTATTTCAATTCATGAGCATATGTAAACTATTCAATATGGAAAGAGAGAGTCACAAGTTTATCAGAATCCTGGAAATTGAGACCCTCAGTTCTGACTTAAACTTTCCCATAATCTGACACCAATCAAATTTTCTTTAGGTGCCAGAAGGAAATGCTAGCTTGTTGCTCTCTATAACCAATAAGTAGGTGTTTATAGCAAAAAGAAAAACACAATGTGTAGGAAAAACTATTACATAAATCTATAAAAAAACTGTTATATTTAGCAACATTTAATGGGACACTATGGGGGAAGAGAGATGATTATCTGATTTTCATCCCTGGATATTTTTGGGGGGGGTAGTACAGGAGGTTGAGAGGTGGTTATATGATTTAGGAAGTTGTTATATAATCAATACTTTGCACAAGGAAGTTTTCATAAATCTATTTTCCTTGACATATCATCCATAAATACTCTCCACATCACTGCATTAAGGAAGGTGAAAAAAAATGTTTTCCAGCTTTATTCATGTTTTCAAAGTAATTATGATTTATGTTTAAAATAAATGGCTTCAATTTCTGTTCTCCAAATTGAACTTAATATTTATATTTTTCTCACTTTGACTTCTTTCAAGTGTAGCTTGACTTATTCTCTTTGTCACCCAAAACTTCTCTGCGGATGCAATAGCCACAGGTATTTCTGGGCTTCATGGGGTTATAATACGATGATAATTGTGTAGATGCTGTCCCCAAATCTCCCAGTCTCTGAAATTAGTCACAATCAAGGAGTAACATAATCCACACTACAGTGGTCTACTAATAGGCAATGCTCCCCCTAAACTGTGGTCAATCTTTGAGTTTCTTCGTGGATCTAACTTCGAATAATTGTGCTGATGGCCTCATGGCTCAGGGCACAGGATCTGGAGTTAGACCACTCAGCTTTCAAATCCCTTCCTGCTGTTTACAATCTGTGTGACTTCTGGTAGGTGGTCTGCCGTTTCCGAGCTCAACTGTCTCATCTGTAAAATGGGGAATGTAACATCTACCTCGCAGGGCTGGAGAAAGGAGAAATGCATACGCAGCTAATAAAAGAGCTTCTGGTACTTTTTAAATATGTAAATTAGTTAGAAGTCTACCAAGATATTTGCATTTCCCTCCATTTTTAGCTTCCTGTTTCTATTTTTACATTTGGCTGCACTGAGGTTTATCAGGGAATGCCGCCCAAACATTAAAATAGAAAATAGTGAAATACGGTAGAATAAATCTCATGGCAGAAAAACTTTAAATTTGCATGAAAAAAAGTGTAATTTAAAAATCAAAGATGGGAAAAATATAGAGAGGGAGAGAAAAAACAGAAAAATTAATTTGTCACCTGATAACGTGATCTAAACTATCTTTGTTATGTCTCATTTGAGATAGTATAGTCCATGTTACTGGCTCACCAGTCTCAATGAAAATCAACTTCTATGTGCACACCATGTGAATTCCCTTTACCATAAAATAAGAGCCTGAAGAATAGGGAGATAAACTGAGTCTGATCATATAGCTCTCAAGCATGGAAAGGTACCTCTCATTAGAGGCACAAGCTCACTGTTGGTGGAGCTGTCATTTTTGTATTCCTCTCTAAGATCAAGCATAAAATGAATACACTATTAACTGTGCCTTATTTTCTCAGCATTAATCTGCCAGAGCTCTAACACTTGAAGTATTTTCACTTACCTCGTATTGAAATTAAATACAGTCACACCAAAGTAGTTTTTCTCTAAGTTCTTCGAGTAAAGAAACTTCTCTAAGTTTATGGGTAACATGGCAATTTATAAATTTTATAAAATTTAATGACTTTTTCTTCTGAGCAAGAAAATGTATCATCTTTGGTCAAATTTACTTTTTTGAGGGGGTAGATAATTAGGTTTATTTATTTAATGGAAGTACTGGGAATTGAACCCAGGACCTCATGCATGCTAGGCACGCACTCTACCACTGAGCTATAACATCACCCTGAAAATTTTAAATTTTAATGTTACTTAGCATGTCATGAGATGGAACAAATACATGGGTTTGGAAGAACAGAACACTGTAAATTCCACCAGGTTCGTGAAATCGGAATATTAAAACTGGAAATCTCCTTGAGGACCTTCTAAAATAGAAAAGGATGCCTCTTTTAATTAGGAGGGTCCTGTTCCAGATGTTTAGGTTTTTAGCACCTTTTAAAAAATATTTTGCTGGAGTGAGGTGAGGATGAATGCCAGGCCATGCCCTCATAGCACTACACAATCAAACTCATGCTTCCCTCTCAAACCCAGTGCCCTCCTCCATTATCCAACATCAGCCTCTGAAGAGCTGCCCACCTATTCTGATACAACAGTTTGAAAAGCACTACTGAAATCCAGCTTTTCTTTTTAAGGTCGAATAAAGCAAAAGAATGAAGGAACAGCAACATTTTCCAAGGCAACGTAGTGACTTAGTCGCAGAGACTGTAATTTAGGTTTCCTGTCTTCCTGTTTTGTTTTGTAGTATATTCTCCTTTACTTTAAGTAACAGACTACAAGTTGGTGTCTGCTTAAAGTCTCCCTCAGGTTTTGAAAGGCTCATATTTTTACGAGTATATTAGAGATGAGGCACTCAACTATACATGGAATTAATTCTGAGAAGAGGCAGTTTTATACTTACTCTTGTGTTGTTTCTTTCAGCCTTAAGTTCAGAAATTTCTTCTTCCTTTTCTAGAAGTTGTTCCCTACAGGCATTTAGTTCTTTTGTCAGTGCAGCAAATTCCTGAAAGGGGAATAAAAATATTTGAAGACATATTCCTGATATGAAAAATAGATCCCAGTAGGAAGAAAAAAATTCAAATGATAAAATTTGAGTTTAAAGAATGGATGAAATGACCCAGTTGACTATACATTGCTGTTATTAAATTAACTTGGTTTCAATGTTCAGAAAATGCTAGTCCATGATATTTAACATACACATTTTTATAATATGCTGCTCAGATGAGTATATAAAATATATTTCAAAATGCATCAGATACATCATATTGAACTTAACATTAGTATGATAACATAATGATAATACAGAATAATTTAAATTTGACTAATTTTGTGAACAACTCCAAAGATCTCACATTTTCATTCTTTTATAGGAATGTTTAGATTGAGTATACGAGATCACAAAAAAAAAAAATCAACACCAATCCAAAACAAAATATGCCATTTAGAGATTAAAATATTTACTTATTTAATGTTATTACTTAATTAACAAATATTTCACTGAAATTTACTGTATGCCAATCATTGGAGACACAGAGATGAATAGATCACAGTCACTGCCTTTTAGGAGTTACACAGTTCTATGAGAGTGACAGCTTTATGAACAAATAGTATATTCCAACAGTACAGGATAAAATAGAAATACATACATGTTTCTTCAGGGGAGCCCAAAAAAGAAAGCCCCTAGACTAGGCTATCAGGGTGGCATTGTCTGAAAAGATGATACTCAAGCTGAGATTTTAAAGTCTAATAGGAGCTGTCCCCGTAGTTAGGTGTGAATGAAAGACTTCCTCAGCAGAGGAAATAGTGTGCACAAAATCCAGGAGATGAGAAAGATCAGAAACCTCCTAGGAAACCATCTGACATGGCTGGAGCACAGAGCACGATGGTGGGCAGATGAGAAAAATAAAGGGAAGATAGCGAGAACCTTCCATGACACACCTAAGGAAGTTC